>NC_044327.1:58813632-59438632 GCF_007399415.2 Gopherus evgoodei
AGACTCACAACACTCCAAAGGAGGTGCTGTTGTCATCATGAATAGGTCGGAATATGAACAAGAGGCTGCTAGGCAGCTCTCCAACACCACATTCTACACACCATTACCCTCTGATCCCACTGAGAGTTACTAAAAGAAACTACACCATCTACTCAAGAAACTCCCTGAAAAAGCACAAGAGCAAATCTGCACAGACACACGCCTAGAACCCCAACCAGGGGCATTCTGTCTGCTACCCAAGAAATCTGGAAATCTGGAAATCCTGGACACCCCATCATCTCAGGCATTGGCACCCTGACAGCAGGACCGTCTGGCTATCTAGACTCCCTCCTCAGGCCCTACGCTACCAGCACTCTAAGCTATCTTCAAGACACCACTGACTTCCTGAGGAAACTACAATCCATTAGTGATCTTCCTGAAAACACCATCCGAGCCACTATGGATGTAGAAATCCTCTACACCAACATTCCACACAAAGATGGACTACAAGCCGTCAGGAACAGTATCCCCAATAATGTTACGGCAAACCTGGTGGCTGAACTTTGTCCTCACCCATAACTATTTCACATTTGGGGACTATGTGTACCTTCAAATCAGCGGCACTGCTATGGGTACCCGCATGGCCTCACAGTATGCCAACATTTTTATGGCTGACTTAGAACAACTCTTCCTCAGCTCTCGTCCCCTAACACCCCAACTCTACTTGCGCTACACTGATGACATCTTCATCATCTGGACCCTTGGAAAAGAAGCCCTTGAGGAATTCCATGATGATTTCAACAATTTCCACCCCACCATCAACCTCTTGTCCACACAAGAGATCCACTTCGTGGATACTACAGTACTAATAAATGATGGCCACATAAACACCACCTATTGACAGCTATACTTACCTACATGCCTCCAGCTTTCATCTAGACCACACCACTCGATCCATTGTCTATAGCCAAGCTCTACGATACAATCACATTTGCTCCAACCTCTCAGACAGAGACAAACACCTGCAAGATCTCTATCAAGTGTTCTTAAAACTACAATACCCCCCTGCTGAAGTGAAGAAACAGACTGTCAGAGCCAGAAAAGTACCCAGAAGTCACCTACTACAAGACAGGCCCAACAAAGAAAGTAACAGAACATCACTAGCCATCACCTTCAGCCCCCAACTAAAACTTCTCCAGCGCATCATCAAGAATCTACAACCTATCCTGAAGGACAATCCAACACTCTCACAAATCTTGGGAGACAGGTCAGTCCTTGCTTACAGACAGTCCCCTAATCTGAAGCAAATACTCACCAGCAACCACACACCGCACAACAAAAACTCTAACCCAGGAACCTATCCTTGCAACAAAGCCTGTTGCCAACTCTGTCCACATATCTATTCAGGGGATACCATCATAGGACCTAATCACATCAGCCATGCCACCAGGGGCTCATTCACCTGCACATCTGCCAATGTCATATATGCTATCATGTGCCAGCAATGCCCCTCTGCCATGTACATTGGCCAAACCGGAGAGTCTCTACATAAAAGAATAAATGGACACAAATCAGACATCAAGAATTATAACATTCAAAAACCAGTTGGAGAACCCTTTCATCTCTCTGGCCACTCGATTACAGACCTAAAAGTCACAATATTACAAAAAAAAAAAAACTTCAAAAGCAAGACTCCAACGAGAGACTGCTGAATTGGAATTAATTTGTAAATTGGACACCATTAAATTAGGCTTGAATAAAGACAGAGTAGATGGGCCATTACACAAAATAAAACGATTTCCCCATGCTTATCCCCCCCGCCCGCCCCCCAAGTTCCTTACATCTCCTTGTCAATTGCTGGAAATGGGCCATTTTCATTACCACTACAAACAGTTTTTTTTCCTCTCCTGCTGATAATAGCTCACCTTAACTGATCACTCTCTTTATAGTGTGTATGGTAACACCCATTGTTTCATGTTCTCTGTGTATATATAAAATCTTCCTACTGTACTTTCCACTACATGCATCCGAAGATGTGGGCTGTAGCCCACGAAAGCTTATGCTCAAATAAATTTGTTAGTCTCTAAGGTGCCACAAGTACTCCTGTTCTTTTTCCATAGATAAGAGTGGCATTTGCTAACCAGTCTTCCAATTGAAGACTTAGGAACACACATCTATGTCTTTACCTTTCTCATCCACAGTATCTCAAAAGTTTTTGTGAAATCATGTCATGAAAATTAAAGTGGCTAGAGTAATTATATTCTTGTCATTTATTTCACACACACCCCTCCAGAAGTTCTTAGGATTTACCCACTGATTAAATTCCCGCTAAAGTAAATGAGAAAATTACCAGTCAGTGAAAAATGTAGGGAGCATTATTGTCTTTATGAAAAAAATCCTACCATTTTAATTAAATCAAATCCAACTGTTGAAAATAAAGCATTTAAAATCATTTAACTATGAATTATATGTAAACCTTACAATAATAAAATTTAAAAATTCATGTGATTTTTTTTTTAAATGCTAGACTCATTTCTTTGGAGACACATTTTCAGTCCAAAAAGTTATTTTTCCAAAAATGTTTAGAATCAGCATCTTATTAGCTATTAACAAAGGGCATGATCCTGACCTCATTAAAAAGCAATGAGAATTTTAACATTGACTTTAGCGGGATCTGAAAGAGACCCAAAACCATTCTGAATTCAGGAAGTATGAGTATGTGAAACTCCATAATGGTTACCAGAGGTGGTATTCTCCTCAAAATATTCCAGGAGTATGCTTAGTTCCTATTAACTGTGCTGTAAATCTTCTATGTACAGTAACTCCTCACTTAATGTTGTACTTATGTTCCTGAAAAATGTGACTTTAAGTGAAACAATATTAAGGGGGAGCATTGCACAACTTTAAACGAGCATGTTCCCTAATTGATCAGCAACATAACAATGAAACAACGTTAACCGGGATGACTTTAAGTGAGGAGTTACTGTATCTGAAAAATGAACCCCAAGTCTGCAGATTTTGAAACATTTATTTATCTTAGAGGTATGGGCTTAGGGGTCAGGAGGGAGTGTTTCAATTCTTAAAACACAAGAAGTTATTATAAAATAATAATAGTATTTAGCATTGACTATTAGCACTTTTCCTTTATAGATCTCAAAGCCCTTTACAAAAAAGGATATGTACTTTTAGTCTCATTTTACAAAGATAGAAACTGAGACATGGAGAAGTTAAGCAGTGACTCAGTGGATGAGTGGGGCTAGCACTCGGGCCTTCTGATTCCCAATTCAGTGCCCTATCTACTGGAACTTTGTACATATAACTCCTATTAACATTAATAGTACGTATTCACATAACTTTCTCATATCTTTGCATAGAAATGAGACTAAAATCCCAGGCTCATCATGTGTCATTCATTTACGGCCTACACTCAGCCCTGTGATTTGTATTGATTTAATAACATATCTGAAAGCAAAAATGTATAGTATGCCAAAGACACTCCAAAGATCTGTCATGATGTAATTATCCACAGGGTATTTCTTTTTTTTAAAAAACGTCTATATTTTCTTCATGCAACAATTATTTCAGTTGTAAGTTTGCAAATTTCTAAAGGAAAACATGGCAAATATCTGAACTGTAACACTGCCATCAGAACTCTACTATTGCAAAGATACCTTTAAAATATGGTATTAATATAAAAATTATAGCATACAGCTAAAAGAATTTAATATAGCTTTGCTATGGCAATGACCAGATCACTTTTCCAAACAAAAAATATACTCCAGCATGTCATTTTGAACTTCTTCTGACCTTTTTAAAGGAAGAGGGCTACAATTGAGAACAAATGTTTTGCAAGAAAAATATTGGTGACTCTATATCTGCAAAACAGAGAATGTTTAAAATATACAGCATTTATTTTAGCAGATATATCAGATGTTCTTGAGCCAAATTCTACTCTTGCATAGATCTGCATAAATCCAGACTAGGAGTCCTCTTGATTTAGAGATTCATCTGATTTTATACTAGAGTAAAATGAGAACAATATTTGTCCCACAGTTGATGACGTCTGTATGATCTCAGACAGTGTAAAATGCAACTTGTTAGTCATTTAGCAGTGAGCCATAGGTAAGGTACAAATATGAACTTATATGATGCCATTGTAAAGTTCACGAGCAACAACTCTCAACGTAACAAACAGTTATCTGTCATAGTCACAGACATTTTGAAAGAATATATTTGATACAAACATTTATTATAATCTCTACCCCAATATAACGCTGTCCTCGGGAGCCAAAAAATCTTACTGCGTTAGGTGAAACCGCGTTATATCAAACTTGCTTTGATCCACTGGAGCACTGCTTTACTGCATTATATCCGAATTCATGTTATATCAGGTTGTGTTATATTGGGGTAGAGGTGTTAAGGTTAGATTGTGGCTACTTCAGTGCCTTTCGGAGTAGCAACATATGAAAGGCCCCATTAAAATGGAAGAGTTGTTAAATCATATTAATGTTAAAAATTGTACTAATTCCTATTAAGCTCCATTTAAACAGCATTAAGTAAATATGTTCTAGACAATTCAGCTGGAAGTGTTGTTTTATTGATCAGTTTGCAGGGGGGAAGGGTCGTGTGAGTGTTGGTGGTGTTTTTAAATATCTTTTCTCTACTAAAAATCCTTCTTGCTTTTCTTTGTTTTCTCTACTGGTACATAGCTGAGAGGTCTAAACTGCTGAAAGTTACTTCCCTAAAATGACCTTTCCTATCCAATAATTACTTCAGCGGTGTAAGCTCAAGCTCTAGGAAACATTTCTTCCTCATGTTGCTCACAAGTACTATTGTGCTGGGAAAGCTTTCAAGACATATGCGCACATATTTTAAAATCACAAAAACCTAAGTATATGCCATTAGCAGTCTACTTTCATTTCAAATCTTGACTGTCCAGGATGCCTCAATCATTCTTTGAAAGCCTTGAGATAGTGTGTGAGTGACAAGAATATGAGTATGTCTGGAGGCTGACAATAACTGCATACCAGTACATGTATTACTTAGAATGCCTAGGTTACAAAAGAGAGAGCAGAGTAATATATCCTTTAAAGTGTAACTATTTCAAGGTTATCAGATGGAGGAAATGTGAATCCTTATCTAAGATAACAGATATGTTTGAAGAGGCCATACATGTGATTTTCAAAAGTATCTTTGTGACTTAGGAGCACAAGTCCCATAGACTTTCAGTGGCACTAGTGTTCCTGACTTATTTAGAAAATTCTACCCTTCATTTACAAAACCTATGAGGAGTACTGGGTTTTCCAGATATTAACATAGATATGGATCACAATATTTAAAATCTCAACCATATTAATACCACGTGTATAGATGTTTGTATTTCAAAAGCTTTTTAGACATCCAAAGTTAACCAAATTGTCAATAACTTGATGACTCTGATGTCATAAAGCACCAAGTACAGTAAAACAGGGGAAGGCATAAGAGGAAATGGAGTAGAAGAATGACACCAAACACAATCATTTGTAATTGTTTGAGTTAAATCTTCTAAAAAGTATATTTACCAAAGACTGATATTGGTACCCTTCTCTCAAGGTTAGGTTTTTGGGGCTTTCCATGTTTGTTGACCATTGCAGGAGAAATCAATGATGCACAGTTTACATGTTTTCTTAGTGCAATTTGATTTATTAACACCAACCCTTAAACAGAGTTAGTTGCAAATGGCACACAGATTCTCAGGAATCTTAGCCAACACACCAGTGCCTGGTTCCCAGAGATCAACTCTGCCCCAACAATTGAGTCTAGCTAGAGAGATTAAGGGAGAGCACAAACTCTCCTGCCACTTCCTACAGTTCCCTCCAAAAGAAACAACATTACAAAAGGTAGCAACAATGCACCATATTGTCAAAGACTGAACACTGCTCACATGCTGGGAAAAATAACTTGTAAAACTGTGTAACAGTGGAATCTGGTGACTTGCACCATAACAATATTCTCCATCACACTGCAATGAACCACCAGAAAGGCCAAATTTTTACCAAATAAAGAACAAATTATGGATTTATTTCCATCCTATATTTGCATTCAGTTACCTTGATTGTGCACACAAATTAGGAATTTGCATATACAAACGGACAAGAAGCTGCCTAACTAACCACTTTTGCAAACAAATATTGGATGTGCACACCAGATGTGGAAATTGAATAAACTACATGCACATAAATGTTAGGTCACAAATGTCCTAAAATTGAGGGATAGATAGCTATAGATCTTTTATTTTCCATGTACTGCACCTTTTGATTTCTAAACATATTAACTGCACACAGAGTTCAGCAGCTATTTTGTACTCATGCTCAGTAGACTTCCAGAGTCAACTTCCTGCTCTCTCAAAGAAACTTTACTTTTGTTCTTTCTTGTTTCACTGTTTTAGCCTGAGAGTCTGTTCTTTGTGTAGAGACAAACAAACATAACAAAGATCATTAACATAAATGAAAAGTTTAACTAATAAAACTGGATTTGAATTCCTTTTTAGAGCTATGAAGTTCTGTATAAAGCATGATACATGCCAAAGAATACATTCAAAGGCAAGCTCAAGGTATCATATTTCCATTATTTATACTTAAGCCACAAGAAACAATGTGCAAAAAATATTCAAGGTCTGACAAACTCAGAAAAACTAGAAAACATAATAAAGGTTGATATTAGCTCTCTAGGCCATCCTCTAGTTTACAGCTATATAAGCAGTACTGGAACCATTCCTGGCCATTTTACTGAACAGAGATTTTTTGCAAACCCTTCATTTTTGATTCACATGATTTACATTTTGAGTTCTTTAAAACTCAGTGTAGGCTTGCATAAAACTAAGCACGTTCCTTAACAGGTTTGTCGAAGAACCTGTATGATCCTGGCCTGAGCTTTGGGTTTGGAATGAAATCTAAAACCTTCCGAATTTCATCTGGTTTCAGGTTTCCTATCATTTACCTAAAAAAATTTGCCATATAGATCACCCACTCATTACAGACCCTTGTAATCAATACCCATTCACACTAAGGCAGCACACAGATGGGTATTTTATTAAGCTTTTCATCTCTGGGTCAGACACTTGAATTCAGTCCATGTTATTTGGGCCCTCTCCTGTTCAGATTTGAGTAAATAGGAATTTTGCCATTGACTACAATGGGTTCAGGATCAGCCCCCTTAGTGACTAAATGTCGTTATCGTCTGATGGCTGTACTTTAGCTTATGTAAACGACTTTCCTACCACCAGCACAATTAATTCTAATTGCTGGCAGTCTCATCAGGGAAGCCTAAGCATGAATGATAAGATGTATCTACTGTCTGAACCTCTGAAACAGTGCTTCCAGATCAAGGCTTTGGCAAACTGAAGAGGTGGGGTAAAATAAGGATGTTTTGGGGGGCCTGTGAAGGAAGATCTCAGCTTTCATTTTAAACCAAAGGAATTAGCCCTCTTCCTTGCTAAAATGGGATTGGACAGGGAGGACAATAAAATACAACACAAGCCACGTTTAAATTAATTTTTAAAAACCCTAAAATTACCTTTCTATAATATGAATAAAAGAAAAGCCTGCTGTCCTTTCTCCTTTGTACCAGCTCCACAGGCAGCTGGCCCTGGGAGAGAGGAGCCCAGGGGTCCCCCACTATTACTATATAACCACAACTACCACCACAAGGCCTTCAGAAGGAGATCTCCAAAGCTCACAGCTCCCCTGCAGGGGCACCATTGTAGTCTCTTTGGTCCAGATCTGCAAAAGGACTAGATGTTGCAATGCCTCACTTATAGGCACCTAGAAACAACATTGTAGTCCACAAATTTTGAGTTAGGTGCCTAGTTTCCCTATACAATGAATGGGGAGAGACAGGCACCTAGAAAAGCAATCCACAAAAGTCAACATGCTAGACAGCTCCCCGCCTAAGCTAGCTAATAGGAGATGCCAATGAGTGTGCTTTAAGCCCAGCCCTGCTCACAGAGATAGACACCTAAGTCTGGGCTGCAGGGAGGCATCTATCTCTGCTCATGATGCAAAACCAGGAACTCCTCTCTTGGAGTCAGATGGCTTTAGCACATGAGCTGTTTTTTTGAGAATGAGTTAGGCACCTGCTTCATTCTACACAAAACTCTGTGTGTGTGTGTGTGTGTGCGTGTGTGCGTGCGTGTGTGTGCGTGCGTGCAGCCACCTTATAACTTTTAGCCCAGTCTTTAGAGCATTCATCTGGAATGTGGTAGACCAAGGATCAGTTAAATTCATTTCAAGAGAGGGAGAAAAGATTTGAACAGGGGTCTCTCACCTCTCAGGAGAGGGCTCTACCCACTAACCCCTGTTCAAATTCTTTCTTCTCCCCATGCAGAGGGAGGAATTAAACTTGTATTACCCACAGCCCAGATAAGTGCTCTAGCCACTGAGAAATGGGATATTGTGGGTCTCCTTCATAGGTATGGGAACTAGGCATGTGGGGGGGTGCTGCAGCACCCCCCAGATTTTAGCCGAGGCTCTCCCCTCACCCATGACCCAGTTCGCTGGCCCCTGCAGACCCTGGGTCCCAGCTGTCGGCCCCCCACCCCCGGGTCCCAGCTGCCAGCTCCAGGGGCGGGGGACAGAGAAAGGTAAGGTAGCTGGCTTTCAGCATCACCACTATTCAAAGTGTTCCTGTGCAAAGTGTCTCCTTTGATATTTCCTGTTGAAGCTGTTCCACTGCATATAAATAATTAAAAGTCACTGAGCCAGAAAAAGAGGGAAAGTATAGTCCAGTGGTTAGGGCACCCAGTTGGGAGATGGGAGACCCATGGTCCAGTGCCTCTGTTCCAATAATTCTTTAATTATTTATATACAGTTGAACAGCCTCAACAGGCAGGATTGTTGGAGCCCCACACAGAATATCCTAGACCTATGTGGTTAGAGCACTCATCTGAGAGAAGGGAGACCCCCGCTTTCTTCTCCTCAGACAGAGGGGGAATTGAATCCACATCTCCCATAGCCAAGGTGAGTGCTGTAATCATTGGGCTTAAAGTCATAGGATGAGCGCTACCACCATCTCCTGTGGACAGATTTTGAACAGAACCAAGTCGGGAAGACGGTCTTTGAGCATGCGTGCCAGATCAGGCCTCACTAATGAGATAGGCAGGTGAACGACTAGTTCATGGATTGCTCTGGGACTTAAGCAGGAAATAGATGTCCAGACACCTTGAGTGAGGCAGCAGAAACTTAGGTTCTAGGGAACTCTTACAGTAAAAATTTAGGCATTGAGTGAGTTTAGGTGCCTACAGGGTTAGGCAGTTATTCTGTGGATCGCAGTGGAGCCTGAAGTGGGTGCCTAAGTGTGGGGTTTAGGTATCTAAATATCTTTTGTCCCAGTGACCCAGGACCCGTGCTATTTCATCTTCAACAGAACAACAGATGTCCCAGGCAAGGCCGGATCCAGGCACCAGCTCAGCAAGCAGGTGCTTGGGGCGGCACGTTGAGCTCTTCGGCGGCAGTTTGGCAGCGGGTACCTCAGTCCCTCTCAGAGGGAAGGACCTGCAGCCGAATTGCCACCAAAGTAGTAAGCGGCATGGTGGAGCTGCTGCTGATCATGACCACGGCTTTTTTTTTTTCCCCCACCGCTTGGGGTGGCAAAAACCCTGGACTCGGCCCTGGTCCCAGGACTCAAGTGCCCAACAGTAGTGACTTGTACCTGATTCCACCCATCTTCCTTGCCCACCATGTTTCCCACCCCCAAATTCCTGCACTTTAAACTCTCCCTGCATTTTCTCCATCTCCCTGACCTCTCTTCTTCTGCTATTTGTACATGCTCTTCTCCTCCCTCATGCCTGTCACCCCATCTCCAATCCCTCCTTCAAATAAATAAACTCATTTATAAAACCTGATTTAACAGGAGTAAGAAGCAAGTAAAGCATAGCTATTTCAGTAATTTTAATATATGTACATGACACAAGTGAGCAGCCTTACAAATTACTCCCTTACCTTATTTCACCTGTTTAAAATTCTTTATATTTTGGTTGGGGCAGAGAACAGGTCTTTTTTATTTCTTTAGAAGGCACTTGATATGTTAGGTGCTGGAATAAAAAACCAAAACAATTACAATGTGGAATGGGAAAAGATTGCTCCCTGTCATCCATCTGCCTAGCTCTCATCCCAGCTATTTATATTGGGTACTTTCATGAGACTTTGGCTAAAAAGAGGTTAAAGGGATGTTGGGAAAATACTCTGGATCCTACAGTATGTGCATTGATTCCAGTCCTGCAGGTAACACTTCCAATTGATACAAATCTGATTTAAGAGATGAATTTACAAATCTCATTGTTTACAATAGGATTTACACAGGTGTTATCTATAGGCATAATTAGGTCCATAGAGATTAAATTTACAATTCAGTCTATTATACATTATTTTCTCCATTTTTTGCAATGATGTTCAGAGAAATACATATTTTGAGTGATAATATTTATAACAAATTAAATAATCCTAAAGTTTTCTATGTGCTATATCAACTAATTTAATAAAAAGGAGGTAATTAATAAGTTGCAAGACAGAATGAAAAGTTCTTTGTGGCACAGGATAAACCACCCAACTAGTTACATCAATGCCTTTCTGTTTAATTTTGCTATTTGTTTTTCTATCGGAACTGCCAATTCTCTAACATATTAGAGAAGAAGTAGGGAAGTCTTTTTGATTGATAACAATCACAGATTTTAGTGTCAGGTCAGTAGACTATTTCTAAATAAGAATTTTGTAGGTTCCTGTCACACTCTAAGTTGAATAATGATTCCACAAAAAATTATTTAAATGTTCCTTTTTTAACTGCTTTGACAGGAACACCATAACAATTCACATCACCTTTGACCTGCAGGGTGTACATCATCTTGTCAACATATAAACAAACACATGATGGGTTGTATTTTAATAGATTCTATAAATATCACAATCCAATTTATCAAAAGGTTCACCAAAGTGGCAGCTGTAGGGTTTCTGGATAATAGCTGTAATGTTCATTCACAGTGTTGTTGCAATGGGATTGTTGCTTTGAAATGTAACAAGCTACTGTTGCTCTAAATTTCTTATTCCCTTGGAATTCTAACTCAATTTCAAGTGTAAAAGATCACTGGCTGCAGACTGTATATACCACATAATCATGAGGATCAGACTTCCAGGTGGAAACCACATGGCTGACTTTTATAATAAATCCATCTTCCCCAACCCATCATTATCAACCAATCCCTGTAATGGAATCTCTATCAGAAGAGATATTCAAGCACAGAAATATTCACTGGGAAGCTGAAAAGAACTTAATTGCAGTATGGTTTAAACAGTCACTCAGAGTAACATTTCCTGCTGTTCCCCTCTCTTTGACTATTCCATAGTTTACCTAATAAAGAGGGAAATTCTCACAGTCATGTGGAAGGGCCCATTCACTTGATATCTCCTTGGATTATCTGTGGAGTCTGAATCCAGAACTACAGAGCACTGGCCTCTACTCCTTGAACTAAAGAAGTAATCTATTAGCTGGTAGCAGCAGTAGGTTAATATCCTCTATTTGGACCAGCCTCTAGAGGGAGACACACTTAGCAAGCATATAACTGTTGCAGCACTGCATTCATTTACACATAGATCTGTTCAGGCTAATAAAAATGCTAGGAAAAGAAGCAGGAAAAGACAATTGAAAAAAATCACACAACCAATTAGAAGCTCCCTATTTAAAACAAAAAGCTTCCTAAACATTGGGAGCAAATACAAACTGTTATGATGAGAAATCCTAAAACTAAAACTGCAAGCTACATACTTTCAAATGGATATACTAAAAGAACTGCTTGAAATGTTTCAAACAAAATGATCAAAAACAAGTTTTTGGTAAATTAAAGAATGCTGATAATTATTTCAGCAATGATTGCAATGAAAAATTAATTTTAAAAAATCACAGCAAAATCTTTTTAGAAAAATGGGTCCACTTTGAACCTAGTGAAAAAGAAAGAACCTAGAAATTTCATATTTTTCATGATTTCTTAACATTTTTTCAACTATGTCTATAAATAAATACTTTAACTACTCATCCTTAGAATGCAAAGTACTTTATAAAGGTAGGTATCATTATCCCCATTTTACGGATGGGGAAACTGCAATACAACTCACATAATCAGTGGCAAAGCCAGGAACATAACTCTGGTCTCTGAACAGCCTGATGCCCTGCCCCCGTGGGCCTCAAATGAGGAACTTTTAATAAATGGATAGATCAGATTATTAAATTCAAAGAATGCTAAAACTCTGCTATTTTTGTTTTGCTGGAATTGGGAGGAATACTGTATTCTTTTTAGGAAATAAGCACAGCAAATTATCCACTGACCACAATATTGAATAATGTGGTTTAACAAATGTTAAGAGTCAGCTCAACAAATCTGAGACCACACAATAAAATAATCTGTTGGCCTGGTCCTGATCTCACACATGTGGTACACATCACCATGTAGTTTGAGAAATAAAGTATGATGCTGGCCTATGTAGCAGCTGATTTTTTTCAGATATGTGGTGATACCAAGCTTGTGTTCTAGATCAAGAATAGACTCTGCCAACCTGATCCTGCTAGCTGCTGAGCATCTCATGTGAGCTGCTTTCACTCCTACTGATGTCAAAGGGAGTAACTGAGAGGGCTCAGAGCCATGCAAAGACACTGAGGTGAAGCATATTGCAGGATCAGGACCTATCTTTGTACTACACCTCTACCCCGATATAACACTGTCCTCGGGAGCCAAAAAATCTTACTGTGTTATAGGTGAAACCGCATTATATTGAACTTGCTTTGATCCGCCGGAGCGCTCAGCCCTGCCCCCAGGAGCACTGCTTTACTGCGTTATATCTGAATTCGTGTTATATCGAGTTGAGTTATATTGGAGGTAGAGGTGTATTTATATCTTTTGTATACACTGGATCTGATCCAATTGATCGCAACTTGGCACCACAATTGATTTTTTTAACAATAGAGTAGTTACTAGGACTTTGAAATCAATATTTGAAACTGTATCCACTTTTCAACAGTTTAATTTGTCATGTGGGTTTAGCAAATTGTAATAGTGACTTGATTAAAATACTGGCTACTGTGTACGTAGGACTTCCCTTTTCTAGATAGAATATAAAGTCTGCTCAAGTGTTTGCAATTATGTTATTTGCTTGTGGTTGGCCTGGCACAGGCTATAAGCTCTGACACAATTACAGTTGATGGTGATGCTCAAGTGACTGTGGCCTGTTTTCCACTTTTATCTGCTGATACGACTTGGAGATCCATTTTAGTCTTTGCAAAACCCAGTAATGCATTACTAAAATGGTCATAAAAACTTCCTCTAGCAGTCTTAGTATATTGATATGTTTTCAAGTTCCCCCCACCCCATTGGGGTACTAGCACTCGGTGGTGCCATCCCTTTCTCCCCTCACCATGTGGGTTAGGGAAAAAAACTGCAGAGAGGAGCCAGTCAGAAACTCTAGCTAGCTGGTAGGGGCAGAAGCAGCCAAAGCAGGGACTGCTGCACTAGTGGGAGAAGGGGAAATGCAGCCCAGCTTGGGCCAGGTCTCCCCGCTGGACTCCCTAGACCTTACTCAAGGGGTACTAGGACCCAGGTGGTGCCTTCCTCCCATGTGGGCTTGGAAGAAAACTGCAGAGAGGAGCCAACCAGAGACTCCAGCACTGCAGATAGGAGCAAAAACAGTGACCTCTGGACAGAGAACTTCCTACAGTTCTACCTGGAATTTCTCTGCCCTCTGCTGATTGGCTGTTTGCTCCAACCTTCCCCCTCCCTCATAGTCTCTCCACCTAAACTTCACTCCACACTTGCCCTTCTTATCCTCTTCTTCCCCCTCAGCCACTTCCCTTCCCTTTTATTTTCATTTAGCTTATCCCCTTAACTAACTCCACCCACCACCCCAAAACTGTGGTCCTAACATAATGTTTACAGCCATCACATTGTTCACTCTGTGTACCTGTTATTCCCCTTTCCCCACTCCATGTCTTTCTTGTCTATTTAGAGTGTAAGCTCTTCGGGACAGGGACTATCTATTAATCTGTGTTTGTACAGTGCCAAGCACACTGGGGCCCCACTATTGGCTGGCCCTTAGGCACTACCATAATGAACATGTCAAATGATGTTTTTTCAAAGTCAAGCTTTCCAAGCATGAGAACACACACAAAATTACTTTTGTAAAGCTTCCCAGGCTTGAAAGTCTAGGTAGCAAATTTAACTGAAAGCTTAACTGAGATATCCAAATTGTGAAAAACTAGAGCAGAAAGAGGAGGGACGTAATCTAGAAATTAGAGGACAAATGGAAAATGATACATTAATAACACAGTTGTCATTGACCTTGCGCTACTGAGTTTCTAGATGCTCCCCCACACAACCCGTTACATCCACTCAAAAGCAAACAAACAATGGATCAGCAATGCAATTCCCATGATACAACTCAAGTCTAGTTTGGGACAAAGGGGTGAAATCACCAGTAGCCACTTAGAAAAGAGAGTGAGAACAGCACTAATCTTCCACGCAAGGTCCAATATTTTGAGTGAAACTGGAATCTCACTCCTCATGTTCCTTGCCTCTGCTCAGAATCACTATCCCGTTCTCCATTGTTTCCCTGAAATGGATGGTTCTAGCAGACTACTTCTTTTCTTTATGCCCTAATTTCCTCCCATATTTAATTTTGCCAGTGACTTCCAGGCCCACATGTTCAGGAAGCCTCTACAAACGCATATGCACAAAATCCCATTTGTTCACATAGAATTGGTAGGCAGACATTTGTGAGGTATTCATGGTGAGCCTATCAAAGAGCTTGCAGGAGTGGGAGGTTGTCAGCCAGACTTTCAGTCTCTAGCAAACTATTCCCTTTACATTTCATTACAAAGTCCTTCTTACATCAACATAAATAAACTGAGCTATGCAGCATGATGCACAGCCACTTCTCATATAGAAACAATGGCATCCAAAGTAAATTCCTATTCACAATATTTAATTTTAATAATTTGGAGAATAACTGCATGAATGATTGTAAAGGTGCCATGAATTATTGTCATTATAATTTAAATGAGGCAACACAACAACTAAGGGCAGAACATCAAGATATTAAAAGCACAACCATTCCAGCTGGTCTAGTGATCATGTGACAGCAGCTCTTTATCTGTAACAGGGAAACAATTCTGGAGCTCATCCTGGACTCTTGCTTCCCAGTAGGCATGAGGATTATAGGCACTAGAGCTACTAATGGATGTCACAAAGAGCAGGGCATAGACTGTACAGTTTATAAAGTATGTCCCCTTTCAAGTAAAAACAAATCCCAAGGTGAGTACCCTCATTTAGGGATCACATGGCACGAGTGTACCTGGTTTCAGGGTCACACAAAGCATTATTAATAGAAGACAACTAAAATAATAATTAAACAGCACGGTGATCTGTGATTGCTCCAGCTAGGCTGGTTCTAATAATAAATTATCATGGCATGGAACTGTCCCAGCTTAACTGCTACTCCTCTAAGACAGATCATTTGAGAGCTGAGAGGCGCAGTTTTCCTGCAGCACATATCTATGGCTAGATGCACTATGGAAACATTGTGCTGTACCTTAGAAAGTGAAAGAAAGCCTCATGTTGCTCTTTAGTAACTACGCTTGTCATTTCAAAACTGGGATTCATGGACTCCTGTGAGAAACATGGCCAACTATTCCTAGCCATAAATGCGGCTGATTTAACATAGGGGCCCTGGAACTGGGATGAGTAAGCTGAAAAAAGCAAGGGGTTGATCTATGAGATTCAGGAGGGATGAAATGAGAAGAAGGAAGAAATGTTAGCGCTGAATAAAGGAGCACACTGAGACCAATAAGTCCTTAAACTACTAATACAACATGATAAATAATTGTTGTATCCTAAAAAAGATGCAATGTAATTATGGTTTGGTTTAACAAAGGCGATTCTGGAAAATTGTCGCTTTGCCTGCGGTCTTGGGAAATAAGGAAATCTGCACACAGTAGGCTAAAATCTTCAAGGCACCATTGCCCAGGTGTTACCCCAGAAGCCACCTGACGAGCCGAAGGTAATATGTGGCATGAAATCTAACACTTTATGAAAGAAAAGAAAAGAAAAGAAAAGAAAAGAAAAGAAAAGAAAAGAATGTAGTCTTTGCAGCAAAGGGTGCTGCTTAGTCTGTAGCTGCTTAGTGTGACTATGAGCTACCCTTTGCTGTGATTGGCAGACCCCAAGGTCAAACAGCTACTCTGCCAGAAGTACTGTCAGTCCCACCCAGACCTGGGCACGTGGCTTGCACCAAGCCATGCTCCACCTCTGTACAGGGTTAGAGCTACCATTGAGCCAGAGCCCAGGCAGCCTGCACTGATTAATCTCTCAGTCCCAACTACACGCTAAATCGTACAATTCTGGGAGTTACATACCCTTTCTTAGTTACTGTCTGCCCAAACAGCTGAACAAATTCACCCCCCTGCAAAGACTACGTCTGCCCCCCAGTTTGTTCCAGTATGTCATGTCATGTGTGGAAACCTGAACTGGCTTGAACCAAACAAATAGGAGAATGCACTGTCTAGTCAGCCAAAAGCAACAACAACATACATGAAGCAATTAAGTGCTAATATAATATCCTGAGGACAAGGACGGACCACTTGCCCTAGCCCTTCTCCAGCACGTAGTTATAGGGGTAGGAAAACCTTGTTGCAGCAGGTGGAGAGCCTGAATGGCCCTTTGCTCCTCCTCCAGGTTAGCCTAAAGAAGAGAGAGGGGGAAGGCAGGGCAATTCCATCCTGGCTAATAAGAGGAATCCTTAGAGCAAGAGATGCAATTGAGGGCACAGGCTGAAACAGTTCCAAGCCATGATTGGTCAGAAAGGAATCCATGGCATCCATTTAGAGAAACCTTTGGCAAATCCAGCCCAGCCAGGCCCAACTGAGTGTATCTGTGAGGCAGATAGGGTGTCTGTGGAAGGGCCAAAGCTTCAAAAGTCTGCTGAATTTTTAAATCACTCTTTATTGATGTGTATGTTTCTAACCAGCACATTTCTAATGCCTGTGCCCCTTGAGAGGGAGGACTTACAGTATCCCTTTCTGAATATGGCTGCAATGTAGTGGTTCCCAAGCACTTGTACATACAGTATAGTATAGACAGGGTTACTTCAAGCATTGTCCAATAATAAGTGCCTGGCAACCCCTCACATCTCACCCCTGCAACAACCTCACTTTCCTGAACACCTTAGTGACAAAGCTGAGGTCCAGGCTCAATGCTGAGTACTACTGTTCACCTCCCATTCAATCACATTTGCACTAAAGCTGCAGTGGAAACCGAGCAGCCTCCACCTCCTGTTTAACGCATTTTGACATGCCCGGAGATCTGGAACATACCAAGCCCTCATGTGTTAGACCACAAACCAGGGAATGGGAGGCAGCAGTGAAAATACATTGACACTCGACACAGAGACTAGACCTCAACTTCATCATTAAAGGTCCCATCCTGCAAGGTGCTGAGCACCCCCCGCCCCTTTGTGGTATTTAGTAATTTGTGGTATTGGGATTTAAAGAAAGGTAGAGAGGAGTAGCTCGCTGGCTGAAGGGATGAAGATGCTGCTGGCAGGCATGTCTGAGGTCTTAGTTCAGCATACTAGTATAGCTGCTCAAAAAGCTTACTGCAGCACTAAGTAATAAATAATGGAATTTTTTGAACATGTTTCCACATAACTATTGAATTATGTATGCATAGTCACTCAAAAGTCAACATTCTTTGTCAACTCAAAAGTCAGTACTGCCTGCTACCATTACCTGCCCTGGCAAATGTTCTGAGAAACTGCTTCAACGTAACCTGCTAATTCTGAACTTGGCTTGCAACAGATGTGGTCAAGATATAAACAACTATCCCTGTTATGAAAATATTTCAACACTATTAAAACCACGTTTAGAGCATTAGCTCTCATTCACCATACTTTAGAATACAAAGCAGATAATAATAAGTACATGAGTCATCCATACAGAGGTGACATAATTCAAATTAAATTAACTGCAAATACTAAATACTTTGAAAAAAAAATTAAGGCCTTATGTTTTGTGCTGTCAATACATTTGTTAAAGATTTCACCAAAGTGTGGAGGGAGTTAGACCTAAGCTCAAATATGGATAAATATAAGGTTTCCCCAGAATTACAACATTCACTAGAGCCAGATATGTCCAGAATTCTGTGGGTCTTATTATCTACCATCCTTCAGTGCAGCATCACTATCAGAGGTATGATATTGCATCACTGAATTACAGATGGTCTCCTAATCTGTATTTTTCTGAAAATATATAGAAGGATGCAGTGGGAAGGAGTAGTTCCACTGAACATGTTTTCACAGATTCAATAGCTCAGTTGTAATAACTTCTCTGCCTTAACCAGTGTCAGATCATAGGAACACAAACATTCCCTATGACACAATGAACTGTGCTCAATCTGCCATTGATAATACAACTTATCTCACCTGCGGCTTCATTTGTCACAGGCTGTCTCTGAAAACCAGAATAATCTATGAGGATAATACAGAAGGGGAAGACATGTAGATGTCATAGTGTCAATACTCACGGACAACAGATGGTTTTAAATGTTCCACGTCGCTCTAGTATGAGCATAAGGTATTAATCTCACCTAGAGATCACCATCTCACTATAAGAAAAATTTTAATTTGAGTCAATCCCTTATTTACAATACCATCCCAAAAGTCAGAATCAGTATGCCAACTGGTGTGATTTGAGTAATATACCACCCAGAATATCCTATGTTTACTACAGAAGCTATACATTCAATAATCCAAATTCACCACTGGTGTAAACAGCCATAGCTCATTTGGCTTCAATGGAGCTGCAACACTGAGGTCAACAATAAATTTGGTCCATTATCCTCATGGACACTGAATTCATCTAGAACAAGTCTGGAGGATTCGAATTTCACCCACAAATCAGAACTAATAAAGGAAGCGTGATAAGTATCAGGTGACCAGAATTCCTAAATCCTGAAATTCATGTGTAACATATACTGGATATTTCCTAATCTGGCATCAGAGAATTGAACAAGCATAGTCATCTTGTTTACCTTACTCTTTCTGTCCTTATGCTGACCATGACAAGATGAACCAATACGAGGCCAGCAGAATCATCCAAACAGATCTTTGTGATGCAAACAAGACTGGGCATCTCCCAGTGAGGGAATAATTTTATCAGCAACCAATCATGCAAGCAAGAAATGTGGCTGAGCCCCAATCATTTATTCCTAAATAATCAAATATGCCACATATTGTATGCAGATATCAAATATCTGTCACATATCCCTTTTTCCCATGGGAGTAGTAAAAGGACAGAGTCATGTGGACATAATTGAAGCCAATCTAAAAACAACAGAAACCTCATGCATATATATAAAAGACATTTTTAAAAATAGCAAAGTAAAGACTCACCTTTTAAGATTGCCAGACATAATGGTGCCATAAGAAGGAATATCTGCCACCAAACCATATTGCTCTACAAATCTTTGTGGCAATACCAATAAACATTAACACTCTCTCCTCCACAAATGACCCTCTGACATAACTGCAGGCAGAAAATAAAAAATAACATTGTGTATGTGTGTGTGTGTGTGTGTGTGTGTGTGTGTGTGTGTGTGTGTGTGTGTGTGTGTGTGTGTGTGTGTGTGTGTGTGTGTGCGTGATATTTTTTATTTATATATATATTTATTATATATCTCTCTCTATATATATAAATAATCAAATTAAAATCATTCAAGAATTTTGACTTAATCAATACATTAGAAAGACTGAATATAATTAAGCCTATATTTATTTATTTTACATAAAATACATTTCAATACTGTTATTAGTTTGTTTTAAGATTATACTAAAAGAGAGAAAAGATTCTTAATTTGAATAAGCATTATTTTATTTCCCAATTTCATTGCTTTATAATAAATAAACAGTCTAATAAATAGTGGTCTCAAATTTCTTCTGTTGATATAATAAAGTCTCGATGACAATTAATGCCTGATAGACTGACTCAGCTCTTCTTTACAGTTGCATAACTTAAATCAAAACTGTTGAGACACTTATATATATATATTCACACACACATATTAGATAGACAGATAGGCTCTACATTAGTAACACTTATCTGAATTACAGTTAAATTATTGCCTGGTATGTGACCATTTTGCCAAATCTGTGCAACAAATATTCAATGTAATACACACCAGAAACAAATGTGTTCTAGATGTTTACAAAACACTAAAAAGAGGAAAATGTATATTTGATGCAGATGTTTAACTAATTAAACACAGTGTATTATTATGCAGTCACTGAAAATATAGTCTTTTTTCCAAACTAAAATGTTGGCCTTAGGTCAAGCTACAGCATATCCATAATCAGGGTGCTTTTAAGGTAATTTTGTTCTAATCTTATCAAACCAGTGCCGGGTGTACACTGAGATACAACCTAGAGGTTCTGTAGTGCTTCTCAGAGAAAATGCTGTCTTCTTATCATGGAAAAGTGCTGATTTTAAAACAGTGAGTAAAACACTGCTGTATGGTGTTCACTCTGTCCTGAAAACCTGACTGAGACACCAATGAGAGTTTTGCCTAAACAAGAACTGATTAAGAACTGCAGGATTTGACCCTATATGACCACAATCAGCATGTGGCCTGACACAAACTAGTTTGTTGCCAACTATGTTTGGCTGAAGATAATCTACATTTTTCAAAAATAATGTGAAATAACATCTGTTAAAGTGACAGTGTCCAGATATTTTTATCAGGCATATTTCTGATTTTTCACACATATAGAGAACATTATGTTTTTTGTGGTTAATGGTTAAACACTTAGTGGATTTATTATATTTGTTCTGGTATAGGAAAACTTACTTCAGGGGTGTATTCTCATTGTGACATAATGTCTTTATTATGTCTTCTAGAATAATTGACCCAAATCAAGTATAAACAGTATATCTATTGGTTAATTAGAACTTTAAAAAGCAACAAATAAAACACATTATTGACTTTTATATCTTCAATCAAATAAATATTTACAGCTGCAATTTGCAAAAATTATCTGCCTTTCAATAATGGATCACACAGAGAATATGCACTCTAGACTCCAATGAATGTCTAGATCAGTAGCAAACAAATTACGGGTGAAAGGGGGAAAAAAAAGCATTCCTGCTATCATTGCAGCCTATAAATAGCATGCCATCTTATGTGGGTCTCCTTTAAAGATGTGTGGTCTTTTAGGTTAGTAGACTTATTTCAATACATAATTGACCTTGAGATGGAAAACAACCTCACAGAGGCATCCTATTTTAGCAAACAATGACTATAGATATTAGAGGACATGCCTGTTGTCAATGCTCATTGCTGCAATCTGCCTATACCACACTGGGACAATCAATTTTGTAAATGATTGCAATAATCAAGGAAATTGCCTAATTTATAAATCCTTGCATACAGCATTTTTATGGATTCTTACATTCTAATGCTGATGCCTTCAGAGCTAAATGAATTGTTGTCCAAACTGTCATTACACAAAATGATAAAAACATTCAGTCTTGTAGGTAACTACATCTCATGGATATTCAGACCATCAGGACACAATCACTCGTTAATGATTTCTGCTATAGTTTTGCGTTACAGAAAAACAGGAACAATGAAAAAGCCACAGTTTCCTTGTGAATGAGCCTTTGTGGAAAGTTTTGGAATTTGCATGAATCACTTAAAGTTGAAAATTTTTAATCTTTAATGAATCAGTATCATTAAAATGTCCGTAATTTTTCTGAACTGACATTTGGCTTTTCTTCTTCTTCTTTTTTCCCTACAGTAACATGCTACCTCATTTCTGTAACTAAGGACCAGCTCCAATGCACAAACTTTCTGATCGTGACTAATATAAGCACAAGCAACATTAATATTAAAACTGCACAAATGCAAAGCCCAATGCCATGTGCTATTATTAATAGGTAATTCTATGAAATTCACCTGAAACTTGCTCTGCATACTTAACTTGGTTCCACAAATGTACTTATACATAGATGGCTATTTTCAGTTAAACCTTGAGCAATCGATTTCAGCCAATAGTGTGCTGTCAGTACTTTACTTACTGCTCAATCTCACTAACCTGACATTTATGGTGTACTGATTGGCCTCTGTCAGTGGTGGAGGCTGTAAATACACTTTGAAAAGCTTTGTGTTAACAGCCTTCAACCAGGCTCTGAGAAGAGTAGGAGCAGGCAGGCTGACAATTGCTTGACCTCCTGCCCTTATTACAGTGAGTAAATCAGGCTTTGAGCCATTAGGCTGGAGCCTGAGGCCTACACAAAAAGGATTGACATGACTAAAGGTCAACCTCTGTCACACATGTGTAACAATTTGGATAATGGAATTCTGTAACTTATCTGAAAAAGGTGGCAAATGCTTAGATGGAAAGTGTACGTTAGACTGGATTTTCTAGCTTTTATGTTAAGTAGTTATTCAAGAGTCTGTATTTTTTGTCAATACACATCTGATGTCATGAAATCTGAGAGGATAAAAGGTGTAAAGAAATGATCAAGATAATTCTGTGAAATACTGAACATCTTTTCCATACTGAAAAATTTGTTCTGCATTTAGGCACAATGGATTTTTTTTATGGTATCTATCACCAATATATTATTGGTATCAGGTATGCAATATATTTAGGTATCCATACACATCATTAAAGTACTACCTTTATTCACATTTAATCAGAAGTGAATAGAAATAATTCACAGTTAATGGTACCATAAATTAGGAGTAATTTTATGCCTTAAAAATTAGATTTTCTCCAAAAATGGAGGACATGTGCATAACTGATATGTGCATGACTGCTACTTAAGGATTTTGCAAAGTTCATATACTCTTCAGTGGGAGCAGGATTGGGCCCTATAGCTAGTTAAATTACTTTTTTGCTATATGTGTTTTTAGATGTGTGCCTAGAGATATAAAAAGTACAGTATATCAATCAAATAAATACATTGAAGGCAGAGGTATGAATGACTCATAGCAAACAGATAAGATGATCCTAATGAGAAACACGCAAAGTGCTAAATTGAATTGTCTGATTAAAGAAAATCATGTTAAATTTAAGCTAAGATAAGCTTTTATATTTGAAATCAAAGAAATTTCAGATACAGTTTTGGATTTAAACTCTTCAATAAGGAATCTATGAATTACTAAAGATACTGGAAGAAATGCAATAGTAAATTATCATGAAAAACTGACTGGAGCAAGCTGCTTAGTGCAATTTCCTCCTAAAGAGCATAAATTAAATATGCTGTGACCCTGAATGTTATCTTACTGAACTTCTAGCTAGCTGAGTTACTGAACACAATACTAGCGACATTTCCAATACACAGAAGATGGTGTTAATATATATCTGATAAAAACAGAGTTTACCCTAAAAAGAAGACATCTTATAATCATATGAGGTAAAACAAAAACAGCAGCACCAGCTGTTACTCTGCATAATTTAAGACATCATAGTAACATTACTAAGGTTTATTTTGAGGGCAAAATTATTTGAATTTCATGAACATGATATATTTGAAACAGAGCTGACAAGCCCTCTAGAATATCAGATGATGGATTGCTGAGAAACATAATTTTCACTTTAATAGAACTATGGCATAATTCTATCCCCTAGTGCTTTTTCTGTATCAGGCAAATTTAGGCCAAAACTATAGCTTTGAGAATATAAACGCATATGTATCACTATAACTGGAATGAGTTCTTAATTTAAAGGTAACGGTTCTTTCTATAGATGAATACATAAAAATGTGTACAGTATGGGGTCTGGCTAATGTATGTCTCATTATACTTCCTTATCTTGCTCTCCCTGAAGTCCATGGCAAAATTCTCATTGACTTCAATGGGAGCACAACACCCAGACACATGGTACCACATTGAAAGGACAGGAGGATTTGTCTTTACACTAGTGCCAATTAATACTGTGCATCTTGAGGGCAAAACAGAACTACTGTATTAGCATTTTGCAATTATTAATAAATCTCATTTCATGTGTGTATTTTTATTCACCTCTTTAAATAAAACTAACAGATATAAAAGGTAAGATCTACACATAAAAGCAAATTTTTAAACTACATCTAAAATTATTGCAGAAAATCAAACCACAACAAAGTGTAACAATGTAGTTGATATATCCGTGAATAGCTCAAGAACAATTATTTAACTGATTTCCAGCATATAACACTGATGAAGGCAAAATGTTACCAGTATAAAGAGGAAAAGACAACTATGAGATTCAGTCCTTCAATATAGCTATCTCTGCAACTGCAGTAAAACTTAGCTTCATCTAAGTGATCAAAATGGTTCTTCTATTAAGTATTTTTTGAGGAAGAGATCCATTTATCGTTCAGTTATTTCTAGGATTTATGGAGTCTGAAAAACTTTAACTACTAAAACTTCTGTATTTTATTCCAATAGAATTTTAAGTGTATCCCATATGCATTCCTTAAGTCTAGTCTTATTAAATTCTGATGTTAAACAGAAAGGGGAAACCATGTGCAACCAGCTTAATTTATCTCTAGGGAATAAGGACACATTAATAATTGAGATAATGTTTTCATATATGTTAGAATTAAGTGTGCCTTTTCACTTCTTTATTAGAAAACACATTAAGGGAAAATTATCTCATTCTCATCAATAAGACCTAATTGCTGAGAAAGTCTCTGTTTTCTTTTCAATAACATTAGAAGAGGATTGTTCCCATTACTTCAAAATGAAAAAAAAAAGATCAGAAAAGTTATCAAGTACTGTTGGAATAAATGCCTGTATTACCAAAGAGAATGTTTACTTAATACACTCAGTACTGTTTTCCTTTTAAACAAATCAGAGTTTATTGTATCTAGATTGAAGTGGGCCAAAGGGTGGGGGAGGAGGGGGAAATGTGGAGAGGGAAAAGAAACAACTACAACCAAAATGACTAATATTTTTGGCTTTCTGAAGATCTGATCTTACTGTAGGCTACAAAAATTATCTTGACTAATTGCTAAAGAACTCTATAATTTCCCATGAACACCTACAGGTGTCAAGACATGTTGTGAGGTAATGGAATGGTATTTAATTTACTCTGAATTGCTGTACATTGAGCTATATGGATTATATATAAAGCAAACACTGACTGCATTGTGAGAACACTCATGCAGACAGACCAAAAAATATTTCCACGGTTTTGAACCATACGTCAGATGCAACGATTCTGATGTTTGCCACAGCAAAGGAAATAAAAAAGCACCAAATCTGTATCTATGCTTAATAGTTTTTGGAAAAGCTCTTCAGTTTATTTAGCACACACTGAAAACAATAAAGAGCTGTAAATTGAAACAAAAATCCATCAACTTAACTTTGCAATGCCAGGAGAAAAAAATATTAGAAATCTATTTAGAGTACTGAAAAAAAAAAAGATATTTACCTCACTAAGATCCATCAGGACTTTAATATTGAATATTCATCTGTAATCACTTTTACATTTGAATTTGATTTTAAAAGGGAGATGGAAGGGAATTAACTATAGCCATGTTTTTATAAAAAGACAATGATGATCCTTTAATTTTTATTATCTGATTTTATCTACATTTTATTTTATGAGATATACTAAAAGTATATAGATTATTCAAACACATTATATTTATTCACATAAATCACTTTGTAAAATTGCAATCTCCTCCTGGTCTTGTTCCTTTGCTATATTTGTTCTTTAGTAAACAGCAGTATTCAGAAAATAAAAACTACCATTTTGAGGGTCAAAATAAATGAAGAATGGCCAAAATTTGGAGGTTTTGTGTTCCTTGCATTTTCTTTCTGCATTTGCAGAAATAGTCTGAGTTCATAGGTCTCCCCGCCCCAACCTATTTTTCTTTCCAAGACTGTTCAATTCAAAAACACACATCATTTTTCTGCCATAAAGGAAGTCTGCACAATGTGCTTGGGATAGAAGAACAAACCAGCACAAAGCTCAGGTGACACTCGTAACTAGACAGTATTTGGGATTTACATCGGTACAGTATTTATTTTTCATTAACCTTTTTTTCTGTTCTGCTCTCCCCTCCCTACACCTCCCATTGCTCTCTGGTTTTCACTAAATATTTTTCCATTTCCATTCTGTTTCCCTCCCCACACTGTATCTTGTCACTGTCTCTATCAGAGGACACAAGTAACACACATTTCAGTTGACCTTTCAAAACCACAATCTTTAAGTGAACTTGAAATTAGGCTAAAAAATGGTCCCCTTGAAAAAAGCTGTCAATATTTAAAACTTAACTTACATAAAAAGTAACTGGAGTCTAACTAAAGAATCAAAAATATTGGAAAAAAATTAATTATGTAAATATATAGGGCTGAAATCTCAACTTGTGTAAAATATCTTAATTCTAGTGACTTCACTTGGACTGTGATGATTAACAGAAGTTGAAAATCTGGCCCCTAAATTTTATTATTTCATATTCTTCAGTTTAAGACAATATAAACCACAAATACTATGTCAGAAATAGTACCAAGTCCTGTTGCAACATTACAGTGTATGCTCTATAAATGAGTATGAATAATGTGCCTAAATGTGCTCCCATAAAAGTCAATAGGAGTTTTGCAATTTACTTCAACTGGAACAGGATCTGAACCAATATGCAAAAAAGGTGAAATTCTCACTCCACTGAAGTCATTGGCAAAACTCCCATTGACTTCAATAGAGCCAGAATTTCATTCAATGCATTTTGAAACTTGTTGGGGCTGATCTTTCAGCTTTTATGTGAAACTCTTAGTGGCCTCAATGGCAGGTTTTGTAAGAACTGTAGAAAAGGGCCTTGGGTATATAATTGTTTATTTGTGTTGTGGTAGCGTTCAGGAACCCAAGTCATCTATGATATTGCTAGTTGCTGTACAAACACATAACAAAATGATGGCCCCGACTTAAAGAGCTTACAGGTCTGCTGAATGAATACAGTACATATCTGCATGTTTGAATCCATAATACCAAACAGCTAGTAAAAATCCTATGACAGTTGAAAATACGCTTGGAGACTAATGCAGCGCTCACTGAAGTCAATGGAAAGACTCTCATTCTCCTCAGTGGGCTTTAGATCAGGTCCCTAACCAGCAAACACTTCTCTAACGTCACTATCTCAGCAAGTTAACAATGATGATTTTGCTTGTTTAGGTGCAGGGTTGGAGCCACTAATTTCGCAAATACTTCCTCCTTTTCTGGACGAATGACACAATCCTACCAACTCTCCTCAGATGTCACTCCCCTTGATTTCAGTGGGAATTCTTTCCACAGAGGACTTACAGAATCAGGCCTGACATTTTCCAGCACAAAACAAAACTGTTTTTAAAATTCAAGGCACAAAAATATCCCAGAAATTATGTTATGAATTAAGGAGAAATGAATGGCAAAAGGATAGGGAGGTCAGAATGCCATTCCTCTTTTTATAATAAACACTTAATTCAATAAATTGAATTAAGTGTTTATTACACGATGAGGGAGGGAAGAGTATTATTATACACGTGTATTATTTATACACGATGAGGGAGGGAAGAGGATACTTTTGTTAGCTGTTTACTGTTAAAGCTCTGTCTAAAATCAGCACACTTTGTTTTCTTTCTTTTTCAAACTAACTTACCAAAATGCAAAACTGCTCGACACAATCATTTATCATCTGTGTAAAAATTATAGCTTCCTGGCCAGCATAATACAGATGCTAGCTTTCAACCTGAAGATCATTTGTACAGCTGAATGTTAAACTTCTGAAAATAGGCATTCCTCAAATGGTTCTGCGCAGGCAAACCCTGAGTTATAGCAAAACAGTGACTAGGGAAGTGCCTGTAAGACCAAGTGCAATATAGATTTTAGGATTTCTTAAACCAACCTGGAATCTACAGCCAACATTCATCCAAACTACACCAAGCTTCCAAATCTACTGCCTAATGGCATTACATTCCTCTTTTCAAGAGGATAGCTGCTAAGAAGGAATTGCCAAACAAAAACTAAACCTGGATTCTGAGCAAGGATGCTCCCTACAGAACCACAGGAAAGATGGTCAGAACTAAGCACACTAGCACAAATGTGGCCCAGAGTTCTAAGTGTTGGTGATTACCCTCATCTTTAAAATGGGAGTGTAAAAAACAGAAACTGAGTCCCATCACATTTCCAGGCCACAAAGATGACTGGTCTGAGCATGCAATGTACCATCTCAAACTGAGTACCCTCCACTCAAATCAAGATGGAGCAACATATATTGGCACTAGTCATCTCCCTGGGCTGCAGCCACTTGGATAATGAAAGAAGCACTGTATGTTGGGACTATGGCCGCCTCAGGCCATATCTCCATATTAAAGATAAGAGACTGTGCAGCAATATGCCCCTTTTTTATGCAAACTAGGTGCAGTTCTAAGGTTCCCATTAGTTTGCCAATGGTATCCTCAGGTGCAGAAAGTGTGGGCAAGTCTTTCAGGCATATGTTACTGATTACACATTTAAATCCATTGTGGAGGCTTTGGGGTCAGATAAATCTAGCCATTATGTACGAAGGAACTAAACTGTATGTCCTACACACAATGACATTTGATATAGACTTTAAGAAAATCAAATTTCTATAAGGAACAGAAAGAAGATTACTTACTTCCCAGAGGTGCTGAGTGTTCCTGATGGCTCCCGTTTGAACCTTCTCCGGCAGAAGGACAACTCCCTGGAAAGGCCCAATCCAGGTGCCCTGCTGGATCCTCTGAGCAGCGCAGATGCCATAGGCCAGACCAGGCACAGTGCTGGTACACAGACACACTTCCCGGGGGAGGTCCCTGAGCCATTCAGGGATCTCAGGTGGAGGTGCTGCGGCTGCAGCACTACTAGTGCCCACTAGGCGGCGCAGAGAGTGAAGTGGCCCATGCATGGGACACTCACCATTGCGATTATCAGCACACATGTCACATCCTGTGAGGCAAACAGGAAAAAGAGTAATTAATTTGGTGTTATGAGGCTACTACCATCATCTCCACCACAGACAAGGACACATACATTCCTCCACCTTTTTATCCATTTAAAGACATCTAAACACACACACACTTTTGCATGTTGCTTACTCCCTTCTCCTAACCTCACCAAATCCCTTAAAAGAGAAATGAGAGAACCTCAGCAGAAGCTCTGCAGACATTCTGCAAGCACAATGTGTTCATTGACCTGCCAAGCCTCACTCACTGGGACAGAGTTTCTAAGATTAGGTTTTCTGATTAATACAAAGGCTGTTTTAAACCATCTGCCTCTTATGATGAAGTATTTAGTAATATGCTTCAATGAGACATTTTATATCTCATTGATGATTTTTGAAGCCCTCCCCCCCTTCATCTTGCCACAGCTCAGTTCAGGAGTGTTAATTTGATCTTTATTTTTTATAAAATATTAGCTTTAGTTCCACATTACCTTGTGTATGCATGTATGCTTATTTAATACAAAGATATAAAGGAAAACTTTCAATAGTAAATTATATTTATGAAATCTTATTCATTTGCTTTCTTACAGTTCAATCTGACCTTTCCTAGATACCACAAAACAACTTTAAGAACATTGTTTTATTGTACAATAACACATGTTTAATGTCTACTATAGCAGCTGAGGATGAGGATAAGAAGACCATGTTTGGTGATGCGACCAGTTCCTAACAAAAAGACCACTGTGTTAAAATACTGATTACACTAATTACCACTATTAATGATGGTTCTATATTTTGGGAAGATCTGTCTGGGAGAAAATTTTGGAAAAGTGTTTCCATTACACATTTCTACATATGCCACGAATGCTTGACTTCCAGGAAAATGTTTCATGCTCAGAAAATCCATTTCTCTGGAGATATATTGAGTTAATGTAATAATAAATCTATTGAACTATGTTACTGTCCTCATCACATTTTACATCTTCTAGCGCAATTAAAGTTTTTATATAAATCTATTCCAGAAATACAAACAAAAAACAATAATTATACTACATAGCAATTCATGGCTCTTCCCCTAATAATTTTACATTAGCCACATGTATTCTTATAAAAATAATGCAAACTATTCACCAGAGGGCCTGAGGTTTAGCGGTCTAACCCACAGATTTGGAATAACTAGACTCCCTGGAACCACAGGTTCAAATCCCAGCAGGACTGACTCAATCGTTTTTCCTTCCAAGGTAGATGAATTGAGTAGTTCCATGCCATTTATTATGTTGGAGTCTTTCAGATGAGACCTTAAAAAAACCCTTCTGTCTACTCTGCATGGTTATTAAGGGCTACATTTTCAAAATATAGTCTCTATTTGTGCATTCACAAATTCTTGCACATACTTCTAATTGCCTATATTTCTGAGCATTATCATCTACTGTCCACATGTAAGTCCTAACATGTGCAAATGATAAGCTGAGAAAATTGCAAGAGTTAGTGAATGGCAAATGGAGGCTAGTTTAAAATACCCTTGAACATTTGTCCCTAAAAAATCCTGGAGGGCTTCTCTATGTCCTTAAGCAAATTTCATATCTCCTACAAGTATGCGAGTGCCAGTTCACTGCTGTCCTCCAACAGAGAAGTGGCTTCAGTTAAGTGATTCTATAGAGAGAGAAGTCTGTATCACATAACTCTTGTGGAAGAAGCCTAGGGAGGAGGTGGAATTACACAGGAAACTCTTTATTTCATCTCATGAAATTCCTAATTCGTCATGAAATCTGAAAGAGAGGTTTGCAGGACCATAAATGGGAGCAAAGAAAATGGTTTTCAAAACATGTAGATATCCCAAAATCCATGTGGAAATCTTGATGTACGCTTCTATTTCTTCCCCACCCATGTTAAGGCCACTCCCTCACCCAAGAGGATTTGACAGCATGAAGCAGGAACCCACAGGAGTCAGTTCCAATGGAGTCAGCATTGAAGTGGCAAATAGTTTCCCACAGATATGCCAGGAGATGATGCCACATAGACTCAACCACTCCCTTCCCTACCCAGCACCTTTTTCAAACTATGGTTTGTGCTACTGATGCTCATTTCCCCCTTCTATGTTGACTACTCCTATGGGCCTATTTGCACACCTTTCATTTCCTCACAGCCAAAATATGGCCCAGAATTTTTAAAGAACTTTGAGATCCTCTGATGTGAAATATGCTTTATAAATATAAAAATGTTATTATGTGGGGTTTCTTTTATTAGAACATGTTTTACTTCAATATATCATTATAACTTATTTGTTTATAAAACCTCATTTAAAACCCCTACCAAAACTGTGTGTAAGCTAAAATATTTGTACCTGATTTTTGTCAATTACCTTTTTATTTTTAATAAAAAGGTAAAAGTTTACAGGAAAATATATAATATACAAAAAAGTCTCATCATATCAGATAAATTCATTGTCTCTCTTTCTCACAGAAAATTTAGAATTTGTTACTTACTAGTCTTGACAGAGGATATTATGTAGCAAACACTCTCCATACCAATTCCCCAAAACAAACACATATCTAGATAATAAAGCTTGGCAAATCCATTTTTGTATTTTCACAGCTTATTTGGAAAGTAGAGAAAAATATCACAACATCCTATCTCCTCCTTCCCCCAGAAACCTAAGGGTCAAGAAATGATTATGAGGACCCCAATCTCGCATTTCTTGCATATCAAAATTAACATTGCAACCGGAGTTTGATACATGCAAGTATACTGGACCAGGCCCCCAAATGGCAAAAAAGACACAACTGTCAATTAAGTACTCTTTTTTAAAAAAAATCTGATTTTTCATATTGTAATCTACAAAAAGAATTCTATAAGAAAGTCTCAGGATTTAAGGAAAAGATGGCTAACCAAGATCTCAGTTAGCACCCAAAGTAGACCCTTGAACTATGAATAATTGTACCCTACTAGATGATCATTTAGATGTGTAACCTTCTCCCAGCATCCTGGTTATTAATGGTCCTCTTGGAGACACAATGTCTGCAAACAACTTGAATAAATGAAGCCAAAGCATCTTCTTAACTCTGTCCAGGTTACTCCAGTATCAGCTCCCTGTACCCAGCCACCAGGTACACATCATTTTTCACATGCACGTGTGCACACACACACACCTCTTTTAGCACCTCCAGTTTTATGCATTATATTGTATGTTTGACTATAGATATGGATTAGTAGCATGAAAACAATCTTTTAGCACTCTCTATCTCCAAGAAACAGAGGTTGGGAATTTGAAGAAAAATATAAATGGATGCTATGTCACTGTCACTTGGCCCCAGGATTCTCTTCCACCAGCTAGCAAAGGGTACTGCTGTTCCCTTTCCACAATCTACCCCCAGGGTACAGTAATAGGTGATATTTGGCATCTGCAGAATCTTCTCTTGCTGATGTACTTCTTCCTTTTCATTACCGTTAAGGCTGAAAGACTGAAAAGCTGTATATTTTCTGAAACTGGACTGGCTAGAGAGTGTGGTGTAAAAGGGAGGAGTGTTGGCAGTGCATCGTAGGTCTGTCATTAATGCTAAGCAAGATCTGAATCATTCATGCTTTTAGATAAATGCTTAAAAATATGTAACTTTGGAGAACTGTATTTAATTAAAATATAATCCAAGCAAGTGGATTATAAGAAGTGGAAGCCCTTGAAGACATATTTTACCTTGCTTAGGGGACATTTCTATTGTACTTGCCCTTCCCTTTTTTGTACCTCTTATTTTTGTCTGATGATTCTAGGGAGACTCTGAAGAACCATATTTTTCAGTCCATCCTGCTCACTTGGTCCTTCTAGCTAAAGACAGCCCATAATGAATGGTGGAGTCCTTCATCTCAGAGAAGGGAAAAAGTCCTTAATTTCAAGTTACCAATGGGGGGAGAAGATGAGGAAGCTTAATTTCTAGAACATGAGAATTGCTGATCTGTAACAGCCTAATAGTCCATCTAGACCAGAATCCTGTCTCACAAAGCAGTCACTTGCTGGACACATCAGAACAAGGTGAAATATAGTGGACATATTGTTTGACTGTTTGATAATATACCAATGGGAAATTTTCTTCTATTCCCCACTTGTGACGAACTTACACCCTGAAGTATGAGAATTCTACTGCACTACTGTAGTTTCCCCCCAAAAAAACTTTGTGCAAAGTGAACGCAGAAGGGATTTGCTGGTCTTTCTGTAAATGGTACAGCAGTCCTGAGCTTTTCAGAAGGGCTGCCACTCAGGGCAGTAAGTAGCATACCACTGCACAAGCCCCACTTTTTGGCCCTCATGAATCCAAATGGTGATGAACACTACAGGCCTCATCTAAAGCTCATTGAAGTGAATGGAAATATTTCCATTTACATCAACTGATGACTCATCAGGCCCTAATTCAGGAAGAAAGCCTGAAGGAGATGACAGTAGAAAACAGAGATTTGATGGAAATGGATGAAGCATGGGAGACAGCAGCCAAAACTGGGTGTCTCCTGGTAAAATTCAGCGCTACCTCCCTGAGAATGCTGAATGAGAATGAGAATGCAGCCAGACTCTCTGGAGAGAGCTCACAGTTTCTCACTCTGTATCCCTAAATTCTGTTGATGGGAGGAATAAGGAAGGAGCAAGGGAAAAAACTTAAATGATCTATTTGTAGAGTTGCTTGCTATGGCTCTTTGGGGAGGAGTGCAAAAATTTTATCATTTATTCTGCCCCCTACAAAAACTTCCATTAAATGAATACACCATAAAGTCTGCAACATAACTCCATCCATACATATACAAATCTCAGATTTAAGCAAAATGAAAGAACACACCATTTCCTCCAAAAGACACAAGCACCCCTCAAAGCACACTAATTTGAATAACAGCAGCACTGTATATTTAAAATGAAAGCCGAATGGATGAAGAAAGTTCTTGGCGGTGCATGTAGAAACCAGCATAATGGTATAAACCAAATAACCAGCTGTAACAATAAATAAAAGAAAATACATTTCATCTCAGCAACAATGTGTTTCAAAGGTGCAGTTATGCTGGATACCTGCAGTTTGCTTGTATTGAAGAAGTTTGGCCTTTGACCTTGTGCTTCATGATTCACTAGGAGTCTGCTGGTATCTAGTATAATTGCCCATCATTTCAAATGTTATTGCCAACGTATAAATATAAATCATATACTAACCCTATCTCTCTATGTACACAGATGTAATATACACATCTAAGAGGAAGGTTGGTCTTAAGTGGTTAAGGGCCTAAACTGGGAGTCAGGAGACCTGCCCTTTGGTTTCCTGAATGCTAAAGACCTTTTATGTGACCTTAGGTAAACCACTTAATCTCCCTGTGTCTGTTTCCTCATTGGTAAACCAGAATTAATATGTCCCTACTTCATAGGGGTGTTATCAAAATAAATTCATCACACAGTGCAAATTGCTTGGAGATCCTCACGCAAAAAACGCAAAACTAAACCCATCTCAAAGAGCATTTTGCTCCCCTCATTGACAGAGGATTATCACTTTTCCTTCTCTTTTGCCCATTTTTTCTTGTCACCATATTGGTTAATTTTCTATGTGATTATGTGCCAAATTATTTTATTAATTATTATTAGTTTAATACAAATACTACTACTAGTACTACTGCTAAGTCTCCTATCAATATTTATATATGCCCATTACTAGAACTATATGCAACAACAAAGAAGACAGCACCAAGACAGGTAAAGCATATTTCACAGGCATTTACAAGCTAGAATTTTTTAGACTGGCTTTCCTGCTTCCTTAGAGGTTACCACCATAGCTCAGCCATTAGTGGGGGGGGGGAGGGGAAAGGGACTCACTGGTCATTGGCTGGGAAATTAGACCATTTTTTGACCTTCTCTAGAATCTCCTAAGAGGTCAGATTTTGACCAGACGGAAATTCTCCCCTTTGAGGTGTGGGGTTTTTTTTTCCAAGCCTGTTGAACTTGGATTCACACCATTATTCTCTCTGGAATAAAAATCCACCTGATTTTAAAGTCCCGCCGGTGGTGCCCCAGAGAGACCACAACAGGTAATAGTGGCAGCAGCAGCAAAGCGAGGGGGTTCCTTGCCGCTCTCCTCTCGCTCTTTCTTTGCACCTGAAACAAGGCTTGGCCTCAGCAGAAGTCGCTACACTCAGGCAAAGTTTAATGCAGGCCAGTGCGCTCCGCAAGGCGGGGGGCCTCTGCTTTCTCACTCCCATTCCTCCCCAGGGCTCCTCCGTCGCCCTGGTGTTGTCTTCTCCGCATGGCTACAGCTACCTATCACTCCATTGCCCTCGCGCGGCGGTTTGGCCTCCAGCTCAGCCCTCCTGCCTGCAGCCCGGGGGGGCGTTCAGTGCAGCCTGTCGCCTCAGCACGCGGGCCCGGCAGCAGGTGCCATCAGGCAGGGCACGCGCTGCTGCTGCGGAGGCACTTTGCGGACAGCGCCATCGCTCCCGCTCCTGGGCTCTCCCGGGCTGCGGGCGGCTCCATCTGTCCTCCGGGGACGGGAACAAGGCGAAGGCATGGCTGCTTAGCTGCCTCCCTTTCCAACGGGATCATGGAGTAAACATGCCCCCCGGGATCCATAAAGCTAGCGCAATGCAGCAGGGGGAAGTATCCTGCATTGGGGCACACTTACAGCCGCGTGGCTAGGTGATAGATAGATCGATCTTTAAAAGTATGTGCGGTGTTTTTTTCTTTGCACAATCCCCAAGACTCTTCTCTCAAACTTGCAAGAGCAAGACCTTTAATCACTCCCTCCCCATCTCACCCAGAGGGAACAGCTTTGCCCCTACAAACATCAGGCACAGACCAAAGCGGAAGGTAGTTTCCACTGGGGGGTGCGGGGGCGGTAAATCGCTTCGCTGTATGACCAGATAGAGATCAGAAAGTCACACTCCGCCTCACTGATTCTTTGGGGGGGGGGGGGGAGGTGACTCCTGTATGACAGGACAGCTGTAGGACAGCGCGGGATGAGGTAGGGTTTTCTCAGTTTTTGCTGGAAAATCCTCACGGCGGAAATAAAACGGTGGTCGGGGCATGGGCGGGGAGAAGGATTTTGATGTTTTCCGTCTTCAACCGAGTGTATGAAGGAATTAAATTTCAGTGTCAGAGATCGGAAGGTTAGGAGAATATTGTGTGTAGATAAACCTTGCCACCCCCTGCCCCTCAGAGACCCCCATATACAATGTAGAGATGATGAATGGGCTCTAGGAGAGGAGATCGAAGCTCGGTCTGCACTGGCTCTACTCTCTTCAACAAAACTGTAGGGCAATTAATTGTGGCTTGTCCCCTCATCCTTCATCTCCTTGTGGCACATATCGATGGAGATTACTGCTGATGGACCATTTTATCACCTTAAATAAACAGTCACCACCTTCTCTAACCTCAATCTAATATATGGCTATCTGCTATGTTTAAGGGTGCTGGATAACCAATGGTGTAAAATAGCTAAATCATACATGTTACCAGCAATCTGCAAAAAATGCAAATATTCCCCACACTGATTCACTTCGCTGAATGCTGGAAATCGACGAGTACGAGGCGCGCAGACTGCTGGTTTATGTGACCCATTCGTTTTACACAGCATATTTATTACAGAGGCAGGTTGGTGCTTTACAATTAAGATAGAGGACTCAGCCTTTCCATTATGAAAGCCTTGTCCCAGGAGCAAGGGACGGCTATACTTAGGGCAATTCAACTTTTCCCCACACTGAAACTTGGTATTCAGATACCCAGCCCAGGACCTCATCCCCTCCTCCTTCATAACCCCTCACCCTAATAATTCTGCTCCTTTTAGATAAAGAGCTACTCAGAAAATTGTCCGCAAGCGCGTATCTCTTACTCAGGCAACATTACCATTGATTTTAATGGAATCTCGTTTCCTTCAATGGGAGTAAAGACTGCAGGTTTGGGCCTTAACTAGTTTGATAATTGTGATTTTCTAACTCAAAGTAACTCAATTTGAGAAAAAACAACAACAGATATTTAGCCCACAATCCTTGTGGATTCGTTTAAAAAAAAGCAACAATTTTCAACTGATGTTTGAAAATCGACGCATGTGTTTGGGAGTAACTTTTTCGCATCTATTTTTAACGTCATAACAGTCCATATAAATGAGTGATGATAGGATATTAATTGATTAGCATAACTGAACAGCATAATATGTAGGATAACTTTAGATTTTCAGTATTTGGGGTTTTTTTTACCTCTTATAAGGTAAATAATACGCATTTTGAAAAGACGTATTAACTCTACTAACCAAAACGATCAAAACTGCTATCACCTTCGTGATCGTCCCTATTGTATAATTCTCCATAAAATATTTTAAATCCAAGAAATTAAATGTGAGCCTTACATTATAATAGAGTTTAAATGCTCTCAAAGCCCAAAACGCAATTGACAACTTTGTATTATTTATTTTATTTAATTTATGTATTTATTAGCCACAACATGCGAGCTGTTGAGCTAGTGGTGCATGTGAATTTGGAATTCATCATCACTGTAGGTCTTTTGTAGATTTGTGCCACAATATTAATATTAAACGGGAGGTTTTATTTGCAAAGCATCTAGGTCAGGAGAAAAGTTTGAACCAGTCTCTTTTCTGCTGCGCAATAATAATAGTCTTGTTGATACAGACTAACAGGGCTACCCCCGATAAAAGAGGCCGCGTTTCCCTAAAGATGTTAATCCAAACTGCGATTCCTCTAAGGCGGAGAAGGAGTTTATCCTTCCCTGTTGGGGGAAAGGATATTTAAAGTATCATTTGGAGAAGAAGGATTTACAATTTAACAGTATTTTTAAGAAGAAGCGCAAACAAAACTAAATCCAAGAAATATCTGTTAGTATGGTTCCTACGCCTAACCTCGAAAATGCGTACTTCGAAACCTCTGCATATATTAAGGCCCAATCCCGCAGTCCCTACTCTGTTAGATTATCCACTTACTTCAACAGATCGGGCCCTCAATCTGTTGCTATCTTTCGGGCACAGAACTCTTACAAAAAGAAAAAAAACAGCACTGCAACTTCTGTGCTTTTCAAGAGACTCTTTGCCAGTCTTGGAACTTCGGTGGATTTATTTGGAGCTAGAACTCAAATTAAAATCAATCACCTCTCACCTCATCCACAAACCACTCTCCTTCCCCTCAGAGAGCCACCTACAGTACACTGAATTAAGGAAGTAGTGAAGCTAGCTGAAAACCAGTTCTACCAAAGATCACAGTACTGATTTCTGTACATTTTTTTTCATGTTATATGATGTATGTACCAGCTATCCCAGTTCTGATCAGTTTTCTTTTTGAAATGTGCCTTAAGTGAAGAGCATATTATTGTAATTTCTATATAAAGTATGTATTATCTCCCTTTTGTAAACATATTGCCCAAAATCACAGAGCAAACATATCTAAGTCTTAACATTTCTTATTAATAATTAATTAATTAATTAATAATAATAATTGCCAGGAAAAGTTGCCTACTAAACAAGTTAAATGACAATGCATTTACTGAAGACCTGCAAAATGTAATAATTCTTGCAGCATTTCTCTCTTGCTTTCACACGGTGAAAGCTATTCAGGCACAAGATGAACATTTTACAAACGTCCTTCGTGATCGATGTATTCTTTATCAAATCCACTTTTAATGCTGTGATTGGAAAGAAACTCTGCAGACTTCACCAGCTACTCTGCAGCGTGCTATTTATTCCACTCACTCCTTAAAAATGTTCCTTCCAAATCACTTTATCTTTCTTTCTCTTTTTAAAACCTTTATCTTGTAGATTTACAGAGCTGCTCTGAGAAGTTAAACATGTATTGTCTGAGTAGTTTGGTTGGCGATTAAAAGTGCATTTCAAATTCCATTAAGTGCATGTAATTTATGAGATCAGGTTTTCTGCACTGGAGAGTAAAAATACTCTAAATCTTTTGGCTACAGAGTAAAATTGAAGCCCAAAGGCGTTGAAAACTAACCGCTTTCCAAAACAGAAAGATTTGCAAGGCAAAGAAGGAACTAAACTTGTATCAACTTCCTTCATACTCTTTAAGAGTATTAATATCAATGTAATTTAATTAATTCACAACAGAGTGCCATTTAATAGCAACTTTCGAAACAAGTCAGTCTTTGAAATGAAATTAAACAAACCCATATTTTACTTTTGTATGTTTATGGGTTGTTGTGGAGTTTTGGAGCATTTTTTAAAAGGCTATCTAAAACAAAAAGTTCAAAGTATTTTAAGAAGCAGTCTTTTGGGAACAATGCAGAAAACATACGAGATAAAGATATCTTAGAGCTTCTACTTACATAGAGACAAAATATGTTATTGTTAATAAATGTGATGGGTCAATCTAGTCAATACTTTGAGAAAGTATTAACATGTTTTAATTAATAGTATATATTGAGGCCATTGAAGGTATATTTAATATTTATGAACGCGACAAACAGTAAGTGTAAACAACTTCTAGAAATCAACAAAGACTGTTTAATAATTTGGGTCTACCTCCAAAAAATAAAAAAAATAATTGCGGTGATAACAGGATTAAGTGCCTATCAAATCCCATGTACAAAATTGGGTTTGACATCCAATCCGGTACGGGACATTTATACTTTTGAAAACAAATGTGTCATATTAGATTACTATGTCACACTTTTCAATAGAAATAAAAATAAACTAGCAAGGTGTGATTGATGTTAACAAGCTCTGAAAGGTAAATGATATTCCAAGGTGAGATGGGGGGGGGGCAGGAAGTTCTCCACAGCCCTTCAAATGAAAACTTTTCGCCTGCCAAGCGCAGCTAAGTGATTTATTGTAAAAGAGATCAGAATAATGTCCTGTAAACTTTGGCTTTCCATATAGGAACCAAATAAGAGAAACAAAAAGAACCACTTCACAGTGAATTGCTGTGTTGCTTATCTGCATTCTGAATCCATTTCCCTAAGCACGGTCTCAAAAACTTGCTCCCAGAAAACCTTGTTTTGTAAAGGGCACCTCCCAGAGAAGGGTCTTCGACAGAAATGGAACCTGGCTCTACCAAGCAACGCACGTAAACCTGGCGCTACCAGGCAATGCGACTAATTGTAACTGGCAGGGAAGAGCAGGACATTTGACGCTTGTCAGCAGGAGAGAGCAGGGTGCAGAGCGAGAGGGTGCAAGGTCAAGGTCGCTGTTACCCAATCTTGGGCGTGAGCGGGCTGATTTCGGACTCTCTAGGTGTCAGGCTTGCCCTGGGCAGGGAGGGTAGCTGTATGGAGGGGTACATACGGTTGTTGGGGTCACTGGTGTGCTGGTTCAGGGGGATGATCTCCATGCGTTGCTGTCCATAGAGGTAATAGTCCAGCTCCTCTGCTGTACATCGAAACCTGGGCGCAGCCCGCTCGCTGCACTTGGCGCCCCCGCCGCACAAGTCTTTGCTCTGCAGGGAGGCCGGCGCTCCGGAGGGGGACTCGGAGCTCGGTAGCGGCCCAAAGACGGGAATCTGGGCCACAGAGATGGAGGTCAGCCCGGCCAGGGAAGCGGCGGAGGCGGCGCAAGAGGAGGTAGAAGAAGATGGGGTGGACGAAGAGGAGGAAGAAGAAGCGGAGGAGAGAGAGGCTGGGCGCTGGCGGAGGCTGTCAGCCGAGGGATCCGCTCTCTCGGGCGGCGGGAGCTGGGTGAGGGCCCCGCTGCTCTTGAGCTGGCTGCTCTGCGGGAACAGCTGCTGCCAGTGCTGGAGATAAGCTGGATCCACCTTCAGGAAAGCAGATCCGCCTGGGTCGCCGGGCTTCAACATCTCTGCAGCCTAGATAGCAGGGGAAACGGGAGAGACAGGCGTGAGCTCCTACCTCCGCGCGGTGCCTCCTGCCTGCCCCAAGCCGAGCCAGCGTCCAGAGACACCGCCTCCCGCGGCCGAGGTGCGGGGGCTGTCTGAACTAGCAGGCAGAACGAAGCGCCCCGCTTTGATTTCTGCCGTGCTCCAGCCCTAGCAAGAACCCCCCCGCCACTCCTACACACACACACAGAGCCTAGGGCCAGAGGAGTCCCCGCCTGACATACATAGCCGGCTCCTTCCGAAACAGGCAGAGGAGGGAACTTTTCAGCGACTACACCATACATACACTAAGTGCTTCTCTGTCAACAAACCACAGTACAGAGCTACTGGGCCGGAGGTGGGGTGCAGGTCTGGCATGCACAGCTCCTCACGCCGTGTCTGCAAAGAAACGGAGTGCCACTGAGACCCACCCCAAAATCAGACAGACAAGCCAGCCAGCTCGCCACAAAACTCGGTGACTAACTGTGCCCCCCTGCCTGCTGCAAGGACCTTTCTCCACCTCCCCCACCCCGGTGCATTTTTACCACCCACCAACAACCCCAAAGTTCACTTTATAGAAAGGCTGTGAGGAAAAACGATTCTGTATTTCGAGGTCCGTATGTATGAGAAAAAACAACCGCTCAGCGGCATCCCTGAGCGAACTCGGCACAGTCAGCCACAACTGCAGATCGCGGCCTCGGAGGAGGAAGAAACCTCAAACAAACATCGGAACAGCCTTCCACAGCTCCCCCGGTGTACCCGGCCCAGAGCCCAGAGCCGGGCATGGCATGGCTCCCCCTTACCTGAGTCTTTCTATTGGCTTTACGTGTCAGTCTGTGCAGCCCTGGGAGATCACAAGTCGTGCGAGGTTTAAGAAGGGGACTTTTTTGTTATCCCTCGACAACACGAGCTTCCAGGTAGCGGCTGGAAGGGATAAACCTGGTGAGAGCCGAGCAGCCGGGCTCCCTCTGCTGTGACTATTTCAGGCGCGTCCGGGCTCCTCTCTGGCAGACTCTGCGCTGGACACGTGGGCTTTACGACAGCGCAAAATACAGTGTGTGGTGTGTCTGTGAGAGAGGGAGGGAGAGAGACAGAGGGGAGGGAGCGGGAGGTTAACCGTGGGTCTGAACACAGAGCCCCCTTTTTGGCAGCCTCCTGCACTTTGTTCCTGGTTTCATTCTTCAAGATGTCCCCATTCCCTAAACTGGGGAGTTCGGGTACTCAAAACAGTTCTGTTTCCATTAGCCCATACATAGGGAACGGTGGCTAAGAGGGACTTCTGGGGTGTTCAGACTCGTCCTGCTTAGTCGCTAAGGCAGGACTACGAAGTGTAGTTTTACTTGTTTGCTATGGGTTTGTCAAACGACAGCATCTTGAACGAGAAAGCGGGACTGCTCGAAGGGACCTGTATATTAGGCAGTGTTCCTTTCAGTGCAGGTTTACACTTAGCTTTAGACAGAAGAGTTTAGACAGCTTCAGACTCTTCCCTGTAGTTCGGTGTGCTCAGGTTGGACTCTTTTGTAGGTCAGTTTCCTATGACACTTTTATTTGATCGCCTTCATATATTGGACCTTTTATTTACATTTTGTTTTATCCTGCAGATGCTACGGTGTATTTTATTCGCTTCCTTGTTCATTTCCTTATTAATTGTTCCCCTTTCTCTGCTTTCCTGGTGCACATCTGGTCGCATACACTCCTTTTTTACATTTCTCAGGATCATTTACCTTCTGTTCTCCATGGCTACTTTAATAAGATCCATTTCAAGAGTTCCCAGGATAGATGGAGAAACCCGCTGTTTTCAATCTGCTCTACTTCTGCCTTAGTTCTCTCTTGACTCGAGAGTTAGCCCGTTTATACTTCAGAAAATCTCTACGTACTCTAGTGCACCACACAAACCAAAGTTTAAGTAGTCAAGACATAGCCTCCTGTGCTAAACGTCTACTCTTTAACTACAATTTTTTTCCTTGCTCTAAATTCAGGACCACAAGGTTGGCTATTTGCCGTGTAATTACTGAGAAATTTCATGTATCACTTACTTAAGATCAAGTTTCTTCAGGCTCTTTTTCATATCGCATGAAATAATAGAAAAGGGACATCATTTGTCCTCTACAATATATACTTATCCAAACATATACATTTAATATAAAATGATCAGATCAAAATACCTATCAAATTTAACAATATAATTCATATTGTTCTATTTCATTTTGACGTTATACACACACTATATTCTCTCTCTCTCGAGTATTTAAACAATTAATGACATTTCTCTTCAACTTTCTACTTATTTCTTTCCCACCCGTTCATTCTTGCAGAGCCTGGGAAAGCTGCTGTTTAGATTTTGTCTGTGTCTAAGGCAAGACATTTTAACACAAATTTGAACAGAGCTGGGACAAAAAATGTTTTGACTGGCGTCATTTTGACAAGGTCATTCGTCATGTGCTGTATAGATTGATAACACCTAAGTTAAGGCAAACACAACTAGAGGGAAAGAACTGATTTTATGGGATATTAAACTAGCCATAAAAAACTCCACTGTTTTTGATCAATTCTATCGTGCCAGTTATAATGAATTCTCAATCCTTTCCCTCTATTAATCTACTTTTAAAAGTTCTGAAATGTTCACAGGAGAAAAGTGTGGCGAGAGAGAGAACCTTTTTTATCATTTTCTTCTTATTGTGTGTATAAAATGTTGATAGATGTGCAGAAGGGCTACAGGTTTTCTTTGTTCTCTTTTTAATACTATGTATTATGCTTCATCAATTCTTTTCTGGTAAACGTTTTATTTCCTCTTATTTGTTTTTTACATGCATTTTATAAATTCACATATTTGAATGATTGTTTTTATTACGAAATGTCTTTACAAATATTAAATGGGTTTTAATGGCAGCAATCTTTAAACATTCGTTTCACACTCGAAAAACGTGATGAAGTAGTAGGAAATGCTCACAACTAATGGGTTTAAGTGTATTGTCAATATCTCCATTTGCCTTGGATTGTTACAGCAATAATGCCTGTAGTTTCATATTAGTAGATTTTTATCTGTTGTTGCAAAACTAGGGCACTCTCATACATGTAACGAGAAAAGTCTCCCTTTGAGTGATCAAGATGGCAGAAGGGGATTTGCAAGGGCACCGAGTAGGTGTTTGAATCTCCTACAAGAGGATCGGGTTCCTCCCGAGATTTCTGACAAATGCGGGTTGAAAGATCAAATCCAAAATAAAACAGGGTTAAAAAAAAGTTGTCCTTTCCCTCCACCCCCTCAAGGCCGGCTGGAGAGCCCGGAAAGTTGGACGCCTAATGCAGCAGGGCTCAGTGGCAGCATTGCAGGCAGATGCTGTAGCTAGACCAGACTGTGGGCCCGATTCTTCTTGCATTTAAATCAATGCAGGGAGGGGGCAGGATCGGGCTCCGTGTCTCTGTCTGGGATTGGAAGGGCTCCTCCGGGAAATATTGCCCGGCTGTCCCTGTCACTCACGCAGAGTCCAGCAATGACCAGGGGACCAATAAGCCTTGTCGATTGGATTTTTTTTTTCCAAACGGAAAATAATCCAGTCGGTCTAATTAACTGGATTCACTCTGGAAGACTGGGCAGGCAATTGCTGTTAAACTAAATAACCAGAGGGATCCCAGTGGGGTTGATAGCTGCTCCCTGCCTCTTCAGGGATGGGGTTAAAGGAGCTGGCTTTGGAAGGGTCACACACTTCTTGCATTTCTCAATCATAACCGATAACAGTGCGACACGAGCTCAGCATTTAAAATAATAGATGTGGGGTCCGAAAGAGAATTAAGTGTCAGTCCTGGTCTTACAGTTTAGTGCCAGCTTTGCTTAGCCAAGTCCAGCCTCTGGTTTGTCTTTCTAGAGGGGTGTGTGTGTGTGTGTGTGTGTGTGTGTGTGTGTGTGTGTGTGTGTGTGTGTGTGTGTGTGTGTGTGTGTGTGTGTGTGTGTGTGTGTGTGTGTGTGTGTGTGTGTGTGTGTGTGACCCTCCCCACCCCTGCTTGTCTCTGGAGGTTTATTTGTTATTATGTCTTGCTGTAACTTCTGTGTTTACTGAGGCGGGGGGAGAAAAGTGTTTTTAGCCCCCTCCTCCTCTCGCTGCATTTTTCATTAGTTAGAGGACGAGCACTGAAACAAATCACATTGACCGTTTAGAAACCGATCAAACCTTTATAAAAATGCATCGCTAACGAATCGATTGGTGAATATTTGCTAGGAATTTGTTCAAAAGAAATAAATGAGGGCAAGTGTATTAAATGCAAAGGGGAACACGGTGGTGTTTTTCTTCATTGATTAATGACCTCTAAAATAAAACAAGTAGGAAGAGGAACCAAGATCGATAAATTAACTACCCAAATTCATCATTTTCCCTGGGAATTAAAAAAAAAAAATCCTTAGCCAGTCTGTCTTTCTCCCCCTCTCTTTCTCTCTTGAGGGACTGGGTTTTTGGAGGGAGGTGAACTAAACCCCTTACAAGGGAGGTGTTAAGTCGGGGCAGCCCTTCTCTGATATTGTTTGGTACACAATTAAAAAGTTTGCCTTTCATATTAATTAATTCTCCTGATCTGGGGAAGACAAATGGTCGGTTGCCTCTGACAGGAGTCCGATAAAGGATTCAGCAGCTTTCCTTCTTGCCCTAGGCGTCTCCTCATTCCCGTTTTAAGGTCACTTGCGGCTGAGTTAATAATTCATTAATATATAGACATTTATTCAGATGGGATTCACGGACATCACACTCCCCCTTGCATTGCAGCGTTTAGATTTAGTTTCCCTTGAAGAAGAGGCTAGAGGAAGGAGACTTTAAACAATAAGTGGACCCGTTCCTACAGTCTATTCTAGCTAAAGATGAGGCATCCAAACCCAAACCGATCCGGGGCAGGAGAATCAGTTGAATCATCCTGCTCGAAACCCCAAGCACGAGGAGGATAAACCTTACGCTTTGCCTCCTCGGACCTTTGCTTTGGATGGTACGGTCCTGCTCCGTGCCACACTGTGCTGCGATGGGGAAGGGCTGTACTGTCTGCACTCCCCACCTCCCGAAGGTTTCTTTCAAAACCAAGAATTAAGGTTCTGCCCTTCGCGAACCCTTCGCCGCCTCCCCGAAATATTACATGGGGGCGAGGCGACCCACAAAGAAAGCAGCGGTGAAGGGAGCAAATTAGAACGGCCCCAGGCACCAGCCAAACTCCCTGCCGTCCCGTCTCCGGGGACCAAGCAGTGCTCATCATTGTTACTGGCTGTAATACAAATAACCATACATGGCAAAACATAAATAGCGAGGGCTCTATTACAACCACTAATGCTCCTGGCACACGACAAGGGGAGGCTCCTGGCAAAGGAGATCCTGGTTCTGGGCACGGGGAGGAAATCCCACTTTGTTAAATACCAAACTCTGCGCGGCATATTCAGCCCTGTCTGTGTCTGCCAATAGCTCGTCCTAGATGCTCCTCGCTCTGAACACTCTTTGAAACACAGACTTGGTTTGGCACAGCTGCCTCCTGCACCTGGCAGCAGACTAGTCATTTCTTTACAATACAGTGCAGCACCCTAGAGACCCAAGGGATACTGCAGAGAAACCAGGGAAGTGAGGATGAAGAAAATCAAGGCAGGGTGCAAGTTACAAGTCCAGGGGAAAGAAAGGCAGCTAGGAGGCGGCAACAATTCCAGATAATAATAAAATAGTCCTTTGTCCCTGCTGCTCTCTGAATCAAGGGAGATCCGAACTAATGCTCTGCTCAAGGGAGGGAAGCTGGGGGCTGTAGGAGCCGCGGGGAGCTCACAGGTCTGCCCACAGTGCGGTGTGTGCTTTGGTGACATGTAGCTGCTGCTGAGGGACAGAAACCCAAGATGGTGCCCGTCCTTCCTGCCCTGGGCAGCACTGGGGCTAGGCGGCCCTGGGGTTCTGTCCAATCCCTGAGCCGGCGGGCCAGACTTCCCACTGACTAACACAGACCATGAAACCTGGCAGCCCCAAGCCCCAGCTCCCCGGAGCTACAGAAGAAAGGCAGATCTAGGGAAGGGGTTCTCTGACCCCCACACCTCAGGCTTTGAGATGCTTTGCAGCAGGGCTCTCCTGAAAGACAACAGATGGTCTAGATTGATACACTGATCCTAAGGTCCCCCTTGCCTTTGTTTCCAAGCACATATCAACAGCCTAAGCTGTCTACTCCCTCACATCCAAACACTTCGAATTTCATACCATTGCCAGCTTTGACCTTCCTCTCGCCCCTCAGCACCCGCAAGGTGGGCAGAACAGAAGAGGCCACAAGCTGCCTCCAAGAGATCAGGAGGGGACAAGGGCAGTGATGAGCTGCCAAAATCTTAACAACCGGTTCCCTATAAAAAGTTCTGATTTAAGGGATGTTCCACAGTATGTATTTTTGCACCTTCCTCCATAAGAAATGGCAATGCATTGAGTCATTGGGAGTCATACTTAACAATTAAAAAAAACATTTTTACATGTTTATTACAATAACCTCTCCACCCCAATAATTGTGAGGTAGCTGCTGTTTATGTTTTTCTTATACCCGACAAAACATTGGAGCATTGCTGCGCTCCTGCTGTTCTGCCCACCGGATCTGAGTGGGAGGAGCTCAGCCCCAGAGACATCCTCATGGGGCTGGAGGCCCCTGCAGGACCTGGGGAAATTGCCCCACTTGCCTCCATCCAGGCAGCTCAGGAGGAGGACAGGACAGTCCCGCGGGCCGGATGTGGCTCACGAACCGGAGTTGTTTGCCCACTTGCCCGCCCCTTAACAGCCGGTTCTACATCGGCATTTAATGGTAAATTCTCAGAATGGAGAGGGGTAACTAGTGGTGTTCCCCAAGGGTCAGTCCTAGGACCAATACTATTCAACTTATTCATAAATGATCTGGAGAAAGGGGTAAAAAGTGAGGTGGCAAAGTTTGCAGATGATACTAAACTGCTCAATATAATTAAGATCAAAAGTAGACTGTGAAGAATTTCAGAAAGATCTCACAAAATTAAGTGATTGGGCAACAAAATGGAAAATGAAATTTAACGTGGATAAATGTAAAGTAATGCACATTGGAAAAAATAACCCCAACTATACAGACAATATGATGGGGGTTAATTTAGCTACAACAAATCAGGAAAAAGATCTTGGAATCATCGTGGATAGTTTTCTGAAGATCCCCACGCAGTGTGTGGAGGCGGTCAAAAAAGCTAACAGAATGTTAGGAATCATTAAAAAGGGGATAGAGAATAAGAAGGAGAATATATTATTGCGCTTATATAAATTGATGGTATGCCCACATCTCGAATACTGTGTACAGATGTGGTCTCCTCATCTCAAAAAAGATATACTGGTATTAGAAAAGGTTCAGAAAAGAGCAACTAAAATGATTAGGGGTTTGGAACGGGTCCCATATGAGGAGAGATTAAAGAAGCTAGGACTTTTCAGCTTGGAAAAGAGGAGACTAAGGGGGGATATGATAGAGGTATATAAAATCATGAGTGGTGTGGAGAAAGTGAATAAGGAAAAGTTATATACTTGTTCTCATAATATAAGAACTAGGGGCCACCAAATGAAATTAATGGGCAGCAGGTTTAAAACAAATAAAAGGAAGTTCTTCGCACAGTGCACAGTCAACTTGTGGAGCTCCTTGCCTGTGAAGGTTGTGAAGGCTAGGACTATAACAGGGTTTAAAAGAGAACTAGATCAATTCATGGAGGTTAAGTCCATTAATAGCTATTAGCCAGGATGGGAAGGAATGGTGTCCCTAGCCTCTGTTTGTCAGAGGGTGGAGATGGATGGCAGGAGAAAGATCACTTGATCTAGGTTAGGTTCACTCCCTCTGGGACACCTGGCATTGGTCACTGTCGGTAGTTATTTACTTGTTCTCATAAGATAAGAACTAGGGGTCTCCAAATGAAATTAATAGGCAACAGGTTTAAAATAAATAAAAGGAAGTTCTTCACACAGCGCACAGTCAACTTGTGGAACTCCATCCCTGAGGAGGTTGTGAAGGCTGTGACTATAACAGCTTTTAAAAGAGAACTGGATAAATTCATGGTGGTTAAGTCCATTAATGGCTATTAGCTAGGATGCGTAAGGAATGGTGTCCCTAGCCTCTGTCAGAGGGTGGAGATGGATTGCAGGAGGGAGAGAGAGATCACTTGATCATTACCTGTTAGGTTCACTCCCTCTGGGGCACCTGGCACTGGCCACTGTCGATAGACAGGATACTGGTCTAGATGGACCCTTGGTCTGACCCAGTACGGCTGTTCTTATGTTCTTACCGGTGTCTAATTTTAGCAACCAGTTCTTGCGAACCAGTGGGAACTGGCTCCAGCTCACCACTGGACAAGGGCCCAGCCCACAAGGCAAGGCACTGTCAGAGCGTTAAGGATTGCAGTTCGATTTCAGGGCAGCTGGTGAAGTAGCCTCTCTCCCGCTCATCCTAGACTAAGTAAATAGTGGTTTTCCAGCAGGTTAATCAACAATGGATCCAGGATTCTCTCCATCCTTGTACAGCACCACAGCAACTCCAGGTAGACAATGACATCCTGGACATACTGGACATACTGGAATTGTCATTTTTAGGGATGGGAGGGTAGTTTAGTTCTGTATTCACACACCCATTAGGTTACTCAGGTCTCTTCCGAAACTGTCAAAACATGTCACTTGTAAGCCTTTCCTTTTGGTGACCTAGACAGCACCTGTTCTTGGAACTAGACTGAGACTATGAAATAATTTGACAACAGTCACCAAACAGATGCCAGACAAGCAATGACTTTTCACCGTTATTGACCTGATACTGATGTGAACCAGTGACCTTAAAGGTGAAAGGTTCTGTAGCCTATTACCAATTCCCTGAGACAACCAGTCCTCATAAGACATAGATTAAAATATTTGCGTGCACCACCAAAACAAAATCTACTCTTAGTAAATGCCTATCATGAGTGCCAATAGTCAAATTAGAAAGCGAAGTGTTCAGCTGTAAAAAGATAAAAACATCAGACCAGAAGAGTTAGCAGTTAAGGGATCAAATTAAGGCTAATTTGATCCCTCTTTCAGTTCATTATCCTCATATGAGCTCTGAACTGGGGAAGACAGAACAAATTATCCTTTGAAATATAAGAAAAACACTTGGGAAAGAAAGAACCTTGGGAATTTACAGAATTTTTTTTATTTATTTTTATTTTTTGGCAAAGGCAGGTTCTAATATTGTTCCATAAACACACTGGAAACTTAAGAAACAAGAAAACCAATGAAAAAGTTATAGGTAAGGACTAAATTATTCACACAAAGTGTGTTACATATTTCACACTATATGCATATGAAACACATAAAAAAATTAGTTTATTTACTGACCCAAATTTTCAAGAGTGGTTATGGACTTGGGGCACCTGGATTTTTGGGTGCGCTATTTTAAAATCCTTTAAGGCACTTCATTTTCAGAAAGTGCCAAGCACCAACACTGTCCTTTTAAAAAAGGTCCTTTTAAAGTGACTCAGTTAGAAAATTTAATCCACCGTGTGAAGGGTACTTCAAATAGCAATAGAAACAGGTGAGAAGATTTTCCCTATATTTTAGCTAAAAAATGTTTTCAGAAGTCAGACATCTATGAAAATTATTGTTTGTATGTGATATTAAAATGACAAGGTCAATGTCTGATGCTGTCAGGAGAATACCGTGGTTTCTCCATTACAGTTAGTCATGTACAGACAGTGATAAAAAGGGTCTTTTTTTGTTTTAGCTTGAAGTAATAATCATGTGTGGATGTTATTTAACAAAAATCTCACACTTCATATTTCTCACTTTACAACTGCTTTTTTACAATAACATCACACACTTGCTTACTCACCAGCTTGTTACTAGGTCTATAGTATGAATATTTTAAAAAAATCATTAAAAATTTAAGCTGGTGAAAGGAAACAGATTGACAGCTCTGGAGACTGACGTTTTTCTTGCTCTTCAGGTCAGGAACCCTATCTTCCTTGTCTTTATACTGTGTTTTAATAGGCTGGTAGTGTATGTTTGAAACATCCCACACTGCTAACAGGTTTGGATTCTGTGGGAAAAGGCTAAATGGGTTCTGCTCACCTACTCAAACAAGTAACTCATTACCCGCTCTGGATATACACTGATATTACCCTGGAAATACACTGATATTAAAGGATATTAAAGGTCTACACCTGGAAATACACTGATATTATTCATATAAGACTTATGCCAAATAAGCCACATTCCAGAATAAGAGCGTCCACACAGGAAGTTACTGATTTCAAGGGGGGCAGTTCACCCTTCATGGCAACCTTTGTAATAATTTCCTATTTTAAAGGTCCCATCTTGCAGCCCTTATCCTTATGCATGTATAACTCCCACTGAAATCAAGAGTTCCGATGGTGTATGTAATTATGTAACTTATCCCTTTCCCCCCCACATACTGTACCTTCTACATTTCAGAGGTCTCTCCATTTTTGTAGTGTTCAGCAGCCATTTTGTTTTCAGAATTCCTGCACTCTGAAACAGAGGATACACACTTTCTGATTTCATGCAGAGACTTTCCTTTTGTTCCTTCTTGGTTTCCTAAGTCAAAATAAAAAGTCATTTTAGACTTGAGCACAAATGAACTTTGTGTATAAAACACAGCAGTTCTTCTGCCTTCAGCTTCAACAGCACCTTCAAAATGTTTCGACAGCCACTCTGCAGCCTGGGGGTAGATTCAGGGTCCCTGTGCTCTTAACTAGGCACACAGCTTGGAAGTCACGCTGTGCACTGAATTACTGCATTTGGATCATAGTGCACAGTACTTTTGTCATGGTATAATTCCCCACTCTGAACCTTAGCGTCCAAAAGATGGGGTACCAGCATGAATTCCTCTAAGCTCAATTACCAGCTTAGTACTTGTAGCGCTGCCACCAACCAGGAATTCCAGTGCCTGGTACACTCTGGTCCCCCCAAAACCTTGCCCAGGGACCCCCAAGACCCAGACCCTCTGGATCTTAACACAAGGAAAGTAAACCCTTTCCCTCACCATTGCCTCTCCCAGGCTTCCCCTCCCTGGGTTACCCTGGAAGATCACTGTGATTCAAACTCCTTGAATCTTGAAACAGAAAGGAAAATCCACCTTCCCCCTTCCTTCTCTCTCTCCCTCGCAGACTCTGCCTGAGAGAGAAAGTAATCCTAACACAGAGAGAAAATAACCCCTCTCTCCCCCTTCCCTCCTTTCTCCCCACCAATTCCCTGGTGGATCCAGACCCAGTCCCCTGGGGTCTCACCAGAATAAAAACACAAACAATCAGGTTCTTAAACAAGAACAGCTTTTAATTAAAGAGGGAAAAACAGTAAAAATGATCTTTGTAAATTTAAGATGGAATATGTTACAGAGTCTTTCAGCTATAGGAATACCCTCCCAGCCTAAGTATACAAGTACAAATTAAAATCTTTTCAGCAAACTACAAATTTGAACTCCTTCCAGCCAAATACACATTTGCAAATAAAGAAAACAAAGATAAGCCTAACTCGCCTTATCTACCTAGTACTCATTATTCTGGACATATAAGAGCCTGTATCAAAGAGATTGGAGAGAAACCTGGTTGCACATCTCATCCCTCTGAGCCCCCAGAGTGAACAACAACCAAAAACTAACAGCACACACAAAATTTCCCTCCCTCAAGATTTGAAAGTATTCTGTCCCCTGATTGGTCCTCTGGTCAGGTGACAGCCAGGCTCACTGAACTTGTTAACCCTTTACAGTCAAAAGAGATATGAAGTACTTCTGTTCTATTAACTCTTACTTACCTGTTTATGACAACTTTGAAAACTAACTATAATGGAGCTAATAAAATCTGTTGTTTTATATCATTTTAATGAAAACTCTGTGAAAGTTTAAAGTCTGCAATTTAAGTCAGAAAAAAACTATGTAAAAGTCAACATATTTCTTAGTAATTTATTTAGCTGTATCACATTGAAATATGTAAAAGGGTCATGGAGCTCAAAAGGGCCAGCATACATTTATCTTCTCTGTGGGCCAAATCCTCATAGACTCATAGGTCAGAAGGGACCAATATGATCATCTAGTCTGACCTCCTGCACAAGGCAGGCCACAGAACCCCACCCATCCAATTTTATAACAACCCCTATCCCAGGACCGAGTTATTGAAATCCTCAAAATTGGTTTGAAGACCTCAAGCTGCAGAGAAACCACCAGCAAGCGACCCGTGCCCCACGCTGCAGGGGAAGGCGAAAAACCTCCAGGGCCCCTGCCAATCTGCCCTGGAGGAAAATTCCTTCCCGACCCCAAATATGGCGATCAGCTAAACCCCGAGCATGTGGGCAAGACTCACCAGCCAGCACCCAAGAAGGAATTCTCTGCAGTAACTCAGTTCCCATCCCATCCAACATCTCCCCACAGACCATTGAGCAGACCTATCTGGTGGTAATCCAAGATCAATTGCCCAAATTAACGATCCTATCATAACATCCCCTCCATATACTTATCAAGCTTTGTCTTAAAGCCAGGAAAGTCTTTTGCCCCTACTACTTCCCTCGGAAGGCTGTTCCAGAACTTCACTCCCCTAATGGTTAGAAACCTTCGTCTAATTTCAAGTCTAAACTTCCTAATATCCAGTTTATACCCATTCGTCCTCGTGCCTACATTAGTACTAAACTTAAATAATTCCTCTCCCTCCCTAACGTTAACCCCCCTGATATATTTATGTAGAGCAAGCATATCCCCCCGCAGCCTTCTTTTGGCCAGGCTAAACAAGCCAAGCTCTTTGAGTCTCCTTTCATAAGGCAGTTTTTCCATTCCTCGGATCATCCTTGTAGCCCGTCTCTGAACCTGTTCCAGTTTGAATTTATCCTTCTTGAACATGGGACACCAGAACTGCACACAGTATTCCAGATGGGGTCTCACCAACGCCTTATATAACGGTACTAACACCTCCTTATCCTTGCAGGAAATACCCCGCCTGATGCATCCCAAAATCGCATTTGCTTTTTTAACAGCCGTATCACATTGGCGACTCATAGTCATCCTGCTATCAACCAGTACCCCAAGGTCCTTCTCCTCCTCCGTCGCTTCCAACTGATGCGCCCCCAACGTATATCCAAAATTCTTATTATTAATTCCTAAATGCATGACCTTGCACTTTTCACTATTGTATTTCATCCTATTTCTATTACTCCAGTTTACAAGGTGGTTCAGCTCTTCCTGAATAGTATCCCTGTCCTTCTCCGTGTTAGCAATACCCCCCAGCTTCGTGTCATCCGCAAACTTTATTAGCACATTCCCGCTCTTTGTGCCAAGGTCAGTAATAAAAAGGTTAAATAAGATCGGTCCCAAAACGGATCCTTGAGGGACTCCACTAGTGACCTCCTTCCAGCCTGACAGTTCACCTTTCAATACGACCCGCTGGAGTCTCCCCTTTAACCAGTTCCTTATCCACCTTACAACTTTCATATTCATTCCCATCTTTTCCAATTTAACTAACAGTTCCCCATGCGGAACCGTGTCGAACGCCTTACTGAAATTTAGGTAAATTATATCTACCGCATTTCCTTTATCTAAGTAATCCGTCACCTTCTCAAAAAAGGAGATCAGATTGGTTTGACACGATCTACCTTTAGTAAATCCGTGTTGCAATTCGTCCCAATTACCATTCACCTCTATGTCCTTGACTACTTTCTCCCTTAAAATTTTTTCAAAGACCTTACATACTACAGACGTCAAACTAACAGGCCTATAATTACCTGGATCACTTTTATTCCCTTTCTTAAAAATAGGAACTACATTAGCAATCCTCCAGTCATACGGCACAACCCCCGAGTTTATCGATTGCTTAAAAATTCTCGCTAACGGGCTCGCAATTTCACACGCCAGTTCCTTTAATATCCTCGGATGAAGATTGTCCGGGCCCTCCGACATCGTCCCATCGAGCTGTTCAAGTACGGCCTCTACCTCAGTTGCGGTAATATCCACTTCCATATCCACATTCCCGTTTATCATCCCTCCATCATCGCAAGGTTCCTCACTAGTCTTATTAAAAACTGAGGCAAAGTACTTGTTTAGATGTTGGGCCATGCCTAGGTTATCCTTAACCTCCATTCCATCCTCAGTGTATAGCGGCCCCACTTCTTCTTTCTTTGTTTTCTTCTTATTTATGTGGCTGTAGAACCTTTTACTATTGGTTTTGATTCCATTTGCAAGGTCCAGTTCAATGCGGCTTTTAGCCTTCCTCACTTTATCCCTACATGTTCTGACCTCACCAAGGTAGCTTTCCTTACTGATCCTGCCTTTCTTCCACTCCCTGTAAGCTTTCTGCTTTTGTCTAATCCCCTCCCTGAGTTGCTTGCTCATCCAGTTTGGCCTACAACTCCTGCCTATGGTTTTTTCCCCCTTTCTCGGGATGCAGGCTTCCGACAGTCTCCGCAGCTGCACCTTAAAGTAATTCCAGGCCTCCTCTGCATTTAAATCCACTAATTCCTCCGTCCAATCCACTTCCCTAACTAATTTCCTGTTGGTTCTTACACACAGAAAGAGCTTTATACACATCATATAGTCCTACTGAAGTTAATGGAACTATTAACCTGTATAAAGTTAAGCATGTCCAGAAATGTTTGCAGGATCAGAGCCTACATTTGTTTGAGGGAGCAGGGGAAAGTATTGCCAGACTACCATTGGGAAACACTACCTGGCAAAAAGATACTCATTTCACAGAGGAAGTGCTGTAAATAAAATTAAGAGTTAATTCTATAGGTCTCACTGCATCTGGAAGTAGTGCTGATTACCTTTCTCACGTCAAGTGAATTATTACATTATATACCTCTGTTGTAACCAAATGTGTCTCTCTCCTGCTGGCTGGACTACAGCTCCCACATTCCTCCCTCTTTCTACTTCATTCTCCCCCCTACCTCAGTCCATGAGTTCTACCTCAAACTGAGACCCCCCTCCCCATCTGTTCTTCAAAGACTGAGTGACAGGGTTTTCTGCCTCTCTGGGCACTGAGCCTTCTCCTCCTCATGTTGCCTATTAGAAGTGTTCATCTTAGGCCAAAATAATCACATACACACCCAGCAAGCATATCACAGAAGGAATGAAACAGGACATCACGGAGATAAACAATCCTACAGCAGTATATTAATGAGCAAACTAAAGCCTGAAATTTAAAACAGAACTTTTGCTTTTCCCTATAGTAATTTTGGTAATTATTGCACGTGTTCGGTTCCTGCAACTTTGTCAAGGAAAGTAATATTTTCTCTCATTTTATTTTAATCAAACATTTGCTATAATTCTTTACATAGCCAAATATTTCCTAAAAATAAACCAGAATCACTGGGTAATAGGAGAAAAATTAGACCTAGTGCAAGCAGTGCAACTCCATGGTCTGCAACATATAGTACCTACACTTCAACTCTGAGAGTGTAAATCAGATATAGTAGTTGGACATGCAAGTGCTAAAATACACACTTGCAACCAGGGAAGTCAGGTCTAAAACCAGCCAAGGGATTTTTTTTCTTTTTATTCAGGCAAAATTCCCAGTGTATCACCAGCACTGAAGCTAATAATACAAACGACACCTGTTTCCACACCAGGTCCAGATATGCTAAATCTGGAGAGAGACAGAGAGAGGAAAGCTGTAGTACCAAGTCAGGCCCAGGATGCTGTTGCTCAAAGAATGTATGGGCAGTGTGAGCAGGTGGAATGGATCAGTTGGCTCTTCAGTGAAGTTTTTCAGCAACTTTCCCCTTCAGGGTTTTATTCCTGATGTTTTCTGAGTGAACGGTTTACAACAAAAGAACCAAAACAGTTTACATAACCTACTAGCAAACAGAACATTACCCAGCATGGGCTAGAACCCAGTCTGCAACAACTGGCTGTGGAGTTCTGCCTTCTCTCCCTCTAACTACCAAGAGACTGTTTTTTAGTTTCTTGTTTCCCTTCTGACAACCAGACAGGTCTTATTACTTCACTCTGTGTAGCTTTGCAAAATCTACACAATGAGCTAACTTCCTTGTTTGGAGACAACAAATAGGTCTTCTGTACCTTGTCACAGGCAGTTACCCTTCACCCACCTGAGCAGACACATAAAAAAGAACTAATCTGCAACCCAGAGCACTCAATGTACCAATATTTTGTTGGCTATTCTGCATTTTGGCTGAAAGGGGCTAGTTGTTCTGCTGAACTGCCAAAGTAAGTGATGTCTCATGGGGAAATGGAAGAGGGACAGATGGGTTGGTAAAAGAAAAAGACAGAGCTCTTCCCATTGCAAACACTCTACAACCGAGGGAACATGCACTGAACTGGGAGCTAAGAGACCACGAATTCAAGTCTCAACTCTGCTGTTCATATTTTTATGTACTTCATAGCCTTTATTATTTAGCAAAGCCTTCAATCTGATCCTAGAAAGAAGTCATATACATGTTCCATATTGTAATTAGTTGAGTGGCTGCACAAAATCACTTCAAGCAAAGCTAGGAATATAATCCAGGTTTTTAATATAGCAGATTAAAGCCTCTTCCATTTAGCCACACTATCTTTCAGAGTGAATGTGTACCAAATTTATGTGCTTGGCTATAACCATTGCTATAACCATTAGACCACAGTTCCCTCCCAGAGCCAGGAATAGACAACAGAGTTTCTGTTCCCTTACATTTTACTACAGCCTAGTAAACAGCTATGTAACCCACTGGCAAAATATGTGTCATGCCTCCCTCCAGTGGCTGGTCCATAAGGAGGATAACAGTTAACTTTTTAGTTTAAGTGGTGGGAAACTTATGCTGGAGTTCTGCAGGTCCAGGATTCAACCTGATGACCACTCTGGAAGATGGTGGGGGTCTCTGTGGTTGCATAATATAAAATATGTTTTTCCAGTTTTCATTTTAAATTGGTTTAATTAAAAATTTGAGAAAAACACCCTCAGAAAAGGTTTCATAGTTAAAAACCATTATAATCTGTCATTTCTGTGGTAACATGACAAAACACAGGTGTTCCATACTTTGGTCATTTGATACAAATTTTGATTTGTTGTGTAATACACTGGCAAATTTGCAGGTTAAGATGTATACTGCAATCTGCTGAACTAAAAAAAGAGATGTGAATAAAAAGGAAATCACTCACTGGGCTACTTTCCCCCAATACCCAACAAGAAAGACATTTGGACATTAAACATATGTAAGAAGAGAAATCTTGTCAAAGATAGCATGTTTGGCTACTATTTTAAAATGTGGCTATTGCTACTATGCTATAATTTAATTAACTCTAAAATATATGTCCATTCTTTTATGAATTTGCTTGTAAAAACTGCTGATTCCATTAAAGTTTCAACAGTTTTGCCTTTTCAAAAAGACCGCATTATCATGCTATTCCTTACACTTATAGGAATACCACAAATATGAAAGATATATTAATTACTTGCAATGTAATGGTGACCAATGCATGCAGATAAGTAGGAATTTTTTCAAATTTGGATTACACCATTACAATGCTTTTCTATATTAAAAAGGTTAACTTAGCTCAGGGGTGGGTCCAGGCTCCAGCGCAGCAAGCGCGTGCCGGGGGCAGCAAGCCACGGGGAGCGGCCTGCCGGTCTCTCTGAGGGCAGCAGTCAGGCAGCCTTCGGCAGCGTTTCTGCAGGAGGTCTGCCAGTCCCGCAGTTTCGGCGGCAATTCGTCTGCGAGTATGCCTAAGGCTTGGGACCAGCAGATCATCCGCAGAAACACCGCCGAAGGCTGCCGGACTGCCATGCTTGGGGCGGCAAAAAACAGAGCCACCCCTGACTTAACTATTCAATATTTGTGTTGTTTGTTTTTAATTGAGGTTTCCAAATCTGAATTCTTAAATGTGAGTGGGTTAGTGGATAAATAAATCTGAAATGGATTCATTACAGTCTCTCTCTAGAAGTTATTACTTTGTTTTTTGGTAGTAAAGCCATATCTTTTTCTATAAGATTGGAATTTTAAAATGCGTCAGCCATGTCAATTACAAAGTCTGATTTGGTCTAATAAATCTCATATCCTTAGGGCAACTTACTAAACCTCAATTATGCTCCTGGGTTGCACAGATGATCTAAAATGTGATCAGAGCTCTAAAGTAACATTTATTCACAATAAACTGCTTAGGAAACACTAAAAATGTGCAAGCATTAACAAAGATTTACAATGCACTATGCAAACCTTGGCCAAAAGGTTCCCATTAAACTCATGGTTCAAGTACAATTCTGTAGAGATGGTGAACTGGTTCATAAAAATAATAATCTGACCTAATCTAAACCTTGACCACTCCCAGATTTCTGAATTAAACCTGTAATATGTTTAAAGTTCACATTGATCCTAGTAAGAAACTGAACCTACTTTAAATTACATTTTCCCCTTCACTCCACCCCTGCGGTCCTTCCCATTCATGTACAACAGATCCTGCAGAAAAGGACCTACGGTTATAGTGGATGAGAAGCTGGATATGAGTCAATAGTGTGCCCTTGTTGCCAAGAAGGCTAACGGCATTTTGGCCTGTATAAGTAGGAGCATTGCCAGCAGATTGAGGGACGTGATCATTCCCCTCTATTTGACATTGGTGAGGCTTCATCTGGAGTACTGTGTCTAGTTTTGGGTCCCACACTACAAGAAGGACGTGGAAAAATTAGAAAGAGTCCAGCGGAGGGCTGGAGCACATGACTTACAAAAGAAGTTGAGGGAACTAGGATTGTTTAGTCTGCAGAAGAGAAGAATGGGGAGGGGAGGGGAATTTGATAGCTGCTTTCAACTACCTGAAAGGGAGTTCCAAAGAGGATGGATCTAGGCTGTTCTCAGTGGTACCAGATGACACAACAAGGAGTAACAGTCTCAAGTTGTAGTGGGGGAGGTTTAGGCTGGATATTAGGAAAAACATTTTCTAGGGGTGGTGATGAAGCACTGGAATGGATTACCTAGGGAGGTAGTGGAATCTCCTTCCTTAGAGGTTTTTAAGGTCAGGCCTTAAAAGCCCTGGCTGGGATCATTTAGTTGGGGATTGGTCCTGCTTTGAGCAGGGGGTTGGACTAGATGGCCTTCTGAGGTCCCTTCCAACCCTGATATTCTATTCTATGATTCTATGATCCCAGTTATCTCTTGATGACGGGATTCTTTTCTCCTGCCCAATTAGCCTTCCCTTTCCTTGAGTAATCTTGACAATTATCTTTCAAAATGTCTCCTTTCTACTATTACCACTCTTGTCTTGAGCATCTTCTGGGAGATCTTGCATTCCACAGAATTTCCCATTATTTTCTCCAGTATAGAAAATGGGTCCAGCATTCATGGAAGCAGCAGTGTAGTTGAAGTTTTCTTCAGAGAGTAGAATCAAGAATGGGTTAAAACAGTAGAACTTACTTGACTTACTACCTTTTATGGAAACAATATCCTACCATCAATGCTTTATAGAGTTAGATAATACATTTACAACATTAAATATTAAAAGGAGAAAGAATAAAAGAGATAAATAGGAGAAAATTTTTTTTTCAAAAAGTTACATTTACAATGTAAGCAAACAAATTCCAAGCTTCACCCTCCTATGCACACCCATACAAAGGGTTCTGATTATAAGCACACATCAGGAAGCTCCATTTCTATGCTAACATTTTCTTTTTTTCTGTACAATAAGTATTTGATAAGCAAGATCTATGCAAATTTCGTTTAGGGGTAACAGGCCAAATTCCGCTGTCCTTAACACACAGTACAATCCCATTGATTTCAGTCAGGTTGCAAGTGTGTAACTGAGAGCAAAAGGTAGCTAACAGTCAAGTATTCAGAGTAACAGACCCCTTCGTTTTTTAAATGAAGCTCTTCCTGCTGGTACATTACTAGGATGCACTGGAGAGTTGCTCACTTGGTTAATATGTACTAGACAGAATAAAACAGTAAAAGCAAAACCTGGGAAATCATTTTAATATAGATTTTCATCATGGCTAAAGACTATGGTAGTTCTTTAGAACAGCCATTTAATAGAAGGAAATTGAGGCTTTAGCTAACAGTGATCTAAAGAAATGACAGAATGACCATTACTTCTTTATATCTTTGTCTACTTTTACAAAAGTGGAATAATAATGATGATCTGAATCCAAAGAAATCTGATATGCTTCTAGGCACCATGGGAGAATTCAGCTTGTTTCTTAGGGCTGATCTACATTAGGAATTTACATTGGCATAGCTATGTCTCTCGGGGTATGAAAAATCCATGGTGTAGACACTGCTAGCCTGATGGAAGAATTCTTCTTTCAATCTAGTTACCACTCTTGGGAAGTGGATTATCTACACCAATGGGAGAACGCATCCTGTCAGAGTCAGTGTAGATCGTGTCACCATTGAAATACTACAGTGTAGCAGCTGCAGCCGCCTGCGGAGGCAGCGACTTAAGCATAGACACACCTTTGATATGTAAGTAACCCCTTTAAGGCCCTTATCCAGCAAAGCACTTGAGAACATGCTTAACTCTAAGCGTGTGAATAGTCCCACCAATTATTTTCGACATTTGTTTTCTTTAACGTTCTACATAAGAAATAGTTTTCCAGGAAAGGAGACTGGCATATCCCTGAGGTACTATCTTTTACACTGAATCCTGTATGAACTGGATTCTCAACCTGGGAAACAGTATTTTCCCATTCACTTCAGCATACACTTACAGATCCATACCTATAACAGATCTGGGCTAATGTGATCTGAACACTTGGCCTTATCCTGCCGAGCGCTGAGTATGATTTGGTCATTGTACCACAAAAACTAAATTATGAGCATATTGAGAGCAACAGTGTATGCATGTAATATAATATGACACTGTACTTAGGTTCTTGAGTATGTTTATAGAGACTTTGGAATCTATTTCTGCTTAATAGAAGAATAATTAATATGTCTGAGAACTGGGAAAATGTGGTCAGATCTAGCAGTTCTAGAAAGCATGTGCTTTAATGGCAGAAATAAAGATGCTCAGTTAATTACACTCAAGCTTACTTAGTATCAGCCACTTAATGGAAAACTTCACATTACACTGAAAATGTTTCTAAACCATTTTGCACTAAATCAGTACAATTGTATCTGATTAATATCAAGAGTTATTAAAGTGTGGTTGGAAAAATAACCATGTAAAAATGGTGGCATCTAACATATTTGCTCCCTGTGTGTACTGAGTCAGAGCAGCTTTTCCTTCTTTTTCTTTTTTTTTTTGGTGACTAAACTATATTTTTACAATTCAGTTTCTCTTTGGTGTGCAGAGTCAACACAGCTGTGGAAGAATAAACTGGATTCTCTTCTGGTTTGTGCATCATAAAAGAGATCTGTTAGCTACATTTGAATTACTGAATCTTTACTACATGTGATAATGTGCAATGAGAAAAAACACTGCTTGACTTTCAGATTGCAGGTTGGGTTTGAAGGACTAGCACTAAATCAAAACCATCACTTTATTTTCAAACAGATCAAATTTAATATAGAACATCAAGAGAATGGACGGGAACATGGAACCCTCATTATGCTATTTTTACAGTCATTTAAAAAAAATCACATTTTAAGAATTTTCCCATTTAATGTCAACTGAAAAATCTGTATTTATTTCTCCAAATAACACACAATGTTAATTATTACACTCAGCACAAGTATCTTCTCAATTACCTACACTAATATTATTTTATGTATTTAGCCTAGAATCATGGGTTGCATGTAAAACAATGGCGCAAGAAGATTGGAATTATGACTTCATTTTATTTAACTTTTAAAAATTGGAAGGAAATGTCTCCACTTTGATTATTTCATTTTCAGCTTGATAAATGTCAGATCACTTATTGGAATATTCCAGATAATTTCAGAATATTCTGGCAAACTGATGTTGACATTAAGAGGGGTTCAAATTTAAAATAATCTAATCTTCAAAGAGGAATGAATCAGTATTTTGGCAGTCCTTTCAAAAAAGCACAGCTCTAACTAAATCCTAACCTAACCACAAAGAAATCTACAAATATTACCTATGCAAAGTCTACAGCATAATAAATGTTAAAAAATAGCACTTAATGGGACAGGAATACCTAGGTCAGCCTAAAATAATCTATGAAGTATGCAAATAGTAAATTAGCTGCACTTTGTCTCTGGAACCAAGGATGCAATAATTTAGCTTTCTATGTCTCTGTGAGGAGAGCTGAGTGAAAAAAAAAACAATGCTAACAGAAACAGCCTGGAAAGAGGGACAGATTTGTTACCTGCATACCAAAGCAGAAACAGCAAACTGTGTAGCATCAGAGTACATCATGAGGCAAATTCAAGCCAGTAAAAAAAACACACTTCAAAGAATGTGACCTGCAACAGAACTTTGAAGAACATGTAAGACTTGGATTGAGGTAGACACAAATGATCCTACTAAAAAGAATTATATTGTGTATCGACAGCTCAGAGAAAAACCATGCTACTAAGTATATATGAGACTGTTGAAGGGTGATTCAATGGACAAGGCATGAGACTGAGTCAGGAATTTGGATAGTGTTCCAGTTCTGCCACTGACTCTGTGTGGCCTTGGGCATGTTCTCTGTGACTCAGCTTTCCCATTTATAACATGGAGAAAGTGGTACTTAACCATCTTTGTAAAATGCTTTGATATCCATGGATGAAAAATCTCATGGGTTAGATATTAAGTACTATTATGATTAGTTTTATTTGTAGTATGGTGAATTAACCTTTGTATTTTCTTGTAAGAGAGGATTACTAATCTTCAGACAATTGATATTACACAGAGTCCTGTAATATCTGATTTTTGTAATTGTTCCTTATAACGTTGTCCACTTTATCCTACATTGTGTGCAGATTCTCTCTCTCTCTGTGAGAGAGATAATATATGTATACTAGACTCAACAAAAAGAAAATTAAATCATTCTTGGTTTCCAAGAGACCCAATATTATGATCAAAATAATGTCAAAGGAAGTAGAAAGGTCAAGCAGCAGCAGCAGCAAAAAATTCATCAACCAGTGTCTGAAGATCAAAATAAACTCATAAGAGGGGTGTTTCAAAGTACAGAGGACAAAATCCAGATTACAAAGAAGCCAAGACATTTTGATTTAAAAGATATTGCCACAGTTGCAATGTGTTATTATCACTGAGAAAAAGTGAAGTCTGACTCTTGGATGGCAACTCATTGGGACTTCTGTTAGTAAGATTTTTTCTTTAAAACTGGATTGATAATAGTTATTTTATGACATTATTAAACTCCCCACCAACAAATTGAGATTAACAATTAAGAACCCAGAGGGATTAGCAAGTGAAGAAAAACCATAACTATTTACACCAGAGATTTGGCAAAGCATAATAGAGCGCTGGGGTGTTAGAGCATAAAATGCTGAAAGTACTTGTGGTTTGAGAATTGTGACAAGTTCAGTATTTGGGATTGCAGAATTGTTAGTGTTGGCAGTGTCATTGGAGGGCAGTTGACTCTCAGTGATCTTAATTTTGTTCTCAATGCAGAATGTGAACAGTTCATAAAGTTCTGATGATGGAGGAAGAGCCAGATTAGACAGCTTCCCTGCAATAAAAAGTTACAAGAGAGCAGGGCAGTCTGCCCGTTCTGCAATTAAGTTGGAATAGTAAGCAGATCTGGCTTATTTCAAAGCATCTCTGTATGCATTTATATGGTCCAAACCTGTAAGTGTACATGAAGTCAAGAAGTTCTCAAACAGTATTTAACTTATGGCCTGTAACCTTCACATTTTAAAGGTCCCTATTGTAGCAAGAAGCATATGAGAGTAATAGCAAGGGCAATTACAGGTGTAGTTAGTGTCAATTATTTAAGAAAATGAGGAATTTCACTTGGTTGGGCAGTAATAGAAGCAAAGATTCTATTCATGTGGTGGACCACTGTGTTCAGTTAACAAGGAATATAAGGTATATAAGGTATACGGTATATAAGGTTCTGAGGTCCTTACTCACGTTTTACTCAGATTTTATTCAATAAAGACCTCCAGGTTTGGTCAAGAGTGAACAACTGAAAGTGCAAGTAACAAAGTTAATTGTATTTTGCACTTAAATAGCAATTTTTTTAATCTCCATTGCACTTTACAAATATTAATGGATCCTCAAACTGCTCCCTACCAGATGGGGAAAGTGATATGTAGGCTTCAAGCCTGTCAGCATTATTGCATATGTTTGACTTTATGGACATGAATATTCCCCTTGAAGTCAATGGAACTACTCAGATGTGCATAAATGTGTATGTAAATGTTTGCAGTTTTGGGGCCTAAGAGATTTGTCCAAAGCCACCGAAGGAGTCAATGTAAGTAGCATAATTAGAACTTTGAATTCATGACCCTGATTCTCTTGCTTTAACTGTTAAACTTTACCCCTCTCTTTTACAATCAATTGTAAATAAAGGTTAGATTAATCAGAAAAAAAAAACCTCAGACAAACAAAAGTGGTGAATATTACATTTACTAGCAACTAACACGGGGTTGGCAACCTATGGCCCACGTGCTGAAGGCAGCACACAAGCTAATTTTCAGTGGCACTCACACTGCCCAGATCCATGCCACCGGTTTGGGGGGCTCTGCAGTTTAATTTAATTTTAAGTGAAGCTTTTTAAACATTTTTAAAAAACCTTATTTACTTTACATACAACAATAGTTTAGTTATATATTACAGACTTATAGAAAGAGACCTTCTAAAAATGTTAAAATGTATTACTGGTATGCAAAACCTTAAATTAGAGTGAATAAATGAAGACTTGGCACACCACTTCTGAAAGGTTGCTGATCCCAGAACTAACATCACAATATCTGTAAATTCCTATGGCACTGCTTAAGTAACATAAGTTCAAACAACTTTACTTTGTATAGTGCCTTTCATCCAAATGATCTCAAAACCAATTAAACAATGTGGGCACAAAATTAAAATTAAAATTAGCAGGAATGGAAGAAAGAAATTAAGACATACAAGAGAGAAGAGATGTTTTCAAATGAGATACTCTGAAGGTATTCAAAATAAAATAGAAAATCAATGAGGTGAGAAGGTAAATGAACTACAGATTCAATGAGTGAGAATAGCTCGAGAAAAGCTATTCTTCTTGACAGGAGCTGCACAGGAGAAGGTTCTTGCAGCAGGAGATTATGTGACTTTTCATACAAGAGGTGCATAAACTAGCAGACTGAACAGGAATAACACAGACCACAAAGAGGAAAGAAGGAATGCATGCCAAAGGGGACCCTCACCAGTGCACAGTATAGGGGGCAGAAGGCAGGATGGAGGCACAGGAGAGAGCACCTGTGGGAGGCACAGGAGAGCAAGCTTCCCAGCCCAGGGTTGACAGCTTCAGGACAGCAGGGCTGACACTAGCACTTGAAAAGTAGCCACATAGACAGTGCTTTGAAGTTGCAGTTTGGCTGGCACTCACACTCAGACCTCCAGGGCGATACTTTCTGTGCTGTGTCGGTCCCAAAGAGTTTATGATCTAAATAGATCTTTTAAAAAGTCCCATAACTTGAGACATTTAAAATTAGACTAGAAACACACTAGAAATGGAGTAATTCTGCACTGGCAGGGAGCTGGACTATGTGACTTGGGACTGTCTCTTCTCCAGTGTTTGATTCTGCATTTCATTTGCAGCTGGAATATCTGTTACAGTGTTGAAACAATCAGAAAGTTTAAAACTAGATAAGAACAAGTTAAAGAGGCAATACAAATAGATCATTAAAAGGCATACTGCCAAAATAATTCCAACACCACAGATGTATCTCTTTCTATTGCAAGGGACACTACACTCCATAGGGGAGGGAGGCAGGATCCACAACCCCACGATATTCTGTGGCTATTCTGGCTTTGATGTTGCACCTGCACAGGGTTAACCATAACAGTTATCTGTGAATTTATGAAGCTCATTCAGAAGAGATGGGGCACAAAAGCTTCAACTAAAGGCGTGAGTGAAAGGAACTGACCAGGCATTTTACCTGATTATGTGCTGGCAATAGCCATAGAATGAACTGGAGCATTCAGACTTGTTTCTCTTTTTTATGAATTTCACTGTGGAAAGTAAACCGGTCCAGAAATGAATCAATTTCCTTTGCCTGTGTTCTTAAATTTGATGAATAGAGCCTTTGGTTAAAGCCACTGAAAGTCCTACTCATGGTAGCTAGATCACTGAGTATAACGTTGTTCTTGGACCTGCTTCTGAAAATAAGAATGCATATCACAGAAGGAATGAAACAGGACATCACGGAGATAAACAATCCTACAGCAGTATATTAATGAGCAAACTAAAGCCTGAAATTTAAAACAGAACTTTTGCTTTTCCCTATAGTAATTTTGGTAATTATTGCACGTGTTCGGTTCCTGCAACTTTGTCAAGGAAAGTAATATTTTCTCTCATTTTATTTTAATCAAACATTTGCTATAATTCTTTACATAGCCAAATATTTCCTAAAAATAAACCAGAATCACTGGGTAATAGGAGAAAAATTAGACCTAGTGCAAGCAGTGCAACTCCATGGTCTGCAACATATAGTACCTACACTTCAACTCTGAGAGTGTAAATCAGATATAGTAGTTGGACATGCAAGTGCTAAAATACACACTTGCAACCAGGGAAGTCAGGTCTAAAACCAGCCAAGGGATTTTTTTTCTTTTTATTCAGGCAAAATTCCCAGTGTATCACCAGCACTGAAGCTAATAATACAAACGACACCTGTTTCCACACCAGGTCCAGATATGCTAAATCTGGAGAGAGACAGAGAGAGGAAAGCTGTAGTACCAAGTCAGGCCCAGGATGCTGTTGCTCAAAGAATGTATGGGCAGTGTGAGCAGGTGGAATGGATCAGTTGGCTCTTCAGTGAAGTTTTTCAGCAACTTTCCCCTTCAGGGTTTTATTCCTGATGTTTTCTGAGTGAATGGTTTACAACAAAAGAACCAAAACAGTTTACATAACCTACTAGCAAACAGAACATTACCCAGCATGGGCTAGAACCCAGTCTGCAACAACTGGCTGTGGAGTTCTGCCTTCTCTCCCTCTAACTACCAAGAGACTGTTTTTTAGTTTCTTGTTTCCCTTCTGACAACCAGACAGGTCTTATTACTTCACTCTGTGTAGCTTTGCAAAATCTACACAATGAGCTAACTTCCTTGTTTGGAGACAACAAATAGGTCTTCTGTACCTTGTCACAGGCAGTTACCCTTCACCCACCTGAGCAGACACATAAAAAAGAACTAATCTGCAACCCAGAGCACTCAATGTACCAATATTTTGTTGGCTATTCTGCATTTTGGCTGAAAGGGGCTAGTTGTTCTGCTGAACTGCCAAAGTAAGTGATGTCTCATGGGGAAATGGAAGAGGGACAGATGGGTTGGTAAAAGAAAAAGACAGAGCTCTTCCCATTGCAAACACTCTACAACCGAGGGAACATGCACTGAACTGGGAGCTAAGAGACCACGAATTCAAGTCTCAACTCTGCTGTTCATATTTTTATGTACTTCATAGCCTTTATTATTTAGCAAAGCCTTCAATCTGATCCTAGAAAGAAGTCATATACATGTTCCATATTGTAATTAGTTGAGTGGCTGCACAAAATCACTTCAAGCAAAGCTAGGAATATAATCCAGGTTTTTAATATAGCAGATTAAAGCCTCTTCCATTTAGCCACACTATCTTTCAGAGTGAATGTGTACCAAATTTATGTGCTTGGCTATAACCATTGCTATAACCATTAGACCACAGTTCCCTCCCAGAGCCAGGAATAGACAACAGAGTTTCTGTTCCCTTACATTTTACTACAGCCTAGTAAACAGCTATGTAACCCACTGGCAAAATATGTGTCATGCCTCCCTCCAGTGGCTGGTCCATAAGGAGGATAACAGTTAACTTTTTAGTTTAAGTGGTGGGAAACTTATGCTGGAGTTCTGCAGGTCCAGGATTCAACCTGATGACCACTCTGGAAGATGGTGGGGGTCTCTGTGGTTGCATAATATAAAATATGTTTTTCCAGTTTTCATTTTAAATTGGTTTAATTAAAAATTTGAGAAAAACACCCTCAGAAAAGGTTTCATAGTTAAAAACCATTATAATCTGTCATTTCTGTGGTAACATGACAAAACACAGGTGTTCCATACTTTGGTCATTTGATACAAATTTTGATTTGTTGTGTAATACACTGGCAAATTTGCAGGTTAAGATGTATACTGCAATCTGCTGAACTAAAAAAGAGATGTGAATAAAAAGGAAATCACTCACTGGGCTACTTTCCCCCAATACCCAACAAGAAAGACATTTGGACATTAAACATATGTAAGAAGAGAAATCTTGTCAAAGATAGCATGTTTGGCTACTATTTTAAAATGTGGCTATTGCTACTATGCTATAATTTAATTAACTCTAAAATATATGTCCATTCTTTTATGAATTTGCTTGTAAAAACTGCTGATTCCATTAAAGTTTCAACAGTTTTGCCTTTTCAAAAAGACCGCATTATCATGCTATTCCTTACACTTATAGGAATACCACAAATATGAAAGATATATTAATTACTTGCAATGTAATGGTGACCAATGCATGCAGATAAGTAGGAATTTTTTCAAATTTGGATTACACCATTACAATGCTTTTCTATATTAAAAAGGTTAACTTAGCTCAGGGGTGGGTCCAGGCTCCAGCGCAGCAAGCGCGTGCCGGGGGCAGCAAGCCACGGGGAGCGGCCTGCCGGTCTCTCTGAGGGCAGCAGTCAGGCAGCCTTCGGCAGCGTTTCTGCAGGAGGTCTGCCAGTCCCGCAGTTTCGGCGGCAATTCGTCTGCGAGTATGCCTAAGGCTTGGGACCAGCAGATCATCCGCAGAAACACCGCCGAAGGCTGCCGGACTGCCATGCTTGGGGCGGCAAAAAACAGAGCCACCCCTGACTTAACTATTCAATATTTGTGTTGTTTGTTTTTAATTGAGGTTTCCAAATCTGAATTCTTAAATGTGAGTGGGTTAGTGGATAAATAAATCTGAAATGGATTCATTACAGTCTCTCTCTAGAAGTTATTACTTTGTTTTTTGGTAGTAAAGCCATATCTTTTTCTATAAGATTGGAATTTTAAAATGCGTCAGCCATGTCAATTACAAAGTCTGATTTGGTCTAATAAATCTCATATCCTTAGGGCAACTTACTAAACCTCAATTATGCTCCTGGGTTGCACAGATGATCTAAAATGTGATCAGAGCTCTAAAGTAACATTTATTCACAATAAACTGCTTAGGAAACACTAAAAATGTGCAAGCATTAACAAAGATTTACAATGCACTATGCAAACCTTGGCCAAAAGGTTCCCATTAAACTCATGGTTCAAGTACAATTCTGTAGAGATGGTGAACTGGTTCATAAAAATAATAATCTGACCTAATCTAAACCTTGACCACTCCCAGATTTCTGAATTAAACCTGTAATATGTTTAAAGTTCACATTGATCCTAGTAAGAAACTGAACCTACTTTAAATTACATTTTCCCCTTCACTCCACCCCTGCGGTCCTTCCCATTCATGTACAACAGATCCTGCAGAAAAGGACCTACGGTTATAGTGGATGAGAAGCTGGATATGAGTCAATAGTGTGCCCTTGTTGCCAAGAAGGCTAACGGCATTTTGGCCTGTATAAGTAGGAGCATTGCCAGCAGATTGAGGGACGTGATCATTCCCCTCTATTTGACATTGGTGAGGCTTCATCTGGAGTACTGTGTCTAGTTTTGGGTCCCACACTACAAGAAGGACGTGGAAAAATTAGAAAGAGTCCAGCGGAGGGCTGGAGCACATGACTTACAAAAGAAGTTGAGGGAACTAGGATTGTTTAGTCTGCAGAAGAGAAGAATGGGGAGGGGAGGGGAATTTGATAGCTGCTTTCAACTACCTGAAAGGGAGTTCCAAAGAGGATGGATCTAGGCTGTTCTCAGTGGTACCAGATGACACAACAAGGAGTAACAGTCTCAAGTTGTAGTGGGGGAGGTTTAGGCTGGATATTAGGAAAAACATTTTCTAGGGGTGGTGATGAAGCACTGGAATGGATTACCTAGGGAGGTAGTGGAATCTCCTTCCTTAGAGGTTTTTAAGGTCAGGCCTTAAAAGCCCTGGCTGGGATCATTTAGTTGGGGATTGGTCCTGCTTTGAGCAGGGGGTTGGACTAGATGGCCTTCTGAGGTCCCTTCCAACCCTGATATTCTATTCTATGATTCTATGATCCCAGTTATCTCTTGATGACGGGATTCTTTTCTCCTGCCCAATTAGCCTTCCCTTTCCTTGAGTAATCTTGACAATTATCTTTCAAAATGTCTCCTTTCTACTATTACCACTCTTGTCTTGAGCATCTTCTGGGAGATCTTGCATTCCACAGAATTTCCCATTATTTTCTCCAGTATAGAAAATGGGTCCAGCATTCATGGAAGCAGCAGTGTAGTTGAAGTTTTCTTCAGAGAGTAGAATCAAGAATGGGTTAAAACAGTAGAACTTACTTGACTTACTACCTTTTATGGAAACAATATCCTACCATCAATGCTTTATAGAGTTAGATAATACATTTACAACATTAAATATTAAAAGGAGAAAGAATAAAAGAGATAAATAGGAGAAAATTTTTTTTTCAAAAAGTTACATTTACAATGTAAGCAAACAAATTCCAAGCTTCACCCTCCTATGCACACCCATACAAAGGGTTCTGATTATAAGCACACATCAGGAAGCTCCATTTCTATGCTAACATTTTCTTTTTTTCTGTACAATAAGTATTTGATAAGCAAGATCTATGCAAATTTCGTTTAGGGGTAACAGGCCAAATTCCGCTGTCCTTAACACACAGTACAATCCCATTGATTTCAGTCAGGTTGCAAGTGTGTAACTGAGAGCAAAAGGTAGCTAACAGTCAAGTATTCAGAGTAACAGACCCCTTCGTTTTTTAAATGAAGCTCTTCCTGCTGGTACATTACTAGGATGCACTGGAGAGTTGCTCACTTGGTTAATATGTACTAGACAGAATAAAACAGTAAAAGCAAAACCTGGGAAATCATTTTAATATAGATTTTCATCATGGCTAAAGACTATGGTAGTTCTTTAGAACAGCCATTTAATAGAAGGAAATTGAGGCTTTAGCTAACAGTGATCTAAAGAAATGACAGAATGACCATTACTTCTTTATATCTTTGTCTACTTTTACAAAAGTGGAATAATAATGATGATCTGAATCCAAAGAAATCTGATATGCTTCTAGGCACCATGGGAGAATTCAGCTTGTTTCTTAGGGCTGATCTACATTAGGAATTTACATTGGCATAGCTATGTCTCTCGGGGTATGAAAAATCCATGGTGTAGACACTGCTAGCCTGATGGAAGAATTCTTCTTTCAATCTAGTTACCACTCTTGGGAAGTGGATTATCTACACCAATGGGAGAACGCATCCTGTCAGAGTCAGTGTAGATCGTGTCACCATTGAAATACTACAGTGTAGCAGCTGCAGCCGCCTGCGGAGGCAGCGACTTAAGCATAGACACACCTTTGATATGTAAGTAACCCCTTTAAGGCCCTTATCCAGCAAAGCACTTGAGAACATGCTTAACTCTAAGCGTGTGAATAGTCCCACCAATTATTTTCGACATTTGTTTTCTTTAACGTTCTACATAAGAAATAGTTTTCCAGGAAAGGAGACTGGCATATCCCTGAGGTACTATCTTTTACACTGAATCCTGTATGAACTGGATTCTCAACCTGGGAAACAGTATTTTCCCATTCACTTCAGCATACACTTACAGATCCATACCTATAACAGATCTGGGCTAATGTGATCTGAACACTTGGCCTTATCCTGCCGAGCGCTGAGTATGATTTGGTCATTGTACCACAAAAACTAAATTATGAGCATATTGAGAGCAACAGTGTATGCATGTAATATAATATGACACTGTACTTAGGTTCTTGAGTATGTTTATAGAGACTTTGGAATCTATTTCTGCTTAATAGAAGAATAATTAATATGTCTGAGAACTGGGAAAATGTGGTCAGATCTAGCAGTTCTAGAAAGCATGTGCTTTAATGGCAGAAATAAAGATGCTCAGTTAATTACACTCAAGCTTACTTAGTATCAGCCACTTAATGGAAAACTTCACATTACACTGAAAATGTTTCTAAACCATTTTGCACTAAATCAGTACAATTGTATCTGATTAATATCAAGAGTTATTAAAGTGTGGTTGGAAAAATAACCATGTAAAAATGGTGGCATCTAACATATTTGCTCCCTGTGTGTACTGAGTCAGAGCAGCTTTTCCTTCTTTTTCTTTTTTTTTTTGGTGACTAAACTATATTTTTACAATTCAGTTTCTCTTTGGTGTGCAGAGTCAACACAGCTGTGGAAGAATAAACTGGATTCTCTTCTGGTTTGTGCATCATAAAAGAGATCTGTTAGCTACATTTGAATTACTGAATCTTTACTACATGTGATAATGTGCAATGAGAAAAACACTGCTTGACTTTCAGATTGCAGGTTGGGTTTGAAGGACTAGCACTAAATCAAAACCATCACTTTATTTTCAAACAGATCAAATTTAATATAGAACATCAAGAGAATGGACGGGAACATGGAACCCTCATTATGCTATTTTTACAGTCATTTAAAAAAAATCACATTTTAAGAATTTTCCCATTTAATGTCAACTGAAAAATCTGTATTTATTTCTCCAAATAACACACAATGTTAATTATTACACTCAGCACAAGTATCTTCTCAATTACCTACACTAATATTATTTTATGTATTTAGCCTAGAATCATGGGTTGCATGTAAAACAATGGCGCAAGAAGATTGGAATTATGACTTCATTTTATTTAACTTTTAAAAATTGGAAGGAAATGTCTCCACTTTGATTATTTCATTTTCAGCTTGATAAATGTCAGATCACTTATTGGAATATTCCAGATAATTTCAGAATATTCTGGCAAACTGATGTTGACATTAAGAGGGGTTCAAATTTAAAATAATCTAATCTTCAAAGAGGAATGAATCAGTATTTTGGCAGTCCTTTCAAAAAAGCACAGCTCTAACTAAATCCTAACCTAACCACAAAGAAATCTACAAATATTACCTATGCAAAGTCTACAGCATAATAAATGTTAAAAAATAGCACTTAATGGGACAGGAATACCTAGGTCAGCCTAAAATAATCTATGAAGTATGCAAATAGTAAATTAGCTGCACTTTGTCTCTGGAACCAAGGATGCAATAATTTAGCTTTCTATGTCTCTGTGAGGAGAGCTGAGTGAAAAAAAAAACAATGCTAACAGAAACAGCCTGGAAAGAGGGACAGATTTGTTACCTGCATACCAAAGCAGAAACAGCAAACTGTGTAGCATCAGAGTACATCATGAGGCAAATTCAAGCCAGTAAAAAAAACACACTTCAAAGAATGTGACCTGCAACAGAACTTTGAAGAACATGTAAGACTTGGATTGAGGTAGACACAAATGATCCTACTAAAAAGAATTATATTGTGTATCGACAGCTCAGAGAAAAACCATGCTACTAAGTATATATGAGACTGTTGAAGGGTGATTCAATGGACAAGGCATGAGACTGAGTCAGGAATTTGGATAGTGTTCCAGTTCTGCCACTGACTCTGTGTGGCCTTGGGCATGTTCTCTGTGACTCAGCTTTCCCATTTATAACATGGAGAAAGTGGTACTTAACCATCTTTGTAAAATGCTTTGATATCCATGGATGAAAAATCTCATGGGTTAGATATTAAGTACTATTATGATTAGTTTTATTTGTAGTATGGTGAATTAACCTTTGTATTTTCTTGTAAGAGAGGATTACTAATCTTCAGACAATTGATATTACACAGAGTCCTGTAATATCTGATTTTTGTAATTGTTCCTTATAACGTTGTCCACTTTATCCTACATTGTGTGCAGATTCTCTCTCTCTCTGTGAGAGAGATAATATATGTATACTAGACTCAACAAAAAGAAAATTAAATCATTCTTGGTTTCCAAGAGACCCAATATTATGATCAAAATAATGTCAAAGGAAGTAGAAAGGTCAAGCAGCAGCAGCAGCAAAAAATTCATCAACCAGTGTCTGAAGATCAAAATAAACTCATAAGAGGGGTGTTTCAAAGTACAGAGGACAAAATCCAGATTACAAAGAAGCCAAGACATTTTGATTTAAAAGATATTGCCACAGTTGCAATGTGTTATTATCACTGAGAAAAAGTGAAGTCTGACTCTTGGATGGCAACTCATTGGGACTTCTGTTAGTAAGATTTTTTCTTTAAAACTGGATTGATAATAGTTATTTTATGACATTATTAAACTCCCCACCAACAAATTGAGATTAACAATTAAGAACCCAGAGGGATTAGCAAGTGAAGAAAAACCATAACTATTTACACCAGAGATTTGGCAAAGCATAATAGAGCGCTGGGGTGTTAGAGCATAAAATGCTGAAAGTACTTGTGGTTTGAGAATTGTGACAAGTTCAGTATTTGGGATTGCAGAATTGTTAGTGTTGGCAGTGTCATTGGAGGGCAGTTGACTCTCAGTGATCTTAATTTTGTTCTCAATGCAGAATGTGAACAGTTCATAAAGTTCTGATGATGGAGGAAGAGCCAGATTAGACAGCTTCCCTGCAATAAAAAGTTACAAGAGAGCAGGGCAGTCTGCCCGTTCTGCAATTAAGTTGGAATAGTAAGCAGATCTGGCTTATTTCAAAGCATCTCTGTATGCATTTATATGGTCCAAACCTGTAAGTGTACATGAAGTCAAGAAGTTCTCAAACAGTATTTAACTTATGGCCTGTAACCTTCACATTTTAAAGGTCCCTATTGTAGCAAGAAGCATATGAGAGTAATAGCAAGGGCAATTACAGGTGTAGTTAGTGTCAATTATTTAAGAAAATGAGGAATTTCACTTGGTTGGGCAGTAATAGAAGCAAAGATTCTATTCATGTGGTGGACCACTGTGTTCAGTTAACAAGGAATATAAGGTATATAAGGTATACGGTATATAAGGTTCTGAGGTCCTTACTCACGTTTTACTCAGATTTTATTCAATAAAGACCTCCAGGTTTGGTCAAGAGTGAACAACTGAAAGTGCAAGTAACAAAGTTAATTGTATTTTGCACTTAAATAGCAATTTTTTTTAATCTCCATTGCACTTTACAAATATTAATGGATCCTCAAACTGCTCCCTACCAGATGGGGAAAGTGATATGTAGGCTTCAAGCCTGTCAGCATTATTGCATATGTTTGACTTTATGGACATGAATATTCCCCTTGAAGTCAATGGAACTACTCAGATGTGCATAAATGTGTATGTAAATGTTTGCAGTTTTGGGGCCTAAGAGATTTGTCCAAAGCCACCGAAGGAGTCAATGTAAGTAGCATAATTAGAACTTTGAATTCATGACCCTGATTCTCTTGCTTTAACTGTTAAACTTTACCCCTCTCTTTTACAATCAATTGTAAATAAAGGTTAGATTAATCAGAAAAAAAAAACCTCAGACAAACAAAAGTGGTGAATATTACATTTACTAGCAACTAACACGGGGTTGGCAACCTATGGCCCACGTGCTGAAGGCAGCACACAAGCTAATTTTCAGTGGCACTCACACTGCCCAGATCCATGCCACCGGTTTGGGGGGCTCTGCAGTTTAATTTAATTTTAAGTGAAGCTTTTTAAACATTTTTAAAAAACCTTATTTACTTTACATACAACAATAGTTTAGTTATATATTACAGACTTATAGAAAGAGACCTTCTAAAAATGTTAAAATGTATTACTGGTATGCAAAACCTTAAATTAGAGTGAATAAATGAAGACTTGGCACACCACTTCTGAAAGGTTGCTGATCCCAGAACTAACATCACAATATCTGTAAATTCCTATGGCACTGCTTAAGTAACATAAGTTCAAACAACTTTACTTTGTATAGTGCCTTTCATCCAAATGATCTCAAAACCAATTAAACAATGTGGGCACAAAATTAAAATTAAAATTAGCAGGAATGGAAGAAAGAAATTAAGACATACAAGAGAGAAGAGATGTTTTCAAATGAGATACTCTGAAGGTATTCAAAATAAAATAGAAAATCAATGAGGTGAGAAGGTAAATGAACTACAGATTCAATGAGTGAGAATAGCTCGAGAAAAGCTATTCTTCTTGACAGGAGCTGCACAGGAGAAGGTTCTTGCAGCAGGAGATTATGTGACTTTTCATACAAGAGGTGCATAAACTAGCAGACTGAACAGGAATAACACAGACCACAAAGAGGAAAGAAGGAATGCATGCCAAAGGGGACCCTCACCAGTGCACAGTATAGGGGGCAGAAGGCAGGATGGAGGCACAGGAGAGAGCACCTGTGGGAGGCACAGGAGAGCAAGCTTCCCAGCCCAGGGTTGACAGCTTCAGGACAGCAGGGCTGACACTAGCACTTGAAAAGTAGCCACATAGACAGTGCTTTGAAGTTGCAGTTTGGCTGGCACTCACACTCAGACCTCCAGGGCGATACTTTCTGTGCTGTGTCGGTCCCAAAGAGTTTATGATCTAAATAGATCTTTTAAAAAGTCCCATAACTTGAGACATTTAAAATTAGACTAGAAACACACTAGAAATGGAGTAATTCTGCACTGGCAGGGAGCTGGACTATGTGACTTGGGACTGTCTCTTCTCCAGTGTTTGATTCTGCATTTCATTTGCAGCTGGAATATCTGTTACAGTGTTGAAACAATCAGAAAGTTTAAAACTAGATAAGAACAAGTTAAAGAGGCAATACAAATAGATCATTAAAAGGCATACTGCCAAAATAATTCCAACACCACAGATGTATCTCTTTCTATTGCAAGGGACACTACACTCCATAGGGGAGGGAGGCAGGATCCACAACCCCACGATATTCTGTGGCTATTCTGGCTTTGATGTTGCACCTGCACAGGGTTAACCATAACAGTTATCTGTGAATTTATGAAGCTCATTCAGAAGAGATGGGGCACAAAAGCTTCAACTAAAGGCGTGAGTGAAAGGAACTGACCAGGCATTTTACCTGATTATGTGCTGGCAATAGCCATAGAATGAACTGGAGCATTCAGACTTGTTTCTCTTTTTTATGAATTTCACTGTGGAAAGTAAACCGGTCCAGAAATGAATCAATTTCCTTTGCCTGTGTTCTTAAATTTGATGAATAGAGCCTTTGGTTAAAGCCACTGAAAGTCCTACTCATGGTAGCTAGATCACTGAGTATAACGTTGTTCTTGGACCTGCTTCTGAAAATAAGAATGGTAAAGATTTGGGCGTCAAATGGTGTGTTGCAAAATGTTTTTCAAATTGTCTCCAAATTCATATTGGCTTTGTCTTGTTCATCTTATGCTTTTTTCCATGTTAATAAGTATCAGAGACTTCAGTTTACTGCTGCATGCTGAAGAAGAGAATAAAATGTCGCTGCTGGCCCCTATTTTATGAAACTCTGAGAAATTCACTTCACCATCCAATGGCTTCAGAGTCAATTTTCATAAGATTGAAGGCAATACAGATATGTTAGTAGCCCGCCTGCCCCTGCTTGTGGATGGAGCAGATAGCATTGTGGAGGATGCTGAAAAATTCCACTATTATGAGTTTTATAATTAGAAAAGCTCTCAAAGCACCAAAAATTCAACCCTTGGCAAAGATTTAAGTTATTGGTACATCTCAATCCCAAAATTAGAGGATTACAGTGCTAGCTACAAGATAGGTTCCCCTATCATTCATATCTCAATAACAGAAAGGATGAAGGGAATGCCACAAAGAGGGACTTTGAGGTGAAAAGCAGAGGGAGACAAGAGAGTAGATCTGACTGTATGAACTATGAGTGCATAAGTACAGCCATATTCTTGAGCTCAACCACCTGAACATTTTGATAACAGCAGCACTGCTAACACTTAACATTTGTATAGTGCTTTATCATTTCAGTTCAGTGCTTTCCAATGTTGGGGGAATGTTCTCCCATACCCCCCAGGACACCTACCACACTAGTCTAGGGACAGAGTGAAAGAGCAGTTATGTTGGGAAAAAAAAGATAATCCTGAATGCACTGTGAACTTTCATTGCAAATGTGTTTCTGTGGCTAAAGGGGTAGGAAACTTTTTGGAACCTACTTTTTCCCTCTGCTCTTTTAGCAGTCCCTAATATAGCTGATCAAAGGAGCAGCTCATGTCCACAGGCAGAATAGGCTTAGGGAACAACTTGCTGGCTCTAGTCTCTTGCAACAGACAGTAGGATGGACACTCTGACAGTGAATGGCATGCCTGTAGCAGAACAACTAGGGGAGGGGAGCAAAAGTGAATAAAGAGATAAAGCAGAGGGAAAACAAATGAAATATACACAAGATGAGAAAGAAAAAAACCTAAGACACAACAGGAAAGGAGAGAATGGCCAGAAACAAGTGGAAATGCAACAATAGCAATGGTATTTAGAACAAGGAGATCCCAAGCATTCTAGCAAACACAGGGGTATCTGACAAAAAATATTTGGGAATTATGCTTTTACATTATTTTAGTGAATCCTCTTCACAACACTGTTGACAGGAAAGTATAAAGCATTATTCTGCCCATTTTATGGAGGAGAAGCAGGCACATACTGAGCAATCATAGAGCTAGGATTAGAATTCAGGACCACCTAACTGTCCATCCATTCTTCAGTCCACTGGAACATAAGCGAATCTTCAACAACCCAAATCCAGCAGTCTGTCCTCAGGCCAAACTCCCCACTGCAGCCATCAGGAAAACGGCCAAAGCAAGAAGTGAGTAAGGACTGTAGGAACCTGTTCTCATCAAGATTATTTATTGTCTTATCCTCTACTAACATGCAGTAACAATCAGGAGACTAACGAAAATAAGGCGCTATTGTTAAAGGGAAGTCTGAAGAAGACTCTATGAAAATTAAATATCTCCCTTCCCAGTCTGTATTCACCTCCAATACCTGAAGTTGAAGTATTTTGTGCACAAAGGGCCTGACCCAAAGCCCAATGAAGTCAAAAGGAAACTTTCCATTGACTTGAATGGGCTGTGGATGAAACACTGTTATGATAGTCCTACCATTGGAGATGAGCTTGATTAACAAAACCATGACACCTTTTATTCTGTTGCTTTCTTGCTGACTAGGTCTTCCCTGTTGGAAACAGTTCCAAAGAGCAGTGAGACTACACTCATGAAGGGGAAAGAGATCAGAAAGAAACTTCAGCACTCCAAACCAAGCTTGGCTTCCATATAGGGTGACCAGATAGCAAGAGCGAAAAATTGGGACAGGGGTGGGAGTAATAGGTACCTATATAAGAAAAAGACCCCAAAATTGGGACTGTCCCTACAAAATGGGGACATTTGGTCAACCTACTTCCATAGTGCTCTTCTCTCAACCTACTGTAGCGCCATTCTGATGGAAGAGAAAGAAACCTCTGCCTAAGAGTCATTAGATTATAATCGAATCACAAACAAAGTGGAAATAGGCATAGCTTTCAATTTGACTGGCAATATCTACTGCACAAGCTTTAGTCCTTCCATCACCTGCAATTTATCTCTAAAAACAGTATGTCAGCCTGATAAATTTGATTGTGTATTATCTATTCTGTCTTGTTTTCTTCATGATCCAATATGACTTTGCCTATTTTCCCCCATAATATGGATAGACATGAAAGAAAGTACCACTGCAGAAAACAGAAAAAAAATGGCAAATACATTAATAAAAGCTATGATCAGTTACAAATTTATAAACAAAAGAGGGCGATGCCTACCCAATTCATGTCTGTAACTCCCATAAATAAGCAGCATTTCCAGAATTACCCCAACCATACTCTACTAAAAAAGTCTTTAAAACAAACAATGAGCCAGTTTTCCCCGTAAAGAAAATATCTTAGACATATCCAGTAACAATTAGAATTTGAATAAAAACTGGATTTTATGTCAGCCCCCGCAATCCTTACCCTTCCTAGAATCAATGGATTTGGCCCACTGTGATTTTCCCTAGTCATCTGGAAACATTCTCTTTTTAAAATGAAAACAAGAAATAAAAGATAGCATTAAAATATTTCATTATGCACATTTGGGACCTCTCTCTCTTCTCATAGTTTCTTCTTTCTATCAAAACGTCTTTTCTCTTTGACTTTTGCACTTGTTTGGAGTAGACTTGAGGAATAAAAAAATATCCTCTCATCTGACTCTCACTGATCACTTTCTTTGCTATTTTCAAGATATTTACTTTGCAAGTAAAACTATGAAAATGGACTGACATTGTCCTAAGCATCTCTATTTCAGTGGGACAGATGGGCAAACAGCAATAGACCTTTATGTCTTCTGTATGCCATGGTAAAAGCAGGTTAAGCTAGATCTGCAATCAACTCTAGGAAAAAACACACCAGATTTGTTTTTCAGGGCCTAATCTAAAACCCACTGAAATCTATGGGGGACTTTTAATTGACTTCAATGGGCATTGGATTAGGCCTTCAATATTCTCCGTTAGACAATCTACAGCACTCTCATATACTCTTCTTTTGGCTACTCTTTTCAAAGTCTTACATCAGCATATGCACTTTCCATTCTAATCTCATGAGTTTCTATTTCATTTTAGATGCCAAATCCTGAATATCCCAAAGTCTCTGTTCTACTGCCAAGATTTTATTTGAGATATAGAACAGCTTCTGACATATGCTTTATAAATGGCTCTGTGTCTGTCAGAGATGGCTCTGAGAGTCACAAAGCCTTCTTCCTTCTCAACCACAGGGTGTCTAGACCAGTTGCTTTACATGTCTTCTTTTTTCATGGACCTTAGCTGCTGCTCTTTGCCCCTAGCCTAACAGTTGTCAGGTGACAGATTATTGTCTACTATCCTATCAAGTTTATGGGGGTAACATTCTCAGTAAAGCAGCAATCAGCTCATGCAGTATAATTATGTACATTAGAAGCAAGAGTTTTAGAAGTGCTTCAATTCTCCAAGTGTAAACAGCATTTTTGAGACATTTGTTTCTTCTTCTATGCATTTGGACATTCAGCATTAGGATATAATGAAGGACCATATTTTAAAAGATTCTTAATAAAGACAACCCAAGGCTATAATAAGCAATGGAGATGGCTGTACATGGGGGGGAAGAGATAAACCATGGCAAATGGTGGCTAGGGAAATAAAGGCATAAGAAAAATAAGTTATTTCAAATCTGTTCTTTGTGTGTATGTCTACTGTAGCAATGTTCCATGGAAAGACACTCAAATACTTATAAGACCTCTCAAAAAAGTTTCCTTAAGGAACAATTAAAGCATTCTGATAATAACCCATGCTACTATTTTAAAATCTGCTGTTTCAAATATGCTGCAATTGTTTTTCAGACAGTAAAATATAAACAAACTATAAGCAACTTCACCTTTGCCTATCACTGGTTCATATTGCTATAATTCAAGATGAGCATTAAATCTTACAGCTCTTATGTAGGCTCATTGAAGTCAAATGTGATTACTCATCTGAGTGGCTGGGTCCTTTATTTTCATTGTTGTTTTACTTTCCATCTGTTTGCTTTTCAACATGATGGTGGGTTGATAACATAGACAGGTAGCTTTAAATATCCCAACATAAAACCTATCCAATGTCAGCTACTGACTACATTCTCCAAGATAATTCTATCCCACACTTCCTCCAGATGAGGCTGTATCTCCATTATTTGAATTGATGATTTTTTGTTGAATTTCCATGTGTCTGTAATTCAGAATGACTGGAAACATCTTTCCCCAACAATGAAAGGTCTTTTTGAAGAGGACTTTTTTGCAGTGTTTTTTAAAGACAGACTCTGGATTTGTCTCATCTCCTCTGCAGTTTGTTCCAGAGCTAGATCCCCTGGACAGAGAATATCTTCCCCCAGGTCTAGGACACTTTGTCCTGAGCTTTGTGATCTGCATTGTCCCAGCTTAGTGCAGCTGTCTTGGTGTTTCATAGATCAACATTTGCTCTTTGATGTAGCTGGGGCTTAATCCATTAATTGCTTTGAAGATCAGGACCAGAAGCTCGGATCAGAAGCTGACTTGGAGCCAGAGGAGAGACTTTAGCATAGACCTGATATGTTCATGGCAGCCTGAGCCACGGAGAAGGCAGGCAGTCATACTCTGTACTGGGGGCAGCCTGTACATTCTTGCAGGAATCATTATGCCAGGTCTTCATCAGGGAGGAAGTTTCCTAGCAAACTGGAGGTGAAAGAAGGCATTTTAGATACTGATGCTAGCTGGCCAACCAAATTTAGCAAGGAGTCAAACAGGACCCCAATGGCACCACTGTGATGTGAAGACAACACCTTAGCCAGGTCTTCAGAGCAATGCCCCTTTCCAACCAGCATCTCTCTGGTTTTACCAGGGCTCAGTTTGAGCCAGTTGCTCATCATTGAAGAGCTGATTTCTTATAGGCATTGTGATATCTTAGTAGCAGAGCTGGTTGCTTCAGCTGAGAATAAAGTGTATAGCTAAGGGTCCTCAACATATTGTAAGCAGCTGTACCCAGGGTCTCTCTCCAAAATGGTCTCATGTAGATATTGAAGAGATGATGGGATAGTGTGTATCGCTGAAGGACCCTGCAGATGAAGGCCTTTGGAAAGAAGGAGTTAGCTATCACCAGTCTCTGAGTATCAGGAAGGTATTATAATAATTAAGTTTCCAGATGGGGAAACTGAAGCACAGAAAGGGGAAACTACTTGTTCAAACCACAAAGACAATAGTGGAAAAATTTGGAAAAAAATCCAGAGGTCTTAACTCCATATGTTCCCTGTTTACTACTACTGTGTCTGAGTTTCAGGTTAACATTGACAAATAATCTGCTTCCAAGTTTCCCATTCATAGAGAGGAGGGGAAAACCCTTCTGCAGAATTAAGCAGTGTTTAAAGTCTTTCCCTCTGGAGATGAAGTAGGTTGCCAGCTGTTCGGTTTTTGACTGGAATGCCCAGTCCAAAAGGGATCCTGGCGGCTCCAGCCAGCACCGCTGACCAGGCCATTAAAAGTCCGGTCAGTAACGCAGGTGGGGCTAAGGCAGGCTCCCTTCCTGCCGTGGCTCCGCGCAGCTCCCAGAAGCAGCGGCATGTCCCCAGTCAGGCTCCTAGGTGTAGAGGCAGCCAGGGGGCTCCACGTGCTGCTCCATCTGCAGGTGCTGCCCCCAGAGCTCCCACTGGCTGTGAACCACGGCCAATGGGAGCTACGGGGGTGGCACCTGCAGATTGAGCAGAGCGCAGAGCCGCCTGGCCGTGCCTTTATGTAGGAACCAGACTGGGGACATGCCACTGCTTCCGGGAGCTGCTTGAGGTAAGCACCACCTGGATCCTCCACCCTCACCCCCCTCTCCACACCCCAAACCTCTGCCCCAGCCCTGATCTCCCTCCCACCCTCCAAACCCCTCAGTCCCATCCCAGAGCACCCTCCTGCACCCCAAACTCCTCATCTCCAGCACCCCCAGCCAGAGTCCTCACCCGCCCTCCCACTCTCCAACCCCTTGCCCCAGCCCAGAGCCTCCTCTCACACTCCAAACCCTCATCCCCAACCCAGAGCCCCCTCCTGGATCTCAAATCCCTCATCCCCAGCCCCACACCAGAGCCCACATCCGCAGACGGAGCTCTCAGCCCTCTTGCACCCCAACCCCTGCCACAGCCGGGTGAAAATGAGTAAGTGAGGGTGGGGAGAGCGAGTGACAGGGAGGGGGGATAGAGTGAGCGGGGGACATGGCCTCAGAGAAGAGGTGGGACAGGGAGCAGGGCAAGAGTGTTCGGTTTTATGAGAGTAGAAAGTTGGCAACCCTAAGATGAAGATTGAAGCATTTATAGTCTCACTCATTTAGCCCCATATGGTAACATCTCCTCTGGGCAAGACAGTTATTCTCTTATGTACAAAAGCCCCATGCGTCTGAACTGACAGGCTTAGGCCACAGAAGCCCTCTTTAACTGATGGGAGAGGCTCAAGTCCAGCAGTAGATCAGCATCACTTCTGAGCTGTGCCCCATGAAATCTATCTTCTCCCCCTCACATACAATGGCAGAGAAGACCCTATGCAAAGGGTCATAGTCCCACCCCAATCAATATCCTTTGCCAAGTGGATGGGTACTCACAGACTACCTCAGACACTATCAAATCTAACAGACGTATTCAGACAGACAATGCAATTAATAGGGGAACATTACAGATAGAAGATGGAGAGAGAAGATCAGCCAACAGGGGTACCGGTGTTGGAAGGCTTCATACATGCTCTTGAATAGCCTGCTCCCAAGATTGACAAATACCATTTTGAAAAAACTGAATTTACGTTGGTCTTAAAGGTCTAGTTTCTAATTTACGTTTCAAACACCTATTTTGTTTTCCTAAATAGTTTCGCATCCAGTTGCCTAATGACATAATTTATGACCCATGTCATTAAAAAACAACATCTTAGATGAGGATGACATTGTTTATCTTCCATGGGAAGATTTTCTGCATTAGATATATACACATAGCCAGCATGTTTATGAAATGATTACCAATTTTGTCTTCACATTGAAGATTTACTAGTTCTAATTTACAGATTGGTATCCTGAGTGTGAAAACAGTAGTTTGCACTTCATCTGATATTTCATTACGATTTTATGGAAATGTATTAGTACAACAGTTGTGAATATAGTCTGGATTTACAAAACAACTAAACTCCCCTACCAAGAGTTACATATAAAGCTGTCATTTTGCTGGCTATGCTGTCTGAAGTTGGAGAATTTTGACATAGAACACTGCTAAATCTTAGAAGGCATTGGATTTTCCCTCAACTGGGAACAAGGCAAGGCATAGCCTCAAGAAGGAATGAAAACTTTCTTGGAATTGGTTTTAAATGTTTACTGTAATCTCTCCGTCTTGAATGGCATCCATTACTGGCAATTTTAGCAATGACTTTTTTCTTACTTGTCAAGTTGATGGAAGGAAAGATCTGAAAGGAAGAGATCTGTAAAAAGCTAGTTTGCTAGCGGTCTGCAATGGGCCAATGAAATGATAAGAATGTTAATGTTTAAAAAAGCTTGAACATTTTGGAACACAGCAGTATATGGACTTTATCAATCTGATGTTTTAATGAGGAGAAAAATGCCACCAGTTGTTTTGTCAAGCCAAAATCTTTCTGTTTCTAAGGCTACCATTGACATGTCCCTAGATACAATCTAGAAACATCTGCTCTGCTTCTAGTCTGCTGCTGCTGCTAGAAGCCAGGGGCATATTTTAAGATATATGTAAAAATGAATTTTGGAGTAAATCATCTTCCATGTCATCATTTCAGATCTGAGTTTGAGTCTCCAAATATCACTATTTTTAACAGAAAAACAATACCATTATAAGACATTAGGATAGGGCAGGATTGCCAATAATGGAATGGATTTGATAACAAAAGAGAGATTCTCTAGCCTTTTATAATGCTCTGGTTTTACCTTCCACAATATAATTAAGGAATGTTTCCAGACTTGAAGAAAACAAGGCACCTAGTAAAATAATCTTAAGTGTTGGACTTTTTCTAGTTTTGTAAATGGTGTTACAATTAAATCAAAACATTTCAATGTATAAAATACATTGTGAAGTAGGTATCTATGAAAACATACTGTAATAAAAATAACTACATAAAACATCGCTGACTTGAGCTCATTATTTTAACTGTCTTTGTTCAAACCATTTAATAAATCTCCTCAATTTTGTATTGTGTTTTAATGCCTCACATTAATGGATCACAGAAGTAACGAACGGTAACATAAAACAATTTTAGTGGCAGTGTGTTAAGAGCAAATGTTAGCAATTAAGGCTGCTAAAAGTTTGGCAGACTTGCCGTACAGTAAATACAGAGAACATACATGATGGTGTGGTATAAAGGTTTTACCAGCATAAGTTTGTGATGAATGAATTACTGAAAAGTGGAAATGACATGAGCAAGTTAAGAAGTCATTCCAGACAATTGCCTTCTACCACACCCCATAATCATGCATTATGTATATACTACATGTCTGTCAGAAATGCTATTTTAGAAATGTTTTAGATAGTTTGAAGGGATTTTTTTACTGGTACTTTTTTCTACATTATCTCCTGTACAAACTGGGGTAAAATTTTCAACAGTACTGAAATGGCTTAAAGTCCCATTTTCAAAAGTGACTTAGATGCCTATGTGCCATTAAATTTCAATGATGCATAGGCCTCTAAGTGCCTAAGTCACTTGAAAATGGGATTTATGAGCCTATGTTACTGGAGCACATCTGAAAATGTTACTTGTAAGTGGGAAGTGCCTTACTATGATTCCAACTGCACAAGACTCAGAGTGAGAAAAGTTTTATAAACCATGCATTTTAGAAATCTCTCCAAAAGACATAAACAAAACTGATTTTAAAAACATTGCAACAGCCTACCTGTGTGTCTTCTAAGTGATACTTCTTTACTTTACTGACAAAGCTAAAGTTGTATTACTGTCAGGATTGCAAAGTCAACATTGCAGCTGAATAGCAAACTACCATCTATCCGTGTTTCAAATAAACTAAGCACTATGGACACCAGCACCCTCTTCTCAGTCACTGAGGCCTATACTTTGGCATCGTCTTTGCTATGACTCTCTCACTGGATCTACATATTTAAGCCATTTCTAAATCTTACCACTTTTTCTTACATCTAAAAATGCCTAAAGTCTAGCCTTCCCTCTCTCTGTCCACACAGCAAAACTCTTGCGCAAGTGTAGTTATTTCATGTCTAGGTTACTACAACTTCCTCTTTTCCAACCTTGACTACTACAACCTGGCTCCCCTCAGTCTATTCAGAATATTGCTGCTAAGCTCATCTTCATGTCTCACTGCTCTGAACACATCAGTTCCCTCAGCATCCTTCCATTGGCTCTCCGTTCACCTTTGCATCCAAGGCCTTTTATAATTTAGCCCCATCCCACCTCATTGATTTACTAACCTATCATGATGTTCATTGTCACCTTTACCTTCGCTATACCAGAATTACTAGTCTTTGCTTTCTGGAAGTCAGTTTCTACTTTAAACACCTCTATGCCTTCTGCCATGCTGTCTCTTGCCAGACCCGCGCTGCTTCCCGCAGCTCCCATTGGCCGGGAATGGTGATCCGTGGCCACTGGGAGCTGCGGGCAGCTGTGCAAATGTAAACAAACAGTTGGTGGCCCACCAGCAGATTACCCTGATGGATCACATGCAGTCTGTGGGCCGCAGGTTGTCCACTACTACTTTAGATTGTAAGCCTTTCATGGCAGGGATTGTCTTTCCTGTGTCTGTAGAGTGCTCAGTATAATAGGGCTCTATCCTCATTTGGGCTTTTGGGTGCTACCATAATATACATTTCTACAACTATTACTACTAGTTGCTAACAAAGACCCAGATCCTCCAAACGCTTAATGCATGTGCTTAACTTTAAACATGTGAACTAAACTGATGTCAATGAGACTATTCTCATGCTTAAAGTTAAGCATATGTGTAAGTGTCCAGAGGGTCGAGGCCATAATTCTGATTCTAGAATCTTTATTCTAAGTGATGATAAGTCAGAGCAAACACTGCCTGCAAATGCCAGAATGAAGTTTTAATTCATTTGTTTTGAAAGCCACGAAATCTGACTGTCTACACTTCCTGAGATCCACAGCTAACATTTTTGTAAGGAAACTTGCCTTACTGTGTAGTTATGAGAAATATACTGAAGCACAGAATTCAAATGAAAAATGCTAGATCACAGAGTCATAGAAATGGAAGAGAGCTCAAGAGGTCATCTAGTCCCATCCCCTGCACAAGGCAGGACTAAGTATTATCTAGACCATCCCTGACAGGTGTTTGTCCAACCTGCTCTTAAAAATCCCCAATGATGGAGATTCCACAACCTCTCTAGGCAATTTATTCTAGTTCTTAACCACCCTGAGAGTCAGGAAGTTTTTCTTAATATCCAACCCTAAACCACCCTTCCTGCAATTTAAGCCCATTGATTCTTGTCCTATCCTCTGAGGTTAAGAAGAACAATTTTTCTCCTTCCTCCTTGTAACAATCTTTTATGTACTTGAAAACTGTTATCATGTCCTCTCTCAGTCTTCTTTTCTCCAGACTACACAAACACAATTTTTTCAGTCTTCCCTTATAGGTCATGTTTTCTAGACTCTTAATCATTTTTGTTGCTCTTCTCTGGACTTTCTCTAATTTGTCCACATTTTTCCTGAAATGTGGTGCTCAGAACTGGACACAATACTCCAGTTGAAGCTTAATCAGCACGGAGTAGAGCAGAAAAATTACTTCTCGTGTCTTGCTTACAATACTCCTGCTAATACATCCCAGAATTGTGTTTGCTTTTTTTGCAACAGTGTTACACTGTTGACTAATATTTAGCTTATGATCCACTATGACCCCCAGATCTCTTTCCGCACTACTCCTTCTTAGGCACTCATTTCCCATTTTGTATGTGTGCAACTGATTGTTGTTCCTTCCTAAGTGGAGTACTTTGCATTTGTCCTTATTGAATTTCATCCTATTTACTTTAGACCTTTTCTCCAGTTTGTCCAGATCATTTTGAATTTTAATCCTAGCCTCCAAAGCATTTGCAACCCCTCCCAGCTTGGTATCGTCTGCAAACTTTATAAGTGTACTCTCTATGCCATTATCTAAACGATTGATGAAGCTATTGAACAGAACCAGACAAAGAACCAATCCCTGCGGGACCCCACTCGTTCTGTCTTTCCAGCATGACTACGAGCCACTGATAACTACTCTCTGAGAACGATTTTCCAGTCAGTTATGCACCCACCTTATAGCAGCTCCATCTAGGTTGTATTTCCATAGTTTGTTTATGAGAAGGTCATGCAAGACAGTATCAAAAGCCATGCTAAAGTCAAGATATACCACATCTACTGCTTCCCCCCATCCACAAGGCTTGTTACTCTGTCAAAGAAAGCTATCAGGTTGGTTTGACATGATTTGTTCTTGAGAAATCCATGCTGACTGTTACTTATCACCCCATTAATTTTCTAGGTTTTTGCAAATTGATTTCTTAATTATTTGCTCTATTATATTTCCGAGTATAGAAGTTGAGCTGACTGGTCTGTAATTCCCCGGGTTGTCCTTATCTCCCTTTTTATAGATGGGCACTATAGTTACCCTTTTCCAGTCTTCTGGAATGTCTCCCATCTTCCATGACTAATGGCTCAGATATCTCCTCAGTCAGCTCCTTGAGTATTCTAGGATGCATTTCATCAGGCCTTGGTGATTTGAAGACATCTAATTAACTATGCTCACTAACTCCACTAATGGGTGCAATTACAGATAGATCAGACGTTTTGTAAATAATTGAGCTCAAAGCCATAAGGGTTGCTTGCTCCAGCTGCAATATTTTTGAAACATACTGCTTGGATCACCTAAATAATTTTTTGACTATTAGAGGGAGAAGGGTGACAGCTAAAAATTGTATGTGGATACAGAACTTAAAAAGCTTAATAACTATCCATGAAAAGGAAGGCACTCATCTGGAGTAAAGGACACATTTATTTTGCAGTAAGTGCACCAGATGACAGGAGAAGTCTAAGCCAATTTATGAGTGATTTAGTAGAACAGACAGTAAGTATGATATATTCCCCACCCTTCTGAAGTCACATAAAGGAAAAAGAAAAAAAAAACCTCTTCTTTCACCATTATCAATGAAGACCATATATAGTGCCTTGGTTAGATTTTTTTTTCTGTTGGTTCTTACAAGTATACTATGGCCCTGACTTTTTACAGCTGTTATTCTTATGACACAGAATGTACATAAAAAGAAGTGGTGTAACTTCTTAGGATCCAATCCTGCAAACACACATGCACACACTTAACTTTAAGCACGTGTAGCTTTAGCGAGCAATATACTAAAACCAAATACAAATAAGATGTAATATGGCAGCTTGAAATTATATAAGGTGAAATTCATGACTTGAGTAAGTTGACACAACTCCACTGACTTCAAGGTTCAGAATTAAACCAAACATCAAAGTTAGGAAATTCCATAATAAAGGCTTGATCATGGAAACACTAATGGACATAGTATGTTCTTCCAAGCTTTATTCCTGGCAGCTGTCAAGCAGTTAATGATGACAAAAGGACCTATAAAAGTGCACAATATTATTATTATATATGTTGTGCCCAGCATTCTTTTTACCTGTGTAATGTGATATCGGTACAGTTTGTGTATGGAATATTTCTAAATCTCAACAGTAAAATCATAACGGACTAGTGCACCACAGTACTAAAAGAAAGCCATTAAATTACTGCCAATACTAGTATTACTAGAAATCAAAATCTGTCAGTTGCTATATGCTTAGCTCTGTTTACAAATATTAAATTGTAAAAAAACAGTCAAATGCTATGAAACACCTCTTTCCAGTCCCGATTGGTTAAACTGAAGGATGTCAAGCAGTGGAAAACTCTATTTGTAAATGTTTCACTGATTGCATTAGAGGACCCCAAGCACCAAAACAAAATATCATCAAAAGAGCCAAAGTACATAGTGCCCCCACAACCAGAGTTGAAATGTATTCTTTTAATAGCCCACAGGATTTCTGTCTGGATAGTTTCATATACCTTGATCAATTTAAAAATGCTACCAGTGACAAAACATGTTAATATGCAAAAAATACTTCTGCTTACATTTAGGACAAAGGTGATATATAAACTAGGGCTGTCAAGTGATTAAAAAAATAATCGTGATTAATCATGCAATTAATCACATTGTTAATAACAGAATACCATTTATTTAAATATGTTTGTGTGCTTTCTACATTTTCAAATATACTGATTTCAACTGAATACAAACAGAATACAAAGTGCAGTGCTCACTTTATATTTATTTTTGATTATAAATAATTGCACTGTAAAAAACAAAAGAAATCGCATTTTTCAATTCACCTAATACGAGTACTGTAGTGCAATCTCTTTATCATGAAAGTTGAAGTTAAAAATGTAGAATTATGTACAAAAAAACCCTGCATTCAAAAATAAAACAATGTAAATCTTTAGAGACTACAAGTCCACTCAGTCCTATTTCTTGGTTAGCCAATCGCTCAGATAAACAAGTTTGTTTACATTTGCAGAATATAATCCTGTCTGCTTCTTGTTTACAATGTCACCTGAAAGTGAGAACAGATGTTCTCATGGCACTGTTGTAGCTGGAGTCACACTTTCACGGTAAAGAGATTGCACTACAGTACTTGTATGAGGTGAATTGAAAAATGCTGTTTATTTTGTTTGTTTATCACTTTTACAGTGCAAATATAAAGTGAGCAGTGTACAGTTTGTATTCTGTGTTGTAATTGAAGTCAATATATTTGAAAATGTAAAAAAAAATCCAAAAATATGTCATACATTTCAATTGTTATTCTATTGTTTAACAATGCGATTAAAATTGCGATTAATTGTGATTATTTTTTTGGATCACAATTAATTTCTTGAGTTAAATGGCATGATTTAGCTGTGATTAATCGACAGCTCTAATATAAACTTTAAAAAAATACAGTCAACATACTGAAGATCACACATTAATCTTATATTCCAGGGTCAGCATTAACAGTGCTCATGAAAACAAGATTTAGGGCCCAATCCTGCAAACATATGGGCTCCAGTCCTGCAATGGGTACAGAAGCAAATCATGTGTGTGTTTGCAGGATTGAGCTCTTACATACAAGTTGCTTGACACATGCGAGCAGTCCTGTTTAAATCAGTGGGGCTATTCATGTGAAGTTACTCTCGAGTGTTTGCAGGATTGGGGTCTTAAACTAAAATGCACCACACCTACGCCTTGATCCTGCAAATTCCTTTGTGCAGGTAGACTCCTGTGGCTGTGTGAAGCCCCAGTGACTGCAGACTCAGGCGTCTGTCTGCACAGAACGGCTTCCAGGAAGGAGGCCCTGGAGGAACAGAACTCTAAGAGTTAGTTTGGAATAATCATACCAGAAATTAGTCATTACAAATTTAAATATTATGATTTCTTTCTTTCCACAGACAATTACTACCAATCATATTTTTTTTTGCCTGACTTGTATCTACTGCCAATTTGATAGTCATGACATATACATTGCCAGGAAGTCTACATAGTTGCCTCTTTAGGACCAGAAAGGAATTTTCCAATTAAAAAATACTCCTTTTCAAATGGGGAAAATAAACTTTATGTAGCATTGTAGGTTTTTGCCTTCTTTAGGAGTCCCCCTCTTTAAACATTGTTTACATTAATCTTCCTTCAAAAGTTATTTAGCTGAATCATCAATAGTGATAACATTTCCATGAGAATTTAAAACAGTCTGTATCATCTTATTCTTTTATCTCTCTAAAATATTAGATCTTATGCTAATATTATCTAGAGTCCACACAAAATTCATCTCTTTTTTCTACAACAGTATTCTGTACATGGATGATAGACACTTGAATATTAAAAAACCTGGACAACCTCTCTCCCCGCAAAAAACCCTTCACTAAATGGTATAATGAAAGAGTTTAGAGTAATTCCAGACAATAATATGAACACAACATAACTCACCACTCAAATCTAACATGACACAAAAACTTAAACACTGAAAGTATGGAAATATTGCCCGTGCCAATCAGATCATCCTTTCTCCTTCAATGTCATACCAATCCACTGCACTGCCCTATCTTTGCCCACAACAGTTATAAGAAACAAGCTACTTATCATGCATATTAAATAACGTTGAGAAAATAATGTTTCATTCAGTCATATTTCTGTTTTTCCAGCCTCACACACTACAAATAGAAACTTGGTGGTATGGATTCTTTCTATTGTACTGTCAGCATTCTCCTCATCACTTACACACATATGTATCTTGATTTTTTTTTTTTACAGTCAAAGAACAATAATTCCCCTCCAATACTTTTACTCCATACAGCTTTCATCTCAACCACATCAAAGCATAAAAATATTAACATCAAAAGTAGACAAAAATACTGTCAACCACCACTATAAAATTGTAACAAGGACAAAACATATTCAGCCTTGTTCCATCACTAACTTAATTCTTCTCAAAGTCCAACAGCCAACAACACATTTTATTAATAACTATCACTAATTGGCAAAGTAAGTTGAAGAAGATGGAGGAGATGGATTACTTAAGCGATCCCTTCCATATTGTTTACCTTTAATTCTTTTGTGTGTAATTGGGGATATTTCTGTAGTGAAATTGATGCAGCTGGTGCTATCTGTTTACACTCTTTTCAACATTAACTGTCTTCTAACAAAGCTAACGTGGCATGGCTCACTGTTCTTTATATCTATGCAATGTAATAAACTAGTAAACTTTTTGTATTAAATTTTGTTTTATTTCCACATAAATCCTAACTCAGTAGAAAGTCACATTGTACAGTATTATATAATGTAATGAACATAGGGCAGTCATCTGAATCTTAACTCTTAAGGATCAATGGATTTCTTACACCAACATAAAAAAGATGCACATATTCAATTATTGTTTGTGGTTAAAGAACACTGGCAGAAAAGGCACCCAATGTATGAAACTGTAAAGTTTCCAGCCTACTTGGATTTTTAAATATTAATAATATTTTTGTGCACGTGCAGCAGAATTATCCCTAATGGTGTCATTAACGAAATGCTATTACCACCTACACAAACATTAACAAGTTCTCATTTTGTCAATGAAACAAGCAAAACTAACAAGCAGAATCCAAACAAAATTCTTGCCCCATGCACTGAAGCTCACTAGGAATTCTAATTCTCAGCTGATCTGCAGGGAAGAAGCTCCTGTAAGAGCCCTGGGCTCTGCATAAGAGCAAGAGTCCACTCACCTTGCTCAGATTGGAAAATCAGGGCTTAGGCTAGTAAGTTTGTCATAGTTTTTCCTAAAAATTGTAAGTCATTCACATTTACCTGCCCACTCCCCAAACTCAACAATTATCTTCAAACTGCAAGAGCCTTGCAACCTCTCTCACCTTTCATCACTGCAGAGGTCCAGAGGCAGCAGAATCTTCAACTCACCTGAGTTCCTCTCAGACACCTGCTCTCAATTACAGCAGCTCCTCCAGCAGCATTACTAGGAGAAACTGGCTCCCCAGATTCTGAGCCACTACTGTTTTCCCCTTTCCTGAGGAAATGGAGTTTAATGGATCAAATGGCCAGATAAATGTGAGCATTTTTTTACAATTCAGTTCTGCCTTGTAATCACTGACAAACATTTTCTGTCATGCCAGATAACTACATTTTTTACTTTAGCCATCTGACCACAGTCTTAGTACAATCAAGAATCAAGCAGCAGGTGTAGCAGAAGGGTTAATAGTGGAGATCTGGAATTACATTGGAAAGATTTAGGGAAAAATTAGTGAATCCCTTCCACTTTTACTCAGATACAGAAACTTTGGAGACTACAAAGTTTCCTGGGACACATAGTATAAGTCTAAGATAGGAGGGACATCAATATTCAGGAGGAATACCATATAAAATGTTTACAATCATAAAAGAAAACTAGCCAAAGGCATAGTTAAAATGATTTGCTGGAGCAGGATCCAGCTTCTATTCTTGCTAATGGGAAGGCATAGCAGGTGATGGAACTGGAGAGCTATATAAACATAAAGGCTTGCTTCTGGGGTAATCCTTTTCCTCTTTAAAACAAAAGGCATACAGCTACAAATACAGTTGTGCACATGTAATACCAACAGACCCTTGTTATCTGCAGGCAGGATTGAACCCAGGACCTTAAAGCATAAGCCTCTACCCCATGCGCTAAAAGCCAACTGAGGGTTAGCTAAGGCTGTAGAGCAGACACAGATGCAGACTTACACTCGCACTCTCTAAATGGTTTCAGGACCACTAGACAGGACAGAACACCATACCCAGAAGCTGTGTGGGTTACACACACTCTCTGCAGTGATTTGCTGACACTACTCTTGGGGGAACTCTGCATCAGTGCATAATTTTGCAGAAATTAACATTGTGAGTGCAGAATTTCCTTTCTCCCACAGAAATGGAGTGCTGTGCTGCTAGCCACCAGTAGGGGTTGCTGGACCTGGCAGAGCCCAGCTTGCACATAGAAGATACAGCTGGCAGGAGGAAGAGGGAGTTAGAGCGGTGGTTCTTCAAACTTTTTATTTTTCATGGGCCACTTGAAAATTGCTGAGGGTCTCAGCAGACCACTTAATGATCTTTCCAAATGCTGTGTGTACTGTTAGCTAACTGTAAAGTTATAAAAAAAATTAAAGTTTTTTGTTCTACAAATAAAAGCACACATCTCATATTTTAATATTAGTAGACTTACCTTTCTAATGCGATGGATGTGTGCCCCCTCCCCTGCCGCGGCAACCCCTGAATTGGGGCTGGGAAGGATGGTCATCTGTCCCTGGCAGCCGCTGCCTGGATCTGGGGAAAGTCACCTCTTTCTCTGCCTACAGCAGTCCCGCACGTCGCAAATTCCCCGCACCCCACTGCCCCCTCCCACCTACACTCTATTCCCCCCAAGGCCACCACCTCACCTTACATGTGTGTCCTCTCTAGGTTCCAGGCATTCAATTAGTGCAGCCGTCCAGGTGTGCACCTTAGAAGGAACTATCCATGGACTACCTGAATGGAGCTTGTGGACCACCAGTGGTCCATGGACCACAGTTTGAGAACCTCTGAACTAGAGGGCTCCTGGCAGCTGCAGTTCCCAGAATCCCCTGAGGGAAGAGAGGGCAGCGCACAGGAAACAGTGCAAGCCTGGAACAGAGCATCAGGATGTTTCTACCTCTGGATCCCTGGGTTCTGGGAGGGGAGGAGGTGGGTGTTTGGGTAAGGGGTGTGTGTGTGCATCTGGGCTCTGGAGGGGAGGGATTGTGGGTTTCTGGGCTCTAAGAGGGGAAAGGGGTTCAGGTGTATTGGTTGGGGGGTGCTGCTGGGCTCTGTGGGGGAGACTTTGTGGGTGTCTGCCCACCCCCTCTCCTGCTTGAGGGGAGAAGGAGGCAGAGAAACAGGAACTGGGTTGTCATAGGGGTTTCTTTAACTCTCTACTCCTTGGGGAATTTTTGTGTGTGTCTATATTATTACAGATATACTTGCTGGAAGGCATTTTGAAATAAATTGCCAAAATAATTGAAACTGGTGTGATTATGTAGTGTTATTTTGACAAATAAAATTTGCAGAATTTTTAACTTTTTGGTGGAGAATGCCCCCAGGAATATAACATTAAGGAATCTTTTGAAGTGTTTTTGTATTTAAATTTTTATTTTCCTTCACCTCCATGTTTATGTATCTTCCCAAAGAACTACATTGAACAGAAACAAAATAATACCAAACAACAAGGCTCAATTTTCAATGACCGGCCTCCTTAAATTCTACCACTTCAACCAAGCTACACAAACTGAGGATTCCTCTGGAGCAAGTTCTGCCCGCAGATGTATGTAGGCACATCTCTCACTGAACTCCATGGCAGGATTAGCCCGTCAGATTCCCAGACAGGAGCAGTATGGGCTTTGCCTTACAATTTAAGGAGGTCAGTACTGTACTATTCTATCTACTCAGATGTCAGACCTATTCCTGCTATGAATCACTTGTCTATATTCTGTGCTAGTAGCATCACTCGTTGTATTACAGCCCTACTACCCAAAGGCCCAACCAAGCTCAGGGTTACTCTGTGCTGGGTGCTGTACAAACACATTGTAGAAGCCACTCCCTGCTCCAAAAGCCCAGTCTGAAGGCACCAGACCCTCCCCAAAGGGCGTGACAAATGGGTTTATGTACAAGATTTCAGCCTCCAACAAGATGATCTGCGGCTAAGAGCCCAGTTTGGCACTAAGGTATCCCAGCCTAGCCGCAGCTTCCACGCTCCATGCCCAGGCTAAGCGGGCAGGGACTAGAGTAGGATCCGGCCGCCCATACCCAGCGGGGCAAGGCCCCCGGGCTTTGAGTTGCGCAGCGGAGCCAGGGGCTCCCGCACCTCCAGGGACAGGCGAGCACCACTGGCTGCTCCTCTCACAAGGCAGCACCTCGAGCCCCAGTGTTGTGGGTGCCGGGGCGGGGCAAACCCCAGGGAGAGCCGAGCCTGGCAGGATGCCCAGGGGCTCCGGCTGCTGCGGCAGGGGAAAGGGGGGGCTTGTTCCCCCGCCCAGGGCACGCTCGCTGCAGCCAGCCTGGCCGCGCGCCTGCCGCCACCGCCGCTCCCCTGCTGAGATGGGCCCGGGCTTCCCCGCCCCCAGCCACGGTGTCAGCGGGAGGAGCTGGCCGGAGCCGGGCGCAGGCGCCCCTAGATGCGTCCCACCCTCCGCGGTCCCGGAGCAGCAGTAGCAGCAGGAGATGGGCCGCTCTGCCGCCTGGTCGCAGCGGGCTCCACGCCGCCCAGGGCTCCGGCCGCCCCTTCTCTGGGCCCTCTTCTGCCTCTGCGTCTTGGCGCGGCCCCTGCGGGCTTCGGGCTTCAAGAAGAGGGGAGCTACCGTGACTGCCAAGGTGACTCCAGCCGAGGGGCGGCGCTGGAGCCCTGTCAGCTGCGGGTTGCTGTCCCCTCTTTGGGGACAAAGCCCCTCTCCAGCGCCGCCCCATTAAACCCCGCCCGTGGGTGGGTAAGGGGGGAATTGCACGCAGCACCGCTGACCCTTGTCTCAGTGTAAACCCCTCTCCTGCTGTGCATCTAGCTCCGGCTCCCGCACCCCCAGTCTGGGGCTCCCCGGTGTTTTGTGTTTTAACCTGTAAACTCGGTCAGAGCAACGGGGAGGGGGTGTAGTACCAGTGCTAACTTCTTGCAGCGTGTCACAGCTCCACAGCGGAGAGACACACCCAGCCCAGCCTTGTCGAGTAAGAAAGTTGGAAGGAAAGTAGGGAATGATCGTGGTTAGTAGCGGTTATTTGTGCTAAGATCATGCACCCTACGTGCAGCGTGTCCATGCTCTAGTGCCTGCATGAGCTGAGCTCAGGAGTGGGATCTAGGGACTCCGAAGTTCTGTCTAAGGTCTCCTCATTATATAACCAGCTCATGTAACCTTCCCAGGTTTATAAACTGGGGTTAACTATACTTACTGGTTTCATGTAAGCTGTTGTGAATATTAACCAATCCATGAGTTGATGTTTATAAAACCTGATAGATGAATACTACATATTATTGTTGTTATGGATTAGATTACCTTTTTTGATATCTTATTTCTATGGGAGTGCATAGCACTGAGTGGAATACAGAGTAAATTCTCATGAGGTAGACTGAAGTCAGTGGGAGTCCATTGAAGGTAACAAAGCTATGGCAACTTACATCTGGGATCTGTTCTCAGGAACCCTTCTAATGTCAAGCACTGTAAGAGTGCAACTGTCTTCTATGAATATGTGTTTGTACATGTGCTGGACAAGCAAAATTGACACAGGAGTTTGTACTAGTGCCTGGTATCTCTCTTGCTTCAGTGGAGCCAGGAAAACAGGAATTTCTGGATCACATCAGTCCAGAAATCCTCTAGGCCAGTACACTGTCTCAACCATTGTCAGGAACTTCAGAGGAAGATTCAAGAAACTCAGCAATGGATAACTACAGAATAATTTGCTTCTTGGAGAATCTTTTTCCTAGCTCTGATCAGTTGGTGATTAGCCTATTATCTGAACCATGGAGGGTTATAGTTGTACTTTATTTTACTCTGTATCCTATTTAATTAATATTACTGGATGTTTTCATTATCCATATAAATGTTGACTCCTACCGAGTGGTTGGCCTTCCGGGGAAATATTATGCAAGTGGAATATAACGGCATGAGATTGCACTGGTACAATCACATCTTAACTAGTTATGGGGAATGAGAGGAAAAGCCAGGTGCCTTTAGGTATTTGACACAGTTGCATTTCTTTAAGAGTATTTTAATATTTCCGTTATGTAAGAGTTTTGTAACAACTAGCGAATGAGTCCCAGAATGGTGCAGTCAGCTGCTGAAAGAAGCTATTCAAACTTTCATTACCTAAACATATTCCACTTTTCATAATATTCATTTTATAAAAAACTTTACAATATTTAATTGTATTCATGCTTTACTCCTCATTGAAGTACTGTTTGGACCTGTTTTCTACAATTTACAGTGACTCCACTAGTGTTTTAACCATCTGTGAGTCAGAGCTCAGTCATACCCTGCCTTCTCCCTCCAGGGCTCTGTTTATTAAATCTTGCCGTATGGGAAGTTGGATCAGTTTACTGCTTTGCCATCTCTCCCTTGTATTCTGTTAGCGTGAGTTCTGTTCTTACCCCTACTTGCCAAAATTTGAAAAGCAGGTACTATGAGATCAGCCAGATATGAGTCAAATATAAAATATAGTAAAACACTGACATTCTGGTATAAATTAAGAAAACATTTATCTTAATTTAATAGGCCTCTGTTGTTGCTTTAAAAGCAGCAGGCAGGCAATGAACCCTGCATCAGTTCTGCAGATCCTCCTCATAAACAGAAAATAATCTGCCTTAGACATGTAGGATGGAAGGTAAGTGGAGCTATCTGACAACCAGATGAATGTTCGAAGCCATGTGGATGTGTCAGGATGCTCAAACCTGTTGGAACTGGCGTATCTCATTGTATGATACATTTTGTGCTTCCTTAAAAAAATTCTGTAGGAGCTGAAGGGTAGACAGGATTTCTACTCCATGGTGATCAGAAACAAATTTGGAATAGATAATTGAGGGCGGTCGTTGGAACAGGAGATAAAAAAAATTCACCCTTTTCTTAAATTTGTCTTAGGGCCAGATTCAGAAAAGTGTGCAAACACACCCCGGTTTTCATGGGTACAGTTCTGAAAATCTGCTCTCTAACTAGTATTGAATATTAATTCTAGATACATCCAGAAAGTAGGGTGGCAAGAAAATGGACTAGGTGGACCAAAGTTCCCCCCCCCACACCTTTTGGACATTTCTGTAATCATAATCAACCTTCATATTCAAAAATCCATGTAAGGTCAAGAGATATAACAGAAACAGCTAGTAGGAGAGAATGAAAGACCCATTCACATAGGAAAGAGACCATGGTCATTTAATTTTACTACCAAGCTAAGTTGTTGGACACACAATATTTTGTTGAATGCCACAAGGAACATCAAATACCACATCACAGTATGACACACACACATGGGTTGTGGAGGGGGAAAGAGGACAGTGTTTTCTTAGCAGGCGCAACAGTTTTTATTTAGATTTTTGTGAACTTAAAAATATCTCACTTTCTGACAGCTATTCCTATTTTTAATCCCTTTAAAATATCTGCATATTCAAATAAAATTGATTAATAGATTCTGAACTACATTAAAATACTCTAACTCAGCCTTCTTGGAGTGATTTTATAGAAACATTCTTACCCTGCAGATTCTATGAAGTGAGATGTCCAACTTCAAGTCAACATGTTTATTTCTCTAGGCAGACTTCTAAACTTGTGTTTAGCAAGGCAACTGGCTTCTAACAGAAAATAATTCTCACCATTAATTAGCCAAATAAACTACATTGTGTACACTTTTGTCTAGATGACCAGTTGCTTTCAGTGATCTAAATAGTGCCACTTTTAGTGTAAATGGGTATATGCTTACCTGCAAGTGGATGGAAAACTGGCTTTTGAGAATCCCTGTATTGTAATTCCCCATTGTTGTCCACATATCTAAATAGCAGCATTGGTTGTTTAAAACTTTCCCCCTACCTTGGTATTCATGAATGCTAAAAGTGGGCATATCTTTACCAACAAACTGTGGTTATATCTTCATATACATTTCGGTATTGGCACCTGTGAAAAAAGCTCTTGGAAGCATGTCTACAGGATTGGTATTGTAACTTTATGTAGCTTTCTGTCTGAGCATTTTAAAGTGATGAATGAAACTCCAGAACTGGTATTCACAATGCTTAGCACATTCTTCTGCATAATTTAAGAAAAACCTCTTAAAGCCACTTTATTCACAAAAGTGCATGCTGTTTAGAACTCCATTCACATAATACCATCCAAAGGCCATTTGCTTTAATACTTACAAAGTTTAGTCTGTTTTTATCATATTTGTATAATTTTGTTTTCTTCATAAAAATATCCAGGTGTTCTTTGATGTGAAGATTGGAGAGAAAGATATTGGCAGAATTGTAATTGGCTTGTTTGGAAAAGTTGTCCCAAAGACTGTTGAGAACTTCATTGCACTGGCAACTGGGGAAGTACGTTTGTTTTCTTTCTTTTACACAACATACGAGTTTGGGTGGAGAATAAAAGGTGAAAAAGCACAGCTGTACAAAATGACATTTCAGTTGTGAACTTTCCATGTTGATTGTCCATAATTTTTTCATTCTAGGGATACTAAATGTAAGAGTACCATCTTATGGGCCCATCCCTCCTATTTATAATCCCAAACTCCTTTCACAACTTTGTTCTCAAAATTTCATTGTGCAGACCATTACATAGGCCTCTGCAGACCTTGGTCCTTAAACTATGAACTTAATCCATCCCTAGATTGTAGTTGAGACTAGTAAATGTGGGTTGTGTGATTATTTGAATAGCAAATAAGGATCTCTTGAATTAGGAAGAATTTTGTAACTTGCTGTCACTATCATGAAATTATATGCTTCTTCCATTCCTTATTCTGTGGTATCACAGCATAGCATGAGCAGCACTCACCCACATCCTACATTATTTTGCGTCATGTATTCTTGTGTCTTGCTGTGGTTTTGGAAAGTGGTGGTAGTGCCCTATTACAAAGTCTTTTCTTGCGATTTTCTCCTTGTTTTGTCCATAAACTGTGAAACTCTAACAGTCATGTTGATTGCCTCCTTCCGTCTGCCATAGATAAATGTCCTGCATAAAAATGCATATATACTCATTTGGAGCTTTATTGCTTTTCTTAGAAAGGATATGGGTACAAAGGAAGTAAATTTCATCGTGTGATCAAAGATTTCATGATTCAAGGTGGAGACTTCACAGCTGGAGATGGAACTGGAGGTAACATGCTTATTATTCTCCAACTCTTCTCCTCCTAACACCTTTACATGCAAGTTCAGCATAGTGAAAGAATGAAGAAAACATTTAATTGAGTAAAAATGGATGCCAAAGACCTTGTAGCTACAGCTAGCTACCAAAACTTTAGTTGCCAGACAATATGTTCAATTAAAGCTTCACAATGTCAACTGAAATATGACCAGTTTTCTGAGGTCATATATTTTAAAAAGGTATGTGCTGAGAATGTTTTAAAACAATGGTGGGCTGTGCCAACTGGCTTAGGAGAATAGTATAGGTTTGGAAAAAGATTCTTATGCAAATGAAAATATATGAGATCCATGCTATTTGTGTATGTGGTGGGGCAAGCAGTTGCTCTTGGTCCCCCCGGCAAGTATTTTCTTTTTAACTACTTTCTTAGGAAAACAGTTAAGTGGCTCTGAACAAAGGCAGTATTATCTGCAGGGAGATAGGATGCAAAAACAGTAAATAAGGGCCATATTCACATTCTAGAGGATGAGATTACTATATAGCAGGTTTGCCACCTGAAAGTTTGAATGCAGCCTACGCTCCTGCCTCTATTCTTCCTTCTCCTCGGGGCCTGTAGTAATGCTGCCACTTCGCTGTACAGGCTGCTTGGGGAATCTGTCTCTCGGTCTTTGGAGAAAACCTTTTATGTTAATTTTGTTCATATTCTGGACTTGACCTGTAGTACAGCATGCTGGTATGCAAGTGCAAGATCCAGCACTACAAGCTTCTCTACAGCTACATGCAGTTAATCATGTAGATCATCTAATTCCAAAAACTGATCCTTGCTCAGTGCTCCAGTGGAAGATGGACTTCCCATCCTTCTCAATCTCCTAGGGGAGAAGTTCCTTAAGAACTGCAAAGGATGAGGCATGGAACTAAATTCCGCATAGTTCAGCATCTCATGCCAATTTCTATCCTAACCCATTTGTACCCAAGTCATCCTTTTCTTCCTGTAATTGAGTAAAGTTGTTTCTGCCAATCACATTCTTGAGCAGAAGATTGAAAATGTTCAGGGTGAGAATTGCTTTAACCATTTAGAATAAATGTATCAGAATGGTCATACATCTTCCTGCTGCTACTTAGTTGATCAAAAGCTTCACGTCCAGGTTACTGTGATCACCGTTAGTTACTTGAATTCATTTCTGAAATGTGTCTACGTGGGGAGCATCTCAGACCAACGAAGGATGAAATGTGGGAGACAGACAGATTTGAAAATAAGTGTGCTCCACATTGGTGGGGTTTTTTTTTACACATCAGATGATCTGACTATTCACATAGTTCAGTCAACAGGAAGTGGCAGGAACAGGCTTTTTCTGGATCTAGCACTTAACTGATAAAGGGCAGTCTCTCTTGTGTAGGATGCATTCTTTCTTCTAGATTTTCCTTTCCTATTGTCTGTACTTTCTCTCCTGCCTGCCTGCTCCTTCCAAGCACTCCCAGTTTGAGTTGTCTACATAACCGTGCTAGTGATTACCCATAGGAACAGATTGTGGGGAAAGGGAAAGTGCCAAGATTAGAGCACGAAAGACACAATCTAGCAATGCAGTGAACACTGTCTACTTTCTCACTGTATTCCCATTAATCATGTTTATTATAGTCGTGTCTAGGGGCCAGCTCTGAATGGGGTCCCATTGTGCTAGGCACTGTATATACAGAGTAAGAGACAGATGATCCACGTAGCTTTCTTTTCTCATAACAGTGGAATTTAAACCTACACCAATTATTTTTTCCCTTCTAAATTCTGTTTTAGAGAACAGTCTTTCTGTAATTAAATAACATAAATAAATAAATTCCCATGGATTGTAACTAAATTTGGGTTTGCCTAACGGACTTATTGTTTAAAAAAAGTAATTCATGCTAGACAAAGAATGGTTCAGTTCTAAAGTTACATGTTAAAAATGTCATAAGACATAGCTAATTTTTTTCAGTAGCCCTTGTTGTCAGATGCTACCGGTGTGGTGCTTTGCTTTGCTCAATGTTGGTATAACTCAGCTGCATGCATGTGTTCCCTCTGCGTGCTGCCCCAGCTCTGCACGGGTAGCTGACACAGCAGACCCGAAGAGAACCCCCAATGATCACAGAGTCTAGTAAGATGCAAAGGCACGCTGGCCAGGTTTATTGTCGAAGAAAAGCACAGGCTCCAGCTCCCCGGCAAACGTAGTCCAAGGTGCTGTTAAGGTACAGCTAGCTAGTACATATGTGCTCCTTGACAATGGACTCAGCTCAGTCAGTGACGGGACTTTCCACTGCCCCCTCGGCTGGACAAAGACACCGCCCCAGGGATGCATTCTTATACACAGGTACAAACAAGTTACACATCACTCCTGACGTATTGAGGTGCAAGCCCTCTATGTAGTAAGGCGCCGCCTCTCACCTTGTATATGTTGGTTGGAACAAAACAACTCTATCCATCATATTACCCTTTTGCCCCTGTCATTGGGATGGGTCAGTCTGTTCCTTGTTATATGCGTGGAATGTGCAAGTATGTGAATGTTCTGATCTCTAGTGTTCAGTACCTTTTAGGTACATATCTTGCAGCAGCAGCAGCCCTTTCCTTGCCAGCTTCTGTGAGCAGGGCCTGCCTCTGGCTCACAGCTTAACTTTGCTTTATGTTAGCAAAGTCTTGACCATTACTTTAGCTCAGGCCTCATACCAGGCCTCTAATACCAAGGTTTATATCTCAGGACCTCCTCTTACTACAGCCCTTATTATCGTGTTTAAACTCATTGTAGAGGGCCGAGCACATAGTTGTCACTAAACAAATAGTTTTGTTCCATGTCTACGGGTAGGTTTTTCAAAGATACTCCTTTGTACATATGAAGTGTTTTGGATCAGAACACCTTTACTGTGGTGTGTGAAGAAGATGGGATGACCCAACATCTGAATTGTCTTAATTACTAAAAATTGTACTGTTTTTCCTGCTTTCTGCTCCAAAGGGAAATTTAATTCTGTGGCTTTAATAATATTGCTGCTAATACATTTCTAAACCTGCTTTTGTTTTGTTTCACAGGAACAAGTATCTATGGAGAGAGGTTTCCAGATGAGAACTTTAAACTCAAGCACTATGGAATTGGATGGGTCAGCATGGCTAATTCTGGTCCAGATACCAATGGTTCTCAATTCTTCATCACTGTGACAAAACCTTCCTGGTTGGATGGAAAACATGTAGTATTTGGTAAAGTCATTGATGGAATGGTAGGTTTAAAAATATAGTATCAAAGTAGATAGATCTGACCAAATTTGGCTGTTGCAACAATGTAAATCTGATTTATACCATTATAGTTGACAGCAGAATTTGGTCTCTATTATCTGTAATGTATACAAGACAGAGAAATATAAAGCACTTAACTTTGAAATGTCCTATGAAACAACAAATGTTCATTGCAGAAATTGAAACAAAGTAGTCACTTTGACCTTCATGTTTCCTGATGCTTGTGACTAGCCTGCTTCTGACAGACTCCTTTGTAGCCTGGTGGCAGGTAGTCAGTGCTATTATACAGTGTTTGGAATCCTCAGACCTTTGGATGTCCTAAATTGGAGACTGCTATCTGAGTTCATGTTCCTCTTCCACTAATCTTGTTATCCATTTAATAATGAATTTACTGATTTTTCAAGCTAACACCCCAGTTTTGTAAAAATGGATAATATTCTCAATGGTGGGGTCTGCTATAGTGAAAGTAAAATTATTCAGATATGTACAAACAACATCAGAATATTAGGTACACAGTTACAAAACATTTCACTGATACTTGATTACTGTGAAAAACCACAAAATGCCTAAATACTGTACACAACACTGCTGTATCACCCTATATCTGACTTCACTTACTGCTATTTGAGTTTGCCCTAACACCTTGTTTTCCCACTCTTCTCATCTCTGTTTTGAAGTAGACAGATGTGGAACCTATTTTATAGATATTTTCTATATAGAGGCCAAAGATTTCATTTGATCACATCTTTTAAGAGCCACAATAGGAGTTGAAACTTTTCTGGCAGATTCAGAGTAAATTTTAAATCAGAACTTCATTAACTGGTAAAAACAGCTCAGGCCAGATGATATTCATACTCCATACACAAGTAGGGCTTCTGATTAGAAGAAGAAAATTACTATGCAGCCTTCATGATCCTAAGATTCAATTACTGATGATAGAGCATGGATAGAATTGTGTGTGCTTGTTAGCTTTATCGGCTGTAAGAATATTTTCAGTTCCTCCATTGCTATGACATTAGGTGCTCCCCCCCCCCCAAAAAAATGGTCCATCTTTGATACGAAGGCACATAATATTTGAGTTCAGGCTCCTTACTAGATGGCGAGTTGTTATCGAAGCACCTAGCCTAGCTTAGCTTATGTGGGAACTACTCCTGTGGAAATTCTGCACCACTGCGCATGCACAGAATTTATGTCCCTGCAGCTTTCTTTGCTTCTCTGCAGAAAAGTGACTTTCTGATGGGGAAGCAAAGGGAAGTCCTAAGAGCGGTCATGAGACCCTCCCCAGCAGTATGTTTCAGGTGCCCGGACAGCTGGTAGAGAGGTAAATCACAGTGGGGCAGGGAATGGGACTGGGAAAAAGACAGCTTTTAGCTCCTACCCTGCGCCGGGCTCAGCTGCTAGTCCCGGCTGGGCTGGGGAGGATGGGATTTCCTCTTCCCCTGCATGGCATTCGAGGCCATGTCAGACCTACTCCCAGATTTCTCCCGACTGTAGGAAGTTCTGCAAACTCTCCCCACCCCATGCTTCCTGCACCTATTGCTCTTCAGCTGTGGGGGGAGGGATCACTGTATAGGGAAATGCTCCCCCCTTTTCCTAAGCCCTGTGGATCCAGATCCCCTCAGACCCTCTCACCAAGCCTCACTGCCCCCACACCCACCCTTCCCTGCTGAGCCCCAACCACCTTCACCTGGATCCCCTTGCGGAGTCCCATTACCATTGCACTCAGAACCCTCCCCAAGACTCTGTGCACCCAGATCCCCCACACTAAACCCCTCTATATTTGGATCCTGCCTTGCTGAGCCTGCCTGCTCACACCTGGTGCACCGGGCATAGAGGGGCAGGCCCGGCCTGGTCCTTGTGTTGTGTCAGGGTTGGGTGCAGCCTCACTGGTGAGTCTATGTCCTGGAGTGGGGAGCCGCACAGTGATCTCCTATATCTGTGCAGCCAGTGGCCTATGCTTCCCAGTGCCACACTGGGTCCTTCACATTTATTTGACAAGTAACATTTGCAGAATTTTAAAAGACTGTGTGTGGCATTTTTTCATTTTTTGGTGCAAAATGTCATCAGGAGTAGTAGGAACTAAGCAGGAAAAGATCCAAGTACAAAAGCTGCAGAAAATTTATTTTTTGCTAAGGCCACAGTCTTTTGCTTTGTGTTGGATATTAGCAAACCTTGTTTTCTTTACTAAATGTAAGTGTTTTGTTTTAATAGTCTGTGGTGCACGCTGTAGAACTTCAGCAGACGGATGAACATGACCGCCCTCTTCAAGATTGTGTGATTGTGAACAGTGGCAAAATAGCTGTAAAAGAACCGTTTGTAGTTGAAGTAGAGGATTGGTGAACTTAACAGCTACCCTGGAAGAGAAAATATAATGCCTTTTTCTTTTGGGGATAAAATTTGGGTGCAGATATAAATTATCCAGTGACTTCTTCCATATAAATGCTCAGTGCTGTCTGCAAACAATGCGGTAAACTCAGCAGTTGTAAGATGTGCAAAACCATCTATGTATTTATGTTCTAATTTCAGTGAACCAGCACTTTTTTAAATATAAGGGACATGTCACTAAAACCAGAGCTGGTCAAAAATCATGAAAAATTGTTTTCATTTTGCAGTGTTTGAAAATGGTTTCATTTTCTGTTTGGTCACGAAATTTTCCACATTTGTTACTAGCATTTTCATTGAAATCCATATATACTGAAAAACAGATCTTTGATAAACAAATTTTCAAATGATTTATGTAACAATTTTAGTAAAATCATGCACAATGTCGTGAAAAGCAGATTTTGATTTCAATGATACATTTTTCAAAAAAGTTTTTGGAAAAACGCCATTTTCCATCAAAATAATTCTGGGTGAAAAATCTCAACTGGATCTACTAAATACACATTGGTGCAGCTTTTTCCATCTCTAGTATTGTGACCGTATCAGTTCAAATCCATCTCCTGAAAGTACAGGATCAAGTTGTTCCCTTTTCCAGATAAAGGCTATATTAAATAAGATTTAGCCAAGACACAGCAGATCACTTTGTATAAACAAACTGTGGTTATAGTAACTCATTTTAAAAAGGATCCTTCTCTTAATGTATGAGGGATTTTATGTGCACAGCAATCAATGCGCTATGCATACACGAAGGAAACCAAAGTTTTCACCTAAAAGGTGTTCTAAAAGCTAAACAGACTGCAATTTAGACTTGAATTTTTGTAACCCTTCCCGGCTATTGCTAGCAGACAAAACAAATTTGATAGTTTTTAAACAAGGTATATACAAAGGCTCAATTAAAGATTGTTATATGAAATTTTTGATGAGCTATATATGTCTGCAATATTAAACTTTTTTGTAATATGAGGTAAATTGTTTTTTCCTTAATTTTCACAGTGTTTTAAATAGCGCTGTCAATTAAAAAATTGTGATTAATCGCAAGATTAACAAAATGTGATTAACAGCAGTTTTAAGCACACCGTTAATAATAGAATACCATTTATTTAAATATTTTTGGATATTTTCTACATTTTCAAGTATATTGATTTCAATTACAACACAGAATACAAAGTGTACAGTGCTCACTTTATTTTTGGTTACAAATATTTTCACTATAAAAAGATAAACAAAAGACATAGTATTTTTCGATTCACCTCATACAAGTACTTTATTGCAGTCTTTCTTATGAAAGTGCAACTTACAAAGTAGAGTTCTTTTTTACATAACTGCACTCAAAACAATGTAAAACCTAGAGCCTGCAAGTCCACGGAGTCCTACTTCTTGTTCAGCCAATCGCTAAGTCAAACAAGCTTGTTTATATTTATAGGAGATAACACTGCCTGCTTAATTACAGTGTCACCTAAAAGTGAAAACAGGCATTCACATAGCACCATTGTAGCCAGCATCACAACGTATTTATGTGCCAGCTATGCTAAACATTTGTATGCCCCTTCATGCTTCAATCACCATTCCAGAGGACAGGCTTCCATGCTGATGACGGGTTCTGTTCAATAATGATCCAAAGCAGTGCAGATTGACACACATTTATTTTCATCATTTGAATTGATTATCTGTTTTGGTGGTTCGGATTCTGTAGTTCTGCATCGGAGTGTTGTTCTTTTAAGACTTCTGACAGCATACTCCACACCTCATCCCTCTCAGATTTTGGAACGCACTTCAGATTTTTAAACCTTGGGTCCACTGCTGTAGCTATATTTAGAAATCTCATATTGGTATCTGCTTTATGTTTTGTCAAATCTGCGGAGATCAATTGAACAACACGTGCTTGGTTGTTCTCCGAGACTGCTATAACATGAAACATATGGCCGAATGTGGTTAAAACCAAGGAGTTCAGTCACAAATTTATATAATGCATTATTTTTTTAACGAGTGTCATCAGCATGGAAGCACGTCCTCTTGAATGGTGGCCAAAGCATGAAGGGGCTTATGAACGTGTAGCATATCCGGCATGTAAATACCTTGCACTGCTGGCTACAAAAGTGCCATGTGAATACCTGTTCTCACTTCCAGGTGACACTATAAATAAGAAGTGGGCAGTATTATCTCCTGTAAATGTAAACAAGCTTGTTTGGCTTAGTGACTGAGGACTTGTAGGTACTAAAGTTTTACATTGTTTTGTTTTTGAGTGCAGTTATGTAACAAAAAAAAAATCTACATTAGTATGTTGCCCTTTCATGACAGAGATTTCACAACAGTATTTGCATGAGGCAAATTGAAAAATACTGTTTTTGTTTTTTACAGTGTAAATACTTTTAATCAAAAATATAAAGTGAGCACTATACATTTTGTATTCTGTATTGTAATTGAAATCAATATACTTGAAAAGGTAGAAAAACATCAAAAATATAATAAATTTAAATTGGTATTCTTATTGTTTAACAGTGTGATTAAAACTGTCATTAATTACAATATTTTTTTTAAATTGCATTATTTTGTTTCCAGTTAATGGCAATTGACAGCCCTAGTTTTAAATGTAAGATACAAATGTCTATTGTGAGCTGTGCTGTAAAACTACTTTAACAGAGAGAATGAATCAAGATACAAAATTATCAGTATGGCATAGTAGGTAATACTTTTGTCTCCAAATCAGAAGGTGCTAAGTTCTGTGCTGATGAGGAGTAATGACAGTTCAGTACTTACTACAGCCACTGATGATTCTTTTATAGATCTGTGATTCACATCACAGGAGAGATCATTTGGATCACAGTTAAGAGTAAATTCTCAATTTGAGATGCACAAGGTGCTTCACAGGACTTATACTTGTATTTATGAATAGCCAATAGCCTGATTTCAGATTATATTTTCAAGCCTGGTAGAAAGTGACAGCTTTGCACATACCTAAGTCCCAAATCTTGCACTGTCTCATCAATCATCAAAACAGCTTCAAACTCAGTTTAGTGTTTGGCAGGAAGCACTATTGCTCCCTCAGGACTACACTACTACATTAGGGCCCAATTCTGTCATGACTTGTGTTGAAAAGTCCTTTACTCCCGTTAGCCCTATGAATTATTTATATATTATATTAATGAAGAGGCAATACAGCAGAACTGAATAATGTGATGTTCAAGACATATTTCTGTATAAACTTAATGCATCAAGGGAATGGTGCTGAAAATTGCTAATAATGAGGTTAAACATTTTCTCATTCTTCCAGTGTTTGGGGGGGGAGAGGGAAGCTGTAGTAAGAAGCTTTGAAATGTACCCATTAGACTAGAAATGAGTACAAATGATACATTCACAGTTCATATGCTCCTGTGTGCATGTTTTAGTAGTTTATTTTACAGTGCACTACCCAGTAATGGACATAACAAATTTCAAGTTCATTGGAACACATAATCAATTTTTAGTTATTTTAGTAGTAAATTATATCCTTGCTTGACCTTACCAAAAAGTGGTGTAAACTGTGGTTCGCAAAATATAAGATATTACACACACAGTGTAAATTGGCTTGGAAATTAAACACACACTAGAAGTAACAACTGAATGAGGTTGTTACCATAAAGGTCATGCCAAACCTCAGGTTGTTAGAATGCCATAGGAGTTCTCTACAACCAACATCCTGAAACAAAGCTTATGAAGGTGGAAACTCCCTCTCACAGAGAACTTGACACTGTGCTACCTAAACATTAAGGTGTAGATTTGAAATATTTACCTTTAGAATACTAATATAATACTTTAAAGTTGCATTTAATTTCCAGTTAAGCAACTGCATTTTTTAAATTTACTTTGTAGTATCTCTCTTACTGTCTTCAGTACCAGCACTCTCAATACATTCATTGCCAGCAATGGGTAATGCACTAGGACTATCCTTGTGTAAAAAAGGATTAGTGTAATTTGTAATAAAAAACCAAGCAATATTAGTAAAGCTTTTAATTCTGTTCCAAGATTAGTGTAATTCAGTGTATGACTGTCATCCTTTAGTATTAAATATTAGAATATGTATATACATTAGTTTAAATATGGAAACAAAGGTTTTAGCTTATCTTTTTTTTTTAAAAGCACAAACTGTAGTGACACTGATTTAAAAAGCTATAACATGAAATTCAACTAAGATGGTGACTTTTGCCTCTTAGAATTGGTATCACGCCACAGAATTTTGTTATGTCAATTTCCTTGACACGACTTGCTTTAATTTCTTCTATCCACGCACCACTTCTACCTGGGCAGTAGATGAGGATAAAATATCCCATGGAGAACTCCTTCAATAACTACATTTGGAAAGTCATCTGAAAAACAGAAAAGAAAAACTGCTTTCTTATGTATGTCAATACCATATAAATGCTTTTGTGGAATTTAACAAGGCAAGGACTAGTATAATTTAGGATATTGCATCACTATAGTGTTTATCCCTGTTGGGAATGTACTATTAGTAATGCTGTTTCAGCACTAAAGCCACTTTAGTATAGCATAGGGCATTGCATAAATGTGCTGCCAGATTTGTAGCTTATTGATTTAAAGGGATGTTCTAATACTTAATGCTGCTAGACTCCAGCTCTTTATCTGAATCTTTTCTCACAAGGAAGATGGATTACACTGGCAATTCAATTTCTAACAAAATCTCAATACACTTGAAGGAATTCCAAGACTGCTACTGGGAATACTTTACAGCTGTTTCTCCATTGTGGTTTATAGCAACGTTTAGTCCAAGTGGACTTGAAGATGCCTGTGCCATCACAGAAGCTTCTCAAGACCAGTGAGATTGTAGACTGGCTATTCAACATAAAAGGACAAGTTCTTTACAAAAAGTCATCCCTTCAAATTTGAAGGGGAACAACACATAAAACAAAATATTTTCAGTGCAAATGCAAAGGAAACAGCACCATTTTTTCATGTTAAATTTATCTCAGTAAATAAAATTGAAACAGATTACCTGACGAAAGAAAGTAACAGACCCGCACAGAGGCAGGAAGTCTATGTGTTACTAAAAGAAAAATATTCTCCCAATGTATTAACTCCTACCTGTGTAAACTAGAGTGACTGTCTTTGACAGTAAGAGTCAGAATTTCTCACTCCATCTTACATTATTGCTTAAAATTGAGTTTCAAACTTGCAGTGCCAATAAACTAAGAGGTGATTTAAACTCAGAAGATATAGCTGAATAAACATCCATAGATTATTTCTGGTATGATGCTTCACACTTCCAAATTAAGTTTCTCCTTCAGCCATCAGCCTACAGCTACGCATGTAGGGTCGATTCAACTCCCATTAAAATCAGTGGAAAGATGATAGTCGACTTTAATGGGAATTGGGTTGTGCCCATTAATAACTTTAGGGCTATCAAATAGATTAGGATTATTTTTGCAAATAATGTATTATAAATCTCTGAGTACTAGCATTGTAAATTACTAATAAATTAATTCGATTGTTGGAGATTTGACCAATAGACTCAAGGATATTTTTAAGAGAATGTATGACTAACCGAGACCTTTTCAATAAGCAGCAAACGGGTGATTTTCCTGATTTCTGATGGTGGATCAAGCGCTATTACAAATCACTCATTGACATTTTGACCAATAATGATTCCACAAGTCCTGAAAGCTGAGCACACTAAAATCACTTTTCTAGGCTAATTCCTCAATATTGTTAGTATTAGAATACACATGGTAAACGTGATCCAGTGGTTTCACTCTAAATCAAACACTGAAGTTTCAGAAACCTGATTTTCTGCTAGTTCTATTATATACATGACATACAATACATATGGGGAAATTGTTATTGTTTTTATAAAATAATACCATTTTACAGTGTCAGACTCACTTCGAGGCTTTGTTGCATAAAGCATCTACCATATCATTTTAACTCTAGTGTGTAAACATATTGAAACAGTCTCATAGGTACTTTTGAAAATGTTTGGTTTTAGACATCATTCACCATTACACCAATTTTCCATGAAGATACAGCAAGTTTAGGACTATTATTCAACTTTTACAAAAGGAACTTTAGTAATTTGGTCTATTAGGGTAGTATTTTAGATTCTGGTCCTTTTAAAAGCCCTTTCAACTACCAAAAAACAAAGGATGCAAACAGATGCTCTGGGTCAGAGCCCCATACATGCCAGTTCTATGATGAACTGCATGCAATTCTGGGGGTGGCCTGTACCACTACCCCATCACTGTCTGTGGACACCTGCAAGGGGGGGGGGGAGTCTCATGCAACAGGAATGAGGAGTTCGAAGATGAGGAGGTTGAGGATAGCGCACAGCAGGCAAGCAGAGAATCCCTTCTCCCCGGCAGCCAGGAACTCTTCATTACCCTGAAGCCAATACTCTCCCAACCCTCCCAAGGCAGGCTCCCAGACCATGAAGCCGGAGAAGGGACGTCTGATGAGTGTACCTTTGTAAATATAATACAGGATTTAAAAGCAAGCATGTTTAATGATTAATTTACCACGCCAAGCCAACAGCAAGTAGTCTGGAATCATTGCAGAACAAAACCTTGCAGTGAGTGGGCCCAGGCTTTGGCTATTTGCCTTTCGCTGAAAATAAATCATCCCTCTGTTAGCCATGTGGCAGGGGGAGGCCTGTTGATGCTGAGCTGTTCGCGTTTGGCTGACTGGGATTTTCCCTGATACCAGCCATGTGGTAGTGGTGGGACTGGGTGAAGCGATCATCCCAGAGAATTGGGTGGTGGGGGTGTTGGATTATGCTGAACATTCACCCTAAAACCGCAGCCCCTCCTTTTATATGGCCAACCCAACGGAGTTTGCTTGGTATGGGAAAGGAGGGCGCTGCTGTTTGAAACCGTTCCCACATGGTATGAAGGTTGAAGAAGTTGAAACCTTTTGCCTTACCATGACTGCCTGCAAGCCGAATTCTGTTGCCCAGCTGAGCATGTGTGATGCAGGCACACCATCAGCAGGCACTCAATATAAGAGGCAAAATGCGACCTTGTAGCAAAAGCACATGTGCTATGTAATGTGAATTGCTTGACTGAGTGTGAAATAGTCTTCCCTTTGTTCTCTAAAATGTCTTTTTAAATACTACTCTCCCTTTTTTTCCTCCCACAGCTGCAAATGTTTCTACTGTTCCCCATCATCTTCATCCCAGAGGCTAGCACAGATAAGGCAGCGAAAAAACCGCACTCATGACGGGATGTTCTCAGAGCTCATGCAGTCCCATCCAGCACTGAAAGAGCTCAGCAGAATGCGTGGAGGCAAACAATGGCAGACTCCAAGCAAGCATCAAATGAACGCGATGAGAGGAGGGAGGAGCATGCTGAAAGGAGGCAGGATGCAATGCTGAGGCTAATGGGGGAGCAAACTGACATGTTCAGGTGTCTGGTGTAGCTGCAGGAAAGGCAGGAGAAACACAGACCACTGCTGCAGCCCCTGTATAACCGCCTGCCTCCTCCCTAAGTTCCATATCCTCCTCACCCAGATGCCCAAGAACGTGGTGGGGGGAGGCTATGGGCAGCCAGCCACTCCAGCCCAGAGGACTGCTCAAGCAACAGAAAGCTGGTTTTGAACTGCAGTGTGGCCTTGTCCTTCCCTCCTCCCCTCATCCATCACTCCACTTGGTGCTTCCCTCCTCACCCACCCCTTCCAGGCTACCTTGCGAGTTTTCCTCCTATTTGTGTGATGAATTAATAAAGAATGCATGATTTTGAAACAAAAATGACTTTATTGCCTTTGAAAGCGGTGACTGAAGGGCGGAGGTCGATTGGCTTACAGGGAAGTAGAGTCAATCAAGGGGGCGGTTTTTCATCAAAGAGAAACAAAGAGAACTGTCACACCATAGCCTGGCCAGTCATGATATTGGTTTTCAAAGCTTATCTGAGGCACAGGGCACCCAGCTGTGCTTTTCTAATCGCCTTGGTGTCTGACTGCGCATAATCAGCCGCCAGGCGATTTGCCTCAACCTCCTACACGCCATAAATGTCTCTCCCTTACTCTCACAGATATTGCAGAGCACACAGCAAGCAGCAATAACAACGGGAATACTGGTTTTGCTGAGGTCTAACCTAGTCAGTAAACTGCGTCAGTGAGCTTTTAAACGTCCAAATGCACATTCTACCACCATTTTGCACTTGCTCAGCCTATAGCTGAACTGCTCCCTACTACTGTCCAGGGTGCCTGTGTATGGCTTCATGAGCCATGGCATTAAGGGGTAGGCTGGGTTCCCAAGGATAACTGTATGCATTTCAACATTCCCAATGGTAATTTTCTGGTCTGGAAAGTAAGTTTCTTCCTGCAGTTGTTCAAACAGACCAGAGTTCCTGAAGATGCAAGCGTCATGCCCCTTTCTTGGCCATCCCATGTTGATGTCAGTGAAATGTCCCTTGTGATCCACCAGTGCTTGCAGCACTATTGAAAAGTACCCCTTGCAGTTTTCATACTGGCTGTCAAGGTGGTCTGGTCCCAAGATAAGGATATGTGTTCCGTCTATTGACCCACCACAGTTAGGGAACCCCATTGCAGCAAAGCCATCCACTATGACCTGCACATTTCCTAGAGTCACTACCCTTGATAGCAGCAGCTCAGTGACTGTTGGTGACTTGGATCACAGCAGCTCCCACAGTAGATTTACTCACTCCAAATTGATTCCCTGACTAGTAGCTGTCCAGCGTTGCAACCTTCCCGAGGGCTATCGCCACTTGCTTCTCAGCTGTGAGGGCTGCTCTCATCTTGGTATTCTTGCGCTTCAGGACAGGGAAAAGCAAGTCACAAAGTTCCATGAAAGTGCCCTTACGCATGCAAAAATTTTGCAGCCACTGGGCATCATCCCAGATCTGCAACACTATGCGGTCCCACTAGTCTGTGCTTGTTTCCTAGGCCCAGAATTGGCGTTCCATGACATGCCCCATTACCACCATGATGTCCAAATTGCCAGGGCCCATGCTTTGAGAGAAGTCTGTGTCCATGTCCTCATCACTATCGTGATCGCGCAGTCGTCGCCTCCTCACCTTCTTTTGCAGGTCTCTGCACATACTGCAGGATAATGCATGAGGTGTTTACAATGCTCAGAGCAGCAGCGGTGAGCTGAGCAGGCTCCATGCGTTCCATGGTATGGCGTCTGCAGGAGACCAAAGTTGCAGTGGAAGAGGTGGAGGATGACCGTTAGCACCGTGCACATTTCCTGAGGAAGAACACATGTACCCGGGAGCCCATGACAAAAAACATGGAGAAATTTGCTATTGAGGCAATAGTAGCAGAGCGGAGTTCCAGCGGAAACTGTGTATGACGATGGTTTGCAGACCTACTGCACCGTCTGCTGCCAGCAGCAGCCAGGACACAACAGTGGTGGTGTCAGCGAGCTGAGCGGGCTGCATGCTTGCTGTGGTATGGCATCTGCACAAAAAAAAGGCGCGAAACGATTGTCTGCTGTTGCTTTCACAGAGGGAGGGGAGACCGATGACATGTACCCAAAACCACTCACAACAATGCTTTTGCCCCATCGGGCACTGGAAGCTTAAACCAGAACTCCAATGGGCGGCGGAGACTGTGGAAACTGTGGGATAGTGACCTACAGTGCACCACTCTGTCAGTCGATGCTAGCCACGGTAGTGAGGACACACTCCGCTGACTTAATGTGCTTAGTGTGGATATACACAATTGACTGTAAAAAATTCATTTCTAAAAATCGACTTCCATAAAATCAACCTAATTTCGTAGTGCAGACATACCCTGAGACTCACTGCTGCAGGGTTTTCCCCCCCAGGTAGACATACCTGAGTCCAAATCACTTCTGATTCTGAAAGAGGATCACTAAGAGTTGTGATTTATTAAAGGGGAAAAAAGTGAATGCATGTCATTTGAAATGCATTTATGGTGTGGAGAGGGCTGACTCTTGTCAGTGAGAATACTAAGATTTATAAAAAGCTGTAAATATGAGGGCTATCACGTTAGATTTCATTACTTTAGAGCCTCCCACCTGCTTAAAGCAGCTATAAGTCCCTTTGGGCAATTCACGGCATTGTGCCTTGTCATAAACAGATAGTTAAGGGTTAATAGAACAGGAGTACTTCATGTCTCTTTTGCCTGTAAAGGGTTAACAAGATCAGTGAGCCTGGCTGTCACCTGACCAGAGGACCAATCAGGGGACAGGATACTTTCAAATCTTGAGGGAGGGAAGTTTTTGTGTGTGCTGTTAGTTTTTGGTTGTTGTTCACTCTGGGGGCTCAGAGGGACCAGACGTGCAACCAGGTTTCTCTCCAATCTCTCTGATAGTCTCTTATATGTCCAGAATAGTAAGTACTAGGTAGATAAGGCGAGTTAGGCTTATGTTTGTTTTCTATATTTGCAAATGTGTATTTGGCTGGAAGGAGTTCAAATTTGTATTTCACTGAAAAGATTTTAATTTGTACTTGTATACTTAGGCTGGGAGGGTATTCCCAGTGTCTATAGCTGAAAGACCCTGTAACATATTCCATCTTAAATTTACAAAGATCATTTTTACTGTCTTTCCCTCTTTAATTAAAAGCTTTTCTTGTTTAAGAACCTGATTGTTTTTTTTATTCTGGTGCGAGACCCCAGGGGATGGGGTCTGGATTCACCAGGGAATTGGTGGGGAGAAAGGAGGGAAGGGGGAGAGAAAGATTAATTTCTCTCTGCGTTAGGATTACTTTCTCTCTCAGGGAGAGTCTGGGAGGGGGAGAGAGAAGGAGGGGAGAAGGTGAATTTTCCTCTCTGTTTTAAGATTCAAGGAGTTTGAATCACAGTGATCTTCCAGGGTAACCCAGGGAGGGAAAGCCTGGGAGAGGCAACGGTGAGGGAAAGGGTTTACTTTCCTTGTGTTAAGATCCAGAGGGACTGGGTCTTGGGGGTCCCCGGACAAGGTTTTGGGGGGGACCAGAGTGTACCAGGCACTGGAATTCCTGGTTGGTGGCAGCGCTACAAGTTCTAAGCTGGTAATTGAGCTTAGAGGAATTCATACTGGTACCCTATCTTGTGGACGCTAAAGTTCAGAGTGGAGGTTTATACCATGACATGCCTCTTGGCATGTGTATAAGTGTGATTTTTGAAAAGTCAAAGTACAAGCTGAAACCAAGAAAGTTGAAAGTCATGCTAGTACAGTAGCTTCAAACCTTAATAACTAGTAAGTTATCAAAGTTTAACAGACGTTTTGGAGCATGAGCTTTCGTGGGTGAATACCCACTTCCTCAGATGCATGTCACATGCATCTGAGGAAGTGGGTATTCACCCACGAAAGCTCATGCTCCAAAACGTCTGTTAGTCTATAAGGTGCCACAGGATTCTTTGCTGCTTTTACAGATCCAGACTAACACGGCTACTCTCTGATACTTATCAAAGTTTAAGGCTCTCGAGAGCTTTAATCTTTTTTTTTTTTTTCCAAAACATAAGCAATTCAGTTTTAGGTACCTCCAAAAATGATAACAGGATTTTCCAGGTGGGTTTGGCTAGTTTGCAAAAGTAAATCCCATTTATAGAAAAGACTTTAAAAATTAAGACTAACTAAAATGGAGTCAAATGTTCATGAGTGGTGAGTAAACTGTGAAATTAAGGTTGCCAACTGTCTAATTGCACAACCCCCAAAACTCTTGTCCTGCCCTCCCTGAGGCCCCACCCCCACTCACTCCATCCCCCCTTCCTCCATTGCTTGTTCCCCCTCACTTACTTTCACTGGGCTGGGGCAGAGGGTTGGGGTGCGGGCTCTGGGCTGGCTGGGTGGGGCCAAGGAGTTGAGAGTGTGGGAGGAAGCTCCAGGCTAAGCCTTGGGCAGGGATTTGGGGAGCAGGAGGGAGTGCGAGACTCTGGGAGGGAGTTTGGGTGCGGGAGGGGGCTCAGGACTGGGGCGTGGAGAGTGTGAGGGATGTAGGCTCCAGGTGGCGCTTACCTAGGATGGCTTCCAGAAGCAACCAGCACGTCCAGCTCCTAGGCGGAGGCACGGCCAGGTGGCTCTGCCCGTTGCCCCTGTCTGTAGGTACCACCCCCGCAGCTCCCATTGCCTGCAGTTCCTGGCCAATGGGAGCTGTGGAGTCATCACTCAGGGTGTGGGGGCAGTTCATGGAGACCCCCTGGCCAACCCTGCACTTAGGAGCAAAACATGCCAGCTGCTGCCAGAAGCCACATGGAGCCAGGGCAGGTAGGGAGGACAGGACAAACCAGGATATAATAATACTGAGCTTGTAATTTCTAAAAGAGGATGGAGATAATAGACTCTTACAGTTTTCTTGAATAAAAATCATGTTCCACATTATCCTGATTCATAGTATGATGAATCAAAAATTCTTCTGAGAGGTGAACTGGAAGCAGCTAAGGGCTGCTGAATAGTTGGCATAAATAAAACTTGTTGCATTGACCTTTTTTTTTGCCTGCTATATGAAAGCCTAAGAAAAGACGGTTACTCACCTTTGTAACTGTTGTTCTTCGAGATGTGTTGCTCACATCCATTCCAGTTAGGTGTGCGCGCCGCGCGTGCACGTTCGTCGGAAACTTTTTTACCCTAGCAACTCCAGTGGGCCGGCAGGTCGCCCCCTGGAGTGGCGCCGCCATGGCGCCCAATATATATCCCTGCCGGCCCGCCCGCTCCTCAGTTCCTTCTTGCCGGCTACTCCGACAGTGGGGAAGGAGGGCGGGTGTGGAATGGATGTGAGCAACACATCTCGAAGAACAACAGTTACAAAGGTGAGTAACCGTCTTTCTTCTTCGAGTGATTGCTCACATCCATTCCAGTTAGGTGACTCCCAAGCCATACCTAGGCGGTGGGGTCGGAGTGAGAAGTCGCGGCATGGAGCACTGCAGTTCCGAAGGCCGCATCCTCTCTCGACTGCTGTACCAGGGCGTAGTGGGAAGCAAAGGTGTGGACCGATGACCAGGTCGCTGCCCGACAGATTTCCTGGATGGGCACACGGGCCAGGAAAGCCAGCGACGACGCCTGCGCCCTGGTAGAATGCGCAGTCACACGGCCCGTAGGGACATGGGCCAAGTCATAACAGGTCCTGATACAGGACGTAACCCACGAGGATAACCTCTGGGAGGAGATAGGAAGCCCTTTCATACGGTCCGCTACCGCCACGAAAAGCTGGGGGGATTTGCGGAAGGGTTTGGTCCTCTCTATGTAGAACGCGAGAGCTCTACGGACATCCAGCGAGTGGAGCTGCTGCTCCCTGCCTGAGGAGTGAGGTTTTGGGAAAAAAACCGGGAGGAAAATCTCTTGGTTGACGTGGAAGGCTGAGACCACCTTGGGTAGAAAGGCAGGGTGTGGTCTAAGCTGCACCTTGTCTTTGTGGAAGACCGTGTATGGGGGGTCCACCACAAGGGCTCGGAGTTCCGACACCCGTCTAGCTGAGGTGATAGCTACTAGAAAGGCAGCCTTCCAAGAGAGGTAAAGCAGGGAGCAAGTAGCTAACGGCTCAAAGGGGGGACCCATGAGCCGGGACAACACCAGGTTAAGATCCCAGGTTGGAGCAGGGGGACGGACGTTAGGGAATAACCGTTCCAGCCCCTTAAGGAATCTCGACACCGTCGGGTGAGAAAAAACGGAGCGACCGTCCGCACCCGGGTGAAAGGTGGAGATAGCTGCCAGATGGACTCGCAACGACGATAAGGCCAGACCATGTTCTTTGAGGGACCAAACATAATCTAAGATTTCGGATACCGAAACTTCCATAGGGCGGAGATTTCTCTCTACGCACCAACAGGAGAAGCGTTTCCATTTTGCCGAATATGTGGCTCTTGTGGATGGTTTCCTGCTGCTCAAGAGCACCTCTCTCACAGGCGTGGAGCAGCGCAGCTCGGAACCAGTTAGCCACGCAGGAGCCACGCCGCTAGGTGCAGCGACTGCAGGTCTGGGTGACAGAGGGACCCGTGGTCCTGGGTAATCAGGTCCGGATGAAGGGGCAGGAGAACTGGGTCGGCTACGGCCAAGTCTAGCAGCATGGTGTACCAGTGCTGTCTGGGCCATGCCGGGGCCACCATGATAACACGAGCCCTGTCTCTGCGCACCTTCAGGAGGACCTTGTGAACCAGAGGGAACGGAGGAAACGCATAGTACAGGTGGGTCGACCACTGGATGAGGAAGGCATCCGCTATCGACCCCGGCTCCCTGCCCTGAAAGGAGCAGAACGCTTGGCACTTCCTGTTCCCCTTGGACGCAAAGAGGTCCACCCGGGGATAACCCCACCTCCGGAAAATGGAGAGAGCGACGTCCGGTCGAAGGGACCACTCGTGTGACAGGAAGGATCTGCTCAATCGATCCGCCAGCGTGTTCCGTACTCCGGGAAGGAAGGAAGCCTTGAGGTGAATGGAGTGGGCTACGCAAAAGTCCCAGAGTCGTATCGCCTCGAGGCACAGGGAGGAGGACCTGGTGCCGCCCTGCTTGTTGATATAATACATGGTCGTCGTGTTGTCCGTGAACACGGCTACACAACGACCCTGAAGCTGATGACAAAACGTTTGGCAAGCAAGGCGGACCGCTCTCAACTCCCTCATGTTGATATGTAGCCCCACCTCCTCCTGGGACCATAGGCCCTGCGTCCGCAGGGTCCCTAGGTGGGCCCCCCAGCCTAGATCTGAGGCATCCGTTGTCAGGGATACCGAGGGCTGAGACGGGTGAAAGGGAAGACCCGCACACAATACGGACTGGTCCCCCCACCAGCCGAGGGAATCTAAGACCTTCTGGGGGACTGTGATTAACATGTCTAGCGGTTGCCTTGGTCTGTAATGACTGATAAGCCACAGCTGGAGAGGCCTCATGCGGAGCCGAGCGTAGTCGGTCACAAAGGTGCACGCCGCCATGTGGCCTAACAGGGTTAGACATGTCCTCACTGACGTCAACGGGGCTGACCGCAAGCGTTGAACGATCGCCGCCATGGTCTGGAACCGCTGCCGAGGCAGCGAGGCCCTGCCCACAGTGGCGTCCAGGACGGCCCCGATAAATTCCACCTTCTGAGTGGGCCTCAGGGTGGACTTGTCTGTGTTTATCAAGAGGCCCAGACTCGCAAACATGCCGGTGATCACGCGGACATGGCTGTACACCTGCTGTTCCGACGTGCCCCGAATCAACCAATCGTCCAGATAAGGGAACACGTGGACACGGTTGCGCCGAAGATGCGCCACGACAACTGCCATGCATTTTGTAAACACCCTCGGGGCCGTGGACAGGCCAAACGGGAGGACCGCAAATTGATAATGACGAGCCCCCACAACGAAGCGGAGGAAGCGTCTGTGGCGTGGCCAAATGGCAACGTGGAAATACGCGTCCTGCATGTCGAGGGCGGCGTACCAGTCTCCCGGATCCAGGGATGGAATAATGGTCCCCAGGGATACCATGCGGAACTTCAACTTCACGAGGTATTTGTTGAGTTCTCGCAGGTCGAGGATAGGCCTGAGGCCCCCCTTGGCCTTGGGGATCAGAAAATAGCGGGAATAAAACCCATTGCCTTTCTCGTTTTCGGGAACCGCCTCTATAGCTCCTTTGCTGAGGAGCGTCTGCACCTCCTGCCGAAGGAATTGCTCGTGAGAGGGGTCCCTGAAGAGGGACGAGGAAGGAGGGCGGGAAGGAGGAAACGAAACAAACTGCAGGCGGTATCCCGTCTGCACCATACTTAAGACCCAGCGGTCCGATGTTATTTGGGACCACGCCGGGAGGAAAAACGAAAGGCGGTTTGAAAACGGGGGGAAAGGATCCATAGTGGAAACTGTTACCGCGCCCTCGGGCGCACCTTCAAAATGAAGGCTTAGGACCAGGCGGGGGTTTTGAGGAGCCTTGGTTCTGCCCCCCTTGGTTCCCCGACTGCCTGCGCCTCCCGTTCCTGCCGCGGCGCCTGTAAGGGTCCTGCCGCTGGCGGAACTGGGAAAACGGCCAACGGTGCTGCTGTTGTTGCGGCCTAAAGGGTCTACGCTGTGTCACGGGGGTGTGCATCCCGAGGGACCGCGCAATGACCCGGTTGTCCTTTAAACTCTTAAGTCTGGGGTCTGTCTTATCGGAAAACAGGCCCTGGCCTTCGAAAGGAAGGTCCTGTATCGTGTGCTGGAGCTCTGGCGGAAGGCCGGAAACCTGCAGCCAGGAGATGCGACGCATCGTAACTCCTGACGCGAGGGTACGGGCAGCCGAGTCCGCAGCGTCCAAGGAGGCTTGCAAGGCCGTGCGCGCGACCTTCTTGCCTTCGTCCAAGATGGCCGTGAACTCTTGGCGAGCATCCTGTGGCAGCAGCTCCTTAAATTTGTCCACTGCCACCCAGGAGTTAAAGGCGTATCTGCTCAGCAGGGCCTGTTGGTTAGAGACCCTGAGCTGCAGCGCCCCAGCCGAATACACCTTACGGCCAAGGAAGTCCATCCGCCTGGCTTCTCTGGATTTGGGGGCCGGAGCCTCCTGGCCGTGACGCTCCCTATCGTTCACCGATTGCACTACCAGTGAACCGGGAGTCGGGTGAACATGTAAATATTCGTACCCCTTAGAAGGGGCCATGTACTTCCTCTCGACTCCTTTCGCTGTCGGAGGGATGGAGGCCGGGGACTGCCAGATAGTATTGGCATTGGCCTGAATGGTCCGTATAAACGGCAGGGCGACCCTGGTGGGAGCATCGGAAGAGAGGATGGTGACAATTGGGTCCTCTATCTCCGAGACCTCCTCTGCCTGCAGACTCAGGTTTTGAGCCAATCGCCTGAGGAGGTCCTGGTGCGCCCTGAGATCCAGCGGGGGGGGACTGTTGGAGGAGGTACCCGCCACCGCCTCATCCGGGGAGGAGGATGATGAGACCCCAGGCACAATAGTGTCCAACTGAGGGCCTTCCTCAGCCCTCGCCTCTGTCTCCGGAGCCCCAGCGGAGTCCTGCTGTTTGGACCCTTCGTCCCCTTCCGGGGAGGGAGGGGGGCGAGACAAGGAGGCTTCAGGGGCCCTACGCTCCGCAGTCGCCGGCCTAGCAGGGAGCTGCTGGGGGCCCTGGGCCTGATGGTACGCCCAGGGTGTCCAGAATCCCCACTGTGGGGGGCCTTGGTCCTGCAGCGGCGGATCAGCAAACAGCGCCGCCTGCCGGTCGGTGCCCAGCGCATAGCCGCTGTCCGTCTGGGAGGACACGGACGGCTGCCTGGAGGGCCACGGCGGGGCCGACCCTGGATGGTACGGGTCTGCGCGGGCCGGCACGGAGGATCGTCTCGGTGCCGGGGACCGGTGCCGGGAGTCATAACGGTGCCGGGATCGGGACCGGGATCTGTCACGGTGCCGGGCGCTGCTTCGGGACCGGGATCTGTCACGGTGCCGGGCGCCGCTTCGGTGCCGGGACCTACTACCAGCTCGGTGCCGGGAGATCGACCGGGACCGGGACCTGCCACCAGCTCGGTGCCGGGAGGTCGAGCGAGATCGGGACCGGGACCTGCCACCAGCTCGGTGCCGGGAGGTCGACCGGTGCGGCGAGTAGCGTCGGGACCTGCTCCTGGAGTCGCGGTGCCGGTGTCGAACGGAGCCTGACCGCGACCGTCTCGATGCCGACCGGTGCCGCGAGTGCGACCGGTACCGCTGAGGGGAGCGGTGCCGGGACTGCGAGCGGCGTCGGGATCTGGAGCGCCCAAGACGTCGGGGCCTGGATGGCGAACGACTGTCCGTGGGCGGTGCCGACATCATGGGCTTGCCTCTGGACGTGACCCGCACCGGAGGAACCGGGGGTGGCAGCCGAGTAGGCTCCGTCAGGGCAATAAGGTCCCGAGCCGAGGCGAAGGTCTCCGGTGTGGATGGGACCATTATCTCAACCCCAGATCTCATGGGGGAGCTCGGCGGCACCGGACTCAACAGACCCGCCGGGCCCGGAGTCAACGGTGCTGACGGTGCCGGCGGCGCCGCGGCCGATGTCGAGGCCGGGCGTTCAAGCCGGGTCTGCCTGGCCGGAGTATTAGACTTCGACGGCCTAGGCTCTGATTCCGGTGCCGGAGAAGGTCGGTGCCGAGGAGTCTTCTCGGTGCCGGAGCGATCCGGTGCCGGTGCCGAAACCACGATCTGCGAAGTCGACGGGTCAAGTGCCGCCTCCATTAGGAGAGTTCGGAGCCTCTGATCCCTCTCCTTTTTTGTCCTCGGCTTAAAAGCCTTACAGATGCGGCACTTGTCAGATCTGTGCGATTCCCCGAGGCACTTCAGGCACGCTTCGTGGGGATCGCTGGTAGGCATGGGCTTCTTGCAGGCCGCACACTGCTTGAAGCCTGGCGAAACAGGCATGAGCCTGGCGCCCGGTGCCGGGAAGGGCTAAGCCCCCGGCAAGAAACTACTTAACAGCTATTTACTAAACTATCTACTTAACAATACTAATTAACAACTATCTATAGAACTAGAGATAAGCGATAAACAAGCGATAGAAACTAGGAGAGCTAGGGACGTGGAGGACAGCTATGCCGCGCTCCACAGTTCCAACGACCGACACGGCGGTAAGAAGGAACTGAGGAGCGGGCGGGCCGGCAGGGATATATATTGGGCGCCATGGCGGCGCCACTCCAGGGGGCGACCTGCCGGCCCACTGGAGTTGCTAGGGTAAAAAAGTTTCCGACGAACGTGCACGCGCGGCGCGCACACCTAACTGGAATGGATGTGAGCAATCACTCGAAGAAGAACTATGTTTCAAGGCCAAAAAGAGCCTTGATGAAGCCCTGAAGAGTTCTTTGTTCTGAACGCCATTAACTAACTCTCACACATTAAAACAAGCCATTTCAAAAGAAACCACCACTTAAAATAGTTAAAAAATTCAATATTAAATTCCCAGTGATGTCAATAAAAAAGCAAGTATGGTCATTCTTAGAGTATAGGTGAGAAGTAAAAATGCAGATATTAAAGTGTTGCAGAAGCTTTAATAGGAGTCATCGAGCTAAAAGCCTGTGTAATAATTTGAAAATTTAAGGTGTTATCTGTATATTTTAAGACAATTATATGTAATTTCCATTCTTTGTCTCTCAAGATTTTCAATGAAATTTAACAACATTCAGAATTAAAAAAAAAAAAAGACTTAATTGCAAGTTGCTTATCTGGTTATCTAGAATGACTTTTAAACAAATCTTTGAGAAAATGAAGCGCAACAAAATCAGGATCTGATTACTTTACTTTCTAGACTTCTTACTTGGTCCCAAAGTCAAAATCAGGTAATCTTCTGTATTAGTATGTGGATCAGATGGAAATGGTGCAAGTATTGTTAGGTTTGGAAGCATTGGATTTCTATCAATAAATGTTGGTAAACACTGATTTCACTGTACACACACAGAAGAAACCAATGGAAAATATTTCCAGATAATATCTGAAACTGAGAGGCAAAGTAAGAGAAGTGCTGCTTGAGAACTTATTAGACTTTGATTCAAGGATATTTATTTTGTACATTTTGACATGTGATGTTGACAATTTGTGTTTTAACCATCATAAAGTTTTAAGATTTTGCATCTCACTGTCTAATATCATTAAATATTGTTTGACTCCAGCCAAATTTCCCACAATTGGTGAAAATGTAAATAGAGAAAAATCTAAAAACAAACAAACAAAAAAAAGTCCAAAACCCTTAAAATTGACATTGATACTGTTGAAATTATCAAAAAATAAAAATCGAATTCTGCAAAGCCTAATTATAGTTTGTGAACCGAAACACTGTTGAGTGTTGGTTTAGCCTTTCTGTTCCTCCAGAATAAAACGAAGGCAGAATTAGTTTTTAGTGTCTGCAAAATTCTCCTCCAGTTTTGGGGTGGAATCTTGGATCTATTAAATTCAATGGCAAAACTTTCATTGACTTCAGTGGGGGGCAGGATTTCACCCTTGAAATTTATTGGTATACTATACTTGCTATGTACTTTATCAGGTAAACTCAACGAATGAAAGCTTCAATAATTGCACTGTGCTCTGGAGGAATCCAGGCCTGAAATTAGAGGTGTGTTATGAGATAGAAATCAGGAATTAGAATGCTATGTACATATGATTTTATCATGAGTGTCACAATATTTGATGTTTAAAGTCCCAGCTCCTGGATTCATGTGGCTTCTCGAGAATCTCAGGGGTTTTTTTTTTAAAAGTTTTTAGCTCTCATGATTTTGGAAAAAAGCTTGAAAATGTGAAGAAAGTGCACTCCAGAGGCTGAGAAACCAAAGGCAAACACAAAAACCCCAACCTTTATTATTATTATTTAAAATTTCCTGATTTTAGACAATCTTACGATTTCTTGATGCATGTTTTGAACACTTGGGGGATTTGCAGAGCCATGTGGGGAAACCTCCACAGTGTCAGCTTATTTCCAAAGCTATCTGCTTCATTTTTGTTAGCAGCATACATTCAGGAAAACAGAGCTTAATATATAAGAAAGAGCAATTTGTTAATTTTTTTTCCTCATTGGAAAATCCTAATTTACAGTTTAAGTGGAAAATTCTCATACTGAAATTTACATATACACAAAAGTGTGGAAAAGGCAACAGTTCTATCAATTCAAATGAACAATGTAGGAACACTGTGCAATATGTGCCAACAACATAATCTCTGGAAGAAAACACAGAGAAAAAGTCCCTGAATTATTTTTACAAAGGGGAGGGGGAACAGTAAAAGAGATAATGGATTAGAACTACTTCTTCCAAATGTTCTTTTGAAATACATATTAACAGATCAAGAGTAATGTAAATATCCTCTGAACACATCTATTACATGCAAAACATACAATCTTTAAAAAAAATCCTACAGTTTAGAAATGATAAGAAATGACAATAATCCAAGTGGAAATACAAACATGCTCACAGCAGCTCAACTGGTGTTTAGGGAAAAAGCACATTAAAAAAGGACTGTATCTTTAGATCAAACCCTGCAGGCAAAAGAACCTACACAGTCAACAAAAAAAGAGAAGCAGTATTTTACATCTTTTTATGATTCGAATCCACAGTAGATTTGGTTAGGAGAATAACAGAGAGAAAAAAACATACGTCTGCATATAAATCATCTGCCCCAATTAGGATTTTAAAGAGCTTTATATAAGAACTATTGGTTTATTGGCAGACTACTAGAATTTGAACCAGTATCACTCGGCAAGGCCTGTATTAATAATAATGTGGTTTATGTGGTCTAGGGTCAGATCAGTAAAGAGCTGTTAACAGATGACAAGTTTGATTACCATTGGCTGCAGGCAAGACATATGGATCCCTTAGGAACAGCAGCACAGGCTGGTGGGACAGTTTGCTGGAAAGGTCAAGAACAGGAATGTCAGCATCAAGGGACGGTAAACAGGATATACTACAAACTACCTTTGATAAAGTGAGGTGACCCACGCTGCTCAGGAATAACATCAGTATGTTTATATGCGCAAACTCTGTGGAAAGGAGAAAATTTTCTGGGAGGAAAGCTCCCTATTGCTTAGTGACACAAAGTGACAGCATCAGCTTGAAATCTGAGATGAAGGGGTCACACTCCACTGTGGTGGTGGCAGCGGTGATTATGGGCTTTAAGCCACCATTGAGCCCTCCTGATTCAGGGCTGTTCTGTGGTCCGTAGGAATATTTAGACCATTAGCTTAGCCTCCTGGGCTGCCTAATGGGCCACAGAACGACTCGGAATCTGTGCAATACTCTTGCCACAGATACTACCCCAGCACACCCCCTATGCCAAGGCCTGTAAGAGTATAACTGGGAAGCAGCCTTATAGCTGCTGTCCACAATAGCTATGCCAAGGGAACCCTCTCCGACCAGTAGCAAGGCTGCTAAGGCCCCTACACACTGCGCTGAGTCTTTTATGTAGCATAAAGGGGCCAGAGCAGGAGTAGTTTTTTTCCTTTTTAAATGAAAAGTAATTTTAGGTGCTATATCCAAATGCCCTTGCCAAGCTTTCAGATTTTACAATCCCATTTTCCTGGTTTTAGTTTTTATTAAATATTCATCTCTTCCCATGTGAAAGATCCATGCAAACAACAGGAGCAACTAACTGACTGACTGTATATAGTGAAACCCAAGGTATGCAAAGTTCTGTCAAAAGCATGAAAAAAATCTCATTTTTTTTCAATTATAGTCCTGTTACAAACAACACCCAGCATGGGGTAAAAATGTTCACAGGGAGTGTTAAGCTGAAGGTGTCCCTTTAAGTTTCTGTAAGAAATTCCAAAATATAAATTAGAGAGAGAGATGTGCAATTCATACTACAAACAGATCTGGTCCAGCTTATGAAACCAGATGCAGTGTTTAATAAATTCACTCAAAATTTAATGCCAAGATATTGCTATTGTGTCAATTGCTGGAACAAATGTAGGATGCCCTTTATGTGTGTATATCTATCTATAGCTATCTATATATACATATATATCTAATTACTTCAGTGTCTTTGTTTTATATATTAGTAGACTGTTAAACCAATTTCCTTAGGAAAATTAGCAAAGTAAGCGTGGCTTTTATTTACTTATACCACATTTCATTGTCTAGAAATGCTAGCAGTAATTATGAATTGCTCACCTTGATTCTTCAGATTCTGTTTCATCAAAAGAACTAAAACAAAAATGCAGACAAATTAGATTATGCTTGCTTATAACAACATTAACACAAAGAAAGCTGTTAACAGCTACGAAAGGAAAGACTCTTTATCTGGTCAGTGGCTGTGTAATGCAACGCACTTAATATGGGAGTACTCTCATAATTTTCTTGTGATCACAGCTTCTAAGTGACAACATGTATTTCACTAGAATAGATTCACATGCATAAATATATAAAAGTGATGGGGTACAATTCCACTGAGAGATTCTGGTTGACATCATTAACTACAAGAGAAGAGTGTCAAGCAGCTTGTCCCTAAATCACCAAAGCTGGCATATTTACGTTTTTGGGGGGATAATAAAGTTAGCACATTTATGTTTCATGTTATTATTGACAGCAGCATAACAGATAACATTACACTAGCTATAAGTGAAGTATGTTTGCTGTTATATGAGCATTTTCAAACCAATATCAAGTGTATGATAAGCAAAGTAAACTCTACATATCTTAAAGAGATTCTGTATGTACTGGATGTGAACAATGATTTCCCAAGCTCAGTTTGGAACTACAATTACAAGGTTTTATGAAAAATTATGACCCAGATCTAAGTCTTTTTGGAAATACCCATGTAAGGGAGTACAAAAAGCTATGAGGCTGCCTTGAGAGTTTCCTTTGCATTCTTATGCTGGGGTGGTGGCAGGGTTTACTACAGTGTGGAAGAAAGCAAAGATCTGACTCACATACCCTGTCCAAGATCCCTTGCCTTCACAATAGTTCTGGTATGCTGTGGCTTTAGCCCCACTGACTGACAGCACAGCTCTACTGGCAACTTCCTTGACCACAATTAGGCTTTGGGAGCGAGATCCTTATGCTCGCTCCAGCCACTTTACACCAGGTAAAAGGGCTGTAGCAGAATAAAGGGGTTCCAAAACCCCCAGATCTGCTTGAGGAAAGGTTCCCTGGTGCAGGAACTGTGCAAGACAGTTATAAGGCCACTTTCCTAGGACCATCTCACAGGCCCTGGCATGCTAGGGAAAGGGTCGTGCAGGGCCGCAGCACACAATACTGTGGGGATTCCAGGCAGTGATGCAACCTGTAGGGGAGCCAAAAAAAGGCTGTCTAAATTATTTTGGGGTCTGCTCTGCCTGCTGGTAGGCTCAGGATAGGGATGGCACAAACATGGCTTTAAACCTCTTTACCCACCCTCCTTCCCCAAGGCTATGAGTTCTATGTTGCACCTCTTAGAGGCACAGCAGAGAATTACACCCTAAGGTGGAAAGCACAACAGAATGTAATATAATTTGACTATATTATTCTGGGAATCTCTGGTACACTGAAGGGAGGATAACGTGTATCTTTGTGCCTCCTTCATCCAAACCAACCCTGAACCCTTTCCTGGAAGGGAACTGTGGACACTGGTATAGTCTATGCCACCATGGAGATAGGGGAAGCCAGGCACTGAGGGTCACCAGTTACCATTTGCACCCATATAAGTAAAAGCAGATTCCAAACCCTGCCCCACCCCTCCCAGACTGGAAATCTTGTGGATTTCTTTAAAAAAAAATTGGTAGGTATTTCAAAGATCTGTTAGACAATCCCATTTTTTTTTATCTTGCTCACATCTAAGTCTGTTTCTGCTTTGCTTTCAATGGATATACAATAAATGTCTCCCTGCATTGCATCACTGCCTGGAATACAGGATGTATTTTATTTTACCATCTTTTATAGCTACGCAAATATACCCACAATTAAACTGATGCTCCTTTTAGTTATAGTGGTGTAAGTTAACAGCAAGTCCATTTTAAATCAATGGTGTTAAATCGTAAGAGAACTAATACAGCACAAGAGGAGAATCAGCTCTGTCCTGTTTTTCTGTATATTTGGAGTTGTTTTACTTAATGTGTTCTTACCCATAACTTTCCGCCTTTGGCAGAGAAGGGACATGCCGAACATTCAGGAAGTCTAGAAATATTTTGGGGAGATCTTCATTTTCTAAAATGATAGTCTGTAATACAGAAAATACACAATATCATTCAGTTCTTTTCTCATTCTTTTTATTTATCCTCTAACAATAACTTTTAATAAGTAAACCACAATTACTTCAATTCTTTCCTAGTCACACAAGTTTACTAAAGTAAACATCTTCCAATACATGTTACTAAATTCTAAGATTATATCAGATTATGGTGATGCAACACTGCCCATACCCATGCCAGTATCAGTGACAAACGTTTACCCAAGAAAAGGTTACTATAAGTTTGAATCTTAAATTTGATTTTTGGTACACTCATTTCAGAATAAAATTTTGATTTTGTTGTCTCCTTTTAAAATCAAAATCAACAGCAGCACATGGTTATTGACTTCAGCTATTTCATTTCCAGCGCTTGAAAGTATCCCATCCATCATGGCAGTAGGAAAAAGGAACTCTCTTGTGTGTTCATGGGCTTACTCAGTGTTATTAATGCAAGATTTAGGGAATGTTAACAAGGTGAGTTGCTTGTTTGGCTTGACAGATCAGCTTACAATGCACTGGTCACATCTATAGTGTGGTCACCAATGACAAAGGCCTGGTGAAAGAGCTACTATCTAGACCTGCCATACTATTCCATATTAATAATGTATGGCCTGGAATCCATTTCCCTTCCCAAATATTTTTCACCAAACAGATGATTTGTAGTTTTATGAGTAAATTAGTAAATTAATTAGAAATAGATTTAATAGAAAAGGACACAACAGGTAAATGGGATTTTTAAATATCCATTCACCATGATAGAGAGGCTGATTTTTTAAGAATACAATAGACTTCTACAGTTTTATAGTAACTAGTAGGAGGTAGTTAGTAGCTGGTCTCCACTCCTCACCTAAGACAAATAAAATAGTTCACAAATACATGTCATGGTTTCTCTGGAGGATTAAGGCTCTATTCACTTGTCACTCATACTGCTGAACATCTCCACTTGTTACTACAAAAGCCATACGGATGTATGGTACTTAACAGATAAAACGCATAGTCACTCTGCTGAGGGGCTTTCCATCTCAGAGGCCTAATCCAGCAAACAGTGCATATGAGTAACTTTACTCACATGAGTAACTACTCACACAAGCTGCATACTGTGCTTGCAGGACTGGGCCCTTGGTTAGAACAGAACCATTGTGACAGGGTGAGAAAACAAGAGGCAAGTGTTGGTAACGGGAGGGAGTATTACACGATACAAGCTCATGAGACAACATTCCTATTGTATGTAATCTAACCTTATACAATACAAAAGCCTACTTCTTCAATTTGGTTAATGTGGTGCAGTAGTACACGTGGAGCAAGAGCAATTCAACTATTTGTGTAATAAAAAACCTAGTTCAGATTTACAAACATTACTATAAAATATGGATAGACTTAAAAATAGAAATAAATTTTAAAATAAGATATCTGCACATCAGTTCTTTTTTTACTCTTCTTTCGGGACCTGAGTTCCGGATTCTTTATTTCTCTACCAAGATCTGATGTCATAACAACATGTTTAATAAAAACAATCCTCGATCAGAGACTGCAGCTCCTGAACTGTTTTACCATGACACCACTTCTTACAAGAGAAACAAAGTTCTCAAGTCTTGGCTGGTACAAAGCCTTTCAGTTCACCTTTAAATGAGGATGCAGCATTAAATGCTTCTTCATTTATATTCTGTGAAATCAGCACTATGGTGCTGCAAAATTCATCTTGCTCTGCATTCAAGTTATGCATGGGAGGAGGGATGGAGGGGGATGCATATTCAAAGGACATGTGAATTGCATAACAATGTGCACTATTTGCTCAAACAAAAACAATTTACTAATATTAACCAATCTTGCATCAAAAATCATGTGTGCAAGAGCTGCTTCAGGGCATCTGTAATTTATGCACAATCCCTTAGTTTCACTTCTTGAGTTTTTCATACACCATATTAGAGCAATTTGAGTGACTTGGTGAGGTCGGCTGCTGGTAAATTTAGAAGAAAGAAGAGATGGTTGGGGGAGGGGAAGGGCATGTCACTGAACAAGAGAAGTTGTTCTGATGATGCTAACATGTTATTGAAGCAAACTTATTTGTTTTTCCTGCTGCTCACTCAGTTATACCAAGTCAAATCAACCCAAGCCTGGACAACTAGTTATACAGCGCCCCTGATTTAATTAAATTTGTTTAACTGCAAGGTCTCCGATAGACATTATGTCCTTAGACATTTCAGGATTTTACTCCCATTAGTTTAGCACCTGTTCAAGCCCTTTATTTTGGCAACCAGCAAACCTGAAACTGCAGAACTGCAAGCCAGACGGACATAACCCACCTTGATTTGATGTGGCATTTTGTCAGACTGTCATGAAGCAATGAAATACAAATATTTTGATATGGTTTCATTGAACTACAGTATATTTTCCAGATAATGCATGCCAAAAAGTCATAGCTATATTCTAAATACACCTCTACCCGAATTCAGCTGTAATGAGGTAAAGCAGTGCTCCAGGGGGCCAGGGCTGTGCACTCTGGTGGATCAAAGCAAGTTCGATTTAAAACTGTTTCACCTCTAAAGTGGTAAGATTTTTTGGCTCCTGAGGACAGCGTTACATCGAGGTAGAGGTGTACTTCCAGAAACATTAAGGAATAAATCATGACATTCTGGAATAATCCTAATTTGAGATCAAATTCTCTGCTGGCCCAACTCCATTGACTTCAGTGGAACTGGGCTAGTAGAGAATTTGGCCCTTTGATTTGTTTGCCATATAATGGAAGAGCTGCAAGATAAACTGAAAACAGGGAAAGACGGCAAGGATTACAACTAATTAACATACATACCAATTTAATCTTTGCTGTATTTCTTTTAGACTTGCAATTAAAAAAAATAATCAAATAAGTAGGGGCTACAATCATAACTAGTTCCATTTACCTGAACAAACAATGCAATAAGAAATTTTTGACTCTCTCATTTAGAAAGTTATTTAAAGAATGCTTATATTACAAACCATATTCTCCTTAATCTTTAGACAACAGATAAGCAGAAGAAGTGCTTCTTGACTATGTGATAAAATTAGTGATAAAACACATACAAATAAACCCATTTTTCAGTCCAGTATGTAGTTATACATTTTAGATAGGAGCACAGAGAGCTATGTAAGACTTCTGTTACAAACTCCAAGACATATCTATGAAACAGGAAAAGATCACAGTAGGATTATAAATTAATGTCTGGATTTTTCAATGTGCCATATTTAAACTCTACTTAGCAAGACCATAGCTAGTCCAGTTCCAAACCCTGTGCCGTTTTAACAAGCTGATTTAAGGAACAAAAGCAGCATATATGTTCTCTCCTCAAAATGAGAAGAGAACTAAAATACATAAGCCTACTGAAAGCAAATAATTTAGGAAGTGACTCCAGAAATACATTTTTCAAATTGGTCAATTCCATCTGTGTTGAGTACTATGTTTTCTTCACATATTTTAAAAAGCTTGTTTATCAATTCCTGCCATATTTTAATAAGCTATTGCATGCTCCTGAAAAATATAACACTGGAAATACTAGTGTTTACATCATTAGAAATGCCCTTTTTATCAAAAGGGTGCAATTATTATTATGTAACACTAAAATCCAGATTTTTCTACTTTACCAGCTTCATAAAATCATGTTCCCTCAGGATGTCATTGATTAGTTGCACATGTTCTTTCAGTGACATCCCAAATTCTTAATTGTCAGTTATCTTTTCTCCTTCAGTAAGTAAAACATACTCACAAAACTGCAGAGGGACTTGTTCTGCCTTAACCTTAGCTAGATGCCATCATGCAGTGGAAAACAGTGCTAAAATATCACAGGATAATGCTCTCCAACAAGGGAGACATATAAACAGCATAATGATTTCCCACGAGTTTCCTTTTTAGAAAATTGTCACTAAAGCCAGCATAAATGGTGACATATCTTCACAGAGGACACTGTGAAATCGAACACTGGCATTCTAGTTAGGTCCAAATGTACTCATCAGCCAATTATAACAGTAACTGAACATCTTGTTGAAAACTTGGACAAGACCAGTTTGCTAACCTTCCAAGATTGTGCTACAGGAATGCATTGTTTTCACTGATTGATTATTTTAAACAAAACAGTTTTAAAAATTCATTGCTTCCAATCATCTATCATAGTTTCTCAAGATCTGTGGAACATCTTTTAGTTAGGAGAGTAAGTATTGAGAGCTAAGTATGCAGAGTTTCTAAGAGTCCTTAAAATTTTTTCCTTTCATTCTGGTTTAGTCTGAGATGCCCTATTGTTAGGGTGAAAAAGTTCATGACAGTTTTTCCTCTCTTCACAAGGAAGGATGCTTCACAATACCTAATTCAGTGGTGCAGCTAAAAATGGGGGAGAAAAAAATCAATACATTCCAGCTACAGTAAGTAGGCTGGAGTGTCAGTCTCCACTGGGACTGAAACCTACAAGCTTTTAGACTGCTTTAGAGTCTATATTCTTCTATTTACCTGCTTTCCAGCAGCTGCTTACACAGTCCCATGAAATGATAAAATGGTTAGCAAAAGAACATATTAAACTAAAAAGAAGTAGACTACACGAAAGAATCTGGTTTTTAAGAATGATCTTTTCTTTTCCTGAAAAAGCAATAGCAGATATGCTTTTGCTAATCAGAATGCTTGCTTCTTACCCATCATGGTTCCATAGTGAAGAATTTCACTCTCCTTCAATAAAGCGTATTATTGTATGCTGTTCTGGGTCAATATTATTTTCACTCTACATAATTAACATACTTAGAAGCATAGGCCCTTCCCCCCAAAAAATGTTCTTCAGCAAAATGTGAATGCATAACGATAAAAAGAGCTATAATAAGAGGCACTGAAACACTTAAATGTGTATAGAAAATGCAAGAAATATAGAAAATATGCAGGAGGAAGTAGAAGTGATGCTAAATGGAAAGCACAACCTTAGTGTACATAAATTTAACTAAATTCTCATAAATGGAATGTTAAGAGTGATGCATGCAATCTATGAAGGAGGGACAGTAGGGGACAAAAAGTAGAGGGAGGATACAAGCCCCTAAGCCAGGGGCGGCCAACCTGAGCCTGAGAAGGAGCCAGAATTTGCCAATGTACATTGCCAAAGAGTGACAATAATACATCAACAGCCCTGCATCAGCTCCCCACTGCTCCCAGTGCCTCCTGCCCACCAGCAGTCTCGCCAATCAGTGTCTCTCGCCCCGCACTCCCGATCAGCTGTTTTGTGGCACGCAGGAGGCCCTGAGGGAGGGGGGAGGGCATAGCAGGCTCAGGGGAGGGGCAGGAAGGGATGGAGTGGGAGCAGGATCTGTGGCAGAGCCAGAGGTTGATCAGTGAGCACCCCCTGGCACATTGGAAAGTTGGCACCTGTAGCTCCAGCCCCCGAGTCGGTGCCTATACAAACAGCCGCATTTTAACTTCTGAAGAGCCACATGTGGCTCCGGAGCCACAGGTTGGCCACCCCTGCCCTAAGCATTTACAAACCCAGTGAGAGATAATCTGCTGATAATCATCATAGCAGTGATATGCTGTACTTTGAAATGAAAAATAAACTGCAGAGGGCAGTTGACTCAGATCCCCAGGACTGTAGGATAGTGGAAACGTTCCTGAATCAACTATTAGACTTTCAGATTACTATACTCTTGAGGAACTTAAACTACCTGCTGGGTCACAAATATGGCCTGACATCAATTAAAAAAAACAAAAACCTCTTAGGATATGAAGAGGAGAACTGAACCAGAAAGAAGAGAACCCAAATAGTGGTGAGACCATTGCTGGATCTACAGTAATGGTAAGCTGAAAGCTCCACACCAGTGACCACAAGGTATTTAATAATATTACTCGGCACTTATCTAGACTTTCTAGTTTCAAAGCACTTTACTGAAATGAATTACTTTACTTAGACTAAATACACAAACAAATAAGTTAAGTGACAGTAATAGCTGTATTATGTAGTGGTTTAACAACAGGTTTTTGGCACCACTTTATGTTTAGCTAGTGATTACATAATGGCTGTGTATGCAACTAGTAGTCCACGTACATTCCACATGTAATCAAATATACAATATTATTTTAAGGAAACAGCATGTACAGGAGATAATATTAAAATCTATGAGTGTAGAAGAACATGAGAGTAATCTGAAAAGGTAGAAAAGGGAAGGCGCAATAGACAGTTATTCTGAAAAATAAAAGCTAAAGGAACAAAGTGGTCAACATGATTTCATGAGGGACTGCTCAAAGATTAGAGGGTTAAAACAAACTCTTTTAGAAATTAAGAAATTGATGGAATCAAGCAAGAATGCTCAGTAGCTAAATGAAAAAAGATAAGGGCAGCAAAAGAGCAGAATAAGTTAATACTATTCAAAATGGATAATGTTAATAAAGGCTTTTATAAATATATCCTGGGAAAAAGTAGCAGAGAAAGCAGGCCATTAGGGATGAACAAAATCAACACTGATTTTGCCTGAGCTGCAAACATGGTTTTTAAAAGTCAACCTCCAACAACAAAAGAATAGACAATTAAGAAGTAATTAAGATATTGTCAGTACAGCTTCTGACAACAAGCAGGTACTAGAATACATGAGAATATATATATATTATATATATATTACACACACGCATCAGTGCATCCAGAAGATATGCATCCTAGGGTGTTAAAGGAAGTAGGTAATTATGTTTGAAAAGTCATGGGCGAGGATGGGGAAAAAAACAAATGTTTTACTAGGCTTTTAAAAAAAGAAATGTGAGAAAAAAAAGAGTAGGCATGAATTTGTAATACTGCATGGAGGCAAAAGAATAAAATAATCACTGCAGTTTTGGCTGAATGCACAGAACCTTCCCATTATGGAACAGTTCCTCTCCCTAAGGCACTGGTGAGACCATACGCAAAATGTGTGTACAGTTCTGATCACCTTAATATCAAAGATGTTGGAGGGCATTTAAAGGAAAGCAACGAAGATATACAAGGGATAAGAGAAATGAAGAAAGATTAAAAGAGCTACATACATGTTACATACAAATAAACTACATTAAAATAACATTACTCAGGTTGCAAAGTCAAATATTCAAAAATTAGGAAATGAGATTGCTGTAACTGCATGCAGGTCCTTGTCCACCTGGCCATGAGAAAAGGGGTAATTGCACCTTTAAGGGCTCCGTGTGCAACTGTAGCAGAGAGGAAGGAAGGAGAAAGTTTACCTGGACAGAGCAGGTATCAGCAGGAAGCAATGCTGTTAAGGAGCTCAGCTGTGCCCCCAAGCCCAAGAGAGAGGAATCTGTGGTTACAGTCACTGTCAGCGCTGGCTAGAGGAAGGGTACCTCTGCTCCTACACTGCAATGAATCTTCCACAAGTCTAGGGAATGGTTCACCCGCTGTGGAACAGACACCTGCTTGTCTAAACTGCCTTTTTGATGAGTAAACTGTTGTGAGCCACCCCAGAAACAGCAGAGGTGTAACTTCGCATGCTCTGTCACAAAAGTGCAAGTGGCCATTTGACCCAGAAGTCGAAGGCAGTTTCTGACTGAGGTCTGGGGGCTGTCTTGAGTTGTTTTGATGAGGCTCAATAATGTCTAGACCTGTCCATGGGAAGAGATGCTCTGGATGCCAGGGAATCCAGATGAAGTGCCCCTATGAACTGTATATTCTGAATGGGTGTTAGTGTGGATTTTTCTATGTTCAAGCTTGAGGCCCAGGTCGAAAACCAAAAAAGCACTGTCCTTGAGAATTGACTCTTGAGTAGCCAATCGCTGACATATGGTAATTCCACTATAGTCTGGCGATGGAGGTAGGCAGCCGCTGCCAACAGAACCTTTGAGAATACTCTTGGAGCTGAGGAGAGTTGAAGGGGAGTACTTAACACCGGAAATAATCTTGGCCTACCACAAATCTTTTAGAGGAATCTTTTGTGAGATGGGTGCATCGCTATATGGAAGTATGCATCCTGGAGTTCAAGGGCCGAAAACCAATACCCTGAATCTAGAGAAAGAAGTATAGCTGCCAGGATCACCATCCTGAATTTCTGGGGTCTCACAAACCTGTTTAGGCACCTTAGATCTAGAAATGGTTTCCATCCTCCATTCTTCTTTGGTACAAGGAAATAGTTTGAATAGAAACCCTTTCCCCTACATTGAGCAGGTATCAGTTCTATTGCTCCTAAATGAAGAAGGGTGTTTACTTTCTGCCTCAGCAGGGGCTTGTGAGGGGGTCGATGAAGAGGGACAGGGAAAGGGAATGAGGACGAGGAAGGGAGGTAAAGTGGAAGTTGCAGCTCAAAGATATAACTTTCAGCACTAATTTGTCTGAGTCAATACGCTCCCATGCATGCTGGAAGTGGGAGAGTTGGTTTCCAAATGGGGGAAACTGGGCAAAACAGTGAAGCTCATGGACTCATAGACTCCAGGACTGGAAGGGACCTCGAGAGGTCATCGAGTCCAGTCCCCTGTCCTCATGGCAGGACCAAATATTGTCTAGACCATCCCTAATAGACATTTATCTAACCTACTCTTAAATATCTCCAGAGATGGAGATTCCACAACTTCCCTAGGCAATCTATTCCAGTGTTTAACTACCCTGACAGTTAGGAACTTTTTCCTAATGTCCAACCTAAATCTCCCTTGCTGAAGTTTAAGCCCATTGCTTCTTGTTCTATCATTGGAGGCTAAGGTGAACAAGTTTTCTCCCTCCTCCTGATGACACCCTTTTAGATACCTGAAAACTGCTATCATGTCCCCTCTCAGTCTTCTCTTTTCCAAACTAAACAAACCCAATTCCTTCAGCCTTCCTTCATAGGTCATGTTCTCAAGATCTTTAATCATTCTTGTTGCTCTTCTCTGGACCCTCTCCAATTTCTCCACATCTTTCTTGAAATGCGGTGCCCAGAACTGGACACAATACTCCAGCTGAGGCCTGACCAGCGTAGAGTAAAGCGGAAGAATGACTTCTCGTGTCTTGTTTACAACACACCTGTTAATGCATCCCAGAATCACGTTTGCTTTTTTTGCAACAGTATCACACTGTTGACTCATATTAAGCTTGTGGTCTACTATGACCCCTAGATCGCTTTCTGCCATACTCCTTCCTAGACAGTCTCCTCCCATTCTGTATGTGTGAAACTGATTGTTCCTTCCTAAGTGGAGCACTTTGCATTTATCTTTATTGAACTTCATCCTGTTTACCTCAGACCATTTCTCCAATTTGTCCAGATCATTTCGAATTTTGACCCTGTCCTCCAAAGCAGTTGCAATCCCTCCCAGTTTGGTATCATCCGCAAACTTAATAAGCGTACTTTCTATGCCAACATCTAAATCGTTGATGAAGATATTGAATAGAACAGGTCCCAAAACAGACCCCTGCGAACCCCACTTGTTATACCTTTCCAGGAGGATTGGGAGCCATTAACAACTACTCTCTGAGTACGGTTATCCAGCCAGTTATGCACCCACCTTATAGTAGCCCCATCTAAATTGTACTTTCCTAGTTTATCTATAAGAATATCATGCGAGACCTTTTCAAATGCCTTACTAAAGTCTAGGTAAGCTGACAGGCTAATGAGAGGTGGGAATTCAAAATCTCAACTGTCCCTTTGATGATATTGCCTGTTATGGAGCCACATCAGTTGGATTAGAGTCTGTTTCTCTGGTACCTGTGCCGGTTGCTAGGGAAGGGGTTCCATCGGTGTCTGGAATCCAGAGAACTGTATAGGGTGAGATCTTCAAGCTGTTTGCGATCTGCTGAACTTCCGTTTGTTTGCAGGAGTACAGATGCCTAACGAGCATACTGTGGCCCTGGAATCTTTAAGGGTAGGTGATGATCATCAGTGTACTCTGCAAACAACTTCCATCCATCAAATGGGAGATCCTCAACCATATTTTGAACTTCCCTGGGAAGGCAGACAATTGTAGCCAGGAAGCCCTATGCATCTCCATCACTACAGAGATGGAATGGGCTGCAATGTCTGCAGCCTTGTTGTCTTAACTTTCCTACTCAGATCTGAACCTTAGAGTTCAGAACATGAGAAGCTAGCATGAAACCTCCAACTTAATTACCAGCTTGGATCTGATATCGCTGCCACCAGCCAGAAAATTCCAGTGTCTGGCTCATTCTGGTCTCCCCAAAACCTTCCCTGGGGGACCCCCAGACTCAGATGCCCTGAGTTTCACTACCAAGGGAAATAACCCACTTCCCTTCCCCCTCTTTACCTCCTCCCAGATTTCCCCGCCCTGGGTACTCTAGGATATTCCCTGCTTCAAGTCCTTGAAACACAATTACCGAGAGATCAAATCTCTCCCTCCCCTCACCCAGAGAGTATGCAAAGTCAGGCTTAGTAAATCTAACACAATGAGATTTTCCCCCTCCCTTCGTTTCTTAGCCTTAACCAGTGAAAAAACTCAAACAGGTCTTAAAAAGAAAGGTTTATATAAAAAGAAAGAAAAAGACATAAAAATGGTCTCTGTATCAAGATGACAATATTCAGGGTCAATTGCTTAAAAGAAAAAATGAATAAACAGCCTTATCCAAAAAGAATGCAATTTAAAACATTCCAGCAACTACACACATGTAACTACAAAAAAACAATATAAACCTATTGTCTTACTATCCTTGTACTTACAACTTGGAAACAGAAGATTAGAAAACTTGGAGATAGAGAGATCACTCTGAGAGCCAAGAGGGTCACCGAACCAAGACAAAGAACACCCACCCAACAACTTCCCTTCCTTGACATTTGAAAAATCTTGTTTTCTGATTGTTCCTCTGCTCAGGTGTTTGGTTCCCTTGTTAACCCTTTACAGGTAAAAGAACATTAACCCTTAGCTATCTGTTTATGACACTTGTGTGCCTCCTGTAAAGATGACTGTGCCAGGAACTTTCAGCAAGAGTGGCTTGGAATTGTTCTCTCTGATCTGGGGGAAGGTGCGCAATAAATGACCCAAATTTCATTTGGTTGGTAAAGTTGTACTTAGCCATCAATGCTTGGCAATATGCAATATGAAATTGCAGCGTACCCAATGAGTAGGCTTTTCTTCCCAAGAGATCCAGACACTTTTGATCTCTGTTGTATGGGGTAGATTTATAATGGCAGGTTTTGTCTCACTCGTTCACCATATCAACAGCTTGAGAATTGGGACATGGGTGGGAGAAGAGGATTCAGAGTCCTTGGAGGGGACTTAATATTTTTCTGTCAGCCCTCCTATAAGTGGGTGTCACCGTAGCTGGGGTTTGCCAGATGGTTCTAGTGGGTTCCAGTAGAGCCTTGTTAATGAGGAGGGCAACTCCAGATGGAGTCGCAGCGTTCAGAATGTCCAGTTGCTTGTACTGGGGTTTTTCTGATCTCCTCAAGGCATATCTGCAGAGAGTCTGCCACCCACTTCACAAGGTCTTGGAACTTGCGAAAATCATTGGCTATAGATGGGGGGTGAAGAGGCATCAGGGCCTCATCTGGAGAAGAGAACAAGATGATGGTCTGAAGTGTTGCTTCTTTGTCCACCCTGGACTCCTGCTCCTCAAATGTTTTCTCCTGCTGCTGGGGAGGTCTTCCTATCATCCCAATGGGACTGGGTCAGGGTCCTAGAGAACTGCCAACAATAGATTGCCTAGGGATCCCAACATGGCCATGGAAGCCTATACTCAAAGAAAAATGAAGTGACATGGTTATTGGGTAATATAGGATTTAGAGGAAAGCTTTCCTTAAGGAAGCTGGGGAAGTTGGGTTTGGGGCTCCTACATCTGGTACAGCAAGGAGCTGAACCCCCTCCTTTTATATCCCATTTAACCCTCATATGGAAGGTGTGGGATTCCAGGACTGGGATGGCTGGGACCAGTTTGGGAATTGTGTGGAAAGAATTACCTGCACTGCAAAATGTATTGCTGGATATTTTAATTGAATAAAGTTGTGGCCTGATTTAACCACGTCCATTGCCTCCTGTCTTTCCTCCAGCGTGGCTGGACAATACCAGATTTACAGTTGTCTGTGCAACTGAATTCTGACTCCTTGTGTGTTCATTGAATGAGGCCAGGGCCCTGTGGAAAAAAACAGCAGGTGATCATGTAACTAAAGACTGTGTTATAATGCATATGAAGAAAGGGGCCAAATTAAGGTTGTACAAGAAACCTTAATTCTGGTCATCCTAACTTTCAAAAGTTTGAATAAATAATGTTCTCTAATGCATTTTTTGGTGCATTACCTAGCTTTTTTTAATAACCCCTCCATCACACATATTCAGCAGGGTTAACCTCTGAACCGTCAACACTGCAGCACATACTCTTTGGTTGACATTTTCCATGCTCCTCTCTGGCTGGAGATTATTTTTCAGAAGGGTTGAGCAACATCCTCTCACTTATATTTGAGTTTTGTGAAAGTCACTAGAACACACTTTTCCCATTTCCCCAAACATTTTTGTCACGTAAATAGTCCTTAAAGAAGAGTACATGCACAACCAAGTTTGGAAAAATAGGTTCACAGAAGGAGTCAGACCTCCCTGTCACTATTTGCATGGAGAGAAGCCAAATCCAGGAGAACCACATTCCTGCATTCAGAAATAGGGAGCTCTCCCCCAATCCTAGAGGCTCCTCTGCCAATGCAGCTGTATTTAGATGAAATATAAATATTGTAGCATGTTGGATATTGTTAGTAAAATAATGTGTAAAAATGTGTGAATTCAACTGGACTATAGTTTAAAAATGGCCCTGAAACAGCAGTTCTCTCTGATGGGTTTCTACTTCATCAGAAAGATGTTCCACAGCCTTAACTCCACAATATCCATTTTATGGTTGTGGGCCTTGATGAGGGTCAGGTGGGAGGTTAAAAATTATAAACAACAACTTCTAAGAAAATGAGATTACTCCCCACAATACTGACAACTTCATGCATATGCACACAAACATGACAAGACCCAGAAATATTTAATTCACTCATTTACATCGTTCTCTTTGCTAACCACAAAGCACTGCAGCAAAGGATGCAATTCAACTCCACAGGAACTTTTCTTGTTTTGTCTCCCTGATATTTCCTTACTAGAGGTTTTGGGTCAGAATAAACTTCTGAGACATGATGTGACATTCCCTTTGAAACTAATTACATTAATCCGCAGGTGTCCACACCGAGTCAGAACAAGATAGAAAGAGTAGGGAATTCACTGCACTTGGGGTTAACACACTCTTTCCAAAGAGATACTTCAAGCCTGAATCTCCACAACTTCACTAGTTATGTCATTTGTGCGGAGATAAAGTAGGGATCATTCAATTAACAAAAAACATGTAGGTGTGTATGAATATTTGTATCTTATCGGGAAAATGGTAGCACACACAGCACAAAGTATCTGGTTTAATCCAGAGTCTGTGCTTTTCATTATAATTTGTAATGTGTTAGGGAATCCACTGAAAGAAAATAAGTATACCCAGTTTTAAAAATTCTGGAGCTTACTTCAAGTTTTCAGCATCTTTCAAAAAGCAAACTAACACTCATGTTGCATTCAGAAAAGGCTACTTTAGAAATTTGTCTGTCTGCGCTAAGTAAAAGTAGTAAATAATTCTATTTTTTTCTAATTTGGAATTTATCACAGTTTAACAGAAAATACTACTGTACAGTATTTTGTGCAATCTGAATTCCGGAGCTCATTATGTAAACTGTTTTCACAGGAGCAAAGAGCCAGTAGGGAAATCTATGGAGTGCTTTTAAACTCTGGAGGGCTGTGGGAGCTACGAAGTTTGGGGAAAACAGAAGTTATTTTCTCTTCATACAAATTTTTATGACTCAGATATAACAGGAACAAAGTGAAAATGTTTTCATGGTGAAAACAGTTTTAGAGTAGAAAAGAACTGTAACCATAAAATACCTTTTAATAACATTTAGATTTGTCCAGCTATACTGGATCACATTAAATTAGCTCGTTTATATCAGTTCTTATGTTTCAAACATTTTCCTTATCCCATTAGAAAGTGACATCTAATTAAAGTGACAACAATGCAGCAATGCTACACTGACAGTACTAACTCTGACTCAAAAGCATCTGCTTTCTGAATGACTACAAAGGTTTAATCTCTGCAAAATAAATAATTTTAAAAAATTGCTAATCACTACATTTTAATAATATTTCTCTATTTACTATGATGGCTGTAATCCTTTACTCTCCCATAAGTGTTGTGAAACAAACTGCTGACACGAAAGGTTCGTAACATCTAACTAGTCTGGGATGGATCTTCTGAAACAAGGTAGCACTATACAGACAGAGAGCAGAAATAAATGTAAAGATGTGTCCAAGCATATGAAGTGTCCCTTATTATTTTAAAAAGTTAACTTGGAAGTTTATACAGTGTACAAGTAATAGATTAAAACTCTTTGATAAAGACCAAAATAAAACTATGCTATGAAAAGTTATTTGTCAATACGTGGTTGTGGGGACAGTATAGAAGGCATGCTTTTAAACACTGATGACTGTTTAAATTGAAAAGGAGAAGAATATAAGGGGACATAAGATAGAAGCAAATAACTAACAATTTAGTGGTAACTGTTCAAGTGCTTTTATTCTCCAGGACCAATAATACAAGAGCCAGGAGATACTCAAAACAAAATAGCAACCAATTTAAAATGAAGACCAAACACATAACAGTACAGTCAAACTGAGGAAGTCACTGAAGCAAGAACTAAGAAATGAACCAAAAGTTTAGCAAGATTAAAAAAATTAGACAGACATTCATGTTGTGAGAGGTACTGTAATCACATACAATATCTCTGAAGAGCATATTGTATTAAATCTATGAATGGTTTATGTATGACTGTGTTCTACTCCATGGGGGAGGGTCACCACAGCTCTCGCGAGAACTAAAAACAATGGGAAGTGATCACTGAGACTAAATGACTCTAGAGATGTACCACCATCTGGAGTTGTTTGCATATACTGGTTCAAGCCAGGTTTTCCAGAGACAAACAGACAAAAAGGATTTTTGGTATGAAACAATGAATCTGAACTGACACAGGGCCTTCTTTCTGATATAGCAGATAGACAGGACCTTCTGTCTGAGGGGACACTAACTCTTGTGGATGTGTTGGAAAGACTTTGGCCTGCTAGGGCCCCAGAAGACTGATGGTATGTTTACTGTGTGTTTAAATCTGTTTATTGTTGTTGGGGGCGGGGTTGGTATGTTTTCTCTGTAAAGCTTTTGCCTCAAGAATAAACATGCTTGCTTAGAAAGAGCTATATGGTAACTTGTAACTGCAGACAATACACTGTTAATAGCCCTTGGAGAGAGAGCAACTGACAGCGGCTGGCCTTTAGGCTCAGTGGCTTGCTGGGGGATAACACAATGGACGGCTGGTGGAAAGCCTTTAGCTTGCTGGTCATAACACAGTATATTCTGGTTGTAAAGCCTTAACAGCTCTGGTCAGAAGGAAGTGCTACAAGAGTTCCTGCCAAGAGAATGGTGATGGCTGGAGCCCTGAGCCCTATCTGGGCACTCCTGAAGTGGACCATGGTGGGTGGAGGTGGAATACAGGTGCAGTTACCCTATAACTATGACACATTACCTAAAGTAATAAGTATCTTCACCAATTAGGTCAAGAAGCAGAGGGATCTTAACACTCATGCTTCTAGATAAAAGGTAATTCACTTGTAGAGCTTGGAATGATATGTTCTTTCCAGGTTAATATACTGGCCAAAGCCAGGCCAGTTTTTGCTCCTCCTTCCTCTAAATCATCAAGTATAGTACACTGCCAGATGCAAGGGACTGGACATATGTGGATGAAAATGTTTTGCTCCAGGATAGAAACTCCTATGTTCATGTGATGGAACATTTATTAGCACCCTTAATTTTAGTTTGTCTTTTGGTTACCTATGCTGCATTCAGTGCTGTCAAACTTAAATCGACACATTCTCTCACTAATATTTGATAAGAAAAACTACCTGACTAAAAAAAGGTCTTCAAAGTATAATTTTATTCACTTCACTAACCTGCAAACCAAATAACTCTCACAAAAAAGTCTTGCAGTCTCACCTCACATTTCAGAAGAGATTTGATCCCAATGGCTTGGTTCTGTGAGGTACTGAGCAGCTCCTGTGGAAGCCATGCCACTGAGGTCCGCAGTGTGCATAATCAAGTCCAGTGTGTTGCAGAGAGGTTTCACACTACTAAGAAGTCAATAGTTTTGCAAAATATATTGTGAAGCATTTGGCAATATACTGTATAGTGCTATGAACAAAAATCTAAACTACACTGATCAAAATGAATGAACAAAGTAGGTGTTCTGATGCAGCAGGCTTGATTTTTAAAATAATCTTAGGTATTTGCTTACTTATGAATTCAATCTGTAAGGGATCTCTGTAATGCATCTTACATTAGTCAGGTTCTACTGTTTTTAGAAATGCTAGAACCTCTCTTTCTTCTTAGCCATATAGATCTAACTTTTCATTAATATACAGCAAGGAAGTTATATTGTAAGGTTTTTCCATTTTTGGATGAGGAAAAGAAAGAGTCCTTCCTCTTTTTCTCCCAACTCCTTTTTGAAAACATCCCCCCCGCCGCCACTCCTTTAGTGAAATGAGCATGCCTAGTTACATGCTGCTCTGTAACTATAGGAGCAAATCAATAGCAGCTGAATGCCATCTGCTTCGGGCAGCAGAACAGCACCAAAAGTGTGAGCAATGCATCTTCTCTTATTGAAAGGTTATTTTATGCAAGTAAACAATTCATCGTCTTCTTGCACGCTTGATGCTCATTTACCACTTCTGATCAATAAAATATGCAAAACAACAAAAAAATTGAATCCTAAGAGTAGTTCTGATGCCAGTGTGATAGTTAATCAATATCAGGTCTCTGTTCAGTAAGGCAAGCAGTAGGGGTACTCCTATTGTATCAGTCCGTGAAATCTGAGGAAATGTGTGTTGCTGTCTCTAAATACAATACTTTGTGAAAGTTAGAAACCCAACTTTTAGCCAAGACTTTGGATACAATGTTTTCATGGTAAAATTTTCTAACACCCAAAGGGCACATGTGTCAGCCTGTCTGGTACTTTTACTAAAACAAAGAACTTGCTGTAATACTGTTGACAGAGCTACAGTAACATTAACACGAATATTTGGTTAGTTCATAGCCATTAAAAGACATGCTTTGGACAACAACCCATTGTTTCATTCTAAATCTGCTCTGCCTTATTAAGTCTTGGTTTTCAATGTATTCATGTTTCAGGTGAAGTCAGTTATTCTGTTAAAAACAAACTGTTATGGGAATTTCTTTTGCACTATGTTTCTTTTAGTCAGACCACAAACTGCCTTATTACATTAAACCTCCTGACAATTGATCCAAGTAGAATACTTTTCCCCCAACAAAGAAAACTACATCATTTTACACATATTGCAGAACAAAACCCTCCAATTTAAGCTGCTTCCTAAAATAATAGAGCGCTCAAAATGACAGAAGTTTTGTTGCTCACAAAAGCTCTCTATTCAAGTGGACTATATATCCTAATGCTGCACAAAAATGAACTTTAACATTAGATGGGCAGATGGCTATTTCAAAAAAATGTACTACCAAAGAAGGAGGAAGAAAAAATTAACCATATACTGAAGGTTCAGGTCAGAAATGACACTAGATTTTCTCCATTACACTTTTCTGCTCAGTATACAGCAGTTGAGTAAAGAGTAGATGTATTAATGTTTGTTCTTTGGACAGTAATAAACCTTAGTTACATTTGTGCATAAAAAAAATTATGTACTCTAATTATTTCAGAGGATTACCAAGGAAAACAAGTCTAAAAATCTCAGTGCTGTTTTTTAATAATGGAGGACCTAGAGTATTTTCGTTTATATTAGTAAAGACTCTGTCTCAATCCTGCCTCCACAAAGTTTTTGAAGAAGATTTAATAAAAGACAACTGAACAATGTTACACAGAAGAGATAGCCATAATCAGAAATAAACTTGTACTATTAGACTCAAACACTGCTTTCATTACAAAAAGCAGAACATATCATACATTCAAAGAGACAAGGAAAAATAAGTCCCTTGCTTGTTCAGTTCTAACCTCCACAGAAGTGAGATGTGTCCATCCAGCTAATCGTAAACAAACTTGTATAGAATGTTTCATTATTTAGAATGAGTCTCTGGTAATTCAATAAAAACCTATATTTGCACACATATAAATGTATCTTTATATACATACTTACAACAGATCAACTGATGCAACTAATTAAATGAAAACCTATATGTCTTGAAATCTGTGCCAGTTTTGTGAATTAAATGTTCTGTGGGCAAGAATTAAGAATTTTCTTTGTTACAATCCTGCAAGAACTCAAACATTAAGAATTACAAGGAATTTCCACTTCATAAGACTTGGACCGAATCAATTTCTGTGTCTCTTTTTAAAAAATATAAACTTAAAAAAACCCCACAGGTACAAACTATAGTTTAACCACATTTATATAAAGCAAATGATTTTGATCAAATTAATAATATAGAACGTGGTTGTAGAAGTGCAGTAGCTTTGAGTCAATGACCCAACTAGCAGCAAGGGTATAATTTAAAGGCAGAAATTTCCAGTGCATGCACTGTTAGCCACAGTGAACCTGTTACTGCTCTAAAGGGAATTGTTTGCCTCTTATTAGATTTTCTACAGCACAGCCATAAGTGATAAATGTACTGCTGTACTCACTGTCAAGTTAATCAATGCTGCCAAAGTTTTGTTGACCTAACAGTAATCCATAAAGTGAGCGGCATTTTCTCTATCCCTATGACATCTCAGTCCACAGTGGGGATAGGAATCCTACAGCAACATCTTTTAAAAATAGAAAAGAAAAAAGAGGAGGGCATTTTCAAAATTTGGCCTTTAAATTAGCAGTCTGTAAGGATTCTATGCCTGCCTGGGAAATTGTTTAAAAACCAACACTACAAAAATGGATTCAGTTAAAACACTCGCAAACTGATAACTTCACAGATGACAGAACCTTGTCTAAAAGAAAAAACAAACAAACAAACAAAAAAGGGCAAAAAAACCCTCCAGGAGTCTTCAAAGCAAAATTGCTGTACTTTTAGTACATGGTATGCTTATATCTCTAGCTCAGTGCACTAGCTCAAACAGCACAGTTCAGCAGTAATAAGAATAGTAACACGGAAATAGAAAAGCTTGTCTCTTGCTACAGATCGGTGTAAAGCAGAATACATGAAGGACATGACCACTGAGAAGAAGAAAAAACCCTAAGAAACGAACAACCATAAGGGAGAGCTGCCCTATAAACAAACTGCGGCCATGCTTTCACAAGCAATTACAGACATATGAAATATGAATTACAATTGATTTTTTTCTAAGGGTCACTCTGCGCCATGTTTTACGCACTCTAGGCATTTATTTGGGCAGCAAACTGACAAGTTTTTACAGAATGAACTGAGCAATGTAATCCTTGCTCAATCACAGGTACTTCATTGTGGCTTCTGTTCCTTGACACTTGTCCCTCCCAAAACTCACTAGCAAGGGATTTCTTGATAAAGACATGGAACAATGCAATTACTGGTGAAAAAGGCCAACATAACTTGACTAGCGAGCGCTTATTAACCTTTTCTGTGCTGATGACAAAAGAATAGCATCAGTCAGAGGACTCCATTTATTACAGCAGTTCTAGAGTATCAGAGGGTAGCCGTGTTAGTCTGGATCTGTAAAAGCAGCATGAGCTTTCGTGGGTGAATACATGTGACATGCATCTGAGGAAGCTCATGCTCCAAAACGTCTGTTAGTCTATAAGGTGCCACAGGATTCTTTGCTGCTTTTAGCAGTTCTAGAGTAACTGCTCTCATTTTTCTATAAGGTTTCACATCCTTATTACTAACGAGATGTAACGTGTTCAGCCAAGGAGTAATTCTGATAAGAAATTGTGGGTTCAGTCCTATAAAATAATTAACATTATTTTTTAAATTAAAATCAAATTTCCCAAACATGAAAAGTTACAGTACCCTAAGCTATTCTCAGTAAGCTGCATGTTTCTGGTGAATACAGAGATGACGTTAAATATTTAAAACTAAGAGCAGCTTTTTTTGTAAACAATATCATATATTTGGCAACAATACATACTTGGACATCAATTTGAATCTTTACCAGTAATACAAGGGAGGCTGAAGCTGAGAGTCACTAAAACACTATATATTCAAGTTCTGGTTGTATTGGTCACATCTGGTCTGTCTGTGTCGCTCACTTTGAGGGTACAGTTTCTGGCTGTGGGTTTCCCAGGCAAAGGAATTTGCAAGTGATTTGTGCTGCAACCTCCCCAATGGAAATTCTGCCACCAAGGACCCTGGTTTAATTACTGCATGTTTCGGAATTTGAAACTGAACTTAAATTATTATTTTTGCCACATTCCTTGGTATTCTACGGGATGGCTGGGGTATTAGTACAGTGCTGTGGTAAGTATGCTAACTTGATCCAGGGATATATATAAGCACTAGAATGTAGAGTAGATATAGCATTAGATAGACAATAACCAAAATACTGTGTCCAATTCTGGTATCTACATAGATGCTGACAAAGGGTTCAGAAGAAAGCTAGAAGAGTGATTTAATGTCAGGAAAATCTTCCTTTATAGTCAGAGATCTAAGAAGTTCAATCTATTTATCTTATTGAAGAGAATGTTTAAAGGTGCTTGGTTTTAAGTAAAACACATGGTTTATAAGTAATACACCCGGGGAGAATATTTATAATAGCAGAGGGCTCTTTAATTGAGCAGAACAAAGACATAATGAGATCCAATGGCTGAAAGCTGAAGCTAGACAAATTCACTCTAGAAATAAAGCTTAATTTTTTAATAGTAAAGGTAATTAACCATTGGAATAACTACCCTATGGGATGTGGTGGATTCTCCATCATCTGAAGTCTTCAAATCAAGACTGCATACGTCTTTTCCATATGCCTAGCTCAACCAGAAGTTAGGGGCTTGATGAAGGAATTGTTGGGTGAAATTCTATGGCCCGTGTTATGCAGGAGATCATACTAGATTATGGCCCATCTGTACTGACAGCACTGCTACTTGAAACTGTTTTTAAAACCATTTTCCTAAAACAGCAGTTTCTGTAGTGCAGATAGGGCTTTTAAGGCAAATGTTCCACTGGAATCTACATTTTTTTCTAGACTGGCCACAAATTCTATAAATCTCTTACTATTATTTCTTGTTCTTCATTGTGTCTGCACATGTTGAGGCATGGGAACTGTACCTTTAAATTGTTTAGTTTCTCAGACAGGGAGTCTGAGGGAGGAGTGCTGCAGAAGCACATGTTCTGTTATGGATAGGCAATTGGGAACTGCATCACCAAACAAGGAGAATCTCTAGAATGGGGGATGAACTCCATTGACCATGTGCACATCACTGGGACAACTTTTTTCCGCAGTGAACAAAGATGGCTATGTTGATTTTCCTAGAACAGACACAACAAACATGGTTGCACGGATGTCACAAAGAGGAGTTTTGTCTATGTTAAAAAAAAAGTAGATTCCAGTTGAACATTTGCCTTAAAAGCCCTATCTGCATTACAGAAACAGCTGTTTTAGGAAAATGGTTTTAAAAACAGTTTCAAGTAGCAGTGCTGCCAGCACAGACGGGCCACAGAGAGAGAGAGAATTTTAAAAATCCATTCTGGACACTAGCTGAAAAGTTGTTTATAACAAAATTCCACCCTATTCACACTGACAGTACAACTGTGCTAGCTGAAACAGTTTTATAAAACTGGTTAGAAATAGCAGTTTCTTTAGTGCATATAGGAGCATGGATATACTCCGCTCTTTTTTTCCAAATGGAATAAACTACAAAATTTTTTCCTCCAGCCCTTGTTTATACTAAAAGTAGAGCCACATTTTGGAACAGACCACCTCTTCTGATCTAGTTAGAACGAATGTCAGCAGCTTTTTTACAAATACAACTATGTGCTGACTATTTTTATCCATCAGCGCTCACCATGCTTCTTACTCCTGTTTATATCAGTAGATTCTGGGAAAATCTGGGAATTTATCTGGGGACTGAGCACCCAAAGGACATGCATGCTGAGTGACACCAAAAGCAATACAAACTGGAATATCCTCCAGCACATATAACTGGGAGGAAGGAGGACCTGCCAGACTAGTTACTTAAACAGAGCTCTCTAACTGTGCTTATGTTGCAGAAACAAACAAAACAAAACAACAACAAAAAGACAAAATAAAACCCAATGTGCGAAAAAAGTAACAGAAATAAAACCATGTGCCATTTTAGACTCCAGGCAAGGGTGTAACATGAACTAGCTACTTTGGTTACTTAACAGTGAATTAACCATGCTGTGCACAGATCCAAATCACGTTTACCACACCACTAACGCAACAAACTCCATTAGAAGTTGTAGACTAAACAGGGCCTTATTGAAAGCTTAGATGCTGTAGGAAGTAACAACTTTTCTGACAAGATCTAAATTGTGAAATCTGTTATTTTCTATGCCTGTTATTTCCTGTAGCCTCTGCCTGTTTCAAAGCCCCTAAGCCATCCAGTTTCCTACTGGACCTTACTTCTTTATTATGTACATAACACACAGTGTGTTAAGGGAGGAATATCAATGATATATCTTAATAGTGGCCTTCTCTGTAAAACCTACATCCTAACATTCTGAAAAGAGGGACTTGAAGAGATGGAGTTTGGTACTCTCTTTTCAAAGAGAAATTAATCAGACTAATTTTAGTGTCAGAGACAACATTTCTGTTTTGTGCTAACTAGAGAAATAGGGAGGGAGTAGGTATTAAAATATTCCTTATTTGCGTTACATAAAATTTGCATTCATTGATAATCTTGGTTTAATCTTTTATACTAAGCCTTGAACTAATTGCTCCCTATTAATCTGTTCCACTCTTTGACAGCTTATTTATCAGATTGGGAAAGATAGATTTAATGGTGCATGCTTGAAACAGGTTCTTTAATTGGAAACACTAGAGTATTTAGCTTGCTTTGTGCTCTAGTAATTAAGGATAATTTGGAAAAGTGTTTTTTTTTACCCCTACTATTGTCTCCTTGATTAGATTTCCAAAGAAGCAAACAAAACAAATGACAACGATATTGGTTCAAATAAAAGCCCAACAGCCAAATTACTTACTATAAGAAATGTGAACCATCCCCATCAATTTCAATGTTGTGTTATATTTATTTCACTGTATCTTCGCTTCCTGTGTAAGTAAATGGCACTATTTCTTACAAAATGCATAGTTCTATACCTTCCTTTATACAATTATCCTTTCCCCAAATAAGCCAAATCAACAGAAGAAATTATTTTTCTTGATTAAGCGCCCACATTTCTCTTGGGATGAAACAAAAACAAACAATTAATCTTTCCTTATTTGTTCTCTGAAGAACCTGCATTCCTTAAATGTACAAAAGCCAAGGTACCTGTGGCAGTCAGTCGGCAGCAATTAGGCTTGAGCTGAAAATGAATGGACTAGAGTCAGAGTGCCTAATTGGCTGAGAGTTTCTACAAGAGGGCAAGGTTACGCCAGGAAAATTCCCTTGCTGTGGAAATACTGTTAAGAATTACCATTTGACTTCAGCATAATTAACAAGGTTTGGGAATTTATACGAACTAAGTAATTGGAAAGAATTAGCAAGAGATATATACATTAATCTTCACCACTTACAAGGTAGTTAATGAAATTAAAGGTTCCAGTTCTACTTCATGCTTGGTTTAGTTTCTGCAAACTTTTAATTTCACCTGTAGATCAAGAAAAATATACTAGATAAAAATATATACTAGGCAATGGTAGTGGAGAGTAGAAGAGAGAGGATTGTGCTGCAAATGTGAGAGTTTTTTCACATTTATACTATTTGAGGCTTTTGTTAGGCATGGATGATAGTATTTACACGTGCACTAGCACAAACTTTATGACATTTCTAGGTGTTAATGACCACTGACCAATAACTTGAAAAATCCATACCACAATTTATAAATATGGAAGTCATTTGGCTAAGCCAGTGGACCCCTATGGGGGCACAGAGGAACCTTCAGGGGGGGCACATGGAAGGACCTGGACCAGTCTTCACAGGGTGTGCAGAGGGAGCATCACCCAGCCCCACTCTGGCCCCAGCCACAGCTCCACTCCACCTCCAGCCCAGCTCTGGCCCCAACTACAGCCCAGCTCCAAGCCAGACATTAGCTCTGTCCAAATTCCCTCTCCGCCCCCAGGCTAGCTCTATCCTCATTCCCTCTTCACTCACAGGCCAGCTCCACCTCTAGGCCAGCTCCTCCCCCATCCCTAGTTCAGCTCTCAGCTTGGCCTTCAGCCCAAGGTCCTCTGCTGAGCCAACTGTGTGGTAATAGAGGGTGGAGGGGTCACAGGCAGATTCCATTACTACTGGTGGGGAGAGGAGGGGTATGACAGAAAAAGTTTAGGAACCACTAAGCTAAGCATATTTATTTCTCCTTGGCATTCAGGTTAATTCAAACTTACCTTAACTAAGACGTGTTAAACCAAAAGGCCTTCAAAAAATGAATTCTGTTATTCTAAATTGTGAATTACTAGTTTTTGGATTAAGCCAGCAGTGAACAGATCAGTAGGGAAATTTAAAAGCTGCTACTGCAGGTTGGATTTTCAAGGTTTAGATTGAGAAATGAGGAACAGTATGGCAAAGTAACAAGCATTTGTGATTCTTCTGTCCTACATCTGAGGAAGAGAATATCTCCCCTTAACTAATCCTTAAAGCCTTTAGCATTTTTCTCAAAAGAAGCTATATACACCTCTACCTCAATGTAACGCAACTCGATATAACACAAATTCAGATATAACGCGGTACAGCAGTGCTCCGGGGGAGTGGGGCTGCGCACTCCGGTGGATCAAAGCAAGTTCAATATAACACGATTTCACCTATAACACGGTAAGATTTTTTGGCTCCAGAGGACAGCGTTATATCGAGGTAGAGGTGTATATTGCTAAGGAAGGAAGACAAATACAAGTGTATTATATTCAGGACAAAATGCATAATTTAATAAATTGAGGTCATTATATTAGAGGTGTGGTGACCATAACAGGATTCCTACCTTCATTCCCACCACCTCCAACTCCAGCTGTTAACTTCCCTTACCCACCTGTTGTTTAACTACCACCAGCACAGTTTTCACCTCATGCTCAAGCAGCCTTTCTTGACCTGCCAGGGCACTTTTAGTCAGCCAATTTTACATTCACCACTGTTGGAGTGGGAGCACCAGAGTTAATGCTGGCTTGATTTAATGCTTCACATATGTCACATTATAATGTGATTTACATATTTTGTCTTTTAGTATGGCTTGCAATATAGTTAATATTGCAATAACATGATTATTTATTGTTACTTAACACTAAACTACACAAACAAAAACTACATGAGTTTTTTCTTTTAATATGCATATTACTAAGGTTGCAAAGTCAAGCACTCAAAAGTTAGGAAATGCTGGAATTAAGGTTGTGTGTGTAACCTTAATTCAGCCCTCTTGTGCATATGCATTATGATACAGTCTATAATTACATGATCATGTGCTATTTTTTCCACATAACTGGAAAAAACTGCCTTAGTCAATGCACAGGCTATATGGTGCTCACTTAATGAACAGCTAGCTATTCAATATTTTGTTTCCTCCTCAATGTTCAGTGTGTAGCCTGAGGATGTATTTAGTGCACACTATTCAAACCTCATTCTGAAGACAGAATTATTAATTTCCTCACAAGCTTTTCTGTGGTACTCACCATTATAGTATCTAAGTGCTTCACAAACATTAATAAATTTATCTTCACAATACACTTGTGAGATGACAGGAGAATATTATCTCCATTTTATAGATGGGAAGTCAAAAATAGCCACTAATTTTGGAAGCCCTATCTGGGACATCAAGGATATGAGTTTCAGTGTATGTGGCACATACAGAACTTAATATATTCAAAGCACAGTTCCCACAGACTTAAGCTGCAGCTATGAGTGCTCAGCACTTATGCAAATCAGATCCCAGGGTCTCAAGTTGGGCACCCAGAAAATGAAGAACACACAATTACTAATCACCTGTAAAAACTGTAGTTTAAGTAACTTGCCTAGCATCACTTGGGAACTCTGTGGCAGGAGTAGGAATAGAATCTAGTTCTACAGGGTGCCATTCAACTGCCTCAATCACAAGACCATTCTTTCTTTTCCTGCTGTCCCCTGGTCTCATTCACTGCATCCTCCAACTGCTGCAGCAAAAGCTGCAGGGGTCTTACAGACAACGTCGTTCACTACCCGACCCTGATTCATCCTAAGAGCAAGCCCTTTCTATGCACTGAACAAGGCAAGGGTCCTGTAGAAAAAACAGTATGTGATTATGTAATTATAGACTGCAACGTAATGCGTATTCACAAATTATCCCAGTTCTCCTCACCTATACAATATCCAGTGTTAAACCTGCAGAGAAGAGAATGAAATACACTACTCATTACCCTTAATTTAAAATGCAATATATGGTTTTGTACATGCAGGAATTTACATCACTAGCAAATCAACCTTCCCATTCACCAGTTATTCACTTAGAAATGATTCTGTACAGTTACAAGGAAAAAGAAATGAAGTTTTAAAAATACCCCCTGCAAAGGAGTATTTAAAAAAGAAAGAAAGACTGCTGAGCTTGCCAAATAATCGGAATGTAGGTATTTCTCAAAAAAGACAATATATGCTGTAACACTGATTTTATTTTAAAATGTGTACATTCATAGTCAGATTGTCTAAAAAGATACGAAGAAACGTAATCAATTCCTGGAGTAATACAGCCTGAAAACATTTTTCTCCAACCAAATTTGTCAAATCTAGTAAACACTCATGGTTTAGTGCATGGATCCTCAATCTGAAGGGTCATGAACACTCATCCTTTCTTCACAGCTAGATGGAAGCAGGATCCCAAAACTTTTTAATATTGTAGAATGAGCCACGGTATGGCAAAGGTTGACAGCCATTAGACTGTAGTGGCTTTAGAACTGGATAGGGAATCAGGAAATATGGGTTCTATTCCTGGCTTTACCACTGACATGTTGTGTGACTTTGACCAGATCATTTATCTGTTTTGCCTCCTACCCTTTGTCTTGTCTGTTTAGACTGTAAGAACATCAGGGCAGGGACTGTTTTTTACTATCTGTTTGTATAGTAACTAGTAATACCAGAATGAAAAGAAAATGAGAAGTATGTCAGTAACTTTGTCTCTAAAATTGTCCTGAATTTTAATTAAAACTTTGCTTTTTTGCTTTTTCTTGCTTTGAGACAAGCCTGAAATGAGTAAAAAGTAAACTACTCAGTAAAATAAAAGAAAAACTGCACAGAGTCCAGTTCTGTACAGCAAATAACAAAGAAGAGGTTATTTTTAAATATACAACAAACAAAAAAAATGAACTGCAAAATACACAGTAATAGCACCATTTTTTAAAACTGCACTGTCATTTTCAAAGTAAGTAATAAAAGTAATTTTTTTAAAGCACTGCTAGCTTTGCAAAAAAAAAAAAAAAAAAAAAAAAAAAGCCAGGAAAGTCTCTTCAGGAACTGCTTTCACAAAGCCATGTTTTATAAATATCTGTCCTTTAATAAAATTATTTTTACCATAACTTTTACCTATAGCATATATGTGTCCCTGCATCTGCCAACTAGATTCTTTAAAACCAAAAGCTTTCTAAACAATTGTAAGATTCTGTAACAAGCACCAAAGAAACAGGTATGCACAACAGAATCTGAAAACAGCTGGTAGCAACAATGATGGATTTAAGTTATTAGCGGATCAAAAAAAGATGGATGGTGGTCTGCTTTTCTTAATCTACATCATCATCTAGATCTATTTAAAGATATGTGGTGCACTAACAAACTTAGTTAAAGTTTCGATAAAATCAGTAGAATAATCTACCCCGTTATATTGAGTCTGTATTGATCAATAAAATCACTTGTACTAGGAAAGTACTGTTAAGTACTGACAATCCCAGCCATTAATATTATTTAACACTCTGTTTACAATCTTTAATGAGGACAATGAACATTTTCTCTCTTTACACTTATCATACCACTGCTTCTAGAGCTCCATATAGGTAGAGTGCAATCTTGATTATTAGAGACTAAATGGGGGTTGCAGGAGGAAGACATTGACTAATTTTGGGTAATTGAGGGAATTTTCAATGTGATTAATAGATATTGGGTGACAATCTTTTTTCAGATAAGAGGGAATTCCAGATAAAATAGCAGTTAAACTGTATTTCACAAGATTAAAGGTTTATATTCCCTACCCCTTTATAAAATTAGATCCGCTTATCACATACACTCACCTAGTGTTAAAACAAAATCCCATTCCAGAAACAGAAACCAGACTTGTAAATACTGTTTGATGGGAAATGTATCAAGAATATTTTTTAAAAACTCATTTCATTATTAAATTAGTTGGAGGATCATCCATAGACCTCTTGGGTTGGTTATGAACAATACTGACAAGTCACAAAGAGAATCCCATTCATCTTGGCCTCAAAAGCTATGTCTACACTGCAGCTGGGAGTGAGCCTCCCATCCTGAGTAGACAAACTCACACTAGCTTGGCTTGAGCTAGCACACCAAAAATAGCAGTGTGAATGCTGCAGCTTGGGTGACAGTTTGGGCCCTTGAGTCCACCTGACCCTCTGGGTCTGAGCTTGACTGGCTAGCCCAAATCTATGGAATTTATGCAGTGGTCAGCATTTACAACCATCATCACACAGAAGCGTATGAAATTCCACAGATTCCCTGTGTATTTAGAATAGGAAATAATGGTGGAAACTGTTTGGTATTCTGTTTTGTTTTTACAGAGGTGATCATTGTACACACCTGCCCCAATTTAGCGAAGCACTTAGGTATACGTTTAATGTAACTGAAACGTGCTTAAAGTTAAACTTAATCACTTGCTTACATGTTTCAAGAAACAGGGATGGTTTCCTGAACTGGGACCAGTATGGAGTGTATGTCTCAGCATAGGAAGGAAAACATAATGGATATGAATACTCAGAGTTAATACATGTGATGTAAATTCTACCTTATGGAAACAGAAGAAAAGATTCTAATGGTTGAACATTTCTGTACTCATGTCCCTGTTACTACACCTCTACCCCGCTATAACACGACCTGATATAACATGGGTTTGTATATAGCGCAGTAGCAGCAGGGCTCCAGCGGCGCTTTAAAGGGTCTGGCTGCTGCGGGGAGCCTTTACAGCACCGCTGGAGCCCTGCCGCCACTATCCCGGGGCTGCAGCAACAGGGCTTGCTGGCAATTTTAAGGGCCCGGGGCTCTGGCTGCTGTGGGGAGTCCCGGGCCTTTTAAATCACCACTCAAGCCCCACCGCCCGCTACCCCGTGGCTGCGACAGTGGGGTTCCGCCAGTGATTTAAAGGGCCCGGACTCCCCGCAGCTGCTGGAGCTCTTTAAATCACCGCTGGAGCCTTGCCGCTGCTACCCCGGGGCTGCAGCAGCGGGACTCTGCCGGCGATTTAAAGGGTCTGGGCCTTCCCATAGCTGGAGCCCAGGGCTCTTTAAATCACTGCTGCAGCCCTGCCACTGCTACCCCGATATAACAGCGTTACCTATAACACAGTAGGGATTTTTGGCTCCCCACAACCGTGTTATATCGGGGTAGAGGTGTATTTGATTCTGGAACTGTTACTTAATCTATCCTATTTCTGATGCTTAAGATACTTTTTTACTGGGTAGAATCAATAAACATATATCTTGCTTTTATTTTTTTCCCCACTACTGTAATTTTACAACACTCCACAATACAGGTTCATAGGTTTTCCATCCCTAGAGATTTTGATGGACAACTTTTAAAAAAAATGTTTAAAGTATAATTAAGGTACAAATGGCAGAGCTATCAAACTGTCCCAGCTACAGAGGGGGCTTACAGACTGCTTCTGGTCCTATATGACTATGTAGAAGTACAACAACCCCACTCGCTAAGTACAATTTCCATTCTACATATAATGACATTCCAGTTTCTGTTCTGCCTTTGCAGAGACCAGGTTGACCTATACATGCTACTGTGAGTTGACCTCACAGATATTTTTTCCTCAATCACAGGCAGAGAATAAAAAAAAGGGAGGGGGGAGGAATACTCTACTTGTCACAGAGGACTTAATTCCTCTATTTTCAGGAATCTTCTGTTCCTTCTGCAATCGAGAAGACAATAAAGCAATATTTCAGCCACATGCAGTAGCAGAATGCTCATTCTCTATTCAGAGAGACAGAGCCCTAGCAAGTGTACAATGTAGAACAATCATGCGTTGGAAGAGATGGATAAGATGACTTTTCTACCTCAGTGCACAGGCCAACCTTGTCTCGCTCAACATGAATAGTATACTACAGGGCATTCCACTTTCTTCCCTGTCAGAAGAGCCACAGCACTGCCTTAAATGCCCAACAGCAACTAGATCTGCTAAGCAATGCAGGACTGATTAAATTCCTCACCAGGTAGAATGTTGGAGATCTGTTCCTCTTCACAATCAAATCCAGTGAGAGACAGACTTAAGAAAAGAACTGAAATCAGAGCTTCCTTCATCTCAGGGTATATCTACACATATTAGGTCAATTTTATAGAAGTCGATTTTTAGAAATCGATTTTATACAGTTGAATACATATGTCCACACTAAGAGCATTAAGTAGTTGGCGTGCATCCTCAGTACCGTGGCTAGCATTAACTTACAGAGCGGTGCACTGTGGGTAGCTATCCCACAGTTCCTGCAGTCTCTGCCACCCACTGGAATTCTGGGTTAAGCTCCCAATGCCTGATGGGGCAAAAACATTGTCACGGGTGGTTTTGGGTACATGTCATCAGTCTCTCTTCCCTCCGTGAAAGCAACGGCAGACAATCGTTTCACGCCTTTTTTCCTGGGTTACCCGGACAGACGTCATACCATAGCAAGCATGGAGCCCGCTCAGCTCACCATCACTGCTGCTGTTGTGGGGAAGTCTACTGTGGGGGCTGCTGTGATCCAAGTAGCCAATGCAACCACTGACATTCTGTTATCAAGGGTAGTGATTCTGGGAAATGCGCTGGCCTTTTTAGATTTTAGGTGCATCATATTCCTGTCCTTTGTCACTGATGAAGAAGTCTTGCAGCCGTACCTTCCAGTCTGGTCAGCACTGTAACACCCCATAGTACTTCTGTGGTTGACACATATAATAGCTCCAGGGCTCTTGCTCTTTTGCCTTGGCTGAGGTACCTTGTCCTACCCAGACCTCCAAGCATTTGACGCAGAAGCACCTGTAGCAGCTGGCATCGCTACATAGCAGCAGCTCCTTGCCTTTGCAGCAGACGGTGCAGTAGGACTGCTAACTGTCCTTGTTGGACATGTAGCTTGGCCGGGGGTTCTGGGAACATCTTCCCTGCCCGGCTCCTAGCAATCTCCAGAGTGTGGTGTACAGCTCCACCACTACCGCTGCAACTCTGCTCTCCTGCTCCCTAGCAACGAGCTCGGGGGATCTGTTCTGGTCCTTCTGGGTGCTGCGGGCAGCGGATGGTGCAGTAGGACTGCTAACCGTCTTCGTCCACCACTTCCACTGAAACTCTGCTCTCTTGCTCGGTGGATCCATTCACGAAGCCTGGACAGTAGTAAGGAACAGTTCAAATATAGGCTGAGCAAGTGCAGAATGGTGACAGAATGTGCATTTGGATGTTTAAAAGCTTGCTGGCGCTGCTGGTCAGGCCTCAGCACAACCAACATTCCCATTGTTATTGCTGCTTGCTGTGTGCTCCACCGTAATTGTGAGAGTAAGGGGGAGAAGTTTATGGCGGGTGGGGGGTTGAGGCAAATCGCCTGGCATCCAAATTTGAGCAGCCACATACCATGGTGATTAGAAGAGTACAGCAAGGTGTGCTGCGCATCAGAGAGGCTTTGAAAACCAGTTTCATGACTGGCCAGGCTTCGGTGTGACAGTTGTGTGTGTTTCTCCTTGATGCAAACCTGCCCCCTTTGTTGATTTTAATTTCCTGTAAGCCAACCATCTGCCCCCTTTTGAAATAAAGTAACTATTGTTTTGAAACCATGCATTCTTTATTAATTAATTTTAAAAAATGAGATAATGGACAAGGTAGCCTGGGTGGAGTGGGGGAGGAGGGAAGGACAAAGCCACATTGCTTATTGTAGTCACACTAAAAATCAAACTGTTGAATGACAGCCTTCTGTTGCTTGGGAGTGGAGTGGCTCTGTGCCTGGAGCCTCCCTCTCCACGTTCTTGGGCATCTGGGTGAGGAGGCTATGGAACCTGGGGAGGAGGGGAGGCAGTTATACAGTGGATGAAGCAGGAATCTGTGCTCTTGTTGGCTTTCCTACAGCTCCAAAAGACACTTCATCAGGTCCGTCTGCTCCACCATTAGCCTCAGCATCGCGTCCTGCCTCTGCTCTTCGCATTCACTTAATTCTTTCCTGGCTTCTGCCACTGAATGCCTCCATGCCTTAAGCTGTGCTCTATCAGCTCAGGAGGACTACATGAGCTCGGAAAACATGTCATTGTGAGTGTGGTTTTTTTTGCCTTCTAATCCGCGATAACCTCAGGGACAGAGATGATGGGAGAGCGTAGAAACATTCTACGCTCTACGATTCTGGGAGGACTGCATGGTCACCTGTGCTGCTGTGTTCACCATGCTGACCAAACAGGAAATGAAATTCAAAAATTCCCAGAGCTTTTCCTGTGTACCTGGCTAGTGCATCGGAGTTCAAAGTGCTGTCCAGAGTGGTCACAATGGAACACTCTGGGATAGCTCTTGGAGGCCAATTTGTGTCTGTACTACCCCAAATTCAACCCAGCAAAGTTGATTTTAACGCTACTCCTCTTGTCAGGGAGGAGTACAGACGTTGATTTCAAGAGCCCTTTAGGTCGACAGAACGGAGTTGGTTGTGTGGATGCAGTCATTTTTAAATCAACCTAATGTGGCTAAGTTTGATCTAACCCCCTAGTGTAGACCAGGCCTTTGACTCAGAAGCTGAAAAGGGTGACTCTCGTCTTCGTGAAATGACTCAAGATATAATATCTTTAAGTTTGAAATTCCCAATAAAATTGGTATTACAAGCTCTGAAAAATTCTAGTTCTTCCTAAGATTTTTAACAGAAGGTATACAAACTTCCAGAAGATAAAGGTGGATCTCTGGGGTGCTGTCCTGAGCTTGAAAAACTGCTCGCATCAGCAAATCTTCCATTCCTGCAGAAGGCTTGGGCAATTCAGCTTGGTGTGAGCAACCACGAGTGACAATTAATGACGTCTAGAAAATTAGCTCTCTTACTGGTGGAATTCATTTTGACAAGCAAAAGAGCATATATATTTGTTTACGATAAACCTAAACCTTTTTTACAGTTAAAAATGAAAAAACTGTAAAAGCATTTTTCTGGACATTTTTGTACATTTAATTCTTCTGCTTGAGACACTCTTTTCTTGAGAGACTTTTCGGTAAATTTCAGACTGAAAAAGAAAAAGGGCATTAAATGAGCTGTATCTTCTATGGACTAGAAGCTGTCCTTACTGTGTCATTCATCATGTCTTGTTATCTTGGCTGTATGATCTGTCAAATTATAAGTAGGGCCTACCAAATTCACAGCTGAAAAACGTGTCACGGACCGTGAAATCTGGTTTCCCACCATGAAATCTGGTCTTTTGTGTGCTTTTACCCTATACTATACAGATTTTGCAGGGGAGATCAGCATTTCTCAAATTGAGGGTTCTGACCCAAAAGAGAGTTGCAGGTGGGCCCTTACTTCTGCACTGCCTTCAGATCTGGGTGGCCCGAGAGCAGCAGCTGGTGGCCAGATAGTGGCAGCTGGTGGCTAGGCACCCAGCTCTCAAAGCGCACCCTGCCAGCAGCAGCGCAGAAGTAAGGGTGGCAATACCATACCATGCTAACCTTACTTCTGCATTGCTGCTTCGGTGGTGCTGCCTTCGGAGCTGGGCTCCCAGCCAGTAGCTGCCGCTTTCCAGCTGTCCAGCAATGAAGGCAGTGCCACCGACAGCAGCGGCGCAGAAGTAAGGGTAGCTGTACCGCAACCCCCCCACACACAAAAACTTCCTTTTTGGGTCAGGATCCCTACAATTACAACACCATGAAATTTCTGATTTAAATAGCTGAAATCATGAAATATAGGATTTTAAAAATCCTGTGGCCATGAAATTAACCAAAATTGACCGTGAATTTAATATAAGCTCCCCCTGCACTTCCTTTCAGACATATGTCAGCACTCGAATTTACAAAAAAAGATCTACAATATTAATGGTGGTCAGAACTGCTATTCCTCAGCACAAGGACAAAGTAACTGCAGGTTAAGTGAAAGCAGATGCATTGGCCCATGCATGAAGAAAAGTTCAGAAGGTCTATCAGTGCTCCGTTACACTGGATTGTTGTCAGTCACAAGAGGAGCTTCCTTCAGTTCATGCACACCACAAGAAATGAGTCAATACTCAGAAGTTCACCAGAGGCATGCAGCTTCTCCGATATCCCACTTCCTGACTAACTCCTCTTGCACCTATGGGCTGGTCTACACTACGGGGGGAAATCGATCTTAGATACGCAACTACAGCTACGTGAATAATGTAGCTGAAGTCAAATATCTAAGATAGGATTACTCGCCCGTCCTCACCGCACGGGATCGATGTCTGCGGCTCCCCCTGTCGATTCCGCAACTCCATTGGGGTTGGTGGAGTTTCGGAATCGATATAAGCGCGCTCGGGGATCGATATATCGCGTCTATCGATCCCCATGTAATCTATTTTAACCCGCCGATACGGGGGTAGTCTAGACGTAGCCTATAATTGCTGACTTTGTATTTTGATTCTGAACTACAGGTGCAACTCCACAGGCAACCTCTGCTAACTATGTCTGTCATCTTGTTGGGACAGATATCAGCAAGCAATGAGATTTCTTCTGCGCAAGGGAGTCAGAAAATATTTATTCTGTTGAACTTTAAAAGACAACCTACCAAAGGGCAAGCCTGTAGGGAAGTAAAACTGGATGACAGTAACATTTCACAAAACGATCACTCCATATCTGACCTCTCATTCCTTGTCCTCAAAGGAAACTGCACAATTTCTTCAAAAAATGAGTCTGGAAGCTTAAATTCATACCTTTGCTGGACACTAAAAGTCATGATCTCAATAAAGACACTGGATTTATGCTGTACAACAACAATCTGTAACACACTAATTGTCCTTTTTTGTCCTATAAAGGCAGAAGCGTTAATGGGCACTTCACCTTAAAATGTCCCTTGGAAAATGTGTTAACTACCCGTGCTAAACAATCTTTACATCTTGAAATTAGCTGTGACGCTCTGAGAACCTTTCCCAGACCTGAAGAAGAGCTCTACGCAGTTTGAAAGCTTGTCTCTTCCACCAACAGAAGTTGCTCCAATAAAAGATATTACTTTCATCCACTTTGTCTCTCTGGTAACATCCAGTTTCAGCTTACTGTGACACGTAATCACCGAATGTGCAAAGCACTAGAGGGCAGGTGGTTAAACCAGAGAAACTTCTCCATTACAAATTCATCAGAGATGAGGATCACAAGAACTGCTCTTCTGAGAAAGAATCATATCTTAGCTAATACTGATCAGGACTGACAACATGGCATTAATTGCTTATATAAACAATTAGGTGGAATCACTCAGTGTAACCTATTATTGGAATCCCAACCAATTATCTAATGGACAAATAAACCCTAGCATCAGTAAAGAAGATTTATCTAAAAAGTGGCTTTCTAATCCAATATACAGTCTGTCCTGGAGGGAGTGGGGAGACCTCTCAAGCGATCAGTATTTCTGCAGATATGCTACTATGGAGATTTCCATTTCTATACCTCTTTGGGGTAAAGGCCAAATGAATAGTTACATATTGCACAGTAGAGTCAAAGAAAAAGAACTGGAAGCAACACATGTATTCCTCATTCCCTGGACTAACAATTGGTGCTATGGATTTCCTGCTTCTCATTCCTAGTGCTCTTAGGAAAGTAAAGGGGTTAAAACAAACCTTGACCCAATCTCACCAGTATAGGTCAGTGTAATGGGGTGGGACTCACCAGTGCGGTGCCTCCTGCTGGTTGTCCAGGGAATTAGCGTTTCAGCATCTGGAGTGCTGTCTGCAGGCTGGTGTCCTGCTTGCTGCTGGGCCCAAGTCCCTCCTGGACCCCGGTGCCCCTTTCAGGCTGAGGTGCAGTCCCATGGCAGTACCCCCACAGATCTGTGTCTTCCCGCCCCGGGGAATTCCCACCCTCTAACCCCACCTTGCCTCAGGCTATGGCCACTGCCAGTCATCACTTAGCCTCTGTTACCCAGGGAAGACTGCAGTCTAAGTGCCACTCATCACTGGCAAGGGGGGTTTTGGACCTGCTGCCTCTGCCTGCCCTTGGACTGCACTCTGCAACCCCAGTACTTTCTTTGGCCTTTAACAAGGCCTGCAACCTGGGGGGTTTCTAGGCTGGAGCTCCCCAGCTCCTTGGGCCTTCCCCCACCCTGCTCCAGTCTTGATACCCTCTCAGCTTCCAGGCAGCCAGCCCTTCCCTCTCTACCGCTAGAGAGAGACTCTGTGTGCTCCTGGCTCACTGCCTTCTTATCAGACATTCCCAGTAATATACCGATGAGAAGCGCAGTCAGGAAAATAACTGAACTACTTTCCTCATGGATTGTATTTTCTAAATGGACAACCTCCCCTAAATTCTCAATTACTGAGGGACAATCTTCACTCATTGATATATTTTGCTTTCCACAACCAAATCTCCGTACAACTTTTCATGAGTGATCTACCCGAATATTTGGATGCTAATATCTAAACCAGTGGTCGGCAACCTTTCAGAAGTGCTGTACCAAGTCTTCATTTATTCACTCTAATTTAAGGTTTCGTGTGCCAGTAATACATTTTAACATTTTTAGAAGGTCTCTTTCTATAAATCTATAATATATAACTAAACTATTATTGTCTGTAAAGTAACTAAGGTTTTTAAAATGTTTAAGAAGCTTAACTTAAAATTAAATTAAAATGCAGAGCCCCCCAGACCAGTGGCCAGCTTGTGTGCCGCCTTCAGCACACATGCCATAGGTTGCCTACCTCTGATCTAAACTGTATTCTTAAATTTATTCACCTAAATTTGCGGTATTTAGGATGACCGGATGTCCCAGTTTTATAGGGACAGTCCTGATTTTTTAGTCTTTTTCTTATATAGGCTCCTATTATCCCCCAATCCCATCCCAATTTTTCACACTTGCTGTCTGGTCACCCTTGCTGATTATGTACGATATGTATCATATAACTTTTAGAAACAAACTTTGTATTTGTGGATAATCTAAGCATTATACCCAGATATACAGACGCTCTTTTCTCAACTTATGTAACATTTTTTTACATTAACAATTTTTTTAACATTAGCTTTAATAAAATTTTAAAATATGTTAAGCTTCCACCCTTTCTGCTCAGAATTATATGTAACTGCAGGCAGATGATGGATAAACTGCCCTTCAACAGTATTTTCTGAGACAGTGTAGTCTAGCAAACAAGTGCCCGGACTCTGAGTTAGAGCTCTGTAAGCTCTAGTGTCGGCTCTGTCACTGCCTCCCATTTACGCTTTGTGTCTCAGTTTCCCTATTTATAAATAAGAACTAATAATTCCAACCTATCTCCAATCAATCAATTAGTGTGTGAACTGTATTGACAATGCCATCTAATGCTGTTTATTATTACCACTGAAACTACTGAATACATTTTGGTGCTTCTCAGCCAGTTGTTCCATAGTATTTTAAGTGAAAATTGTAACATCCATTCTTGAACTTGTAAAATGTGGCAGTCATTTAAAACAAAACATAAATCAACCTTTAGCACTTCCAGGCAGAAAATCAATCCATTATGAAAAGACAAAAAGCCTCTCACAGCTTTCAAAATCAAGAAACAAATAAGTAATCCAACGAATTTTCAACATACAATAAATGGGGATAAATATCAAAAGAAATGCAAACATTGGAATTGCATGATCTCTCAAAAACCTGTGCTAATTAACTATTTTTAAATTAATCAGAAAATGCAAAAATAGAAAAAAAAAGAACCTGGATTTTTAAAATTTATTCTGAAATAATGCAAGAGGCTGAGTTAATAAAAGAAACATGATAGGACATTTTTATCCACTGGAGTGGCAGCTGCAGCATTTTCCATCACTGTAAGAGAATTACACATAGCTTCTTTTGCTGCACAAAAGACAAAGTGTAACATTCCATTTTCATGCAATTAAACCTTTTGGTTCAAATTTTACTATCTGGGGCCCTCATACCCAGTTATCTGAAGTATACAACAGAAAAAACCAATAAAAAAGCAACATAAGGCAATCACTGAAACAGGTCAATATTTGTTTACAATCTGCATGGTACAACAGCCATTTTGCCAACTTTGTGTGTTTTAAAGGTGCCATGCATATTGCGAAATTACTACATGAGCGCATAAAGACAATGGTTGGCAGTAGCAACTGTGTAAACACTCAATCCCCTGATAAGAGTCTGAAAAAATTACTACTTTTTTTTACAACTGTATCATAATTCTCTAACAATCTACTAGTATCAAAAAGCTGCTGGCACTCTACAGCTACACATACAGCAGGTGAAAATTGTAATAGCCAAAGTAGACAAACACTAAATCCCTTCTGTTACATTTATACAGCTCGCCTTTCAACACTTCAGATTCATACAGTTTGAAATAAAAGGCCAAAAACTTAAAAAACGAATGCCTATAGTTAACCATCTAAATAAGTGGTCCGATTTGACATCTTTGGGAATGCCAAAGTGGTCAGCACTTCTGAAAATCCGGACATTAATTCAAGTGCCTCAATATGCACTTGGTTTACTAAAAATTCAGCTTATATTTTTTAAAATCTTGTCTAAAATTTCTTTCCCCATCAGTTTTTTTTTCTCCTTTGGCACACATGAAATTTATCCCCATTTCAAATGAAGATGAATGAATGAGCGTTCTTCTTCTTATTTCTGTGCATGTGCACACCAGAATTAGTGACAATATAACCAAAGTTAACGATATAAGCAGGAATGTAAGTTAATTAACTCCTCCAGTAGGGGGTGATAGTGTCTCTGTAATTCTCAGCAACGAAAGAATGCTAATAATTTCACCTATGTCTCACCCTATTAAAAAATATATGTCCTTAAATCAATCAATCAATCAATCAATCAGTCTCAGGAGTAATATTCTGCAACAGTTAATTTTAAGCAGATCACATTTTTATACATGAACAAATTCACAGCGTCTCATCATAATAAAACATACATAATAATTGTAGTGTAGTAACGTTACAACAGATTGTTGTATGATCTTTTTTCCACATTCATTATCAACAAAAAAGTCCTACTAGTTTATACAAATATGAACATTTTCAAAAACAGAAGCTTGGTAAAAACAAAATAATCCATTAATACGGGGAAAACAAAAACTGGCTACATAACATATGCACAGGGAAAGACTAAATAAATCAAGAGTATCAACAATGCTCCACTTCTCTTTGCCATTCTTGAGAACAGCAACTTATTTAAAAGAATGTTCAAAGTAATCCAACAAACTCTGCATACACAATACACCCAAGAAATTTACCTGAATTCCTTAGCTACTTCTGATACAACAAATATGGTGAAGAGTAAGAAGAAAGAAGGAGGGAAGTGTTTGTGCAGAACAGGGGTTGACAACCTATGGCACGCGGATTGCGAGGGTAAGCACCCTGGCAGGCCAGGCCATTTTGTTTACCTGCCACGCTGGCAGGTTCGGCCAATTGCGGCTCCCACTTGCTGCAGTTCGTCGTTCCAGGCCAATGGGGGCTGTAGGAAGCGGCACAAGCCAAGGGAGGTGCTGGCCGTAGCTTCTTGACACCCCCATTGGCCTGGAGTGGCAAACCTCAGCCAGTGGGAGCCGCGATCAGCCGGACCTGCCAACACGGCAGGTAAACAAACTGGCCTGGCTCACCAGGGTGCTTACCCAGGCGAGCTGCATGCCAGAGGTTGCCAACCCCTGGTGTAGAACAACAACAAAAAAATATGTTAAATTAGGCAATAGTCTATTTACACTGAAACGTCTAATCTCTTTTTAAAATAATTTGAAAAGGAACATAATATTTCCCCAAAGTTCTGTGTGCAGCCATCTGTTAGGATATATATATTCAGGCCTGTCTGCAAAGGCCTATAGTTTAAGAATTTATGTGTATTCTTATCACTTAGCTAGTTATAGCGGTATAAAAGAAAGAATCAAAGATCACTGTCTGTGTAATGGCCTTCTCTTACTGTGACAGGCTAAGATGTAGTTAGGCAGCCATAAGCTGGGAAGTGTATGGTCACATCCTCACATTCCAAACTAGTCACGTTGAAATAAGGTGCTATTGGGCTATTAGGAATACAATCCTGTCCTGATATTCCTATCACCTCCAGAGAAAGGGTAGAGCCTAGAAGATGTAAAAGGAAACTTAGTTTAATAGCATCCTGTCTGGCAAGAACTCATTTATCAATAGACACAGCTGGAAAACCCTTATGTCCGTATAGATGTAGTTGTGAAATCCTCACTTCTGTATTGGTTTGTATGTTTATTTGCATGGTCTCTGTCTGGTTCTGTAATTGTTTCTGTCTACTGTATAATTAATTTTGGGTGTAAACCAATTAAGGTGGTGGGATATAATTGGTTAAATAATCATGTTACAATATGTTAGGATTGGTTAGTTAAATTTCAGTAAAATGATTGGTTAAGGAATAGCTAAGCAAAATGCAGGTTTTAATATATAGTCTGCAGACAATCAGGAAGTGGGGGGGGAAATGGGAACAGAGACTGGAGATGGGGGAATTAAAATCATGTCTTGCTAAAGGGGAAAATGGGAACAGGGGATGGGAACAGAAACAGGGACACAGGCAAGGCTCTGTGGTGTCAGAGCTGGGAAGGGGGACACTAAGGAAGGAAACTGGAATCATGCTTGCTGGGAGTTCAACCCAATAAACATTGAATTGTTTGTGCCTTTGGACTTCGGGTATTGTTGCTCTCTGTTCATGCGAGAAGGACCAGGGAAGTTAGAGGGTGAACAAATAAGCCCCCTAATACCATCCATTCATTTTTACTACATGGATGTCCACACCTGAAAACCATCCCCTAATTTTTGAATTAGTTTATTATCTAATCAAAATAAACAATTTAAAGTGTATTTTCCTCCTCAGTTCCAAAATTCTTCCCTTTTGGAGATACTCTGATATTAAAGTATGATTTTTTTCTCTCCCCAGCTCCCAAACTTTCCTGAAATCTGGGAGAAATTTCAACAATCTGTAACGTAGGCACTCTTCATTTTCTAAGTAGTGACTGATTCAAGTTCTACGTGGTTGCGGTAGGAATTTTCACAGTGAATGAATGTCCAAGCAAAGATTAGGTAAAGTCTCATTAAGTACCTAAGCCACAAACGATCACTACTGTTATGTAGTATGTAACACATTTTTCCCCTTTTGCCAGCGCAAACAGCTCCCCTAAGTCAGCCTTAACTTATTACAGTGTAGCTATTAACAGTGGGTGAAATTCTAGCCCCACTGAAGACAGTGGGAATTCTGCCATTGACATCAGTGGAGCCAGGATTTCACCTAATGGATTCAACTATCTGGACCTGTGTGTGGTATTTTAAAACACTTCAGTGATACACCAGTGTACAGGTCAACTCTAAAAACAAGCTCTTGATCCAGACATGCAAGTGCATGAGGAGAAACACAGGGATGTATTTTAAGCAGCAGACCAAAACTTTATTAAACATAACATCGGAGAGCAGTGCTATCTGCCCAGTCTTCCCATAGCAGGCATTTAAGTGAGTACAGTGAGGGACTTACAGGGGACAGCTCATAACTCAGGGTGGACTCCCCATTGCCTACCTCTAGCAAGCTGAATCGTATCCTCTTCCCCCCTGCAAGGGGACAGAAAGTACAAAGAGGGGCCCCAGTCTGAAAAGAATTCAGGTCTACCATTTTCCTCTGGGCCCAAAGTCCAGCAGTGAAATCTCATGTCTCTTATTTCTGGGTATATTTTAAAATGCTCCAGTGCTACACCAGCATACAGGGCAGCTCTGAAAATGAGCGCTGCTTTTTCACACACACACTGCTGACAGGGAGCTCACCTGTAAGTACATTTCCAAGCCTTGTCGACGCTGCTCCAGGACCTTAGGGACCCAGTTCCTGACATGCTTGGAAGGGATTTCTGGTGTTCTAATAAACCTCTTGAGCTGCAAACAAAAACAAAAATAAAAATATAACCCCTCTTTACTGTAAAAACATTCCTGCTACAAGTCAGTCAGAAAATGGGAGGGGAGAGAGAGGAGGGGGAAGGCAGCCATTTACAAAGGTCAGTAACTGCAGTGAATTTATTTACTGAACACCTCACAGAGGAACAATGAACTGACTTTACTATTCCTCTTCAAATCTACAAGTCACAGATAAAAGTTATTTCAGTTCAGCTGACCTTTTGGCAATGAGGAATCCAACTAATAATGCCATTTGTTCCGAAGATTTAAACAAAAACTGCAGCAGCTGGATGGGTCAAATACTTGAAGACCTGAACACCAACTCAAGCCAGGGACTAAACAAAATAACATGACAGTTAGCTGAATATTGCTCTCTGGACAATCCAATCTACACACCAAAAAATATTTTAACATGGCTTTTCTTTGAAGTGTACGCTGCCTCGTTTAGGGTGTGGTCCTGCAAGATACTGAGTACTCTCAATCTCACATTGCCTTCATCAGCTTACAAGGTTGGGACCCTAGAGAGTGACCAAAGAGCAGTAAGAGCTATGAATCTGGTTGGCTGAGCTACTGAACTACTATTAAATCCTTGTGAATCAGGTTGAGAATGACTGGGTAGGAAAGATGGTCTAGTCTCTAGTGGACAGAGGCACTACACTGGCACTCCAATGATCTGGATTCAATTCCTGTGTGATTTTGGGCAAGTCACTTAATCTGCCCCATACCTCAGTTCCTCATCTGTAAAGTGGAAATAGTACTTAACAGGGATGCTAGGCACTCAGGTACTACCTTGATAAAAGCTACATAAGTAACTAGACAGACAGACTGCAATTGAAACAACTTCCAGGTTCAGCATACAGGCATTTTGGGAAAGGCTGTGGAAAACAAGCCTCTCACTAGCTAATAAATTTTCCAGAAAGCAGGCACCCTGAGAGATGAAGGGAAAAACTGTAATAGTAAGATGAGTATAATTCTGTAATAATTTATACATAGTACTAGCAAAACCGTGCTATAGAATCTATCCCTAAGTAAGTTTCTATTGTAATTCCTGTGACAATTCATGCAGTATAGCTCACAAATATTTTTAAAAAATAATTTCTACCTAATAATACTTCTCCCACAGAAGATAAAAATTATCCTCATTCCAAAAGCAACTAAAAACTTATTTTCTCAGTACTAAAAGGCAAAATAATAACTGGGATGGATTCCACTGCATTTTAATGGAAAGTGACACTAGACATTCTTTCAGCTGATATTGCCTCTGAGTAAATGTGAAGAGAGAAACACGAGAGTAGAAATTCAGAATTGACTTTGACATGCACGCCCATGGGGGTTTGAGAATTTACATTTCATCTCTGAGCTTGCTGAGATGTCACTATAGCAAAAAGCAGTGCCAACATATCACTGTCTCTGTGATCGTAAATTATGAAGGTCCAATAAGTAAACCTCAGTTGTTCTAGAAACATTTTGTAACTTGCTTATTTTTCAAATATACTAAATCACAATTATGTGTGTCCTTGTTCAAGCAGAAAAAAACCACTGAACACCTCTACTTACTGACCTTAAAGTCATAGTATAAAAACACAATTTTTTCTTTAAATTTGTCAAGAGTGTTGAAGAAGCTAACATCACAACTGTTGGGGTCTATGACAGCTCTTGTAGGTGAGTAATGAATTGCTTTAGATGAAGAGAGACAAACTTGAAACTGTACAAGTTTCCAGTAGGGCTTAGCTGCTTACAAGATAAATACTCTACAGGTGACATAAGAACATAAGAATGGCCATATTGGGTCAGACCAAAGGTCCATCCAACCCAGTATCCTGTCTACCAACAGTGACCAATGCCAGGTGTCCCAGAGGGAGTGAACCTAACCCAGATCAAGTGATCTTTCTCCTGCCATCCATCTCCACCCTCTGACAAACAGAGGCTAGGGACACCATTCCTTCCCATCCTGGCTAATAGATATTAATGGACTTAACCTCCACGAATTTATCTAGTTCTCTTTTAAACCCTGTTATAGTCCTAGCCTTCACAACCTTCACAGGCAAGGAGTTCCACAGGCTGACTGGGTGCTGTGTGAAGAACTTTCTTTTATTTGTTTTAAACCTGCTGCCCATTAATTTCATTTGGTGGCCCCTAGTTCTTATGTTATGAGAACAAGTAAATAACTTTTCCTTATTCACTTTCTCCACACCACTCATGATTTTATATACCTCTACCATATCCCACGTCTCCTCTTTTCCAAACTGAGAAGTCCTAGCCTCTTTAATCTCTCCTCATATGGGACCCGTTCCAAACCCAAATCATTTTAGTTGCCCTTCTCTGAACCTTTTCTAATACCAGTATATCTTTTTTGAGATGAGGAGACCACATCTGAATGCAGTATTCAAGATGTGGGCGTACCATGGATTTATATAAAGGCAATAAGATATTCTCCGTCTTATTCTATATCTCTTTTTTAATGATTCCTAACATCCTGTTTGCTTTTTTGACTGCCACTGCACACTGTGTGGACACATTTAGAGAACTATCCATGATGACTCCAAGCTCTCTTTCCTGATTAGTTGTAGCTAAATTAGCCCCCATCATACTGTATGTATAGTTGGGGTTATTTTTTCCAATGTGCATTATTTTACATTAATCCACATTACATTTCATTTGCATTTTGTTGCCCAATCACTTAGTTTTGTGAGATCTTTTTGAAGTTCTTCACAGTCTGCTTTGGTCTTAACTATCTTGAGCAGTTTAGTATCGTCTGCAAACTTTGCCAGCTCACTGTTCACCCCTTTCTCCAGATCATTTATGAATAAGTTGAATAGGATTGGTCCTAGGACTGACCCTTGGGGAACACTACTAGTTACCCCTCTCCATTCTGAGAATTTGCCATTTATTCATACCCTTTGTTCCCTGTCTTTTAACCAGTTCCCAATCCATGAAAGGACCTTCCCTTTTATCCCATGACAGCTAAATTTACGTAAGAGCCTTTGGTGAGGGACCTTGTCAAAGGCTTTCTGGAAATCTAAGTACACTATGCTCACTCGATCCCTCTTGTCCACATGTTTGTTGACCCCTTCAAACTCTAATAAACTCTAATAAATTAGTAAAACATGATTTCCCTTTACAGAAACCTTGTTGACTTTTGCCCAACAATTTATGTTCTTCTATGTGTATGAAAATTTTACTCTTTACTACTGTTTCAACTAATTTGCCCGGTACTGACATTAGACTTACCTGTCTGTAATTGCCGGGACCACCTCCAGAGCCCTTTTTTGTAGTTTCATCAGTATCTCCTCTTGCCTTTTCTAGTCACCCACAATAGGGGAAAGAAGTAGGGTTGCCAATTTGCTGATCACAAAAAAACGAATACCCTTGCCCTGCCCCCTGCCCTGCTTCCGTCCTGAGGCACTGGGAGGGAGTTTGGGTGCAGGAAAGGGGTTTGGGGTGTGGGCTCCGGCCGGAAGGCACTTACCTCAGGTGGCTCCTGGAAGCAGCCAGCACATCCGGCTTCTAGGTGGCAGCACGGCCAGGGGGCTCTGCATGCTGCCTACACCCGCAGGCACTGCCCCTGCAGCTCCCACTGGCCACGGCTCCTGGCCAATGGGAGTGTGGAGCTGGTGCTTGGGGCGGGGGCTGCAAGCAGAGCCCCGATGGCTGCCCCTGCACCAGGGAGCTGGACGTACTGGCCACTTCCGGGAGCCATGCAGAGCCACGGCAGGCAGGGAGCCTGTCTCAGCCCTGGTGCACCACCAACCGGACTTTTAGTGGCCTGGTCAGCAGTGCTGACTGGAGCCGCAAGGGTCCCTTTTCAACCGGGTGTTTGAGTCAAAAACCAGATGCCGGGCAACCCTAGGAAAGAGGGAAACAGAGAACAGTCATTCCTGATAGGCCCCCTTACTTTCACTTGGCTCAACTCCTTTGAGGAAAAGTCCATCTAAGCAAGGGCTTTGGGGCATGTGACACCTTTAAAAGACACCTTCACAGATGTCTTGTGTTCACAAACATCAAATATTGAAGTTCATACTGTACCTTAAATATTCTAGATATGTATTTTTTCCTCTAATGATTATTTTTACAAAGGAAAGAGGGAAAAACCGGATTATAAAATAATTGATACACACACTGAAAACGTGAAAACTATTCTACAAAGAAAATCATATGACACACAATTCCCTTTACAGCAAAAATTGATTGCAAATGGAGTACATACGCTACAATGCGACAACAGGCTCTGCCCTGGGGGAACTGCAAAACCTGTAGGGTATGGAGTTTGTTTTCAGTCTGCCTTTATGGCTTTATCTTTAAAAGTTGTTAACTTTAATATGGGACAGCTGTCAAGGGAAGAAATTTCAGTTTTGCTTTAAATGATCTTTATGATGTTATTTAAAAATAAAGCTGTTTGTAGTAATTATTCAGTTCAGGGGGTATCAAAAATCTCCAAGAGGAGTGAGGACATTTTGTTATTTATGGAAAGCAGGGAAACAGGGAGGCAGATATTTAAGAAGAGTAGAATCCACAGAATCTGTATTGACTGAACTTTTTCTGCCAAAGGGTTCACGATCTACTGGTTTCAGTATAGAAAAGGCAAATGCACTGATTTAGTACAGCTTCCAGACACCAATATTCCTCTGTTACGAACAGAAGAGAAAAAACTAGTTGAGAAAATAGCTAGTGCATTATTGCTAATGGAGATCAAGATTTCCACCAACGTCTTTGGTAAAGTGGTGGAGGAAGGAGAACTTGCTATAAAAAGTATGTTGTGTGCTTTACCTCTATAAAGGAAATGAATATAGAAACAAGGTTGCTGCCCTGAAGAGCTCATGGTACAATCTAAACAGGCAACGAGCACACCAGGGATAGGAAAAACAAGTAATTGTTAAAAGTGAAGTTTAAAATAGGTCTTATTATAGTTCCAGGTTTGGAGGTTTATTTCTTTTGCTAGCACTTCTGGGGAGAGAAGAAAGGATGATCATTTACAGATGCCATTGAAGCAGTGTGTTTTAAGGAAGACTACGAAGAGAGTAGAGGCACAGCATGCCAAATCCAAGAGGGGATCCTGGTATAGAGAGACATGTGAAAGAAAGCAGTTGAAAACAGAACACAGACATAAATGCTGCAGTTATTCCTAAATTTTGAGCAGAGCAAAGAGGGCAACGGGTAAGTGAAAAAATGTCAAAAACAGAGACGGAGGGAGGAACTAAATTGTGCCGGGAATAAATTGGCACTACAGAAGTTACACTGAAGTTAGATAACCAGAACTGGAGGACAGTTATGACTATACTTAATAGAGTACTCCTTATACATCAACAGCTTGATTCTGCCACCATTACTCACACTGAGCAGTACCTTATTAACTACCTGATCATGAAACACATTACTCACAAATGTAAGGTGTGAGACTACTCTAGTGTATGTAAAGTTAAGCTTGTGAAAATATATATATATATATATATATATATATATATATATTTTCAGGACTGGGACCTCGTGAATAGTGTGACTGATTTTGATAGGTATAATCAGTATGAGCACAAGGCAAAAAATCAGGCCCCAATTGAATACTGGGAGATAAATATGGATTGTAAAGAAAATGTAACTGAAAAATTTTAAATGGCAGCTAGTCGCACAATCTACCAAGGAGAAAAAAAAGTTAAGAAATGCATGTATATAACAACTACTGTGCAAAATCTACAAAACAAATCATATTCTTATTCCTATAGAGCTCTCTAATAAACAGGAGCTCAGCAGGTGCATTCCACTTTTCTATGACCTTCAGTGAACTACTTCTTTTCCAGATTTCTTGTTTCAGAAGAAACTTATGGAATAAGAAGTTTGCCTTTCAGAACAGAAAATTTAAATAGAAGTATCCAGCTCCAACTACTGGATGGGGGACAATAACATTCTCCTTTTGACACCCTTGTAAGCAATTCAAAAAAAGTAATGGATTTCAAGTTGGGAAATTAGTGAGTAAAATGTATTATCTCATACATATAAATGAGATGACTATTCTCAGCCTTTGGAACAGAATAAACTTAGTATCAATTTAGTATTGGATACATTCAATATTGCAACAAGTGCAGTGGAAGAACTGTGATACAGTAGGTCTTTTTCTTCTCTAACTTTGTGGGTACATATGAACCACACATTCAACCCAACGTACAGGAGTTTAGCCATCCAACTCTCTAGCGTTAACAAATTGCATGCTTGACAAATTATCTGCTCCAAAGGAGTCCTTTTCTACAGAAATATGCATTATTTCATGCCTTTACAAGAATAAATCTATCGCAGACATAGGATTCTACGGATGTTTAACAACAATATGGCAGGTACAAAAGAACCAAAAAGAAAGGAAAGCGTGAAACACCTGAGAAACCTCCCTCTCCCTTAACAAAACATATGGAATATACTGACATCTCTTTTATGAGAGATGATCTGAAATGCACATAGTTAACATTACCAGTGACACCTTGTCAAGGTATTTTTCCCCCGTTTGAACTTTAGCGTCCAAAAGGGGGGACCTGCATGGACACTTCTAAGCTTAATTTCTAGCTTAGATCTGACAGCGCCGCTACCAGCCAAAATATAGTGTTTGGCACACTTTCTGTTCCCCCAAAACCTTCCCTGGGGAACCCAAGACCCAAATCTCTTGGGTCTTAAAACCAGGAGAAATAAACCATCCCCCCTCCTTTCCCCCTCCCAGACTTTCCCTTCCCTGGGCTACCCTGAGAGGCTCCACTGATCCAAACTCCTTGGATCTTAAAACAGAGAGGAATTAACCTTCCCCCCCTCTCCCCCCCCACCAATCTCTGGTGAGTTCAGACCCAATCCCCTTGGGTCATAAACAAGGGGAAAAAAATCAATCGGGTTCTTAAAAAAGAAAGCTTTTAATTAAAGAAAGAAAAAGTAAAAATTAGAATGGAACATGTTTACAGGGTAGTCAGATTTATATAGCCTAGAGGGACTCCCTCCCCCCTAGCCTGATATTCCAAGTTACAGCAAACAGAGGTAAAACTCCTTCCAGAAAATACACAATTGCAAGTTAAGAAAACAAACATAAGACTAATCTGCCTTTTCTAGCTAGTACTTACTATTTTGAACATGAGAGACTGTTTCAGAAAGATTGGAGAAACCTGGGTTGCACGTCTGGTCCCTCTTAGCCCCAAGAGCGAACAATGAACAAAACAAACAGCACAAACAAAGACTTCCCTCCACCAAGATTTGAAAGCATCTTGTCCCCCGACTGGTCCTCTGGTCAGGTGTCAGCCAGGTTTACTGAGCTTCTTTACAGATAAAAGAGACATTAACCCTTAACTATCTGTTTGTGACACGCCCCCCAAATCTCAGACAGTGTGGGACCACGCTGGAGGTGATTTCTTCCTAGAACTTTACAATAAACAGATTAATAAAACACATGCACCTTTACATATACTACTAATTCTGTAAAACTACAAGATTTTCCACATTTCAAGGACAATTTTTAACCAGTTGATTCTGGGAAACTTTCACGGGAGAGTGCATCAGCTACTTTGTTAGAAGCTCCTGAAATGTGTTGAATTTCAAAATCAAAATCTTGGAGAGCTAAACTCCAACAGAAAAGTTTTTTGTTGTTTCCCTTGGCAGTATGAAGCCACTTTAGAGCAGCATGGTCAGTTTGTAGCTGGAACTGCCGTCCCCAAACGTATGGGCATAGCTTTTCCAGGGCATAACAATGGGATAGCATTCTTTTTCACTGATTGACCAGTGGCTTTCCCTCTCTCACAGTTTCTTGCTGAGAAACACGACAGGATGGAAGTTTTGATCCAGTCCTTCCTGCAGTAATATTGCTCCCACACCACGCTCAGATGCATCTGTGGTTACTAGGAATGGTTTGTCAAAGTCTGGGGCCCTTAGCACAGGGTCAGACATGACTGTCATCTTAAGCTGTGTAAAGACCTTCAGATACTCATCAGTCCACTTAACTGCATTCGGCTGGGTCTTTTTGGTCAGGTCTGTTAGTGGGGCAGCGATTTGGCTGTAGTGTGGTACAAATCGCCTGTAATACCCGGCCAAGCCTAAGAAGGACTGGACCTGTTTCTTTGACTTTGGGACAGGCCACTTTTGGATAGCATCCACCTTGGCCTGTAGGGGAGTTATCATTCCTTGATCCACCTGGTGTCCCAGATAAGTCACTCTGTTTTGGCCTATTTGACACTTTTTAACTTTAACACTTAGTCCTGCCTGCCTGATGTGCTCAATGACTTTTTCCAGGTGCTATAGCTGTTCGGGCCATGAATCAGAAAAAATGGCCACATCATCGAGGTAGGCAACTGCATATTCTCCCAATCCTGCTAGGAGACCATCTACAAGTCTTTGGAAGGTGGCGGGTGCATTTCGCAGCCCGAAAGGAAGCACATTAAATTCATACACCCCTGCATGGGTGATGAAGGCTGACCTTTCTTTGGCGGGTTCATCTAGCGGTACTTCCCAGTACCCCTTGGTTAAGTCTACTGTAGAGATGAACTGGGCACGTCCCAATTTCTCCAATAGCTCATCGGTGCATGGCATTGGATAGTTGTCAGGACGAGTTACAGCATTTAGCTTATGGTAGTCCACGCAAAAGCGTATTTCTCCATCTGGTTTGGGTACCAGAACTACTGGAGATGCCCATGCACTGGTAGAGGAGCGGATTATACCATCTGTAGCATGTTTTGGATCTCCCGTTCTATAGCAGCTTGGGCAGGAGGAGACATCCGTTAGGGTGGGGTTCTAATTGGGTGAGCATTACCTGTGTTAATGGAGTGGTATGCCCGTTCAGTCCGTCCTGGGGCGGCTGAGAACAATGGGGCGAAGCTAGTGCACAGCTTCTTGATCTGTTGCCGCTGCAGACGTTCCAAGGTTGTGGAGAGGGTCACCTCTTCCACGCCACAGTCACTTTTTCCTTTGTAGTAGACACCTTCAGACCACTCAGTGTCATCTTCTCCCTGGACTTTAAACTGACAAACCTTTAAGTCTCTGGAAAAAAAAGGGCTTGAGAGAATTAACATGGTACACTTTAGGCTTTAGGGAGGAGGTGGGAAATGCTACGGGATAATTAACCGCTCCCAGGTGCTCTTGGACCGTGAATGGCCCTTCCCACGACGCTTCCATCTTATGGGCCTGTTGCGCCTTCAAGACCATAACCTGGTCTCCTACCTTGAAGGAACGCTCTCTGGTATGTCTATCATACCAGGCCTTTTGCTCTTTTTGAGTATCCTTTAGGTTTTCTTTAGCAAGGGCTAAAAAGTGTCGGAGGGTGCTTTGTAGGTTGCTTACAAAGTCTACAATGTTAGTTCCTGTAGAAGGCATAAACCTCTCCCATTGCTGCTTCACCAACTGTAATAGCCCCTTAACCTCGTGGTCATACACAAGTTCAAATGGTGAAAACCCTAAACTGGGATGTGGTACAGCCCTGTAGGCAAAAAGCAACTGCTGCAACACTAGGTCCCAATCATTGGAGTGTTCGTTTACGAATTTACCTATCATGGCCCCCAAAGTTCCATTAAACCTCTCCACCAGGCCACCGGTTTGATGGTGGTAAGGGGTGGCAACCAAGTGATTCACCCCATGAGCTTCCCACAGATCTTTCATGGTCCCTGCCAGGAAATTAGTTCCTGAATCTGTAAGGATGTCGGAGGACCAACCTACCTTGGCAAAAATGTCTGTAAAGGTCTGGCACACAGTTTTAGCCCTGGTGTTGCTTAGATCTACTGCTTCTGGCCATTGGGTAGCAAAGTCCACGAAAGTCAGTATGTACTGCTTTCCTCTGGGGGTCTTTTTTGGGAAAGGACCCAGAATATCCACAGCTACTCGCTGAAATGGGACTTCAATTATGGGGAGTGGCTGGAGAGGGGCCTTGAACTGGTCTTGGGGCTTTCCCACTCTTTGGCACACCTCACAAGACCAGACATAATTGGCAACATCCTTGCCCATCTCCTCCCAGTGGAAGGACTTCCCCAACCTGTCTTTGGTTCTGTTCACCCCAGCATGGTCACTGGGATGATCATGGGCTAAGCTTAAGAGCTTTCCCCGGTACTTAGTTGGAACTACCAACTGTTTTTGAGGATGCCAGTCTTCCTGGTGTCCACCAGAAAGAGTCTCCTTGTATAAAAGTCCTTGTTCTACAACAAATTGGGATAGGTTAGAAGAGCTGAGAGGCGGTGGGGTGCTCCGTGCCGCTGCCCAAGCTTTCTGAAGGCTGTCATCTGCTTCCTGCTCAGTCTGGAACTGTTCCCTTGAGGCTGGAGACACTAGTTCCTCCTTACACTGTGGACTTGGGCTTGGTCCCTCTGGAAGTGATGTAGGTGATGGGGTTGTTTTCGTTGATGGTGAACCGCTCTCCGCTGGTGCACTAGGTGGTATTTCAGGCTCTGGCTGAGCCTCTTGGATAGGGTTGTCTGCGGCTTCTGACAGTTCAGGCCCGCTGGCGCCCTCTGGCGTTGGGGTTGAAGATGGGTTTGCAAGCACTGGCGTCAGTGCTGGCAACAGTTCTGGTGCTGGTTGCTTTTCCAGTTCCGGTTCTGGGACTGGATGCACTGTGGCTGTTGCAGTCGTTGGCAGGGGATCCAGGTCCACCACCTCTGTCTGGCTCTCTGCTAAGACAGACGGGGCCCTTGTGGACGGCTCAGGAACAGGGATAGGTCTGGAAGCTTGCCTGGCTGGGCTGCACGTAACCATTCCCACCCTCTTGGCCTGCTTTATCTGGTTGGCCAAGTCTTCCCCTAGTAGCATGGGGATGGGATAATTGTCATAGACTGCAAAAGTCCACATTCCTGACCAGCCTTTTGACAGGGAAAAGTCGGCCCTCCTGTTGTTTTGGGCCTGAGGCCTTTTTCCCTGTAAGCCTCAGGCCTTTAGCTAAGAGCAAAACTTTTTGGCTAAGAGCAAAACTTGGAGCTTCTCCTTAGCTTGTTTGTCTGTATAAAGGGCATGCAGGGACTGAAAGATAAGAACAAGGCCCAAAGAAGGGGAAATGAATATGGAAAAGGGAACTAGGTGATAAGACAGAGGATCCCCATGCATGCCAACTTGCAACAGCTGCTTTTGCATAGCCTGACTGCAGGAAAGGGGTCATTAGAACAGTTAAACCGCAGACTTGACTGGCAAAGACAATAACAGGAGAAACCAAATATGGAAAAATTGATCGGTCAGCTTATTTTTGATCAGCATTATATTCCAAATAAGGCAATTAACATGTGTAACCAGCATGCTACGTTTTGCGGTTTTAACCTTTATAATCATGGTAAAATTTGTAGTAAGCAGAGCAGTCTGCCTCTTGCGTGGGGCTATGCTGTCTCTCCCTGCATATATGCTTTTATCAAAATAAAGAAGCCTCAGGCTGTCTGATCTAAAATCAACCGTGTGGTCAATTTTCCACAACAATTTGGGGGCTCGTCCGGGATCCACAGATGACTTCCTCAGACCGGAGGACCGCGGGCAGTCTCCCACCAAACCCTGGGCCCATCTGAGAAGTAAGAGACCTTTTGAAAATCTCTATCGTGGGTTGTTGGTGGAGGACTGACCCGTAGGCTCAGGGTTTGGGTGAGTTATAAGCTGGATCTGAACTTTTTTTTTCCCATCAGACATGCCAGATGCCCTTTAAATTGGTTCTGTTTAATCCGGAGTTTTCCAGGTCAGCTGGATCAGATTTTGTTCAGCTGGATCTCAGTTTTCCAGGTCAGCTGGACCAGGTTTTGGTCAGCTGGATCTCAGTTTGTTCCCCGGAGGGAGTCACTGGGTGTGGCTCAGTAGGCCTTGGACCACTCCTGTCGGTTTGTAGGTTTGATCTGGCCGTGGATGGTCGGATCCTGTTTTCTGCCCTGACAGCTGTGTCAGAATCTTGATTTACGTGCCTGTGTGTGTGAAATAAAGGTCGCAAGACTGGAGTGAGTGACAGTTGTGGGAAGACGCCCCAAGCCTCCTGTGAAGCCTACAAGCTCGTGACCGGGAGTGCCTCGAAAGCAAGCCCCACAACCCTGTTTGGAGAATTTGTAAGGACTTTGGCAAGGACTGTGTTTCCTCTGCATGGCATGTCCGGCGAGGAGCCTGTCCAGGCCTGGGTCTGAGTGTATGCGACCCTAACCCCGGAAGCCTGAGAGCCATTGATGGGTCCAAGCACCCCCAGTGCAGTTGTAGATAGTCATAGCAATCAAGGCAAACTTTCTTATGTAAAAGTGTGAGTGAAAGTGTGTTGATTGAAAGATGGGGACCAGAGGGTCAAAGGGTATTCCGGTTCCACCTAAAGGCATGCCTGCTGCTTATATGTATGCGAACTATGGCCAGTCGACATGTAAATACTTAAAGAAATGCAATTGGTATACCAGAGGTGATTCAAAACTGCAGTTTCCCCTGGAAGGAAGTTTCGACCTTGACAAGATTGTGCACCTGCGGGGCGCATTTCTTGCCAACACCGTGCCTCAGGGGCAATTTGATGTGTATTTTAATCGGTATAAAGAAACAGAAAAAATGGTACTGCACAATTAAAAGAGAAATCCTTTCCAATTCCTGTGTCGTGAAGGTTGTTTTGTGTCTGTCATAGGTTCGGGGCTGGAACCCCACCTCGAGGTAGGAGAAACTATGGACCCTGGGAAAGTGAGTGACTCCGGAGTGGCCCTAAAGATAAGGTTGGCCAAGGCTCCCGTCAGCAATAGGCAGACAGCGGAGGGGCCATAAAACTAGCCCCCAGTAATTGGAGCTAAAAGCCTGTAGGTGTGCCAGTGCTTGCAGTGAATGAGTGAGGGCTGCAGGGTCCCTTTCTCTTGTTTTCCCCCCAGGAGCCTTAAGTTCCCTCCCCTGCTTGGAGAGAGGGGGAGTCCCAGGAATCCGCTCACCATCCCTGAGATACAAGGGTAGCCAACACTGTTCTCTTGAAGACGGGCCGGTGCTCCTTGCCAGAACGAGGTGTGCAGGGACCGCTCCTTTACATCCAACCCTTTTGATGCGAATGCTGGAATGACTGTGAGTTACACCCTGACTGATGGTGACAGGGGCGAAAGGGCACACGGTAAATGTGGTGTGTTTTGTTGTACGTTTTGTCCACTGTGATAGCCTGTCTGTTAAGTGTTTTATATTTAGCCCTTTAAGAATGCCTGTCAGCTGGGTTGCGATTGTCTGCCAGGTATCCACAATGGGTATAAGGGGGAATCTAAGCAAATTCTCATGCCAGAGAAGTGCACTCCTGCCACGTATATATACTCAAATTATGGTCCTAGGAACTAGGCAGAGAGCTGCTGCCCAGCCCCCACCGGCTCCAAGGGTAAGGAATATCAAGTGCCCTAAGGATGAAAGCCCTTACATGTATCCCTTAAAGAGTGTCTCCCCATACTGAGGAAATGTTCTCCTTGCACCAATTGCCAGGCATTGGTGCTTTGGGTCAGGAGACCTTGGTGTCTGTGCATGCACCTTGGTCCCCCACAGAACTATATAATTTAATTAATTTGGAAAAAAGTGAATTTCCCTACCGCCCTGGCCGCTCTACAAGCTGTAGGGGTGGGCAACGTTCTTCTGCCCCACTCCACCTCTTCACCTCTGACCATTTCTGTTGGTCCTCTGTCTAACTATTATGCTTCCCTCCTCAGTTCTTGTTTATTTGATGATCTTTTGGGAAAAGATCTGCTGCGTAAATTAAATTGCACAATCTGTTGTTCCCCAAATGATGTGTGCCTGATCCCGCCCACAATGAGGTCCTGGCAGTTTTTCAGAAGGACACTCTAAAAGATAAGACCGAGCCCAGCCCTTCCTCGTTGCAACAGGAACTGCTGGTTAAGGTCTCTCTCCCCCTGCGGGCCTTGTGAGCCGATCATGCCGACCAGATTGGGCACATTGGGTCTGCCCAACTGGCTGAAATTTGCCTGAACCCAGCAAGTCCACTTCCCAAAGTGCAGTGGAACCCTCTCTCAAACTAGACCGAGGAAGCAATTTTACTGTGTTGTTCATACTGTTGTTCTCCCTATCCTTCCCGTTGTCTGTAGCCCTGCTACTATCCTTTCTTACAACACAACGGTGCTGAGGGGTTGTTATGGCCTCAAGGGAAAATTGTATTAAGTCCAGACATAGAGAAAACATTATTATTAAATAAGATGTATCTAGATGTAATGTGTGTATGTAAATAGGTGTGTATAAATAGATAAAAGGGGGGTTAGTCAAAAAGCCCACCCTCCTTGCTAAATTGGTAGTGAAACAGTGCCTGTGCCCATGAAAAGAAATAATGCAGCAAGAAAAAAGGACTGGGCCCAAACAAACGGGCAACCGCAGTCTGAAGAAGTTAAAAGTTAACTCTGTAGTTATTGGAGGAAATTAAGCAGCAAAACTAAGTACAAATGTTAGAAAAAGGTGTTATGAAAAGAAAAATCTTGGTTTCTTTGAGAATGTCTGTAAATAACCAGCAAAAGGTTATTTAAGTAAAATCATTTGACTATGAAAAAATTAATCAAATTTGCTAAAGAACGCTCCTGATGTGTACAATCTTTGTTTTTATAATAAATTGGTGGTGTTTTGGGTTGTAAAACCAAAAAAAAAATACTTTTGCCAAACAAAAAGAAACTAGTGCTTAATTTTGATATTTAGTATTTAATCCTTAAGATAACTTAATGTGTTGCAAGATTTAAATTGTTTTTTAATTAAAAAAACACAAAACAAAACAAAAAACAACCCAAAGTTGTGGCTGCAACAGGGCTGTCAAGGCCAGGAGAATGGTAAAAGATTTTAAATCTGCTTTGGTAACAAACAGCAGACAGAAACTGTAGTGAGTACCCTACACTAAGCCTTAAGGTGGCTCTGTGTAATCAACAGTCACATTGCCAAAGGGAAGCCAAAATGGATTGTGTTTTCCATTTAAAATCAACATGTATTTAACAGCAGAAGTTAAAAAGATAGAAGCCATTAAAACCTGACCTGCCTATAAAACAAATACAGGAAAACATGGGGAGAAATTTTAGTAATTCCTCAGTTTTGCCTGCAATCAGTAAGGATATTTGTAAAGAAAAAAATATTTTAAGCAGATTGATTTTATTCAAATGTTTACATGTTGTAATTGCAAGACTTGACCTTAGACAAGGTCACAGACCCCATCCCTTGGACATCGGAGGCTAATAAGGCTTTCACTCAGGTTAAGCATGTTCTGGTCTGAGCACCGGCTCTGGGCCTCCCTGATTACAAGAAGCCTTTTACTCTCTATTGTCATGAAAAGGAGGGGATGGCCCTGGGGGTCCTCACGCAAACCCATGGAAATAAGCAGAGACCCGTTACATATTTTAGTTCCTTTTTGGACCCAGTAGCTGATGGCTTCCCTCCTTGTCTTAGGTCTGTGGCAGTTCATTTGTAGGCAAGTCTACAGATTTTGACATGAATGGGTAAATTGTCACTTGGGCCTCTGGGTTGATGAATTTGGGGTCCACTAAGGATTGGTGGATAGCTGACACTTGTGCCCCCGTGTCTCTCCAAGCGATAACCTTCTTTCTGCCCACTCTCAAAGTTTCCCGTCGCTCCAAGGGTATTTGAGAGGCATCTGGGCCTGGGGATCTTTGGTGTGATGGTGGTGTAATGAACTGCACTCAGTTGGGGTTCTTGGGGCAGTTGGCCTTTATATGTCCCAGCTCATTACATTTAAAGCATCGCCCGGCTGACTAGTCACTGGGTCGAGGTGGGTTGTTGGAGACTGGTGAGGTGGGACAATAGGGAGCCTGAGGCTTTCCTTGGGTTGTAGGTGGGGTCTTGGGTTGCCCTCAGTGATAGGGTTTATTGTCTGTTTGCCCCCTGTGATATTCGCTCCCCTTGCTAGTAGCTTTTTTCTTTTCTGCCGCTTCCACCCGTCTGGTTCCAATCTCCCCCACCTCGGTTACAGTTTTGGGCTTCCCATCTAGGATGTACCTTTCTATTTCCTCAGGAACACCCTCTAAGAACTGCTCCATTTGCATTAGGAGGGACAGCTCTGGCAGAGATTTAACATTTGCTCCTGATATCAAGGCATCCTAATTCTTTCCAATGTGGTAGGCGTGTCGGGTAAATGACACATCTAGTTTCCACCTTAGGGCTCTGAACCGCCGACGGGCATGCTCAGGTGTTAGCCCCATTCTGATTCTGGCCTTGCAGAAGTTCATAATTGTTCATGTGTTCCTTAGGCATTTCAGCTGCCACCTCTGCTAAGGGTCCACTGAGCTGTGGCCTCAGCTCTATCGTGTACTTGTCTGCAGAGTTGTTGTACCCATGGCAGGTCCTTTCAAAATTTTCTAAGAAGGCCTCAGTGTCATCACCTGCCTTGTAGGTGGGAAATTTCCTGGGATGGGAAACAGTACCTGGAGAAGGGTTGCTAGGGTTGGCTGGAACATCTGGCTTAGCCTTTGCTAATTCCAGTTCATGCTTTCTCTCTCTTTCCCTCTTTTCCATTTCTTTTTCTTTCCTCTCTCTCTCTCTCTCTCTCTCCTGTGGGAAGCCTCTTTGGCTTCTTGTTCCCTTTTGTGGGCCACATCTTCTCTTTTTTGGGCCGTTTCTTCCTTGGCTATTTTTGCATTAATTAGTTCCATCTGTCTCCTATGTTCGTTGTCTCTCTCTATGGCTTCTAGCCTTGCCCGTTCCTGTTTAATGGCTTCCTTGGTACTCATTGTTCCTGCTTTTTTGTGCTGGCTGCCCCCTCTGCAGCTTACTGACTGCTTGGTTAACAGAGATTTTCTAACTAGCTGTGCCCGAGAGAGGTAGAAAGAAAAAAAAACAATTCAGCTTGCAAATGCCTTTTTGCTGTCTGTTTGCTCCCAGCTTGAAGCCACTTCTTAATAAAGACCCTTGTTAAAAAAATTAACACTTCTGCGCTCAGGTTGCTATCTGAGCAGCCAGAAAGGAGAGGGAAAAAAACCTCACTGGCTTTGATTTTTAAATCCCAATCCTCTCAGCCTACTTTCAAGCAGCCAGAAAGGAGAGGAAAAAAAAAAAAACTCACTGGCTTTTGGTCCTAGAAATCCCAGTCGCTGCACACCATGTCAAGGTATTTTTCCCCAGTTTCAATTTTAGCGTCCAAAAGTGGGGACCCCCATGGACACTTCTAAGCTTAATTTCTAGCTTAGATCTGATAGCGCCACCACCAGCCAAAATATAGTGTTTGGCACACTTTCTGTTCCCCCAAAACCCAAGACCCAAATCTCTTGGGTCTTAAAACCAGGAGAAATAAACCATCCCCCCTCCTTTCCCCCTCCCAGACTTTCCCTTCCCTGGGCTACCCTGAGAGGCTCCACTGATCCAAACTCCTTGGATCTTAAAACAGAGAGGAATTAACCTCCCCTCCGTTCCCCCCCCCCGCCCCCAATCTCTGGTGAGTTCAGACCCAATCCCCTTGGGTCTTAAACAAGGAGGAAAAAATCAATCAGGTTCTTAAAAAAGAAAGCTTTTAATTAAAGAAAGAAAAAGTAAAAATTATCTCTGTAAAATTAGGATGGAAAATGTTTACAGGGTAGTCAGATTTATATAGCCTAGAGGGACTCCTTCCCCCCTAGCCTGATATTCCAAGTTACAGCAAACAGAGGTAAAACTTCTTCCAGCAAAATACACATTTGCAAGTTAAAAAAACAAATATAAGACTAATCCGCCTTTTCTAGCTAGTACTTACTATTTTGAACATGAGAGACTGTTTCAGAAAGATTGGAGAAACCTAGGTTGCACGTCTGGTCCCTCTTAGCCCCAAGAGTGAACAACGAACAAAACAAACAGCGCAAACAAAGACTTCCCTCCACCAAGATTTGAAAGCATCTTGTCCCCCGATTGGTCCTCTGGTCAGGTGTCAGCCAGGTTTACTGTGCTTCTTAACCCTTTACAGGTAAAAGAGACATTAACCCTTAACTATCCGTTTATGACACACCTTCAAAAGAAATGAAACAAACATTAGCTAAGGAAAACTGAAGTTATATCAACTAAGTTACACACCTAGAAAGGAGAGAGAGGTAATTTACCTTTTTATGGAGGGCATGAAATTCACTATACCTCTTTTCGACAAAATGTTTTCTTCCACTCATCAGCACCTCTATCTTAAAGACCTGTAAAAATATCAATTAAAAAAAAGATTAATTTCATCCACTCAAAACAGTCAGTCATCTAACACATTAATTTTGTGACCATGATGTATTTCATTCCTTTAATTACAGTAGCTGATCCCCCAAAATCCAGAAGACTCAGGAGACACTGGAGTACAACATTGATTAATGAGGACTCTGACTAAATGCTCCGCTAATAAGTTTGTTCAGCAAATACATTTAAAGGCAATTAAGCTTTGGATTTTTTTTTAATCTTTAGCTTTTAATATACAATATTAATCCTTGACAGAAATGATTTCACATGACCGAAGGGAGAAGAAAACAAAGTGGCAACGACAACATAAACAGAACAAATATAACAGCCACACATATGTACAATATGTTCCTCATGACAGAAGTACTATGTCCTCTACAACAAAGGAGAAATAAATGTAAACAGTGTATTGGAGGTTAATTTCTTCCTAACCTGCATATTCATCTCTAGTCTCAGCTGGTCTTGTTCTACTGTTAACACCATGGAAAAAATGTGGTAAAGACTCATTTTCTTTGCATGATACATAAGACAGCTTTTGCTGCTGCCTGTGGAAGGTTGAAAGGCTGGACAAAGAAGCTCTCTCAATCCACTAATTAGTAGCCACTAAAATGACATTTACTTGATTCTAAGGTCACTAGCTCAAGCTCTGAGGGCAAGTGATGAGAAATATTTTGAAATGCTTGTGAAAACATGGTCTATTAAAGGAAGACAAGATCAGTAGAAAAGCAATGTAAAGAGGAGTGTCTGCTGTTTCCAACAGTTCTTACACATATTCTGTTTTGTTTAGGAAATACTGGAAGTAATTATCCCCAGGATGGTGAGAGGCTATACTAAACAACAGTATATTACATTAGGACCAGATTCTGGCCCACTCTACCATTCTTTAAAATGAGTTTGGAAACACTGTTCACACTCAGATCCAGATAAAATGATTTCTACCAGAATTTGGCCAGCTAGCATGGATCAGACAAAGCTATTCAGGAGGGAGTTGGAACCTATTTTTCAGCGTATGGTAGATTCTCTGCTAGAACTTTTTTTTTAAACATGATGCAAATATGCAATGATTCTTACTGGCTGGCCATATATGTTAAAAACCAATTTAGTTAGAATCTTACTGAAGCCAAGTTAAACATGGGCTTTAATTTGAGCCATAATATGGATAGATCCATAGTGAAGACAATATTTAGCAGGGCAACTTCACTATATACAGATGTTCATTATAACCAGAATTAGTTTGCACATAATAGTCCATTGAAACAATCTGGGATTTCATTCTACTTCACTATAATAGGAGTTTTACTATATCCAAGTCACTCTGAGCAGCTTAACCCATTTTTTGGCTACCAGAAACTCTGTCCCCAGAAATTATTTGCTCCTGGAAAAGCTTCAAGACATCAGCAGGCATATTTCGCAAATTCACAGCTGTAAATGAAATGATATGTATTGGAGAGAGGTTTTAAAAGATCAATGTAAAGTTAGCTGCTAATTTAACACATTTTAATTTCTAAGCTATAAACACTGTACCTTTTAAAATGAGAAGTAGCTGGGAGGGAAATCCTGTCTATATAATGTGCACATAAGTCAGTTTCAATTAATTGCACCACTTCACCAAAGTAGCATTTCTTTCAGAGAGCATTCCAGAAATACAAGAGACAAAATGCTTTTGAATATGCAGAAAATGAATCATCTTTAAATAGGTAGAACTCTGGAGAATTAAGTGGCTGAGAAAATTGGATACTGGAATATGAACCTGACCAGTTCGATAGTGATCAAAAGTCATTACCTTTTAATTGCTGTGGTGATCTATATGAAACGAATTGATAGTCTCCATGCAGTTAGGAGTGACTCTTGTCTATGTCACACACACGCACAAAAAATTGTCTCAACTGGCAAGCTGGTTAAGCAGCCTCAACATATAAACTAAGGAAGGAATGAACATGAAGACTAAACAACACTCCAGGTGAGGGCTGAGACATATAGGTGGGTAAGTTTAAGCTGCTGCTCCTTGGGTAGTACAAGTCCCCAGGGCTGTCCATCAGACAACTTTCATGAGAATTACAAATTCATATAAGTCAAGTTATGCCCTCAGTCACACACATGCAACTTCAGTGAAGTAAATCTGTTTCCCTTTGAAGTCAGTAGGGTTGAATGGGTCTTACAGGAGGTAAAATTTTGACCCAAGGTGGGGGGTCGGGGGGAAGGAAATGAAAAGCTCTGGACGGACTGTTTTTTCAGTGCATATATCTATTTTATCCCCAACTGATCTATGTTTCAGAACTAGTTTATGAACTATGTAAATAGTTCCAGGGCCCCAGAATTTGTATTTCATTTTTAAGCTTAGATTTTCTCACCAGGGAAGAAATAGGAACATTTTAATAACTATGCATAGAATTATTGGGAACAAGGAGATGGCATCCATCAGTTGCAGAATAGAGTAGCTGGTAGCTTTCATAGAGGCGATAAGAGATTTACCTCAACGGTGTCTGTGCATGATGCTGCTGTCATTTCTACTACAATGAAATCTGCTGCCTTCACATCATCTGTTACTTACAACAATATTGCAAGCTTAAATGTTAATAATGGGAACATATACAGTGGATGTTACAGCTCAAGTGCAGTGATTTCATTAATGCAGTAGCCTAAAAGTCTAAAAGACAGATAGTGCATCTGCTCATGTATTAAAATGAAATAAATGCAGAAATTACTTTTCTCCCTTCCCCATAACTGGCATTTCTGAGCCTACTCATTGTAGCACCTATGTTGCAAAAATGTAAAGTAATTTGTGATTCTGTTATTGTTACAGCAGTCAAATGTGGGAGTATATATAAGTTTTCATCCTGCTTCCATAAATGTCTTAACAATCCCCAAAGCTTTACAAGTTAAATATTTTGCTTAAACGTAAAATAAAGTTTGAGCAAAGCACCCTATAAAGCAGAAATTAAGCTGAAAGAATAGAAAAACATATTGTACTTATGAGTATTGATTGTTAAATTACTTCACTGAGGTTGCAGAAGTTCCAGTCTTATCTCATTATCATTTACTAGATCACTACTCACAACCTTAGCACAGAGATGAAGTTTGTGTCACTATTTTCAACAAAGGAGTAGCAATGTATGTGTGTGTGAGAGAGAAATCTGTGTATAAAGGAAGGGTGGAATCTCCTAACAGACACAAAATACCTAACGAATATAGACAAGTCTGACAATAGTTTAACTGAGCAATTGCAGGCACGGACAGAAAAACAATGTGAGGAAACTGGTGCACCTAGATAAAAGTGCCAAAATAAAGAAGGAAGAATTATGGACAAAATTGTAACAGTGCAAGGAAATTACTTTTCTATGTAAGAATGTTCACATTCTGTTGAACAGATAACTCTGAACAGACATATCACTTTTTATATGTAAGATATAGCTAAATGCCCTGAGAATGAAAAATGTAATAATTAATCATGGAGTTAGACAACTAATGCTGCTCTTACAACAGACAGAAATTATACTTAGAGTGAACAATCCACATTTAGTCTTGGCTAGAGCAAGAAGTACAGTAGGTTTACAATGATGTTACTGTGTCCTTTATTAAATGCACCAGGTAGAAGGCTACCCATCCATAAATTCTGCCACAAAATAAAATGTATCCTTTCTCTCTAGTGCCACAACAAAAGCCTACTCAACCATTATCAAAGCTGTTTGCACAGAGCTTAATGCAGGAGTGATTGTTCAACACAATTTAATCTGTGCAAAACGTAGAGTGAGATGAACAGCTCTGGATCTGAAGTCAGAGCACGAGATGCATATCTTTCTCCAACTGAAATTGTCATCTCTGCCAAAAAAGATGACACTCCAACTCATCATCAAAATTTTGGGGTGGAAGAGCTGGAATCTATTAAATCAAATACTGTTTTAAGAACTCATCATAGGAAGTCCTAACAAAGTTGGACACACCTACATAACTACTACTTTTTAAAATTAATTAAAAATATTCAATAATAATACAAGCTACAAATTAGTAAGACACTAACCGCTTCCCTTTTATAGTTTTTATAGAATAGTGGTCAAATTCTTGGTTCCCCATTGGCCCCATTACACTCCGCTGGTGCAGCACAAAGTGGCCATAAATGGGGTTTCTCAGACACACAGAGCTGTCAGAATGGGTCTCCACTGGCTCTCCGCTCACTGCATTGTCACAATTCTCAGTTGTCCCAGAGGGACATTTGCAGCCATATTGCAAGCTAAAATAGCCCGAAGGTTGCTCTAGCTTACACCAAAGAGCACTGAGTGCAGGAATGGCAAATCAGATTCAAGGGGACACAAATCTCTTTCTCCCTCCAACCTTTCCCCTAGTACCAGTGAAAATAAACTGTGTGTTTACCACTCTTCTCTTATTGGTGATACAAAGGTGACTATTTCCAATACCAACAATTCCATCTATATACTGCTCCCATCTAAATCAATGGGACTGGAACAAGGATCAGAGATCTGTACTTTAAGTTGTCCAAGATAAAAAAAAATCCAACTCAGCCTTTTACATAAAATTGTTTACAAAAGTTGAGACAAATAGATTTGTACGAACTGGATTGTACAGGTTAAGAGAACCATGATAAGACATATTCCAGGCTCCCGGAAACAAGTAATGGGTTGATATGACAATGAGATAAAAGATTCCAGAAATGGGAGAAAAAGTTTAAAGTTAACAACATCAAAATGCGTTTTAATTGGTTCACGTTAATGCTAAACAGTTGTCACCATTTTTGGACATTGTTTATCTGAGTTTCACTGAAAGGGAGTGGTAGAGGTGACAGCTGGACTGGAAGGAGAAAACTCCACCTTTCCATCTCTTCTTGGACCATGGAATCTATCTTGACACCTTTGGGCCTTTATCTTCTTGATCCTGAAAGGCATCCTCACCAGACTGGGCCAGAGAGAGGGAACTGATGACATCGTCAAATACTTGCAATATGAAACTTAGGTTCCTGTACTCACACCCACCTACCCCACTCCTTGACTTTTTCCTTCCCTGCCATATTTCTTCTCTTTCCTCTCTCTCTTTTTTTTGCCTTCTCATAAACACATAGACTCCAGGACTGGAAGGGACCTCGAGAGGTCATCGAGTCCAGTCCCCTGCCCTCATGGCAGGACCAAATATTGTCTAGACCATCTCTAATAGACATTTATCTAACCTACTCTTAAATATCTCCAGAGATGGAGATTCCACAACTTCCCAAGCAATCTATTCCAGTGTTTAACTACCCTGACAGTTAGGAACTTTTTCCTAATGTCCAACCTAAATCTCCCTTGCTGCAGTTTAAGCCCATTGCTTCTTGTTCTATCATTGGAGGCTAAGGTGAACAAGTTTTCTCCCTCCTCCTGATGACACCCTTTTAGATACCTGAAAACTGCTATAAGACGGTTACTCACCTTTGTAACTGTTGCTCTTCGAGATGTGTTGCTCATATCCATTCCAGTTAGGCATGTGCGCCGTGCGTGCACATTCGTCGGAAAACTTTTACCCTAGCAACTCAGTGGGCCGGCAGGTCGCCCCCTAGAGTGGCGCCATCATGGCGCTTGATATATACCCCTGCCGGCCCACCCGCTCCTCAGTTCCTTCTTGCCGGCTACTCCGACAGTGGGGAAGGAGGGCGGGTGTGGAATGGATATGAGCAACACATCTCGAAGAACAACAGTTACAAAGGTGAGTAACCGTCTTTTCTTCTTCGAGTGATTGCTCATATCCATTCCAGTTAGGTGAATCCCAAGCCTTACGTAGGCGGTGGGGTCGGAGTGAAATGTGGCAGAATGAAAACTGCTGAGCCAGAGGCTACAGCATCTCTTGACTGTTGAACCAGGGCATACTGCGAAGCAAAGGTATGGACTGAGGACCAATGGAGCTGCGTGACAGATCTCGTGGGTAGGAACACGAGCCAGCAAGGCGGCAGATGAAGCCTGAGCCCTGGTAGAATGTACGACGATGTGGCTTGGGGAAATATGAGCCAAATCATAACAAGTGCGGATGTACGCCATCACCCAAGATGAGATCCCTGAGAGGAAAACAAGCAAGCCCTCCCTTTGGCCCGCTACCGTGACAGAGCTGGGGCACCTTACGAAATGGTTCTGTCAGCGCAATATAAATGCGAGCACTCCACAGATGTCCCAGGAGTGCAATGGTTGTGCCCATTGCGTTGAACTGTGGGTAACATGAAAGGCCGAAACCACCTTAGGGAGGAAAGCCGGGTGCGGTCATAACTGCACCCTGTCTTTGTGAAACCTAGTGTACGGCGGAACCACCGTAAGAGCTCTGAGCTCGGAGACCCGTCTGGCCGATGTAACAGCTACGAGGAAAGTTGTCGTCCAAGACAGGTATAGCAGAGGGCCGGTCGTGAACGGCTCGAATGGGGGAGACATAAGTCTGGTTAAAACTAGGTTGAGGTCCCAGGTTGGGGCTGGGCGGCGCACCCGAGGGTGCAAGCGCTCCAAGCCCTTGAGGGACCTCGAACCCATAGAGTGTGAGAACATGGAACGTCCACCTTAGCCTGGCTGGAAGGTAGAGATGGCTGCTGAGTGTATCCTCAGCGATGATACCGCCAGGTCCTGCCGCTGAAGGCCAGAGGCAGGCCAAATAGAGGGGATCGAGACCTCAGCAGGAGCAAGATCGAGCGTATTGCAGCTGTAGAAGAAACGCTTCCACCCGACCCGGTACATTGACCAGGTGGAAGGCTTCCTGTCACCCTGGCTCAGTTACGCAGCAGCCACACCGTGAGGCGAAGAGGCTGCAGGTCCAGGTGACGAAGCCTGTCGTTGCCCTGAGTGATGAGGTCTGGGTGGGGTGGCAGGGTAATTGGGTCGGTTATTGACAGGCCGAGCAACGTGGTATATCAGTGCTGCCTGGACCACTCTGGAGTGATCATGATGATGCGCGCTCTGCCCCTGCGGAGTTTGAGCAGGACCTAATGAACCAGTGGGAACAGTGGGAAGGCATAACGGAGTTGGCCTTTCCACGGCATCAGGAATGCGTCCAAGATCGATCCTGAGGAGAGACCTTGGAAGGAGCAGAACATCTGGCATTTTCTGCTCTCGCGGTGAGCGAACAGGTCTATGTGAGGAAACATCTCCACTTCTGGAAAGCAGAACGCCTCACATGGGGCAGAGTGATCACTCGTAAGACAGGAAAGACCTGCTGAGTCAAAGCGCCAAGACGTTCCGAATGCCTGGGAGAAAGGACGTCACTAGCTCCATCGAGTGGGCCATGCAAAAGTCCCGGAAATGGATGGCCTCCTGACAAAAGGGGGGAGGACCATGTCCCTCCCTGGTTATTTATGAAGCACATGGCCATTGTGTTGGCTGTAAACACCGAGATACCACGGCCTCGCAGCTGCCGCTGGAACCCCTGGCACGCCAGGCGGACTACTCTCATTTTTGGGGCATTGATGTGGAATGCCAGCTCCCGAGAAGACCAAAGGCCTTAAGCTCGGAGGTGACCATGAGCACTCGAGCAGAGAGATGACACGTCCGTCGTCAGGGGCAGTGAGGGCTGGGGTGGATGGAACCACATCCCTGCCCACACCAGGGAAGGAGTTAGCCACCACTCTAGGGAGCCGAAGGTGCTCGAGGGAACGGTGATTACCATGACCATTGGCTCTCTGTCCGGGTGGTACGCCGAGGTGAGCCGGACTTGGAGAGGACGGAGGCGGAGCTTGGCGTGTTTGGTTACAAACTTGCGGGCAGCCATGGACCCAGGAGACTGAGACAAGTAGGAGCCGAGGTCGTTGGGAAAGCCTGCAGACCTCAGATGATTGTTGCCATCGCCTAAAACCGCAGTTGTGATAAGCAGGCTCCGGCTAGGTAGGAGACCAGGATAGCCCCTAGGAAGTCCAACCTCTGCGTGGGAACCAGAGTGGATTGCTCTATAGTAATCATCAGGCCTTGACCTGTGAATAAGACCGTGACGATGCCCACACGCTGAGTGGTTTGTGTCTCAGAGTCTCCTCGGATAAGCAAATCGTCCAGATACGGAAAAACGCATATCCGACATCAGCGAAGGTAGGCGGCGACTATGGCCGTAAACCAGAAGTACTGACAGTTGGCTAGAAAGCGGAGGTATCTCCTGTGCGGAGGGAAGATGGCGTTGCGAAAGTACGCGTCCTTCATATCAAGGGCGGCATAGTAGCCCCCAGGAGGCAAGGATGGAATAACGGTTCCCAGGGATACCGTGCGGAACTTCAACCTTATCCTAAACCGGTTGAGTCCGTGCAGGACTAGGAAGGTCTGAGACCTCCGTTCGAGTGGGGGACTAGGGCATAACGGGAGTAAACCCCCTTGCCCCTTTCGTCAGTCGGCGTCTGCACCTCTTGTACGAGGAATTGCTCGTGAGAGGGGTCCCTGAAGGGGGACAGGGCTGGAACAAATTAGAGGTGGTACCTATGCTCCACCGTGCGCAGGACCCAGCGATCTGAAATTAACTGGGGCCACGCCAGGAGAAAGCGGGATTGGGATCCCGGCCTGTGACTGGTACACCGCCCTCAGGCGCACCTTGGAAGGTTCATCTTTGGTCCCAGTGGTAATTGCGAGGGACCTTGACCTTGGCTCTTTAGGGGTCCTGACGTTTGTCTGCGACCACCTTGGCCTCGCCGTTTGCCAAAGTCCTGTCTCTGGCTAGGCACAGAGTATGGCGGCTGGGGACAGAAAGGCCTGCGTTTGGTCGCTGGCATATGCATGCTGAGAGAGCGCATTAGGACCCTATTGTCCATCAGACTTCGCAGCCTGGGGCTGTCTTTGCCGCGAAGAGGCCTTTACCAACAAAGGGTAAATCCTGAATGGCATACTGCAGCTCCGGCCGGAGGTTTGAAACCTGAAGCCATGAGATGCACCTCATGGCGACACCAAAGGCCAGAGTCCTGGCTGCAGAGTCTGCTGCGTCCAACGAGGCCTGGAGGGACGCTCTTGGTACCTTTTTCCCCCGTCCTCCAAGACGGCAGCGAACTCTTGGCGGGAGTTTTGAGGGAGAAACTCCATAAACTAAACTACCTTCACCCAGGTGCTATAATTATAGCAGCTAAGCAAGGCTTGTTGCTTTGCTACCCAGAGCTGCAGGGCCTCTGCAGAGTACACCTGGCGGCCAAGCAGGTTCATTTGCCAAGCCTCTTTCGGTTTCGGGGCTGGCGCCCGCTGGCCATCGTATCAGAATCATGGTCCTGAGCATAAGATCTGCGCATGTGGGATGACACGGATGCGTGTCTGGATGGCCATGGAGGTACTAAAAGAAGGCACAGGAAGAGTCTCTGACTCTATCGGACCTTGCCCAACTTGGCACCAGGGACCGGCACCGGGAGGCGGACCGGTACCTGAAACGAGATCCAGACCCGCAACCAGAACGGTGCCGGGAGGTCGACCGAGATCTCGAGGCTCGGGGAGAGGCTACAGGAGTCAAGGTACCTGTCGCGATGCCGGGAGTCGGAACGGTGCCGATAGCGGGTCGGCGAACGGGATACCGACCGGTGCAGCGAGTGCGACCAGTACCGATGAGGAAAACAGCACCGGGACTGTAAGTGGTGTCGGGCGTGCCGACAGGACCTGGAGTGTCTGCGGGACCGTGATCATGAACGGTGCCGCTCTGCTGTGCTGACAGAGGACGGTCACATGAAGAGACTGTATTACCCGCACCGGCGGTGCCGGGGTCAGGCAGCATCGACTCTGTCATGGCAATGAGATCCCTCGCCGTTGGTAATGTCTCCAGCGTGGAGGGAACAGCAGGCTCAACCACAGTGCATACTGGGGAGCTGTCAGGCACCGGATTTGACGGCCCTCGTGGGACCGGGATCAACGGTACCGAGGTCGTCAGAGCTTCGGTAGGTGTTGGTGCCGGGCGATCCGAGTTAGATGAGCTGTCTGGCTGCGGTGCCATCGGCACAGAAGCAGCAGGAGCAATAAGCTCAACCGCGGCGCGTGCCGGGGAGCCGTCAGGCACCGGATTCGACGGCCCTTGTGGGACTGGAATCGACGGTGCCGACGTTGTCGGTGCCTCAGAGGTGTCGGTGCCGGGCAATCCGACTTAGACGAGCTCTCTGGCTGCGGTGCCGTCGGCACGGAAGCAGCAGGAGCAATAAGCTCAACCACGGCGCGTGCCGGGCAGCCGTCAGGCACCGGATTCGACGGCCCTTGTGGGACCGGGATCGACGGTGCCGACGTCGTCGGTGCCTCAGCAGGTGTCAGTGCCGGGTGATCCAACTTAGACGAGCTCTCTGGCTGCGGTGCAGTTGGCACGGAAGCAGCAGGAGCAGTAAGCTCTACCACGGCGCATGCCGGGGAGCTGTCAGGCACCGGATTCAATGGCCCTGGGGGACTGGAATCGACGGTGCCGATGTCATCGGTGCCTCTGCAGGTGTCGGTGCCGGGCAATCCGACTTAGACGAGCTCTCTGGCTGCGATGCAGGTGGCACGGAAGCAGCAGGCGCAGGGGGCTCAACCACGGCGCGTGCCGGGGAGCCGTCAGGCACCAGCAGGAATCGTAGGCTTTCTCGACCTCGGAGGAAGGGAGCGGTGCCGAGTCGACTTCGGTGCCGGTGACGGCCGGTGCCGAAAGGCCTTGGCAGTACCGGCGGGGTCCAGTGCCGAGGAGGCGCTTCTGCCAGCCGCTTGATCATCGCTCGGCGCTAAAGGTGGAGGGGTAAGTGAAAGTCCCGCTCCTTTTTGTTCTCGGCTTAAAAGCCTTGCAAATGGGGCACTTAGCTGTCAAGTGTGATTCCCTGAGGCACTTCAAACAGGAGTCGTGTGGATCTCCCTTCGGCATCGGCTTCTGGCGGGCCGAGCCCATTTTAAAACCCGGTGAGCCGTGCATGGGCTCCGGCACCGGGTTCATGGAAGGGGCTACTTCCTGAACCCCGCTAACTATTACTAAACTAACTATGTTAGCAAAGAAAAAACGTATAACTATACAAATATATATATAAAAGGATTATAACTGCATAACTATATACGAGAACTACGAGTAGCTAGGGAAGTGGAGGTCAGCTAAGCCGCGCTCCACTGTTCCAACGACCGACACGGGCGGTAAGAAGGAACTGAGGAGCGGGTGGGCCGGCAGGGGTATATATCAAGCGCCATGATGGCGCCACTCTAGGGGGCGACCTGCCGGCCCACTGAGTTGCTAGGGTAAAAGTTTTCCGACGAATGTGCACACGCCTAACTGGAATGGATATGAGCAATCACTCGAAGAAGAACATGTCCCCTCTCAGTCTTCTCTTTTCCAAACTAAACAAACCCAATTCCTTCAGCCTTCCTTCATAGGTCATGTTCTCAAGACCTTTAACCATTCTTGTTGCTCTTCTCTGGACCCTCTCCAATTTCTCCACATCTTTCTTGAAATGTGGTGCCCAGAACTGGACACAATACTCCAGTTGAGGCCTGACCAGCGCAGAGTAAAGCGGAAGAATGACTTCTCGTGTCTTGTTTACAACACACCTGTTAATGCATCCCAGAATCATATTTGCTTTCTTTGCAACAGTATCACACTGTTGACTCATATTAAGCTTGTGGTCTACTATGACCCCTAGATCGCTTTCTGCCATACTCCTTCCTAGACAGTCTCTTCCCATTCTGTATGTGTGAAACTGATTGTTCCTTCTTAAGCACTTTGGAGCACTTTGCATTTATCTTTATTGAACTTCATCCTGTTTACCTCAGACCATTTCTCCAGTTTGTCCAGATCATTTTGAATTTTGACCCTGTTCTCCAAAGCACTTGCAATCCCTCCCAGTTTAGTATCGTCTGCAAACTTAATAAGCGTACTTTCTATGCCAACATCTAAATCGTTGATGAAGATATTGAACAGAACCGGTCCCAAAACAGACCCCTGCGGAACCCCACTTGTTATACCTTTCCAGCAGGATTGGGAGCCATTAACAACTACTCTCTGAGTACGGTTATCCACTGCCTTCTGTCTAACAGCAGTCTGGCTTAGCCAGACAAGACAGCATCCTTTGCAGCACTACTGTAAGCCCATGACCACTGAGGCTTCAAAAAGCAATGTCCTAAACCAGAGGTTCTCAATCATTTTCTTTCTGAGCCTCCCCCCCACAACGTGCTATAAAAGCTCCACGGCCCACCTGTGCCACAATAACTGATTTTCTGCATATAAAAGCCAGGGCCAGCATTTGGGGATAGCTAGTAGGGCAATTGCCTGGGGCCCCATATCCCAGGGGCCCACATGAAACTACTTTGCTCAGGTTTCAGCTTCAGCACCAGGTGGCGGGGCTCAGGGACCTGGGCTTCAGAAGCATGTGGTGGGGGCTTTGGCTTTCTGTCCTGGGCCCCAGCGAGTCTAATGATGGCCTTGCTTGGAGGCCCCCCTGAAACCTGCTTGAGGCCCTCTATGGTGCCCCGGAACTCTGGTTGGGAACCACTGCCCTAAACAGCATGACATTGTTTAACAGAGGTAAACATAGAGGCTGGTATGACCAAACACTATACCCAGGTTTCTCCAGCAGTGATGGTGCTGACTTTTAATTGCAACAGAGACAGAAACTCCATTTTCTACCTTTGATATTCTTTTCTGTCACATTTTGTGTGCATTTGTCTTTTTTTATCTTCAAGGAAATGGGACTAGACTTTTACAACAGCAAAATAGCAGCAACTACAGTTGCCTGCCATCTCAACTAACTTCTTTTCTTTTCCCCCAAAAGGACAGTTAATACCAACTGCCCAACAAGAGTTTTTCCCTATACAAACATTCTGTAGCTAAAAGAAAGGAAATAAAGTATATTCTTAATCTTACTTAAATCCAGGGGTGGCCAACTTGTGGCTCCAGAGCCACATGCGCCTCTTTACACGTTAATATGCGGCTCCTTGTATAGGTACCGACTCCGGGGCTGGAGCTACAGGCGCCAACTTTACAATGTGCTGGGGGGTGTTCACTGCTCAACAGACCCTGCTCCCACTCCACCCCTCCCCCCTCGAGCCTGCTATACCCTCACTCCTCCCACTCCGAGCCTCCTGCACCTCACAAAACAGCTGATCAGAAGGTGCAGGGAGGGAAGGGGAGGCACTGACCGGCGGGGCTGCCAGTGGGCGGAAGGCACTGGGAGCGGGGGCGGAGCTGATGGGAGGGGGGCTGCTGATGTATTACACCTCTACTCTGATATAATGTGACCTGATATAACATGAATTTGGATATAATGCTGTAAAGCAGCGCTATGGCGGGAGGGGGTGGGGCAGGGCTGTGAACTCCAGCAGAACAAAACAAGTTCGATATAACGTGGTTTCACCTATAATACAGTAAGATTTTTTGGCTCCCGAGGACAGCGTTATATCGGGGTAGAGGTGTACTGTGGCTCTTTGGCAATGTACACTGGTAAATTCTGGCTCCTTCTCAGGCTCAGGTGGATCAACCTTGCTTAAACCATTTGAAATATGAAGTATTAACTGTTTTTCCTTCTTTTCCTGTATCTTTAATAAAAAGCTAAAATGATTGTTAATCATTGATTGTTACAATATGAGTGAACCAGAGAAAACCTGATGCAAAACCACACTTAACTGTGTTCCAGTGAACATGAGTTTTATTCACATATTATCCCTTGTTGGACCAGAGACACCTCCTTTTCCACGCAACAGGAAGAGACATGGCCAGGTTGGAGCGGTTAGCAGGTTGTTAATAATGTTACTATTTCATAACAAATTCTATTTAGTTTTGGTGCAAGGAAATGCACTGTTTGAGACAGAAATTTTAGTTGTCTAAGATGATGAAATATACAGGTATTATACACATCTAAATTGCACAATATTTAAGTATGATTAGTTTGTATGCATTCATATGCATTGTATATATATATTTTAATACTTTATAAATTATATAAACTTGTACAAATAACCTTTCAGTAGAAGGACAGACTTGTAGCATCCTGGTTTAGAATTTGTACAAGATGAGGAGAGTTCTACAAAAACCAGAAGCACTGAGGATAAATTTACAAAAGTCATATTTCTATTAGGGCTAAGCTTACCAATACCATTTAATGTATAACTTACAGAAATAACTACATCCCTTTAAAAGTCTCAGCATGCCTGATAGACTTTTTGACTGAAGAATAGCTAATACATTCGGATCTCAAGCAGCTCAACCTTAAACCTTTGTCATGGCCATATGGAAGAAATTCCAGAACAACTGAAATGGCAGCTACGGTCCATGAAGCACTAATAGGATTTCCACGTTTAGTGTTTCATTAATGTTCAGACAATGGCACATTTTCTCAGGTTCAGTTGGGCTATGCTCACTGCAAGACCAGGGTGTGTAGGTGGAACCAGAGTTGGTTTTACACCTAGACTGCATTTCACTGATCCTGGGGCAAACCACTGGCTGATCCAATCATAAGCATAAATAACAGCAGTTGCATGGCTGCTCTAGCATATAACTAGCTGCAGATAGGTACAGCACCCAGTACAATGGGTCCTGGTTCATACCCGGGGCTCCTAGGCACAACAGTAACATATAAATAATCACACAGGTACAAGTGGTGCATTTTGGGGGAGGGTTAGGGGTTAAATACTTATTATTATTTGTATTAAGTATTTTTATTATGGCATTGCTTTGTCCAGAATCAAAACACAAGGAGATAGATCACAGAAAACTGTTCTGTTAATTCATGGAAAATAAATTTATTCAAATCGCTCCCAATTCTATGAAGCAATCAATGGACATTGACCAGGAGGAACATTCTTACTATTTCTAACAATATAAATAAATTAATTTTTATCATTAACTCTAAATCTAACAAGAAGGCTTTGTTGTCTTTAAAATTCCCTTGATAAATCCATATTATCACAGTACTACCCTGACTGAAATTCTGTGTTAAGAATGTTTTAAAATATTCTGGCATTTAAAACATTCACAAATGCATCTTCTACTTCAAATCTCAACTTAAAATCCATTTCTTTTATTTAACCTTCAGGTCACTGATTCAAGACTCCTACACCTGCCTATAGTTTTGTACTCACATCATATTAGACTGTAACCTCTTTAAGGCAGGGACCTATCTAAAAAGTGTTTTGTAAAGTACACCAATGGTATAATAAAATAATTATGGATATTCTTTGTATCATGCTCTTTTCCAATATCAACTTCTTCATCCACAAAACAGACTGGTACCTGCAGTGATTATGTATAAACGACACAGGACTTTGGGGCAATCTTTGTAAAGATGCCCTTTGAGAGAGAGAGGTAGAACAATATATGTTCCTTGTGGTATCCCAGAGACATTAATTCTCACTACGTGGGAAACTGTAGGGAGTCTCCTGTGGAACTACCAATGTTTCTGCATGAAAAAGGTGGCTGGCATATAAGAGCCAGCACTCAGGATTTTTTTCCATTCACTTTCACCAATCTTTTTCAAACACATGCTTCATAAATCCCATAGGAACGTGTCTGTCATTTCCTGAAAAATAACTTACTTGGCTCTCCGAATTACAAAGCTTCTCCTTGCCAACGTAATGCAGACTATGGAAATAAAGCCAAACTAAGATGCTAGAAGATCTGGCACTTTTGTGTTTTTCTAAAGCACAAATGTTGCACAGATGCCTTCCTTTTAAAACCCAACTGACACGGCAGTCACCTTTGTGTCAAGATCCTTAGAAACAAATGTAAACAACAATAATGAATAAGTTGAGATATATAGGTCTCAAAGTGCTTTTAGAGTAAGAATTCTAAATTCTGTATTACAAATTGAGCAGGTGAGGCAGACACTGAACTCTTGGATTTCCAAATTATTCCTGTGGTTAAATTGCTCTGATGATAGGGTTGCCAGGTGTCTGCTTTTCAGTCAGAATGCCCAGTCGAAAAGGAACCCTGGCAGCTCTGGTTGGCACTGCCGACTGGGCTGTTAAAAGTTGGGTAAGCGACAGAGCAGGGGCCCGGGGTTAAGGCAGGCTCCCTGCCTGCTCTAGCTCCATGTGGCTCCTGGAAGCATGTGCCAGGTCCTTGCAGCCCCTAGGCACATGGACAGCCAGGAAGGCTCCATGCACTGCCCCTGCCTTCACAGCTCCCACTGGCCGGGAACCGTGACCAATGGGAGCTGCGGGGGCAGCACCTGTGGGCACGAGGGCAGTGTGTGGAGCCTCTCTGGTCACCCATGCACTTAGTGGCTGGAGGGACCTGATGGCCGCTTCCTGGAAGCCCAACCATCTGCCCCAGTCCTGAGTTCTCCTCCTTTACCCAAACCCCTCATCTCTGGCCCCACCCTTGAGTGCACACCCCAGCAAGAGCCCTCTAGTCCAGTGCAAGTGAGTGAAGGTGGGGGATAGCGAGCGACGGAGGAAGACGGGATGGAGTGAGCAGGGGTGGTGCCTCGGACAAGAGATAGGGCAGAGATGTTCAGTTTTGTGCCATTAGAAAGTTGGCAACCCTATCTGATGAGAGACACTAAAAATATGCATCTTGCAATACTCTCAATGATCTTCAGACTGATCTAAATGTCTGTTGAAAACAATGAAATATTTCAGAGCAAGTGACATAGAATATAAAACAAGTATCTGTTCATTCCTTTGTGGCTTTATGAATAACCAGTACAACTTCAAATTTAAAGAAATGCCCTTTCAAAGAGTTACTCACCTCTGCCTCTTTCAAGCCTTACTATACTCAGGTCTACAATGACACAGCAATCTTCACTTATGTCTGTCAGAAGTAGTTACAGGCAGGGTTTATTTCAAATGGCATAGAAACCAATTTCAGATTATGTTTATTGAATAGAGGTCTTCTACTTTTCTGATGCTTGTGCTGATTTTATTAGGTATCACATTTCAAAGCAACACATTACAGGTATTTCCAAACCAGATTTCTCTGCCCATTTAGCAGTACGCATTTTGCTTTTCTTAAATCAGTACATAATGAGTAAGATAAATAATAGCACCATAACTTCAGACAAATGTGTTTTCCAAATCAGACCTCAGTTACCGCAATTCATGAAAATCAACTCCAGCTAGGCAGACCACTGAAAGTGAGATGCACAGATTTCAGATACACTCTCTTGTTGGCCACAACTATTCTATTCTCAGTGGTGATCACTGTAGTATCTGAGCATTTTCAAGTAGTGCATTAAATGATGTGATTAACAATTGTCCTATGTTTGTTCTCTCCCTCCCTCTTCCCCTAAGAGAAGAAATGTCTGCAGTGGAGTGTCTTGTTTTAGTAAGGCTGGAGGTGTTTTTATTGGTTTTATTTTGCTCCATATTTTTGTTAGCATGTTTTTTAATATACATGTTAATATGCAGTCATGTTAGAGAAGCCAAGATCAAAGAAGTGCATCTTGCACTTGGAGCGGTGGTGAGATCTGTGATTATCCTTAGTTCCTCGGGGAGTTCATTCCATAGTTTCAGAACAAAACCCCAAGGAAGTTCCTGCATAGATGAGATTTACCCTTATTGTAAAGAGTTGAAGGAAGACTTCCAGTCAGGTCTGCTGAGTCAACCTTTATGGTTGATACACAGGGTGCTGTTGCCTGGGCATGGTCTGAGAGTGAGAGAATCATGGGATTCCACCCCACAACAGGTGAAGGCAAGAGACCTCCTACCAGGCTGGGGTGCACTTATAGAGACCAGAGAGGAGTCAAATGTACAGCAGATTAACCCTGCAACTGTGACACTCAGGTTATTTCATTTACTCAAAATCTGCCATAGTGGATTCAATGGTACCTACCGATGACCTTTTTGAAGGATATGAGCTGCTGTGTTGCATTTTTTTAAACAAGTCCCTGGAAACATCACCCGACCTTGCTGTTTACAAACTTCCAGTTTCTGTGCCACTAGGGCACTTTTGGAATGTCTAGGAGATTTCCAGCAGTCAAATACAAGAAAAACACTTGCTCTGGTCCAATTAGTGTCTCCATGATGCAGAATGGGATTCCCTGAAGCTAGCTGGGTACTCTCACTGTAGTTAGAAGTACTCTTTTGCTTCCAGACTATCTGACTTATCTATATTACACTTGTTTTCCTCACTTTGGACACTTGGATGACTTCTTGGAGACTCTCTAGAGATTAGGTTGTCAAGGATTTTGATAAGAATGAGGGGTCAGTTTTTTTCAACAAAAAAAACTGAATTGTATCAACTCTACATTCTTTTAGTAGAATTTATGTAGATGCAGCATTCTCATCATGTGTTTAAAATCCTGTTGAACTAAACAACAATTAATTTCCTCTATTCGAGAAGAAGAGGATCAAGGACATTCTACATCAGAGGTAGGCAACCTATGGCACCTGTGCCAAAGGTGGCACACGAGCTGATTTTCAGTGGCACTCACACTTCCCGGGTCCTGGCCACCAGTCCAGGGAGCTCTGCATTTTAATTTAATTTTAAATGAAGCTTCTTAAACATTTTAAAACCTTTATTTACTTTACATACAACAATAGTTTAGTTATATATTATAGACTTATAGAAAGAGACCTTATAAAAATGTTAAAATGTATTACTGGCACGCAAAACCTTAAATTAGAGTGAATAAACGAAGACTCAGCACACCACTTCTGAAAGGTTGCCGACCCCTGTTCTACATATATCAGGACAGACTTCTGACCAAGTCAGAGCCCTCAAGTAAAGCTCAGGTCCAAGTGATTCAGTGTACAGCAGATGAACATCACAGGCTGATGGTTCATGTATGTAATTCAAAAAAGATATTAAGATGTGTTTTAGGAACTTCTTCCAGTAATGGTACCATCCTCTCTTCTCACAGATGAAGGAAAGCAGGAAGCAGTACTTGGCGTAGTATAGCACCTTCTGGCCATTAGAGTGCTAGCTTTGCTGCCATCTTTAGAAATATTTCAAGGGAATTGTTTTTACTTCAGTGCCCAGAAACTGGAAGAGCTCACCCAGTACTTGAACTCCAATAGTTAAATCCATTCTTGACACTTCTGGATGAAGTCTGTGCCGACAGCAATTTAAAAAAAAGCAATAAATCCCAGAATCTTTACCACTTCAGTGGATTTACAGTGCTCTTACCTCTCTGCTTCTGTTAATCAGTGTAATTAGAATACTTGATGTTTGCACTGGGATCTGTTCTTCATCTCTAATGTTGTGCCTAGCTCTTTTAGCTTGCATGTGGAACTAGAGTATTTAAAAGATAACGGTGGCAGAGATAGATGCTTTGTAGAAAGAAGGGATTTTCAGTCTCCCGCACTTGAACAACTGACTCATGTGAGCTCCAGGCTAGCTTGAGCAGAGTCAATAGCGAATTGGTCATTACATCTACTTTAATTCATAGACCTTATGTCAACCCACTAAGCCCACCACCTGATTTCATAACCAATAGGCTTGCAATTGACTAGAAGGTTCTCTCTCTCCTCCTAGAACATAAGCCCTCCTCTTTCCATTAGTGAAACACAATAAATATAAAATCTTGAATAAATAAAGTGAACTAACCTTAAAGATGCATCTGTTCTGACTCTGATTTTGTACATTTTTTAAAAGTTCCCTTCTCCTTCTCACCTTCTATTTTGCACTTCAAACCATTTTTTGCCTCTTTTCCTCTTCATTAGTTCCCTTCAATCTTTCCTTTATTTTCCTTCTCATCAACATTTTGCTCCTTTCCTTTTCTAATTTCTCCCTTAGTTCCTCTCTGATTCTCTTTCTTCCTCTTCCCCACTTTCTATCCTTTCCCTTCTGCCATTCTCTGGCCAAGGGGTAGCTGTGTGATTGTCAGGAAGGGAAAGAATGGCTCTCCTTTCCCTATGAAAGTGGGAGGAAATGGGCTTCCTCTTCTTTCCTCTGTGCAGGAGCAGGGACAGAGGAAGGGGCAGGGGCAGCATCTGACGGTTTATCCAGCTTTTCAATCACCTCCAGCATACACAGCTAGGAGCAAGAGAACCCAATCAGGTGTAGGGGGAAATTACTGCTCCACTGTGTTCTCCCTTATATCACCAACCCATAGCTCCCCCTGTTGCCTTTCCATATGTGGTGAACTTTGCTGGCCAAATCACCATACCGGTGGTTCAGCAATTCTTCTTGTGTTTGAGCTGAGGAAGAGCAGTGCTAGAGTGGTATGTCAGCATGCCAAGAAAAAGTAGGGGTGTCACCCCTCCACATGCCTGTCTAACTGAAACAATGATGACTGCGTTAGAGAGGTGTTCTGTGTGCACTGGAACCTTAAGAGGTGTTCAAGACGGCATCATCGATGCATTCATGGATGAACGTTCCAAGCATCCTTTGGCGTGAGCTTAAATGCTTCCCCAATTCATTCTGGACCTGGAAACCACAATGGAAGGGTTGGTGATTGTTCTGACTTGCTGACGTGACGGTACAAGAGAAAGGTAAAAGAACTCGCTGACTAAAGACGACACAAACAAAATAAGACTTATTTGATGGCAGTATTATTAATTTGTAATGTGGTCCTCCAAAAATAAAAACATAAAATTCCCTCATTGCCGTCAACTCTGGGATCTGCAGGAATTACTTATGACAGCACCAAAAATCAAACTGGGAAAGATTTTTTAAAAATAAGTGCCTAATGTCAGGCTCCTAAATCAATATATAGGTATCTAAATATTAATTGAGGAGCTTTACTTCCAGAATCATTTTTGAAAACCTTAAATAAAGTATATTTTCAGATCCCAGCTCTCCTATAAAGGAACAGCGTTTTTTCTGTTATGCCCAAAATAAACACTTGTGTTATACTCCAATATGCATATGTACATAATATATTTCCAAGACTTCTTCATTAATATTCTACAGTCTGAATGCTAACAAACTTATGCCAACCACAGTCTTTCCGTAAGTGTTTTTACTTCTTCAGAATCATTGGGTGAGCATGCTGGAAGCTACTGGTATTGCGGGTTTATTTCAAGGAAGACATACAAGAGTACTGCACTTATTCCACATTGCAGTCAGTTTCTTTGCAGATGATTCTATTCTTTATCCTGAAGCAAGGATTACCTCACATAGCAACATATGCAAGTAATGCTTTCTGTTATCTCTAGTTGGCTAGGAGACTCCTTCCCATCCTTGTGGATGACGACCTGGCCTCGGTTATTTAAGCCTTTGTCACTTCTTGGTTGGATCATAGCAATGCCATACACCTGGGCACAAAGCTTTCTGCTCTTAGGACACTCCTTCTGGTACACAATGCTGTATCATGTCTCTTCAGCAATACAGGCTACTCAGAACATTAAACTTGTTTGCTGCTCTCTACACTGGCTTCCCACAGAACACTGAATCAAGGACTTGGTTCTTAAGCAAGATGTCCCATTGCCTAGGCTCAGGTTATCTAAAAGACTATGTCAAATATCAGAAAGGTAGCCGTGTTAGTCTGGATCTGTAAAAGCAGCAAAGAGTCCTGTGGCACCTTACAGAGTAACAGACGTTTTGGAGCATGAGCTTTCGTGGGTGAATACCCACTTCGTCGGATGCAACTAAAAGACTATGTGATGCTCTAGGACATACTGGTAGTGCCTTCTCTAACTTCTCTTCATCTTCCAGCACAGGAAGTTTACCCAGATCCTTTCTTAATGCTCAGGATCTGACTAGAGAAGGGGCTTTTTTAAAAACGCTTATGTGGGTTTGGAAAACTTTCATCAATAAAATATTGGGAGCAGTCTGGGCTCTCAGCTTCCAGAGTGGAAGACTCATAAGTTTCCTTTTCATTGGTAGGAAGGAGGAGCAGACAGGAGGCACATTGTTGTTTTTAGGCAATTTCTGTTTAAGCAATTAACTTGTACACGCTCTCTGTATTATTTACTTAAATGTTTGTCTGCACTTTGTAATTATAGAATGAACTATCTCTGCTATTAGATAGTATCTCCAATCCTCTCTCCCTCATCAGATATCGCCAATCCAAGCACTGTCATCTGATTTTGGAAGGAGGTATCATTATGTCAATTAAAGCCCTGCACCTCACAAAGAGATTCGATTTGTCAGGTTAACCACTTCTGAGCAACCCAGAGTGGGATAAAGAAATGGCTGCAAAGTGCTATTCTGTTGTTAGGGGCCAGTCTCATTCTTACTCCCAATACTTGGAAAGGAATCCACCTCTACTGAGAGAAGGTCCTGAAAAAGATAACTGGCACAGTGAAGAGAGAAAGACCCCACTATGGTAAATTAAGGATTTCTTTCTTTCTTTCTTTTTTTTTGGGGGGGGGGTAAGGGGGAAAAGGAGGTGGATTTCAGGGAATAGAATAATTTGAATAAACATTCATTTCCATGATGGTCTTTTGTCAAGGCAGAAGAAATGATGGAAGTTGCATAAACAGCAAGGAGTGTAGCAGAGGAATGGGCTCAAACTATATAACTTCTAATCGCTTGTTGCCACCTGTCATTTGTGACTAAGGCCACGTTTACACTAGCAGCACTTTCCTGGCACAGGAATACCACTCTACTATACAAGCAAAGCACTTATTCCAGCCCTCACCAACTGAGATAAACTATACTGGCATAAGCTCAGTTGAGTCCTTATAACTATACTAAGGGTTTTTGCCAGCATAGCTATGTCTGTCAGGGATCACCTCTTCATACCCCTCACCAACACAGGCATGCTGGCAGACTGTCATACACAGGGTAGACCTGGTCTAAGGGCTGGTCCACACTACGGGGGGAAATCGATCTTAGATATGCAACTTCAGCTACGTGAATAACGTAGCTGAAGTCGAATATCTAAGACCGGATTACTCACCCGTCCTCACCGCGCGGGATCGATGTTCGCGGCTCTCCCTGTCGATTCCGCAACTCCGTTGGGGTTGATGGAGTTCCAGAATCGATATAAGCGCGCTCGGGGATTGATATATCATGTCTAGATGAGACGCGATATATAGATCCCCGAGCAATCGATTTTAACCCGCTGATACGGCGGGTAGTCTGGACGTAGCCAAAGAGTGCAAGATGAACTCCATGTTAGTGGGGAGTAAGGATTCTGACCCAAGAACAAATGAAAACTGATTTGGTTCCACAAAATGTGAATGTGGTAGAGAGTTAGGAGGCAGGAGAGGGAAAACATTTTCTTATGAATAAGGTAGAGAGCCAAAATACAAGGCATATTAAATAGATGGAACAAATTCTCTTCTGGCATAACATCGTTGACTTCAGTGGGGTAATGCCAGCTGAGAATTTGGTACAGCTGAGAATTTGATACTCACATATCAATCTCCTAGAAAAAAGGAAAATGTGAATGGCTTGTCAGGATTCCAGCGAGAGTATTTATGATAAGGCCATATTTTCCTGGAAAGAAAATCAGCTGAAATATTAAAACAACGACTTTGCACTACAGGATGTGCAATTCAAGTGTCATTTAAGCAATTCTATGGTGTGGGAATGAATGCCCTATCAGAGGTATGACCTATCAGAGACTGGTGCACACTTTATAATTTTGAAGACTACAAAACTGATTTAGTGAAAATTACATTAATTTGTAACTGCCTTCCTGAGGTACGTCTACACAGCAATTAAAGACCTGCAGCTGGTCCAGGTCAGCTGATTCAGGCTTATGGGACTGTAAAATTGCTGCGGACATGTTCAGGCCAGGTCCCAGGGTCTGCAGCCCAAGCCAGAAACTCAACAAAGCAATTTTTAGTTCTGCAGCCCAAGCCCCACAAACCCAAGTCAGCTGACCCACAGGTCTTTTATTGCAGTGTAGACGTACCCTTGGTGACTCAGCTACAAAGGCAAGTACTGAGTAACTAAATGCAAAGATGTAAATGAAATCATGTTAAGTATTGTACCACTACATTTCAACACATAGCTTTAAATTATGAACAGCTCTGATGCTGAATCACTGTTGAAAGCAAAGAAAAATGTGCACACAGCTGGCCCAAGTGACAGGTAACAGATGAATGAAAAGCTCTGCTGTATGTTTTATTGCTGCCTGTCGCTGGAATTGCAGATAATAAACCACACGTCTCTTCAAATGCTAACTGGAAGTGTCAAAGTCAAAAGATATCAGTCATAGGCATAAAATCTACGCTTGCCACATTCTCAAAATAACAAAAACCAAAACACACCACTCTATCATAAGCACAAACTACAGGAAAACAAATTAAAAAAAAAGATCGCTTCTTTCAATATGGTTTGAGTTCTCTGAAAATTGTAATAAGAAAAATAAAAACTAGAAAATTTCTAAGGAAGGCATTATGAGAAGATAACATCAAAAATGTTAAAAATTAAGTTCCTAAAGTTAGGTTCCTAAATTAATCTTTATGGATTTAAAGACGTGACTTGGTTTTGGGAGGTGCTGACCAACTTCCTTTTGGAGATGACGATGCTCAATACCTCCAGATATTAGATCATTTCTTTAGATGCATAAATATGGATTTAGGTTCAAAACTTTAGGCTCCCATATTCGAAAATGTTGACCAGCATCTCTAGAAACAGAAATAAGGACAAGTAACGTGAACAGCTGTTCTGCCCTCATTCCCATACTTCCAAGTTTCATGGGTCTCTCTCATCTGTCTCATTAACTTCATGGAAAACTACATCCCATTTAGGTAAACCAAATTTGAACCTCGATGTTTTCCTCTTTCTCTTGGCTTTTGTAGAAAAAGAAAAGTTTTTCTAACTTTTATCTCCATGAAACATTGCCACGAATTAATAAAAAAGATACTTTCTTTGTAATTACAAAGGCCGCATTATTAAGAGAGGTTACAATCTCCTTCTGAGTAAGCAAGAGTATAAACTCCACACAGCAGCTGTGCTGTTTAGATGAATCAACTTTAAATACACACACAAAAAAGCTGCTCACTGCTTGGTGGAAAGTCGACTTGCCTTGTGTTATCCCCTGGATAGAGGGGAGCTGCCATTCTATTCCCCACTATCCCTCTTCCTCCCTAGACAGGATAGACAGCTGCTCCAACTCAAGCAGTCTCTTGCCACTCCACTACGTTCACTTGCACCCATATTTCCTTCCCTTATCCCTCACAGCTTCCTACCCATCATATTCTTCTTCGCAGTCACCTCATTCCCTTGATACCTTTAACAATTTGGGCTTAATTTTTCCATGCATGCTGCCTGATTCAGACAAACATTTTTGGAAAGTTTCTGCTAAAATAGTTCAGCCATTCTTAAGAACAGTCAGAGATAAATATGTTGTTTTGCCCATGTAAAATTTCTTACAACCATGTTCTCAAGACCATGCTTTGGAGCAGAGACTTTGGGGGCAGAAGGGTAGAATTACTCTGGTGTTAAGGATGTGCCTTTTGTGTGAAAATCCATCCAAATTTAGCCACAGCATAAGCCTCTGAAAAATCACAGTTTGCTCAGTAGAGGTTTGTTAGATGCTGGTAGCATTGTTCTCCAAAGATTCTGTCTGTGCTAAGCATGATCCATCCCCACAGTACAGTTCCCCTATGCTGACTGGACCGAGCATATGCTGTCCCCACAAAGCAGCTGAGTATGCTTCATTCCAGAGCTGCAGGGGCTGAGCAGGACTTTTCCAGCAACTGCATCATCTAGACACCAGGAGCTGCTCAGATGCTAGGCATCAGAACTGAGCCCTGGTCTACACTATGAGTTTAGGTCGAATTTAGCAGTGTTAGATCAATTTACCCTGCACTTGTCCACACAATGAAGCCGTTACCTTCGACTTAAAGGGCTGTTAAAATCAATTTCTGTAGTCCTCCCCCGACGAGGGGATTAGTGCTGAAATCGGCCTTGCCAGGTCACATTTGGGGTAGTGTGGACACAATTCGACAGTATTGGCCTCCAGGAGCTATCCCAGAGTGCTCCATTGCGACCACTCTGGACAGCACTCTCAACTCAGATGCACTGGCCGGGTAGACAGGAAAAGGCCCATGAACTTTTGAATCTCATTTCCTGTTTGGCCAGCGTGGCGATCTGCAGCTGAGTGCAGATCTCATCAGCAGAGGTGACCATGATGGAGTCCCAGAATCACAAAAGAGCCCTGCATGGACCGAACGGGAGGTATGGGATCTGATCACTGTATGGGGAGACGAATCAATGCTATCAGAACTCCGTTCCAAAAGACAAAATGCCCAAACATTTGAAAAAATCTCAAACGGCATGAAGGACATAGGCTATAACAGGGACACGTAGCAGTGCTGCGTGAAACTTAAGAAGCTGAGGCAAGCTTACCAAAAAAACAGGGAGGCAAACAGCTGCTCCGCGTCAGAGCTCCAGACATGCCACTTCTATGATGAGCTGCATGCCATTCTAGGTGGTGCAGCCACCACTACTCCATCCCTGTGCTTTGACTCGTCAATGAAGTAGCATGCAACAGGGATGTGGGTTTTGGGGATGAGGAAGATGATGAAAAGGAGGTTGAAGATAGCTCACAGCAAGGAAGGGGAGAAACCATTTTCCCTGACAGCCAGGAACTGTCTCACCCTGGACCTGGAGTCAGTACCCCCCAAACCCACTTAAGTCTGCCTCCTGGACCAGCCACGCAGAGAACGGACTTCTGGTGAGTCTACCTTTGTAAATATTATACATGGTTTAAAAGCAAGTGTGTTTAATGATTAATTTGCCCTGGCATTCACGGCCAGTACAGCTACAGGAAAAGTCTGCTAGCGTGTCTGGGGATGGAGCGGAAATCCTCCAGGGACATCTCCATAAAGCTCTCCTGGATGTACTCTCAAAGCCTTTGCAAAAAGTTTCTGGGGAGGGCAGCCTTATTCCGTCCTCCATGGTAGGGCACTTTATCACACCAGGCCAGTAGCACGTAGTCTGGAATCACTGCATAACAAAGCATGGCAGCGTATGGTCCCGGTGTTTGCTGGCATTCAAAGAACATCTGTTCTTTATCTCTCTGTGTTATCCTCAGGAGAGTGATATTATTCCTGGTCACCTGGTTGAAATAGGCTGATTTTATTAAGGGGACATTAAGAGGTGTCTGTTCCTGCTTGGCTGTTTGCCTGTGACTGAACAGAAATGTTCCCCGCTGTTAGCCACGCGGTCCAGGGAGGGGTGAAGCGATCATCCCAGAGAATTGTTGCGGGGGGGGGTAGTTGGGTTTGTGCTGCACATTAACCCAAAAACCGCAGCCGCTCCTCCTTTTAAATGGTCAACCCATTTTAAATGGTCAACCCAACGGCTGCTTGGTATGGGAAATGAGGGCACTGCTGTTTGAAACCATTCCCACATGTTATGAAGCTTAAAGAAGCCAAAAGACAGTGTCTTACCATGGCTGCTTGCAAGCCAAATTCTGTTGCCTGGCCCTGCGTGAAAGATGTCTCACACCAAACCGGCATACCCTCAATAAGAGGCAAAATGCGACCTTGTACTGAAAGCACATGTGCTATGTAATGTTAACAGCAAGCTTTACCATGAAAGAGTCTACCCATTGTTCTCTAAAATGCATCTTTTAAACTACCACTCTCCTTTTTTTCCCTCTATCAGCTGCAAATTTTTCAACGCTCACATTATCTTCTCCTTCCAAGAGGCTAGCAAAGATTAGAAGTGAAAAAAATGCACTTGCGATGAAATGTTCTCTGAGCTCATGCAGTCCTCCCACAGTGAAAATGCCCAGTAGAATGCATGACAATGTCAGAGTTCAGGAAAGCACAATATGAATGCAAGGACAGGTGGCGGGCTGAAGATAATAAGTGGCGGGCTGAAGATGATAGGTGGCGTCAGCTTAGTGACAGAAGGCAAGAGGCAATGCTGAGGCTGCTGGAGGAACAAACTGATATGCTCCAGTGTATGGCTGAGGTTCAGGAAAGACAGCTTGAGCACAGACCACCGCTACAGCCCCAGTGTAACCAACCACCTTCCTCTCCAAGTTCCATAGCCTCCTCACCCAGATGCCCAAGAACGCGGTGGAGGGGCCTCTGGGCTCCCAACCACTTTATCCCAGAGGACTGCCCAAGCAACAGAAAGCTGGCATTCAATAAGTTTTAAAGTTCAGTGTGGCCTTGTCCTTCCCTCCTCCTCCATCCCACCCAGTGCTTCCCTCCTCTCCCTCCCCCGCCAGGCAACCTTGGCAGTTATCCCCCCATTTGTGTGATGAATTAATAAAGAATGCATGAATGTGAAGCAACAATGACTTTATTGCCTTTGAAAGCGGTGATTGAAGGGGGACGGGAAGGTGGTTAGCTTACAAGGAAGTAGAGTGAACCAAGGTGGGGAGGGTCATCAAGGAGAAACAAACAGAACTTTCACACTGTAGCCTGGCCAATCATGAAACTAGTTTTCAAAGCTTCCCTGCTGTGCTCTTCTAACCGCCCTGGTGTCTGGCTGTGCACAATCAGCAGCCAGGCGATTTGCCTCAACCTCCCACCCCGCCATAAACATCTCCCCCTTACTCTTGCAGATATTGTGGAGTGCACAGCAAGCAGTAATAACAATGGGAATATTGGTTTCACTGAGGTCTATCCAAAGCAGTAAACTGCACCAGCACGCTTTTGCAAATGCACATTCTACCACCATTCTGCACTTGCTCAATCTATAGTTGAACAGCTCCTGACTACTGTCCAGGCTGCCTGTGTATGGCTTCATGAGCCATGGCATTAAGGGGTAGGCTGGGTCCTCAAGGATAACTATAGGCATTTCAACATCCCCAATGGTTATTTTCTGGTCTGGAAAGAAAGTCCCTTCCTACAGCTTTTGAAACAGACCAGAGTTCCTGACAATGCAAGCGTCATGTACCTTTCCCAGCCATCCCATGTTGATGTTGGTGAAATGTCCCTTGTGATCCACCAGTGCTTGCAGAACCATTGAAAAGTACCCCTTTCGGTTTAGTACTCGCTAGCTTGGTGCTCCGGTGCCAAGTTAGGGATATGGGTTCTGTTAGGGAATCCCATTGCAGCAAAGCCATCCATTATGACCTGCACATTTCCCAGTCACTACCCTTGATAGCAGCTGCTCTTCAACTGCATTGGCTACTTGGATCACAGCAGCCCCCACAGTAGATTTGTCCACTCCAAATTGATTCCTGACTGACCGGTAGCTGTCTGGTGCTGCAAGCTTCCACAGGGCTATCGCCACTCGCTTGTGAACAGTGAGGGCTGCTCTCATCTTGGTATACTTGCGCTTCAGGGCAGGGGAAAGCAATTCACAAGGTTCCAAGAAAGTGCCCTTATGCATGTGAAAGTTTTGTAGTCACTGGGAATCATCCCAGATATGTCACACTATGCGGTCCCACCAGTTTGTGCTTGTTTCCTGGGCCCAGAATCAGAGTTCCATGGCATGAACCTGCCCCATTAACACCATGATGTCCACACTGCCGGGGCCCGTACTTTGAGAGAAATCTGTGTCCATATCCTCATCACTCTCATCCTCACACTACCATCGCATCATCGGCTGGTTTTGCTTTTGCAGGTTCTGGTTTTGCATATGTTGCAGGACAATGCGCGTGGTGTTTACAGTGCTCATAATTGCGGCGGTGATCTGAGCGGGCTCCATGCTTGCTGTGCTATGGCATCTGTGCTGAAAAAAGGCACGAAACGATTATCTGCTGTTGCTCTGACAGAGGGAGGGGCAACTGATGACATGGCTTACAGGGTTGGCTTACAGGGTTGTCATACAGAATGGCCCCCTCAAAGACTGAACTCAAAACCCTGGGTTTAGCAGGCCAATGCTCAAACCACTCAGCTATCCCTCCCCTCACTATTTATGGAGGGAGAGAGGGAAGGAAGGTGGTGAGCAAATGAATACAAAACAAATCTGGTCTCTTTATTGTTTTGATCCACTCCATCTCTCTTATAAATCTTAGGCTGGCAGCAGACGGTGCAGTACGACTGCTAGCCATTGTTGTCTCTCGGCTGCTCACCAGAAAATGGTGCAGTATGACTGCTGGCCATCATCGTCTCCCATTTATGTCCAGGCGCCCCCAACCGACCTCACCGAGGCCAGCCAGGAGCACACATGTCTGCCCGGGAGCCCCCGACAAACCTCACCAAGGTCGGCTAAAAAAGCACCCAGGAGACGACGATGGCTACCAATCGTAATGCACCGTCTCCTGCCAAAAGGCAATGAGCTGCTGCTTTGTAGCAATGAAGTACCACGTCTGGTAGCACCCAGGAGACATACAGTGACGGTGAGCTGAGTGGGTTCCATACTTGCTGTGGTATGTCGTCTGCACAGGTAATCCATGAAAAAAGGCGAGGAATTATTTTTTTGCCATTGCTTTCACGGGGGGTGGGGGTGGCTGACGAAGTTTACCCAGAACCACCTGCGACAATGTTTTTGCCCCATCACGCATTGGGAGCTCAACCCAGAATTCCAATGGGCGGGGGAGACTGTGGGAACTGTGGGAAAGCTACCTACAGTGCAATGCTCCGGAAGTCGACACTAGCCTTGGTACTGTGGACTTACTCTGCCGACTTAATGGTCTTAAGTGGGGACAAACACAATTGACTGTATAAAAGTGATTTCTAAAAAATCGACTTCTATAAGTTAGACCTAATTTTGTAGTGTAGACATACTCTGACAATAGAGAAACCATCTTTTATGTGCTCCTGGTACATGCCCCTTACTCTGCCACTTTAGGGGAAGAGAAAGCAGCCTTTCTTGAATATCAAGGGGCAAGGAATGGGAAGAGGAGGACAGGAATAGGGTAGGAGGTATAGACTGTGGTAGAATACAAACAGAGAAGAAAATGATACACCTGGGGACATGTGGGAGTGACACTAGAGGAGAAGAGTAGAAGAGGGCAGGCTGGAAGATGATAGCCTACTATTGCTATCAGTAATCCTTAAATCCAGTGATAGATGTCTATGCTGTGGATCGAAAAAACTTCAGTCCTGCAGATGACCTGTGCCGGGGTCAACATGGTTCCACATGATGGAATTTCTATTTTTTTCAGTTTGCTTTTTAAATTTTTTTAGGTGACTGCATTCATAAAATGTTAAAAGAACATATGGTTTCAAATTCAAGCACTCAAAAGTTAGGAAATACCAGACTTAAAGTTGCCTGTGCAACCTTAATTCAGCCTTCTCTTGTGCATATGCATTATGATACAATATTTATTTAATTACTTGATCACACACTATTTTTGCCACAGGATCCCTGCCTCATTCAGTGCACAGGATGGTGCTCAGCACTGTGTAATTAAGGAGGGCTTCTGTCTGCAAGACCTTGCCTCAGTTTTGCTGAAGCTGAAAGGTACACAGTGAACAAGGCAGGGGATTGCAGGTAGAGAAAGAATGGTCTAATGACTAAGGCAACTGAACGACAAACTGGAGAACTGAATTCGGCCCCTGAATTTACCACAAAAGTTCTATTTTATGCTAGGCAATCATTTACCTCAATCTTTTCAGAGTGGTCACTGTGTGTGTTCCTCATTTTCTATGTGACCAGCTTGAGACAGTTAGGGCCTGATTTGAAGAAGTGCTGAATATACTATGCTTGGAACTAAGAGATATGAAAATGCTAAGTAAAATCAAGCCCTACGTGTCTTAAGATGGACACCCAAAATTAGTGGGCACTTGAAAATTTTGGCCTTAACCTCTGTGTTCCAGATCCTTATCTGTAAAATAGGGATAACACCACCACATAATTCACAGAAGAACTATAAAGATTAATTAATTGTTTGTGAAACAATCAGATACTATGTGCATCCTTAATACTGGCATTCCTACCTTCTGTTTGACACTGCAGTGCAGGGGGTTTTTATGTAATTTCTATTCAAAAGAAAGGCATAATCTCCTTTCGTATATATCCTAGGTTCAAAGATCCCATATCATTATAATCTCTTCCAAAGCTGGACAGACATGTCAGTGCTAGAGCCTTGCAGCCCTGACAAAACAGCTCTACAGTATGAATTACTGTCGTTCTATATGTAGATTCAGTATTTCCCAATCTCCTCTTTTAGGGCACATTAAAAGGGAGAAAAAGAGCTGTTTCAAGAGATTTTGTATTGACTCCCCCACAAATAAAGAGACTCTACATTACATGATATATCATAATCAGGTAATTTGTACCTCTGCTATAACAGAAGAACAATGGTCTCAAGAAGAGTTGTTGACTTGCAAAATCATGAACCACTTCAGAGGTGGTTATTTTAACTACTATTTTCCAAGATGTGATGACATACGTTCAGACGCTACACCACTGAAAATCAATACTATTTATATTTAAGGCATTCTTAAAATTTTGTACAAGAAAAAAATATCATTTTGGTCATAACTTTTTTCTCACTGCATTTATAGGATAATACTGAATGTATCTGTACTTTTACTAGATATCCAATTGGAATTAATTTCTCCCATTATTCTGTAAAGGCAGAAGAAATAAAATGACACAATTTAGTACACTGAAAAACTAAAAGAAACAACATTGCAGATTTTTTTTTTCATTTCTACATTACAAGTTAACTGTTGTTTTTTTTTAAAAACTTGCCAGTTATCTCTCTCCACACTAAATCATAGTAGCACAGTGGAGATGAAAATAACAACTCTAACAGTAATTTGTATCCTGTTTAAATGGTCTTGGTGGAAGGTATAGCACATCTCTGTGGCTGCTACTATTGTGACATGAGACTATTGTTAACAAAAGGGTTTGAGGAAAACTAGGACTGGTTTGGCTTTAGAGAGTTGTTAATCTCTCATTATCTCTTAACATAGTGGAACTGTAAAGTCTCTTCTCCAAATACATTAATACAACACTCTACAAAATATGCAGTTTGTAAAAACCTATTTTAATAGCAGGTGTTACAGTGGATTGGCAATGGATTGTAGAGCCTTTCATTTCTAGCCCACTGGGTCAAATCCAGCAAGGTTCATTCACAGTGACAAACTGTTATCATTCAACAGCTGTTTGGGGTTTAATAGGAGATGGGTGGTCTCAGTTAAAGATGGCTAGAAAATGGTTTTCTCCTTCCACAGAAAATGCTGATGAAAACAAATATATTTTTAATCAAAAAGTTTCCAATTTTTCATTCAAAAATATAAACCCCCTAAAATGAAAACTTAGGTTTTTGGGCGAAAACTGTCAAAAGCCCAAATTACACCTCTACCCCGATATAATGCGGCCCGATATAACATGAATTTGGATATAACATGGTAAAACATCAGAGGGGTAGCCGTGTTAGTGTGGATCTGTAAAAGCAGCAAAGAATCCTGTGGCACCTTATAGACTAACAGACGTTTTGGAGCATGAGCTTTCATGAGTGAATACCCACTTCATCAGATGCAAGAATACCCACATCTGACGAAGTGGGTATTCACCCACGAAAGCTCATGCTCCAAAACGTCTGTTAGTCTATAAGGTGCCACAGGATTCTTTGCATGGTAAAACAGCGCTCCGGGGGAGGATGGGAGCAAGTTCAATATAACGCGGTTTCACCTACAACGCAGTAAGCTTTTTTGCTCCCGAGGACAGTGTTATATCGGGGTAGAGGTGTATTTTGTTTGAAAATGAAAAACTGAGTTTTATTGAGAAAACATGGCCACTTTCCACACATACAAAATTTGAAAGTCAAAAACCAAAATATTTTTGAGAAAGAAAGAAAAAGTATTTTTTGACCTGCCCTAGCTTCAATCTATTTCTCTATGGAGAAATGAGTATATCACAAAAACCACCACCACAATTGGCACGTCAAAGACCAAAGAAAGCAAGGAGAGTAAATGCTTTAGTGATATATAGTCCTCCTGTATTGTAGTTGCTTTTTTAGATAACTAGAAGAATACCTGAGTCTCCATTTCATCTTGAGGCTAAAAGACCAAAAAAATCAAGACACTTGATCACGGCCTTGGATAAGCCAAAAGACTACTCACACTTGATCTTAGCTCACAGAGAGCCGAGAAGTCTCCATCTAAATACAACAAAGACAATTCCATCATCATCACAGCAGTCCACTCTTAAACAAAAAAGAAAGGCAGATAAAGATAGCTACTTCAAATGCAAAATAATAATATGCACGAGTAAGCAGAATTAACAAAAAAAGCCCACACCAAAAATAATTTTTAAAGTATTAAATGCCTTTATAGTTTCCTTGAAAATAAACTAATTAAGAAACTAGACAGTAATTTTATAAAGACAAGCAAATCACCTCAAGAAATGACTTCAACCACTATGCACAAATACTTGGAAGATCTGTTTACACCTTACACTTAAATCACTACAAGACAACTGCTATGAGTATCCATATACTAAGTGATGAACACTCAGTCTCAAGTGAGATTGCTTGGATATACCAAGAAGAATGTAGATATTTAAGACCTTATGAAACATATATGTAAAACATTTCATTAGGGAAATAATGACATATGCATCTGAAAACCTTCAGATGATTTTTTGGTTTGTTTTAAGAGTCCCTAAAACATTTTCTGGAGGGAGAAGCATTGTGTCACAGTAATAACTGAACCAATAACCAAATATTATTTTCTAGTGTAGATTGTCTTACACTGCTGTCATAATGGAATCACCGTGAGGCCAGTCCTAGCCAACATTTTTCCAACTGATTTTTCTGGATGTTTTTGTTCAGTCCAACATCTGACCCCAAATGTGTTTTTTCATTTAAAGATATTTCCACTTCATTAACACAATTCTTTACTTTCGAGCTTCTTTGTTAGTGCCAAAGACAAAATTCAGACTTAAAGAATTCAAATGACTTGCATCCAAATCAGATTTGTATTGTCCCTTCTCAAGATACCTATTTACATGAAATCTCTTATAGTTTCTCAGCTTCTAGAAAATGCAGATGCCACTGCACATCAAGCCTATGTTTGCCTCTTTGCACAGACAGTCCAAAACAGTTTTCTTGATCTGTTTCTACTTGAAATGTTGTCAATATATGGATTGTCTTGCTTTCTAATTCAGTGAAAAATCTGGTTTTCCATTAGTCTGTACCTTTCTAATTTTCAATACAGCTTTACTAAATGTAATTATTGAAGGCAGATTCAAGAAAGCAATTACTGAACTACTGGTTTGTATCTCTGAAGTCTTAATAAAGAAAAAGAAGTTGTAGTGACAGAAACAGTGCAATTTTTTTAAACTAGAGCAGGTGACTATATATATATCTCAGATATATAAAAAGAGAATACACCATGAAGTGGTGTGGAATAGAGGAGTAACCAGCATGTATTTGGGATGGCCATATCACTGACAAGTGGCTGCACGCACCATCCAAAACAAGTGTTAATCTATACCACACCTCAATGTATTCAGTATATGTCACCTTTTACTTTAGATACAGTCCTAAAGACATGTTTAAACAAATAATATTTTAATAGGACTGGGACTTTGGGGGGAAGAAGTGCCGTGTTTTGTTTGGAGATGACTGGTAGGGTATTTTGGGGAGCTGGAGTATTTTATGAGAACATGAACTGTGAGATATCTGATCTTCACTTGTCGCTGATTCATAGGCAAAGACTGGGCCTCAGACCAATGTAACTGGGAGGAAAATTCCACAGGAAATACTTCTCTGGCAAAAAGTAGCCTCCACTACAGGCAAGCAAAAGAAGTTACAACTCAGCCCCTTCCCAGCTGCTGTACCAGCCACAATGCCCCTCACACTTGACCTGGAGTGCAGCTTGGCAGGACAATCACGTCCAGATTATGGAATTTGTGTATTTAGCCTTAAAAAGAAACCTGTGAGTGAAATCCTGGCCACACTGAAGTCAATGGCAAAACTCACATTGACTTCAGTGAGGCCAGGATTTCACTCAAGATGTTTAGGGATGGTTTCCCTAAACATACTTTATCATGATTTAAATATTTTTTTGGCTGCCATATTGTTGTAGCCGTGTTGGTCACAGGATTTAGGGAGACAAGGTGAGTGAGGAAATATTTTTCATTAGACAACCTTCTGTTGGCGAGACAGACAAACTTTCGAGCTTCCCTTTTCTTCATGTGTCATTATATAATGCCTGCACCTGTAACTTTCACTCCATACATCTGAAGAAGCGAAGTTTTTTACCCACAAAAGCTTATGCCCAAATAAATCTGTTAGTCTTTACGGTGCCACCGGACTCCTTGTTATTTTTGTGGATACAGACTAACACGGCTGCCCCCTGACACTTTCGAGCTTAGCCACCTTGTGTATGTCAAATAATTTGTCAGTTTATTTATTGAGAGAACACTATCTTATTTGCAAATGAATAGTAGCACTATCTGTCAGATGTTGTGTCAGTGACCCACTAACTGGAAAGCAATTTTCTGATTTTAAAGAAGTCTCTCCTTTTACGTTTTCCATTGAGGTTCTTTTTATCTATCATAAAACATACCCATGTTTTTCAGTCTCACCTGTCCCCAAACAGTAAATGAATTTGAATCTGAAAAGTATAGGTTTCATTACTTAGTTAAAATAAAGATTTAAAGCACTAATCTAGTTTCTGTAGCACACATAACTAATTAATATTATTATTAATGGTAGATAAATGTTGACCAGGTGCTTGTCACTGTACATGACAAAGATAAAAGCAGTAGCTTCCTGAAGAATTCACGGTCTAAAGAGAGATGCAGATAAGACCAGATGCACAGGGAAATGGAGAAAATGATTAATTTGGCACATTTTAAATGGGTTGTTTTTGTGTATTTTCATCCCTCTTCTCTTAAAAGTTGCAATGGAGAGGGTGAGGGGTACGGTGTGTGGGCCATGAGGAAGTAGTGAGTAGATGCTGAATACCTGTTGCACTGACAGCCTAATCAAAATCCCACTGAAGTCAATAGAAGTCTTGACTTCAATGGGTTTTGAATCAGGCTCTGGGATTGGCAGGTCAGTTCCATTAATGGGGGCAACACAAAGAATGGCCTGAACAGTACAAACAAAGTATTGAACAATCTCCACATGATAGATCCATAAAGATCTTAAATAAATAAATAAACACCCTTTAAAAGACAAGTGGCCCTTAAAAAAAGAATCACTTTTTAAAATAATATACTTACTGTGGCTATTCTGATGTCTTGTTATTTATTTTTATATTAAGGTAGTGTTTAGAAGTCTAAACCAATAATGGAGCTCATTATGATAAGCACTGTACAAGTACAAAGTAAAGAGAGTCCCTGTTCCAAAGAAAGAGATAAAGCAAAGGGTAGGAGGGGGGACGGAGAGGTGACTTGACTAAGGTGACACAGCAGGTCAGTGGCAGGGCTGGGAACACAGCACAGGTCTTCTGATTCCTAATCTAGTTTTCTCTCTTCTCAACATCATTAGATTATTAAAACAAAGGATTTTAACATTCCAAATGTTATTTTCCAATTTATGTTTACTTTTTTCCTTTTAGACAACTGTACAGTGAAACTAACCTTTTTAATCAGGCTCATTTTTTGTTTTGAGTCAAATTTTTACTTTTCCCAATCTAGCACAATGTTATAAGGATAAAGATAGGTTGCAAGCACTGCAAAGGAATGATTAAATCCACACCTCTATCCAAAACAACAAACAAACAAACAAACAAACTCATGACAATATTATTAGAACTGTTTACATGAAATTTATCTAGATTAAACCACCTATTCCAAGACAAATCCCATCAACTTAATCTGGGACCGGTACTGTAGTGTTTCTGTAAGGACAAGAAGAGCCTTTCAGTTCCACAACGGAATGCCTGCCATCAACCACCTACAAATCCAGACCTGAAATCTGCTGAACATCCTTAGTTCCCACCAACATCCGTGACAGCTGAAGGCACTCAGCCCTTTGCAATATCAAGTCCAATCAAATAAAAACAATTGTACCCAAATGAAAGTTACATATTTCATCTAGCGTTCACAGTTGCTGAAAAGCAAATAATTTTTCCTGATACTCTTGTTTATCACATGCATTTGTGAGCTTTGACAGTTACTAGTTTTAAACAATTTTACAAGGTTTAAAAAATACCACTCAGTTTGATCTCATGATTAATTATTAAACAAATAAGTTCAGCAGTTCTTTGAAAGAGTACACCAGAATGGCATGTTGGCTCATAATATTGGTCCATATTGAGGATACTGCCCAGGATAATGTTTAAGTATTCAACTGATTTGTGTGAAAGATAGCAGCAAACAGGATATTCGGTTTAATATTAAAAAGGGGGGGAAAGGTATAGTATTGAAGATCATCTTACAACCAAACTTGCTTGAACTAAAGGAAAACTAATTTTAGAGAGTTCTATGGGGGTCTTTTGTTGTGTACTGGATGTCTCCATATATACTGCTTTTATATGTTATGTTTTCATGAGTTTCTCTCTCCCACAAAATTCACTTTTTTGGATAATCCTCAATATAAAAGTTTTCAGTTCAGCACGAGTTTCCCCCAAGTGCTTAGCCACAAGTCTTAAATTAAATCAATTCAACTATTTTTAAATTAGGGGGAAAAAACAGCAAAAACATTTCCTGGTTTTACACACTTTTTTTTCTTCGCCAATATTCAGACTAACTACATGGATTATTTTTGTATGTTCCCCCACAATGATAATTTGAAGAGATAAAACAATTAGTTTAACACACAAAGGTCACTGTGCTTCCAAAATACAAAAACTATCTTTCCCTGCCTTTTTCAATGTCTACTCTGTATTGTGTACAGGCTATGATCATTTTACTGCAGGTTTATAGAAGATGAAAAAAAAAGTCTCGTCTGTAGCACTATCAGATCATTTATACACAGCACACATCAGCTGTCATTTCTGTCCATTCCACTGGTTTTCCCCTCCTCCCTTCCCTGCTTAATCTGGGTGAGCTGTCAAGTTTCTAGTTTCTGACGTATATTTACATCAGTCAATGACATCTGACAGTAGTGAAAGGCCACAGAAAACTGCTTATTGATCAGAGCAAAACTAGTTGACGGAACAGATGAGGTTGTATCAAAGAAATGCAGCCACACTCGGGTGATGACATTTTGTTCCCCTGTACACGAGTGCTTAATGGAATACAACTTCATTATATCATGCCAGTAGTGCTTAAGGCATTGCACAGATTTCATGACTGTTTTGTCTACGTGGTGATGAGGACAATCTATTTGTACTGGTATCAATGTATTACTAACCCGATTTGCTCATGAATACTTGCAAACCACCAGCCAGTGTGTCCTGATGAATGTACCAAGAGACACTGAAGTCTCAATCTTGCCAAAATCTAACTGAGTTGACCTTTTAAAAAAAATAGAATTACCATTTAATGACCAACTGCTCCTCAGGAGGGTTCCTTTAGAACTTCTGTAGTAAAGAAGTTTTAAAAATCCATTTTTATGCTTGAGACTGGTGGTGATAACTGATCATTAGTATATCAGAGGTTATTATATTATTCCATAAGAGACCCTCAAAAATTGTTGATTTAAATGCAAAATTATTATTTGGTACAGGGTCCCAACATAAACTGTCCTGTATCTGTTCCTAAATTGTTTTCTTTATAATTTTTAATTATTTTAGCATGAAGACAATTATGTAAATGTATATTAGTTTTCACCACAAACAGAAATCTGTAATTACATCATTATGTATATGCAAACAATTACAGGTTATTTGCATAATAAGTAGTTAAGGTACTACAAAGAAGTAGTTGCTTATGTTCATAGTCTAACTAAAGAACTGATCATCATAACCCAAAAACAAAGGGAATTGTAATTGATTGAACATCCTGTCTTCTGGAAACAAAGCCAGCAGTGGTGGATTAGCCACTGAACCAACAGAGCCCATGCCCAGCGGCTCTGGCCAATTGGGGGACAACGGAAAAATGGGCACCTCTGTGCTCGACCTACTCCACCAGCCCGGCACTCCAGCTGGCAGTGTGCTCCAGCCATGCAAGCCCCTGGGCCCCGACTCTGCTCCCCAGCAGGAGTGCTGGGTGGGTGAGTGGGGCAAGCCCCCATGCCCTGACCCCACTTCCCCGGCAGGCACACCGGGAGAGGGAAGGGGAGACTGAAGGTGGAAGGGGTGGGGAGGGGTCCCCACTTACTCTGTCCCCAGGGCCCACAAAGCCCTAACCGACCCCTGATAACTCAGGATCTTGAAACTTCCTGCGGAACATCAAGAACACTGTTGACACTATAAGAGGTGCCAAAGTTTCATCTAAGGTCTCATGTCTCATTAGATCCCATACTCAGCAGTGATAAACATGATCATTATTTGAAAGAAGAAAACAAAAACAAAAAAACTCCAGAAGAAAAATAAAGTTACAGCTGTTAATACCTGGATCACTTCTGACTACTGATAACCACCTATTACCCACCTCTTCCCAAATTAAGTTGAAAGTTCAGGCTACCCGCTTGTAACCAAGAACAGTTTTCAGACTCAGAATTAAGATCTCTGGCCCTCCAAATGTTCAGATGATTCTTTACAGTTAGGTGAGGCAGAAGACTCAGCTTTCAGAGAAGGCTTCTACTAAACCTAGATCTAAACCTCCAGGGAGAGACCAGACGTTCAGTAGAAGTTACTGTGTCTGAGTCGTACACATCCAGAAAGATGGAAAATCAATGAGAGGCAACTAAAGTCTCTTAAAACAACTAGAACACATCCCCCTACTCTCTCTCTTGCTGGGAAGAACTCAGACCTTCCTTATATAACAGTACAGAATAAGCAGGGAGAGCATCGAGAATATGGGTGAGAGAGTCTGGCTCCACAGTAGCTGCTAACAACCAAAAGGAGCACTTATAGGAAGAATCGTGCTCAGTTCCTTGAGCCCTCAATGCAAACAGAATCTTCGGAATCTTAGGAGAATTTCACTGCCTGCCTCCAAACAACCTGGATTAAGCACACGCAAAGTGTGATTTTCAGTCTTACAGCTTCAGAGACGAAATTTGGGTCTGTTTTCACAGGGACAGCAAAACACGTTTCTCATCCAACACAACTCCCATTCCAAATTTTAACTCCCTGCTCCAAAGCACAAAAATGCTTCTCAATAAAATGGTTGTCACAATTTTTAACACTAGCAAAAACAATGTTTTTCCCTAACCTTTTTCTTAGATTTCAGAGTGGTAGCCGTGTTAGTCTGTATCAGCAAAAACAACGAGGAGTCCTTGTGGCACCTTAAAGACTATCAAATTTATTTGGGCATAAGCTTTTGTGAGCTAGAGCCCACTTCATCAGATGCATGAAGTGAAAAATACAGGAGCAGGTATAAATACATAAAAGAATGGGGGTTGCTTTACCAAGTATCAGGTCAGTCTAATGAGATAAATCAATTAACAGCAGGATACCAAGGAAGGAAAAATAACTTCTGAAGTGGTAAGAGAGTGGCCCATTACAGACAGTTGACAAGAAAGTGTAACAGTAGGAAGAAATTAGTAATGGGGAAATTAAGTTTAGGTTTTGTAATGAACCAACCACTCCCAGTCTTTATTCAAGCCTAATCTGATGGTGTCCAGTTTGCAAATTAATTTCAGTTCTGAAGTTTCACGTTGGAGCCTGTTTTGGAAGTTTTTTTTGTTGAGGAATTGCCACTGTTATTGAGTGACCAGAGAGACTAAGTGTTCTCCTACTGCTTTTTCAGTGTTGTGATTCCTGATGTCAGATTTCTGTCCATTTATTCTTTTACACAGAGACTGTCTGGTTTGGCCAATGTACATGGCAGAGGGGCATTGCTGGCACATGATGGCAATATCACATTGGTAGATGAGCAGGTGAACGAGCCCCGGATGGTGTGGCTGATATGGAAAATCAGCCTAAGGCAGTCAATTGGCATGAAAAATTTCAGCCCAAACAGTTAAAATTGAGTAAAGTTATAATAAACTGAAAATAGGGTCTTATAATGAAAAACATTAGGCGTCATTGGCAGCTCTGCCTATAATTGGAAATAACTATGCTGGGGAGTGATAATTATTGTTGAATCCTGACTTTTTTTATGGCAACCACATTTGTAAGGTTATGTATGCACAGATTCATTTTAAATATGTACAGTCCTATTAGGGTTTCTTAAAGCAAAACATTCAAGATAACAGAAACAGTGATTTATTAAAGGCTTTGGTCCTTTCTCAATTTGTGAAAAATTAATTAAAGGGAATAAGAGTGTGGAAGTTTTCAGAGTACGAAAAACATAGCTTGGCCAGCATATTTGTAGATAGATAAGACATGCATTTTAGCAGTGATCTTCCTTTAAAAAGAAATCAAAAGTATACAGATACGTTTTGCACTTCTGCCATAAAAACCTTTCACCAGTTAGCTCCTTACTCATGAGAACTAAAATTTATCAGAAAAAATGGCGTTAAACAAGAAGTTGCAGAAAAATTATATTTTGCCCAAGTCTGAATCTTGACCTTAATGCTTATACAGGAAACAGGAAACTCCTCTTAGCAGTCTAATATGCATAAGTAACTGGGCACGGAGTTTTGGCATTGATATAGACCAGTCATTCTCAAATTTTTTTTACTGGTGACCCCTTTCACACAGTAAGCCTCTAAGTACGATCCCCAACCCCGCCCCCGATCAATTAAATTTTTTTTATATATATATATATTTAACACCATTCTGAATGCCGGAGGCAAAGCAGGGTTTGGGGTGGAGGCTGACAGCTTGTGACCTCGAGGGGTCCCAACCCCCAGTTTGAGAACCCGATATAGACGATGGTGATGACAACTGATAACAATGACTATGAGAAATGGGTTCATGTTGGGTTGTTAAAAAAAATTAACAATGGAACTAGAAACATTTGTTCTACCTGTATTGCAATGGGGCAGCTAATCCAAACGTGAGGTCTCTTCTATTTCTGTACAAAGCTGATTCATCCTCACCCACACTGAAACTGAAGAATGTTCCACTATTTAGTATACAGTGTCCTAATTGCTGATGGATTCAATGCTCATAAAGAAAGCAAGAAACCAAATGTTAATATGGAGGAGTAGTTAGGGAGTTCCAATCAGAAAACAGGGACTCTGTGACTGTGGAAAAAGGAAGTGGGGAATCTGAATGTGAATTTTATTTCCATATAAATATAATAAAATTTATTTTGCTTCTTCAATTTTTTTTAGGATAAATCACATTATCAATAGTCACATCTGCAAATGAATAAATAAAATGAGCTAGTTTAGTGTCATAACATCTAACTTTTAGGCATCTGGATCATCACTGCGATTCACAAAGCCTGAGTTAGGTGCTCAGGCTTCCTACAATGAATGGAAGAGATGAATGGGGTTCACAAAAACCAACCTGCCAGGTGGCTCCTTGCCTAACTCAGCTAATGGGAGATGTTGAGGAACAGGGGGAGTGGTGCGTTAAGGGAGTTCGGTGCCTAAGTCCAAGTTGGGGGGAGGCAACGTCTTTTGCTTGGGATTCTCAGCTGAAAACCCTCTCCTGGAGTCAGTGTTTAATGTGTTTCTTGCAAGAGACTGGAGGATGAAAGTCCCTCTGTCTCTCCTCTTGACACTGTTCCACTTTGGATAACAAGTCAATGGATCGGGGGACTGGATCCTATGTCTCCAACATCTCCCACATCCTAGGTCATTCTCATGCATGCACGTTTTCTCTCTCGGCCAACTACTTTCTAATTATTTAATCCAAAATGGAACAGCTTCAACAGGAGAGACTGAAGTAGTTCCACATCAAAATATCTCATAGCCCAGTGGTTAGAGCACTCACCTGAGAGCGGGCAGATCCCTGTTCAAATTCCTAGGTCCTCCTTAGGTAGAAGGGGTGACTTGAACTAAGGGTGTCCAAATCCCTGCTGAATACAGTAACCACTAAGCTAAAAGTTATGAGAAAGGGCATTGCCTTCGCCGCTCCCCTAGCTGTCTGTGTGGAGTTGGGCATGCTCTGAACACACCTACCAGATCAGCCCCCCACACGAGGGTTAGGTGAAGGAACGCCTATCTTCACTGGCTCATGAAACCCTATTGGGCGCAGGCATCTGGACAGCTAGAGTAAGGCAGCAATGTACATGCTCCAAGGCAGTAACAGACACCCAGGATACTTTTACTGCAAACAATTAAATGACAAGCAAGTTTAGGTGCTTATAGGGTTCAGCGACAGCAGGGGTATGGTCAATTCTAATGGCTCCTAAAGCTGGGACTTAGGGACTAAAAGTGGCAATTAGGCACTTAAGTCCCTTTGTGAATCTAGCCTAGTTTTCCAATTTTATTCATCTTATGTTCTGCTTCAATTTACCTAAAGCATTTACCAAGTACTAACTGCAGAACAACAATCAAAATTACTTGTTTGTATTTATGACATGATCTCAATACTCTGATTTCACTGCAAAAAATCTAACACTACAGACTTTTTTTTAAAGGAGACAAAAGACTTTTGTACTTACTAAATGATTCATGGGAAGCCTACATCACTGCGTATGACTTCAAAAGAACAGAACTGACTCTTTATGACAGGGATATATGAACTGAGTATATGCCTGGACCATTGCTCAAAGCACGCCTGGAGCACTATCATTACTTCTTTCCAGAAAGGCACACTAGCTGAAGTAATGACTTTTCTGTTTTCCTAGTTAAACTCTATGGAGTTAAAGTCAAAGTCAAAAGAAAAACTAATATTTCAATTCATTATGCATGAAAGGCTTCTTGCTTTGGTATTGGAAAGGAATAGATTTTAGTGCCATAGGCTGGTATCTTATGAAAGGTTTACTAAAACACAAGAGTTCTGCACTATTTTGACTTATGTTTGATAGAAATACTTTTAATAGAGACATAAATAGAGGCCCCCTGACCATCTAAACTATTGGTTTTTAGCTGTGGTACTATTAGCACATGTAAGCTCTCTGGGGCGAAATGTCAACAAAATATGATTTAAAACCTGGTAATGTCTGAAATTACTATTCAGGTGGCGTAAACTGTTCAACATTATGTTTTCATTGCTTAACTGCTTACCTTCAGAGGTAGGATTTACATCGTGCAGTTGCTCAGAGCCTAGCTTTACCCACTGCTGTACTTTAAAGTGAAGCAGATCTATTTTTGAAACAGAAAGAAAGAAGGAAAGGAAGAAACTCCCTATTGGAACCCCTGTTCAACTCTTTTCACCCTTGAGAGGTCATTTAAAACTAAAAGCTCTGAAAATCATAAAATACTATATTGAATAAAATACGTATATCTATCTATATCTCCTTTGGAACCCTGGAACTTGCTCCCTCAACTCGGTCCTAAATAGCCCAAATTTGGTGACCTTCTGGGAATACTGCAAAAGACATCTGCCTTTTGGAGAAGGCTGTGGGTATGCGTCCATCAAAGATGAAGGCCTGCAAAGGATTCTCTTTCCTCTTCCCCTCAGGTGGCTGTTTGGGGGAGATCCTGTTTGAATTTATACTTTAATGATGCTGGGATTTTGCTGTATTACTAATTAAATGTTAGGGTGTCTAGAACCTTGTATAGGTGTCTTATTATTTCAGTCTAAAATAAATTTGAACACAGTTTCTCTTTTAAAAAACCACTAGACCTCAAAAACATTTAATAAGCACTATTTAATTATTTGGCACCAGCTAAATGTGTCTCCATTTAGCAGAAGGTGCTAATAATATCCTAACTAAGCAGCAACCATTAACATTAACTATCAGAGTAAATAACTTAATTGTTCTAACTTAGTGGAATATATTATGTGCGATTGTAAACCATCAGTATTACCAGCTACCTGTATGAATTTTTTCTTGATAGTTTTCTGGCATCTCAATATGAGCCCATTAATGTGGACCAATAGAGAATTCTGCAAATAACTTCTTGTCTAGTGCACCAGCAGTTATAGTTTAAAAATAGTTATAAATAAAATTTAATTTCCAGTTTATTTTTGTGGCTAGAGCAGGGCACACAAGAGGGTTTTGACTACTAGTGTCTCATAAATGAACACTTGAGCATGGTGTTCATGTTTGAAGAACGGCATCATAGAGATTAAAGCAACAGTGTCAAGAAATGTTATTTTTTTTAAAAACTAAAACAAGAGCAATCATCAGACACTGAGGAGAAAAATGGGAAATCTATTATTTATATAAAACTCCATAGACAATGCAGACATCAAACAGAAGATGAAAAACAAAAATAAAAACCCAAATCCATGATGCTGTAAGGTTCATTTCCACCAAAATTAAAATTGTTTGTAAATGCATTGAGATGGCACACAAACTTGACAGATGTTCATAGCATCTAGATATAAGCATGCCAGAGTTGTTATAGTCCTGTCAAAATTTACCACTAACCATTTGAAGGTGGTACATTTTACAAGCACAGAAATTATCACTTTTTCTTGAAAAACTTACCAAGCAAAAAATAAAACATGAACTATAATAAAAAGAGGGGCTCAGTTTTATGCCTGTCAGCCTTCTTGCTCCCATGCTGTCTGGGGGATGTTTGGCAAGGGGGAGGGAAGAGGATTTTTTTTCCCCTGCTTAATCAGATTTTGCCCAGGGGTACTGGAAAAATTTTTATAGTGAGGCTACTGAGAGCCATTGAAGCAAGCTGTAAACTCTGTATATAAAGAAAACCACTTCAAGCCAGAAGGTGCTGCAGCAACCCTAACACCCCTAGTTCCAGGACCTATGATTTTGCCTTCAATTTCTTGGACTCCTCTCCCTGTATTCATCTCTCTGCATATAAGTTACCATCTCCACAATTACCAGATACATTTTAAATGAAAAAACAAAATGAAATAAAAACAAAATTAAAAACAAAACCAAAATTACCCATATACCTAAAATTTTAACAAATTCATATGAACAGTAAAAGCCATAATCTTGTGAGACATTTTTGTGTAGTCAGAATGGACCACATGGAAATAAAGTTATGATCAGCACAAATTTAGAGTTATTGACCATGAGCCAAATCCAGATGGTTCAGAGCAGTTGCAGAAAAATAGGAAAAATGCTTGCCTCGTACCTCTCTATCTAGGCATTTATATACTGCTTACTCTGCTCTCAGACACTGCAATATCGGAGAGCCTCACAAATATTAATGATTTTACCCTCGCAACAACACAGAGAGATATGAAACGATTATTACTATTTTTCAGAAGGGGAACTGAGGCAGAGATTAAAGCTCCAATCCTGCAATTGACTCCACAGTGGTGAATACTCGTTCCCTTATTAAGTCAACTGCAGGATCAGGGACTAAAGGTGGGATCCACAAAGCAGCAGACACCTAAACCCCAGAGTTAGGCACCTAAATCCTGCATGTGGCACCAATGCGATCCACGAAACTCCCGCCTGGCTTCTGATTAACCTGTTGGCATGTAAACTCACTTGTGACCTAAGTTTTAGGCCCATGGGCACATGCAATGCTGCTGTATTCTAGGTATCTGGGCACCTATTTCCTGCCTAAGTCCCAGAGTAATTCACAAACAGGGAAGATAAGCATTTGGCTACCTAAGTTGTGTGTAGCAGCCTCTAAGCACACCTACCAGATTGGGTCCAGTCAAAATACATCCAGAGTAGTAGTACAAGGCAGTGGTGATGCTCACCTTACAACTTTTAGTTGCCAGAGGGGGAGAAAAGATTTGAACATGGGTCTCCCACTTCTTGGAAGAATGCTCTACCTCAGTGATACTCAGGCCTCAGTGGTTGAGGAGCAAAATTGGAGATTAGCATTAGCCAGAAGAGCCACAGTAGTGTGAATGCATTGTTTCATTTACTATAGCACTATTCATATTTATACAGTATGACAGGGGAAAGTAAGTGTGTGTGTGTGTGTGTGTGTGTGTGAGTGAGAGAGTGTGTGTGTGTGAGAGTGTATATATATATAAAAAATTTCTCACATCACATAAATTAATAACTTAGTGCAACTTAATTGGTTAATAGCATAGTAAAAGCATCCTGATTGGTTAATAACATAGGTTGGTTAATAATTAAATCACGCAGTGTTTTAATATCATGTGCTACAAAGAGCTGCAGGAGATACATTAAAGAGCCACTTGCAGTTTGCAAGCTGCAGTCCAAGTATCACTGCTTTACCCATCAAGCTATGGGACAGCCTGACATGGGACTTACTCAGTCCCTCCTGCTGAAGCTGTTCTACGGTGGATAAATAATGAGTGATTGGAGCAAGGGTACCCAGTGGTTAGGGCATCCACCTGGGAAGAGGAGACCCCAAGTCCAGTTCCCTGCCCATCGTGCAATAGCTTCAACAGGAGAGACTGAGGGAGCCCCACATTAAAATATGCCATAGCTCAGTGGTTAGAGCCCTCTGGGGTAGGAGATCCCTGTTGAAATCCTTTTCTCCTCTTCAGGCAGGGAGGGAATTGAACCTTCTCCTCCCACATTTCAGGTGAGCACTCTAACCACTGTGCTAAAAGTTATAAGTTGTGTAGCACAACTTCCTTCTCCTGCTGCTGTTTTGTGTAAAGAAAGGCACGAGCCTAACTCATTCCCACAAGTGGCAGCTTAGGTGCTTAAGCCATCCAAATCCAGGTGGTGGGGTTCTGTCATGTTTCTACTGGGGCTTCCAATAGGCACCTCCCAGCAACCTGGACTTAGGCGCCTATCTCTGTGCACACATCTCTCCTGTCAGCATCACCCACTGGCTGGCTTAGGTGGCTTTGCACCGAACATGCTGGCTTTTGTGGATTGCATTCTTAGGTGCCATTCATTGTATAGGGAGCCTAGGCGTGTAATACAGACTTTGTGAATCACAGTGTGGTTCCTGTGATTTTCTGGATGCCTAAAGGTTAGGTTCAATGACACTTAGCATTGCAATGCACAAGTCCTTCATGGATCCCACCTCAAATGACTTGCAAGAGCCAGAAACTGAACTGATATCTCCCAACTCTCATTCTTTTGCTTTAACCACAAGACTATCCTTTCTCTCTTGCCATGCAAAAGGGGCCTGATCGAAAACCCACTGACATCAAGGGAAAGACTCAGACTTCATAAGTTTTGGATCAGACCCAAGGTGTGTATGTGAACTCCACAATATACTATTGCAGGACAGAACAGTGCATATAGAAAAACTGTGTCAGTAAGGGTGGTAGAGATGAGTGACTGAGTGTCCAAGGGATAAAAACAGAAGTAGGAACAGCCAATACAGACCCTAGAGCGCTAAACAACTTAGTGAATTGTCTCTGAATTCCTAATGCTCACTAGAGATCAGGGTGCCAAATATATTACATAAAGTAACGTGGTCTGATGGCCTATTCTTCATATCTTCCTCAGAAATAGCCATTAATAGATGGGTGTATATGTGTGTGCATGCACACACACACGCAAGTGCCTGCGCACATAAACATGAGAAGGTGTTTCACAAATACATTAATTCTAATGTTTATCTTCAGAAATGTTTTTCTGGGACATTCTTCAAGTGTTACTATTATAGAAAACCTCCACAAACAGATGGATCTGATATTTTGCTCTGACATGATCCTGAGTCATCTTGATTTCCACCTCATGATCAGTATTAAGGGAGTGAAGACCTTCCATGTTTTCCAATACCCATCCACTTGGTCTTGAAGGACAGAATACTGCTCTGGATTGTTATATCCTTTCCTACATTGTGGTCCCTTTTTCACTGGAGTCCATGTTGGCCAAGAATTAAACCTATATGTTCATTTTAAAAGGAAAAATGTGTTTAGTGTGTTCACCCTGGTTTGTTAAAGAAACTTTTAAGTTTTGGTTTTCAGAAGGGAGAGGCGGAAGGAGAAAAACATCACTGAACCATTTGTTTTGAATCTCTACCTCTCTCTCTCTCTCTCTCCTCCCACCCGCAGCAATCCGCTTGAGTCTAAACATATATGGCTAAGATTTTACAAAATTATCAGTGACTTTGAGTGTCCAGAGACACCTTAAAAGCACTTGATTTTCAGCAAGTGCTAAGTGAATCCAGTCTCTAAAAATCAGGCACCTTTTAGTTGATTCAAGTTGGGCACCCAAACATTGAGACACCCAAACTCTCTAGTCGTCTTGTAAAATCTTGACCATACATACTGTTGTATGTGCTACTTGTTGACACCCCAAGTTAAAAGACAACAGACAAATACAAATAAACAAATAAAAGAAGAAACCCAATAGCTTCATTTTTCTGATCAAAAAGTTCACATCATTTTCTGACAACCTCTAGGATTTTCCCTCCTTTTTATTTTATTTTAAAATGGAATTGAACATGCAATTTTAAAAATTAATTTAAATTACTTAGATGACTTACATTCAATGCACACAGTGACCGCTACTGGTCTGTTAGTCAGACATGTGAGTCTGACTAACAGACCAGTGTACTGGTCACTGGTCAATGTACTGTCATTCTGTATAGCACATAGCTAACTTGTAGGGAGAGTTTCCACAAAGATTTTATTTATGTATCTTATGTAACTTTGTCAGTTATAAATAATGCTCTAATTGTTCCACGTAATTAGGGCTAGAATTATGTTATAGTAAACATCATTAATTTTAATACTCAATCTTCTGAAAGAATAAAATAGATAAAGAATATAACAATTATCTTATTTTTAGTTCCTGTACACCATATACCAGTATTTCCAGTTAAGATATCAGGCATGTTATCATACAGATCTTAAACTAATAACAACTGAACTTTCCTTAAAAATCACTTAATGGAAATAAACATCATGTTAATTTAATAAAAGCCATTTTAAAATGAGTTTTAGCCGTATGTAATGTATTCACCCAATTAAATATGAACAGTTATTACCACAATCTACCCAGTGAATCATATTAGCTTTCTATTGTCCATGCTATGCAAAAAATTAGGGTTAAGAATATGCATAAATATTAACTTATCTGCTTTAGTACACAATTTGTTATTGAGCCAAATGAATAATAAAATGTTCTGTCACACACTTACTTCACAACCCCTTATGCTCTCTTACTAGTTAAAAAGCAAAGTATTAATTAAAAACTGCTAGATATAAACTCAGTCATTTCTAAAGTCTGAATTGCTTTTAATGCAATATCCATTATTACAACCTATCAAACAACTCACAAAATAAGTATGGGCTACACTATAATAAACTGTTTCAAGAAATCACACAATCTAGACAGGAACAGACCATGGTTGGTTATTTAAAATGCTAAATATTGTTTTTCATTACAAACAATTCCCCAATCTATGGTTAATCCAAAGAAAACAAGTTTTCTACATTCCCAAGCTTTTGAGGGTACTACTTCTACCATCAGTCTCTCTTCAAAAGCATGCGTGTGCATAGTGTACCATGCAAGTGTGACGGAAGATGGCGGGAAACAGGCCACCAAACAATCTTAGGGTGAAATCCTGCCTCACTGAAGAGAAACAGGATTTTTTCCATTGACTTCAATGGACCCAAGAATCTAGTGGGAGAAAGTAATCTTAAATCTCAGCCTTGAAAACCACAGGCAACTTTCCTATTATACTTTAGGTGAGAGAGGAGTATAAGGATTGAATAGTATTTGCATACAGCAAAAATCAGACTGAGACTTTTACCTGAGCTTTAAAACTGTTCTTTCTTCAGATGTGGCTATAAACTAGCACAAGAGGGTTTTTTTGTTTGTGTTTCAATCTCTAATGGTAAGTGTGCTTGCAGGGATTATAATACTACTTTAGAATCAGCCTGTGTCAAGGCTGATTCCCCACTCTGGCACCTCCAGAGCAGAAAGCAGGGGCCCACAAGGGTTACAGCTTCTCTCTGACCTTGGATGGGTAGATGCTGCCACTACCCAAATGCAAAAAAAACCCTTTGAATCCAGGAAGGAGTACTTGGGAATTCTCCCTGGGGGTACCCTCAAGCCCTTACACCCCCTCCTGGGAAGAGCTGAGAAAGAAAAAAATTGAAATCAGCTGTTGCCACCAGCTAATTAAACAACATATGCACAAACCTCTTAGGACACAAAAAACTCAATCCTGTTCTTAAAAAAGGTAAATTTTATTAAAAACAAAAAGAAAGAATGCACATCTGGAACTTAGGTTATTGCTAGATTTAAAAACAGCAAATATAATAATTAAGCATCAAGAATGATTTTCTTGAAGTCCAGCTTAATGTTACAAGCAAAACAAAAGCATTTGGGGTTAGCACACAGGAGTCCACAAGCCTTACAGAAATAAGAGAGAGAAACCTAATCACATCTTTTTAGACATCTCCTGATCTACTTACATATCTGGAGTTTCAAATAAGTAGTTTCTAGGTAGGATTTGATGGTTTGTTTACATCTGGCTTAAAGTTTTTTACAGCATAGTCCAGCCCTGTCCCTGCTCTCTGAGAGAACAACCACAGACAAAGTGTAAGTTTTTTCCCCAATTTTAAAAAGGTCTAGCCTTCCCATTGGCTCTTTTGGTCAGGTGCCCACTCCCTTCCTTTTACCAATGGGCTTTTTTTAACCCTTTACAGGTAAAGCAAGTAGAGAACAGCTAACAGGGATTTTGTAGCTAACTGGCTGCCTAGGTGTCCATAAAAGGGAGCTACCCACCCATATCATTTATCACAGCCTGCCCCCTCTCCAACTAAATTCCTGAAAATTAAGTAGTAAATAATAATACTTATTCTATAATTACTGACATTTGCATTGTTTCCACCGATGCACACGGCTTAAATTTAGTCAGTCCAACTGCAAATCGTTAGCCACAAGCTGTCACTATGATCCATGTTCGGTAACTGATGAGTAGTCCCATCAATTATGTCAATACAATTACTCAGTGTAAAGGATGCAGAATCTGGACCTCTGACCTTTACCAAAACACTAACAGTAGTTGGGCCTACATCCTACAGTTTGACCACTAGTCAGACCTGTGAAGCAAACTGCATGTACAGTTGAAAAAAAAAAAATTTTTTTTTTTAAAGTGCAGCCATACGATTCTAAGTCAGTGCACCAACTCCCTTGTATCTTCAACAGCAGCTGAACATTTATAAAGATTTTATTTTAGGTATCCATATTTAAATATTAATAAAGTTACAACAAAGAAGAAAAGAGAAAAACAATGACACGTTATAAAACATTTAAGAAGCTTGTTGCAGTTTATCTGACATCATTTGTCAGGATTACACAGTGAAACTCATTATTGATTGCAGTCAAATCATGTATGCCACAATATCAACTGTTAAATGTAAATTTTTATACATCCAAAAATCTACAATAAGAGACTGTTAAAGTTGCTAAGTCAAGTACTCAATAGATAGGAAATGTCAGAATTAAGGATGCCTTGCAACCTTAATTCAGCCCCTTTGTGTCTCTCTATTATGATAGAGTCTTTAATTACATAATCATATACTAGTTTTTCCACAGGACTCCTGCCTCATTCAGCAAATAGATGCTTATTCAATACTTCTTTTTATCCTCCTCATTAAATAAGGCTTGGGGCCACACACTGAAGAAGCACTATCCAAACCTTACACCGAATATAAAACCATTAACTTCCTCCTGGGCATTTCTATGGTGCTCTCACCATAGCCTTCAAGTACTTCACAAACATTAATGAATTTATCATCAGAACTCCCCTGAAATTAGGTGGCATTACCACTCCATTTTATATCTGAGGAACTAACACACAACTCTATTAAGTCCAAAATTGCTCAAAAGCATGTATCTACTCATTTTGGGAATACCTAAGATATGATTTTTCAGAGTACTTGGCATTTTTATAAAGTCCATCTCCCGCTGACATCAATTGCAGTTAAAAGTGCTCAGCCCTTCTGCAAATCTGGCCCCAGATATCTCGTGGCATCTGTAAAATGAGGAACACACAATTAAATTACTAGCCAACCGTGAACATTTTGGTTTATGTGACTTTCCCAACATCGCAAAGAATCTTCGGCAAAGGGATAGAATCCAATTATCTTAGGTGTCAGTCAACTTCTTTAACCAGAAGACCATCTCCTTCTGTAATGCCCTGCCTCATTTACAACACACCTTCCCATTTCTGCAACAAATGAGGAATGGGTCCCACAGACACTAGCATCCTTCACTACACAGTCGTGATTCATTCTCAGACCACCATCCATCCTGTGCACTGATTGAGACTGGTGCCCAGTCCAAAAATAACGTGATCATGTAATTAAAGATCATCATAATATGTGAACAAGGAGGCCGAATTAAGATCAGACAGGCATCTTTAATTCTGAAATTTCCTAACTTTGGAATACCTGACTTTGCAAACTTAATTTTTTTTAACAGTTTTTGTTGTTTTTTTTTGTTTGTTTGGGTTTGGGTGTGTAACCGCCTAATTAAAATAAAAAACTGAAAACCAACATAAACCAGAAAATACATCATATTACTTCCAAACTTGTGTCATCAACAGGGTTTGAACTTTTAGATCCACAGCACAGTCCTCCACAGTAGGCTGTTACCTCTAGACGAGTGACAGTGAGTTCCCCAGCTATTTGCTGACAGCAGAGGAATGTAGATACTCAGAGCTCCTGCATTCAATTCCATGTTTTGGAGGGGAATGTGCTCCAATAGTTATAGACCTTTCTATGTCTGTACCCACAGCTTCTCTCTGTCCAATCCCACCTTCTAAGGCTCCTGCACCCTTTGCCTTCTTTTGCCCCCCCTCCTTGGGCTCCTGCAACCCTATCTTCCTTCACAAGTTCTCACCCTCTTCATTTAAATCAAATGCTTCTTCCTCCTCTAAATGGGGGCATGGAAAGCACAGGAAATAGTTTCCCTGCTTCCAGTTCTGGTGCCACAGACGCCCCTTGCAGGCACTAGGAACAATTACAGGAAAAGTCCTCTCTGCCCCATAATCCCCAGGATGGAACATGCGCCATTGCTCTGTGCAGATGGCACATGCACAGTCCAGTCAGCACATAGAAGCATGCTCAGTGCAGAGGCAATCTTCAAAGAATTTAGCTGTCAAACTCTAACAAGTCTCTACTGAGCATGTGCATACTGAGATTTTTTATTTTTGAAAGAGTATCAGAGGGGTAGCCATGTTAGTCTGGATCTGTAAAAGCAGCAAAGAGTCCTGCGGCACCTTATAGACTAACATGTATCGGAGCATGAGCTTTCGTGGGCCAATACCCACTGCATGCATCCGACGAAGTGGGTATTCACCCACGAAAGCTCATGCTCCAATACGTCTGGTAGTCTATAAGGTGCCACAGGACTCTTTGCTATTTTTGAAAGAGTTATGATTTGGCCAAATTTGAGCCAAATTTTCACAGGAATGGCAAAAGGCACATCCCTGACAGCAGGGTGACTCCTTCCCTGACAAAGTTCAAAGTTCCTTTTCCAAAGCATGAAGACACTCTCAATGAAAGGATTGGAAGAATTTGCTGTGAATCCAAGTATCTTCTATATCCATAGGTTTCAGAGTCGTAGCTGTGTTAGTCTATATCAGCAAAAACAATGAGGAGTCCTTGTGGCACCTTAGAGACTAACAAATTCATTTGGGAATAAGCTTTCAAGGGCTAGAACCTACTTCATCAGATGCATGGAGTGGAAATCACAGGAGCAGGTATAAATATATGAAAAGATGGGAGTTGCCTTAGCAAGTGTGAGGTCAATCTAATGAGACAATTCAATTAACAGTAGGATACCAAGGGAGGAAAAAGCCCCTTGTAGCGGTAATGAGAATGGCTCATTTCAAAGAGTTGACAAGAAGGTGTGAACAACAGTAGGGGGAAATTAGTATGAGGGAAATTAGGTTTAGGTTTTGTAATGACCCAACCACTCCCAGTCTTTATTCAGGCCTAACTTGATGCTGTCCAGTTTGCAAATTAATTCCAGTTCTGCAGTTTCCCATTGGAATCTGTTTTTGAAGGTTTTTTGTTGAAGAACTGCCACTTTTAGGTCTGTTATTGAGTGACCAGGGAGACTTAAGTGTTCTCCTACTGGTTTTTGAATGTTATAATTCCTGATGTCAGATTGGTGTCCATTTACTCTTTTGTGTAGAGACTGTCCGGTTTGGCCATTATACATGGCAGAGGGTATTGCTGGATAGTATACTAGTCCATCCAACTCCTGCAAAACAAAGCAATTAATGGAAATACAAGAGAAACTAAAGACATGGAATTTTCCCTGCACATCCTATCTCAAACTTAAAGACAGTCACTTAGGGCCTTGGCTACACTGGCACTTTACAGCACTGCAACTTTCTCGCTCAGGGGTGTGAAAAAAACATCCCCGAGTGCTGAAAGATACAGCGCTGTAAAGCTAAAGCTGTAAAGCGGATTGCAGCGCTGCAAGCTAAACCCCATGAGGATGTGGAGTACGTGCAGCGCTGGGAGAGCTCTCTGCCAGCGCTGCTGCTGCGACCACACTCGCACTTCAAAGCGCTGCCACAGCAGTGCTTTGAAGTTTCAAGTGTAGCCATACCCTTAGATAAGGCAAGCTGCTACACCAGTGTAGAGGATGAGGTGGGTAAGGAATTAACAAAGACTCTTGCAGACTTGCTGCAGGGCAGCTCAGAGTTACTCTCTTGTCAGACATCCCCTAGGGAAAAGTCAGAAGCAATGGTCTGGGTCTGAGCACTTCTTGCGTGAATTCCACAGGGATACAATGAATATTAATAAAAACATTTTTTAAACCATCAGATAAAAATTAAAGTGTGTGCATGTACTCCACACTAACGTACAGCACGAAAACTGAAAAATGTTCTTTCCACAGGACTCAGAGAAATGTGTTTTGCTATCCAGAGAAGTCCCTGTTAATTAACACTTTCATGTCCAAAACAACAGGAGTCAATGATCTGACAGTTTTTAGCAACAGATCACTGACACAGTTTTGAATGTTTCTTGGATGAAATCACTAACATTAGCACCTTTATGGTAATCGATTGGTGTCAGCAGAATTCTGGAGATCTATGCTGCAGACTCTAACATCATAGAAGAAATCAATTAAGGCAGTCAGCTGAAAAAAAATGATGCAAAGAGCAGAGTTGTCGATGGCAAAATAATCTCCTTTTAGTGGTTTCAAAAGATGAGCAGATAATTTGCCATTTACTTATTTCATTAAGGGGCTGAATTGTTCTAAATAAGTTAAAAGATCCAATTTCCGGAACAATTTCCATAATTACTATATCCAGAATCTATGAAGTGATTAATTCCATATAATCTCTGCACTACAGTGGGGTAATAAAAACCTCAGTTTTATGTGATGCAAATAGGAGGTATTGCAACATAAAAAGTTACTGCAAGGGGAAGCCCGGTACTAATATGCTAGTGAATATACGGTTCACTTAAGAAACCCCAAACTTTTACGTTGTTAATACTGACCTTAACAAAGATTTTTGCCTTACATTATGTACCAACACATACAGTTTCATTCTTTGGAAATCTTTATTTTCTATATCGCATACTTCAGCAGTTGTTCTGCTTGGGTGGCAAGACAATACCATGGATTCATTTTTACAGTTTGCAATTGAAGATGACAAACCGTTATCAGAAAAAGGATTCTTACTTACATGTGAGCAAGATTTAAGCAACAAAATACTTGAAAATGCTGAAAAGAGTTACCAAAGCTGTCCATACCAGTTTTTAATACCACACAAAACAGTTAAACAAAGAGAGTATGGAGAAAAAAGGAAGCTATCACCAGCATGAGAGCCTCTACCATGTTACATGCCACAGAAAGTTACCTGACACAATCTATAGTGCATTCTTTGCCTTCCACAAGCAAACCATCAGAATCTATTAAAATTACTTCATGCTGATAGCACCAGAGACATGACAAATCACAGGCCAAGAGTCAGATACCAAATAATGTGTCTCAGGGCTTTAGGGCTAGGCCCATTTGCAAGCAAATGATATTGCGTAGAGCTGGCATGCTCAATGCATGACAAACTGATGCAATTTCAGTACTGTCGGAGAAGCTGGGCGAGATTTCTCTGATGCTGGCTATGGTTAGTTTACAGAATTGTGCAGAGTTCCCAGATTTGAATCACTTGGGGCCTGAAAGGGCTTCACTTGACAAGCCACAAATAATTACACTACACTCTTTCCATTGTACTCTATTATTCTGCGCCTCTTATCTCTAGGCTTCAAACACTCATGAACAAGCAAGGTCACTTCTATTTTGACCACAATGCAACAAAACATTGTTCTTTTGTGATATGATAAATAAAACACTGTCCTGCAGACTAAACATTTTTATCAGGTCCACTTCCACTTTTATAAGCAAAAACAACTTTGGAAGCTTGTTAGAAGAGTTGAGGTTGGAAATAACCATGCAGGAAAGTCCATGAGCTCTTCACTTAAGGGTGTGATACAGCTATCTAGTTATTGTAAAAACTCATTTGAGAAATGGGCCATTAAGTTCTTAGCCCCTAAAAGATAATGGTTACATCTGTCATTACTTCCCCCTCCCCACCCCCTCATTCAAATGAACAAGTTTTGGTAATTCAGCGTGCAACTATCAGAAAATAGTTTTGAATCTGCTGCATGTTGCTGGTACCCTTCTTAGACCCAAGGTATTCTTCACAATCAAAGCCACTGTATATTTTATGAAGCTTTATAAAACTAATACTCGAACCCTGAAGCTCAGGAGAGCTTTGCTCTAGTACGTGTTATGTTGATCATTACTGAGTTGTTCAAAAATTGAAAACAAATTAAATTAATGTCATTTATTTGGATGGAAGAAGAAAGAGCAGAAGGATAAAGGTAGCTCTTGCAAGTTTAACCTTGTGACTAACTTACAGTAGACAAACTTCTAGGCTTTTAGCTACACTGTATTAATTCAGAGCAAACTCAAAGGTTCTTGTTAAAATTCCTTAACCTCTATCAAGAAAGCTACAAACTGCCTTTATTTGGTTCTAAACATATTTAGCTTCAGCCCATCAGAAGAGGGAGACACAATTCCTTTAATAACAACTAATAAAAACCAAGGAAGCTCAAGGAAGTAAAGTTTTACCAATTTATTACAAACTGGGGACAAAATATTATTAATAAAGAGACCTCACATGACTATTTCTTTCTAGCAGTTAAAACTATATTTAGAATGCTATTAATGCTGAAATTAAGAACTTAACTTTAACATTAAATAATATTATCCCAAAATGAATGGATAACAGAAATGGTAACGGAAAACAATCTATTTTAAAATCCAAATTAACAAGGATCAGAAGAATCCTCCATATTTGTCTTCCATAAAAAATATTATAGCAAGCTGGTACCAAGAGGAAAAAAAAAATAGCTTAAGGTCTTTCTTAACTGAAACGATGAATCTTACTACAGTACAATATATTCCCCACATGTCCAAGTAATCCCAGCATGAAGACTATCTTATCTTCTAAAAGAAATAAACAACTATTACTCTGGAAATGGCCAGCCTTCTTTTACACACATACCACACACTTCTCTCCAGGCCCTTGGAAGCTTGAAATATAATATTTCCATAATAAACTCTCCCAGCACCACTTTGTATGGTTATTCAGCACTTTGTGGAGGGGAGGGGGCAACACACATACACAGAATTATGTGGACTCTGTAAATATATAATGTAAGAAAATGATCTACTTGTGGTCATGAAAACATTCTGAAATGATATTGTAATTCAGTGTTCTGAAATAAGAAATTTGAAACAACTTCCACCATGAAACAACTGCCTTGTTAAGTCACAGGTGTTTCTGCAACAGATAAATGTAAGAATACCCTATTAGGAATCATCCATTTCATCCATATTTAAAAGCCACACAAAAAAATAAGACGTGATCAAAATAGGCAGCAACACATAAAGACTTCTTTACATACTGGAGGCTGTCATGTGAACACAAAACTGCTTCAAGAAATCTTCTGTCGGATACTTCAATAATGATGATGTCAATTTAATGTTACCACAAAAATCAGTGTTCCTCTAAGTTCACAGTCCACAGTTTCATAGGAATGATAAAATATTTTTAAGATGTATTGATGATCAATGGAGAACAAGAAGACTGAATTTAAAATAAACCAGGAATGCACATATAAACCAGCAAAGATTACTGAAGTGTCAGATCTTTTTATATTTTTTAAATTCTATTTTTAGTATCACTTGGTTTGGAATTCTTTTTATTAAAAGGATATTTTTGACCTGACCATTTTTGTCTCTTGTCATTTAATCATAGCATACTAGGGCTTTTTCCTCACCATTTTTTGCGATTTTAAAAAATTCTGCAGCTATACCTAATTTGTTCAACCACTGTTGTATAGTTGAAATGCACCCTGAAACTCTTGTAAAGTTTTCCTTCCTGCTCATCTGTTCAAAGGTAATTTGTCAAAACTGAGTGATGACAATCAGCAAATTAAAAAAAAACATATTCCAAAGAAGAAAAAGTTCTTTAGACTGAGCACCAGTGGCAAATGCAAAGCAGTAGAAAAACTAAGTACCGTATATACTTGTTCATTAGCCCGTTCATTTATAAGCTGACTCCCTCAAGATGGTTTGGTAAAAACAGCAAAAACTGTATGACCCTTTCATAAGTCGACTCTATATTTCAGGAGTTGGCAAACTTTGGCCCTCAGGGTAAGCCACTGTGAGGTCGGCATGTTTTGTTTACTTGGAGCATATGCAGGCATGGAGCCCCTCAGTTCCTTGTGGCCGCGGTTCGCTGTTCCCAGCCAATGGGAGCTGCGGGAAGTGGCGCCACTTCCTGCAGCTCCCATTGGCTGGGAACAGCGAACCGCGGCCACAAGGAACTGAGGGGCTCCATGCCTGCATATGCTCCAGGTAAACAAAACGACAATGTATTAGATATTCATTTTGATGATTCCATAGAGTTTAAAATCATCAAATTTTGGTGTAGATCCATTTATAAGCTGATCCCCACTCTTTGATGCATCACTTTTTAACCAAAAATATTCAGCTTATGAACGAGTATATACAGGAGTCATTTTAGTTTATCACTGTATGATGTTTGGAGCAAGAGGCAATTCATTTTGCTGGAAAACTTGGATTTGCAGGAAGATTACTGAAAGTCTGGGCCACAGTGATGTTTGAAACAAAAATACTGAAAACCTGCATGGAGGATCTGACATAGACAAAGATTTGAGACCTCCAGAACTACTGAAGAGCAGATCAAGAAAGAAGATAGGGATACTGGAATCCACAGCAATACAGCCGAGCCATGAGAGACTTGGGAGAGGAAGTAAACATCAAAATATTTTGTCTGGATGCTTTGATACCCAAGAAAGAAGGCAAGTTGAGAGGAAAAATATTATGGGGGTTAGGGAAATATCTCATTCCCCTTTTCTGTTTAATTCCACAATAACTCGGCCTATGACATCTACATTTACTTTACCTTGGTCTTTATGAGATGAGTTTGTTTATAACTTGTAAGCAACTGCAATATTTTTGGAAAACTGAATGACATTACAATACATCTATTAACCTAAAATTTAAATAAAATTAGCATGTCCATTCTTCTTCCCACCTAAAAAGCATCAAGAGAGTCAAGTCAGATTGCAGCAATCACTGTAGCTTGGCTTCAGGAGTAGCCAAGAGTTTTCCAGTTCCCAGAGAGATTCTGATTTCAGAAAAGGAAATAAAACAAAACAAAAAAGAGATATCTGTGCAAGACCACGAGTAAAGCTAGTCAGCTGAAATGCATCTGATCACATTTCATAAAAGCAACTTCTCTGTAATCAATACTCACTGCCACCCAATTGATTGTTTCACCACATAATCAAGATTCTTAATTTGTGCTTATGTACAAGATGATGGGGAAGCCTTAGATTTCATTATTCTCCAAACTGAATATATTGCATGCATGAATATTTTCTGCACAGGTTTAAAAACTGAATCCATTTAAACAGTGAATCAATTACAGAGTGAGACAAAACAACAGAAAAAATAAAATAATGAAATTCATCAATTTTTATGCTACTTTGATGGCAGAAAAAAAATCTACAGTCAAGTTCCATACCATTTTCATCTCTACAATAAGTCAAAGCAAAGCAAGTTAGGTCAATCTCCTGATACAGCACTAGCTACCACATGGGAAGTGATATTTATGAACATTGATCTTTATGAACATTAACTAATCTTCACAACATGCATGGTGAGGGAGACAAGTATCACCCCCAGAAACAGATGATCACATTTTAAGAGTGATCTTTAGAACTCCTATGCCAAGGAAATGGAGACTTACATGATTCTCATCTAGAGGCCTCTGTCTTAAGTGGGACATGTAAGCAGTACTGTTATACAAATAAATAATATTTAAAAACATACAGTGTGTCTATGACAGAGTTCTGGTATCACTTCTCATTCAGTACCTACTCCAAAGTAGACTAGTGATGACTATGGCATTGAAAATCTTTTCTATTTATAAGTTTCGAGTGGTTAAAGTTGATTGAAATAGGAGGGGGAGTGCTCATACCACCAGCAAATCGGGTTCAGTGCAGACTACTGCAAAAAGCTCAACGCTCATCTGTTCTTAGGACTAATAAGCTTAGGTGGCAAGCAGGACAATGTTTTAAATGTCAGTCATAATTTTAAATAAATGGATCATTTGTTTCTCTTTTGGTTGTATCTATAAGGGTATGTCTACTCTTAAAACACGACAGCAACACGGCTGTGCCACTGTAGCACTTCGGTGCGTAGACACTACCTAAGCCTATGAGATGGGTTCGCCCATTGGCACAGGTAATCCAACTCTGCAAGAGGCAGTAGCTATGGAATTCTTCCATTGACCTAGCACTGTCTACATTGGGAGTTAGGTCAGCTTAACTATGCTGCTCAGGGGTATGGATTTTGACACCCCTGAGCGATGCAGTTAAGCAGACTTAATTTTCTAGTGTAGACCAGGCCTACAACTGGTTGTGACGGGTTGAATCACAGGGAGCTGCCAACTGATGTGCCAAGACTACCTCTGCTCCTGTTTTCCCTGCCAGCTCAGGACTCCAGCACCCTGTCCTGCTGAGCCAGACACTCCCATTTGCTCCAACACAGACCCAGGGTCTGAATTACCTGCCCCAAAGCTGCAGGTTTACCTGAAAGCAGCTCAAAGAAGTGTGCTTGTCTGTAGCGCTCAGATGCCCAACTCCCAATGGGGTCCAAACCCAAATAAATCCGCTTTACCCTGTATAAAGCTTATGCAGGGTAAACTCATAAATTGTTCGCCCTCTATAACACTGATAGAGAGATATGTACAGTTGTTTGCTCCCCCAGGTATTAATACAAACTCTGAATTAATTAAGTAAAAAGTGATTTTATTAAATACAGAAAATAGGATTTAAGTGGTTCCAAGTGGTAACAGACAGAACAAAGTAAGTCACCAAGCAAAATAAAATAAAATGTGCAAATCTATGTCTAATCAAACTAAATATAGGTAAGTTCCTCACCAGTTCCAGAATGCTCTCTTTTACAGGCTAATCTCCTTTTAGCCTGGGTCCAGCAATCACTCACACCCCCTATAGTTACTGTCCTTTGTTCTAGTTTCCTTCAAGTATCCGGGGAGGGTGTGTGTGTGGAGGGGTTCCTTCTTTAGCCAGCTGAAGACAAAATGGGGAGGTCTCCCAGGGGTTTAAATAGACTCTCTCTTGTGGGTGGAGACCCACCCCCTCCTATGCAAAGTCCAGCTCCAAGATGGAGTTCTGGAATCACCTGGGCAAGTCACATGTCCATGCGTGACTCTCAGTCTTTACAAGCAGAAGTCATTGTCCACATGGTATCTTGTATGTCTCCAGGAAGACTTCTTATGTGGATTGGAGCATTCCAAGATGCATTGTTCCCCAAGTGCTTCCTGATCGGGTACTTAACCTTGCAAATTCCTTCCTAAAGGTGCTGACCAAATGCCTCACAAAAAACTTACTTAGGCCATGGCTACACTTACAGTTCTGCAGCGCTGGTAGTTACAGCTGTGTTTGTACAGCTGTGTAGGGCCAGTGCTGCAGTGTGGCCACACTGAAAGCTACCAGCGCTGCAGTGTGGCCACATTTGCAGCATTTGCAGCGCTGTTGGGAGTGGTGCATTGTGGGCAGCTATCCCAGCATTCAAGTGGCTGCAACATGCTTTTCAAAAGAGGGGGGTGGGGTGGAATGTGACAGGGAGCGTGGGGGAGACAGAGAGAATGGATTTTTGGAGCTGACACTGTTCTCAGCTCCCTGCCTTGCAAGTTCTAAGGACTGGAAGACACACAATGCCTACCTTCAATCATTTTAAAAGTTCTGACCCCTTCCCCCACCCCTCTCTCATTCACTAAATGCAAATTATGCACTCCTAAATAGCTGTCAGACCAGATAAGCATCTGCTCAACATGGACTTCCCCCTCCCCCTCTGCCGTGTGAGAGTGCTGTTTCTCTCTTCAAGCAAACAGCTGTGAACATTCCAAAGTAACTCCCCTGCCTGCCTCCGCTCGCTCAGCAAACAGGAGCTGTGTTTGTTTTTTAAATAAGCAGTTTGGCTGAACTCCGAGCTCCCCCTTTCTTCCGGTTTGTTGTGGATAGGAATTCTGGGATACCTCCTTATACCCCGGAGGTCAATAAAAGCGCTGGTGGGGTCCACACTTGCTGACCAGCGCTGGATCACCTGCGCTGGAACCACTACACCCGTGGCACGACCGGGTGTACAGCCAGCGCTGCAACCAGGGAGTTGCAGCGCTGGCCGTGCTTTGCAAGTGTGGCCACATCCTAAGTTGCAGCGCTGTAACCCTCTCACCAGCGCTGCAACTCTCTAGTGTAACCATGGCCTTAGAAACCAAGCAAGTATACAGTCAATATTCTTAACCTCAAGTACAAAATGATATATGTGTACAAATAGGATGAATAGATATAGCAGACCATAACTTTTACAGAGGTATGTTACATGGCACAGGCAGCAAAAAACATATTCCAGTTATGTCATATTCCCATAAAGCATTATGGGGTACAGCGTCACACTGGTATTTTCTCAGTTCTTTCTGGGAAGTAAAGTCCTTAACTGGTTGTTTACTAGCATCTGTGTGGAGAAGCCAGTCATTTTACTCTTGTATTTCTACTTGATGCTGTGTGGACACAACGTGTTGGCACAAGAATCTCAGTCTGAACATTCTGCCAAAATAGTTTTGTTGATGGTACTATGCCAACAGTACTTATACCAGTTCAACATTACGTTACATCATGGATTTATGTATTTTTACTGGCATGCACATTGAATAGCTCTATTGTTAATTCTCTGAGCATATCATTTTTTCTCCAAAATATCAACTGGCTATTTCTGAAGAATATTCCTAAGGTTCTACAATTAACAATTGTGATCCATTGTCAGAACACCTTGAATTCAGGGCCAAACTGTGACTTTCCATAGATGCTGGAATTAGGGGTGCTGCCACACCCCCTGGCTTGAAGTGGTTTCCATTATATACAGGTTTACAGTTTGGTTCAATGGCTCTCAGCACCCTCACTATAAAAATTGTTCCAGCACCCCACTCGACACAGTTAGTCATAGTCAGCTGCTTGTGTATACATGTTCTGAAATCTCCAAGAACTCACAGTAGTAATCAATTCACAAAGGTTTCTTAAACAAATTCAAACAGGACACCCTCCTAGCTTCTTCACTACAATTTCATGGCTTTGCATCAGCTCTTGTTTGTGCCTTTCATGGATGATTACAGATATCCCAGTGAGCTAATGTCTATTATATGAGCACTCATCCCAGGTCAGAAAAAAAGCTCTCTTGTTCTTTAATTGATTGCTATGTATACACAGATAATATTTTCGAACAGATTTTGTATTGTTTCATTTTCCCATGTTCAGTGATAGGAGTCTTAGCAAATTTTCCCTGGTGTTCTTTAAAGTCCCTTGCCCAAATGAAAATGTTATCTATTCTATCTTTAACAGACTAACTGATCATAATGACCCCTTTTGGCCTTAAAATCCATGAACAAACATGAGGGAAAACTGGCTATGCAGAAGAGTTTAACTAGCTATACCAAAACTGCTGCCAAATACCCAAAGTAAAAAAAGAGAGGAGGAAAGAGAGAAAAATATGATTTTTGTATAAATACACACACATATTTTCTATAATCTCTTTCAGTTATAGTCATCTTTGGTATAAACTGTCTCTAAGTCAGTTATATAGAGATCAACTGATTCATATTGTCTTAGAAATTAAACAATTGTGTTTCGTAAGTAGTTTTTTCTGGAGTTACATTGCTTTGACATCGATGTGCCAAATCCTCTTTATCTTCTTCCTCTTCCCAAATATAATCTACCTACAGTGCTGCTGGGACTGTCAGATGGAGAAACTGTACGACATTTAGATGCTTTCTTTGCATCTGTGACTATGAGAAAAAATGTCCAACTCTTGTTTAAGATGGACTTCATATTTGTGTCATTTTCTTGAAAATCCAATGGAATTGGAACAAGTAATGTCTCCATTGCTGATTCACTACAACTTGTAACACTATGTCATATTTAGGGAGCTCTCAGAACATAGGCTGGTGGTGGAGAAGTCCCAGGACTTATTAATTTCGTGAACACTCAAGTCAGACTCAGTCTGCTCAGGCTTATGGCAATATCTTATTCACACAGCTCAGAGGCTTAATAGAAGTGTCAGAATGCTACTTTTACATAAACTAATTAGTATAATCACTCCCACAGAAATCACCTTATAAAACCACTCAAGCCTTCCGCATTTGAAAAAAAATACAGAGGATACAATCATGTAAGCAAGTACTTGCAAGCTTGGCTTCTCTATAGTCAGTCTTCATGCAGAGGAATATTCAGGTCTTCATTTCTTTGACTCTCATTCAGTCTTTTAAATGAAGGAATAAGAGCACAGATACACAATCTAAAGCATACTGTACACTGTAGTAGTTCCACACTTTCAAAAACGTTAGAGTAAAGCTCAGTCATAATTAACTCATCAATAATTTTATAGGCAGGATAAAGGCTACAGACTTCTTTTAAAACCATCACAATATTTGAATACTTATATGTTCATATCTATCTTGTTTCCACAAAATCTGTTACTTAAAAGGAATTTGGGGAATAGTGTTAAAAAAGTTAATTAAAAACACTGCAAGCATGTGTGTCAGTCAAACATGACCTCTCTGCTCTATAACATATTTAAATGGATGTCATCTTGACCTGCAACATACCAATGTAAAATTTTTTGGTCAATATAAGTCAAATATGCACTAATTTATTCAGCAGGTTTCCCAGTATCTGAATCAACATTAGAAATCTAACTAGTATTTGTTATTCTGTTATTGACAAAGGAAGCATATTTAAATGATAACAAGTACTCGTGGGTGTCATTTTGAAGTTAAATTGTTCCCTAAGGATATCGTCAGTAAACATCTACATTTAAAGGTCATTCACTGCCAAATTATGAACAACTGTTGCATTTATTAGCACAGGCTCAATAGTTTGGAAGCTACAGTCATCAATTCAAACTGACAATGAGGTCTAATTGTCCCCTACTATCAAATGAGGAACACAGCCATTTTCCATAAGTTTTTTCACCATCTGGGGTGTACTTTCAATTCACTGAAGTATTATGGAAGACAGTCCCCTGACAAAATTGGGACACATCAAAGCCATTGCTTAATTATAATTTTTTGGAGAATTGTTTTAAAAGATAAATCAGAGAGAACAAGTTATTGTTCAAGAGCTAAATTTTAGTTTGTGGAGTTTGGAATGGGGGATGGATTCTCCCAGTATTCCTGTTGACAGAGGAGAGGGGACTCTAAAATTATAGTGCTGTATTATAGCCTCTGCCTTCACTTTCCTTTCCCAATCTCCTTACTTTCAGCTTTTCATTATCATTCCTGCAAGTTCTTCTTCATCCCTCTCTTCTCAGTTTCCTCTCTCAGACTGGGAAAGAGTGAAAGGGGGGAGTTTTTGGCTTCTGTGGTGATTTAGTTTTGTCCCTGCCCTCCAAGGTTACTTTATGCCTCCATAGCCAACTGGAACCACACAGATCATTGCCTATGTCTTCCTTCTATTGCTGACAGATTCAGAGAATAATAGCAAAGGAAGATGGAAACACTGAGCAGTAGCTGCTGGCCAGGCAGACAGAGAGCAACCCTGAAGGAAGGAAACAGAGCTCACACAGCTAAGGTAAAGAGCTCTTCCCATCTCTCTCCTTCCCAACCAATGAGAATAAACTGTAGAGGAATTAAGAACAGAGGGATTGGGGTTATTCTCTGGAAATGTCAAAAGACAATCTTCCCTCTCAAAGGGGGTGTTTGGGGAAAGAGTGCAGTTTGCTGTGTGCTCTATATTGTGAGTCGTATGGAGCTGCCAGAGGGTGGGTCTTACACTCCCTTCTTCCTCTCACTTCACATCAGTGATCAACCAGGACTGTCATCACCACTGCATTTCTCAAAAATCCTTTTCTCAATCTAGTTTCCTCACAGCGGCTACAAATCTGCCCCTTCTCCACAGAACCTCCTCAAAAAGGTTCGGTCTGCCTTCCATGTCACATTAACTTCATGGCACTCACACTGTTTTTCCTTTTGTCTGAGCCACACTATAGTCTTCTTCTCCTTCGCCCTGGTGTTGAGGGTGACACTATCGATCACATCTCTCTCAACTGCCTGATACAGTTCACTGGAGTTATGAGCATCCTTATCTTTTGCTCGGGCTCCTGCCCATCCAAAACTGATTGTTTACAAGGAATGGGGAGAGTCTGGTAACAAGTAGCCCTATAACAAGAGATTTCACTATTATTTTTGTATCTTAGAGTTTTAATGAAAAAAATTAACACAGGAACCTACTTAAGACTGACAACATAACAGGAATAAAATAGCAGTAGATCTTCCAGCTGATAGCATAGCACGGGAGATATTAATTTTGAAATAATCTAGGCTTCTACCCCTTATTATATTTATCCAATACCCCTTTCCAAACTTCACCTTGGTTGTGATATCCAAATCTCTCTCCATCTTCACCATTTTAGCCCATTTCTCATTTTCAGCTTGTTTCAGCCTCATCAACACCTAACTCTGCCATAACTTTTTCCAACTCAACATATTCAAGTATCTTGTAATTGGTAAAAAGCCATTTCATCCCAAATTCCAGCATCTCCATCCCACTCTGTATCCCAAATTTCATATTGGCCCCTCGTATAACCTACAGATTCAATGTGACCCTTAATTCTCATGCAACAGAAGCATAGAACCATAGTTAGATGGGACTATAAGGTTTAACCCCCTGCCAAAATGCAGGAATTGTTTTGTCTAAACCATCCAACACAGATGCCTATCCAGTCTTCTTTTGAAAACCTTCAGTGAAGGAGTTACCACAACCTCCCTAGACAGTCTGTTCTATTGTCCTACTGTTCTTACAATTAGAAATTTTTTCCTGAGATTTAACCTAAATCTACTATGCTGTAGTTTGAATCCACTGTCTCTTGTACTGCTCTTTGTGGCGAGAGAGAATAACTTTTCTCCATCTTTTTATGAGAGCCTTTCAAGTATTCAAAGACTGCTGTCATGTCTACCCATCCCCTCCCCCCTGCATCTCCTCTTTCCCAAATTCAACATACCAGTTCCTTCAGCCTTTGCTCATATGGGTTGCATTCCATCCCTCTGATCATCATCATTCACTTCTGGATCCTTTCCAGTCTCTCTACATCCTTTCTATACAATGGTGGCCAAAACTGGACACAGTACTCCAGCTGAGGCCAACCAGCGCTGAGTAGAGCAGTACTATCACTTCCCATGACTTGCATGTTATGCCTTTGTTAAGGCTACCTAAAATTGCATCTCCCTCCCATTTTTTTCTTTGGAATAAGACCAACAGAATGGAAGTAGACATGACTTGGCCACTGACACTTTTATATTCAGCAGTTCAGAAAACTGTGGCTTCCTGGATCAATGATCCTAGTCATGTCACTTGACTTTTAAATAAATGTCTATAGTAACTGATTTTCACCTGTCATTACAGAAAGTGAAATTGTTTCCTATGGGACATTCATCCTCTTCAGGATCCATTCCTCTATTAAAGAAAAGAGCTTTCTGTTGCACTTCGTAGCCATGATATCCATTATTGTCTACTAAGCTATAAGGTTTCCAGACAATGCTGCCACTCCCCATTGTCACACTGACCATTATATAGCCATTGGCCCCTATTCCTGAAGCTCCCAGTTATACATCCTTATATACCAGGCTCATGTGGTCATATCAGCAGGACAATCTCTCATACTGTGAAGCTTTAGGGCGATTTATCCATTTTGGACCACTCTTTAGTGAACCATGGATAAAGGATTGGGTCCATCGCACAAATACATAAGGCAAACAGACACCCACTGCACAATTATTGGTTCACATGTCCCACCAATGAGACTAGATTTAACTGTGTTTTCTCTTATAGATTTTTTTTTTAAACAGCAATCAAAATTATTTTTGCGTCTAAGTATTTGGTTAGATCACTGAGGAACCTAATGGATTGGTGCGAATGGATACAGCATTGTGTTGCCAACTACAAAAGAGCAAGAATCAGTTAAGCACTTTGTGAACAGTTAGCCAGAAGATGAGGAAATGTGACTGGAAACCTGACAAGTTATTACAAACAGACGTGTAGATTACATTACTACTACTTTGTACTTTCTTATATAGCATCTCCCATCTAAGAATTCCAATGTGTTCTACAGGTTGTATTAAACCTCAGAACACCTCAGCGGGGTAGAGACTTATTGTTATTCCTCATGGGGAAAGAGACACAGATGTCAGATGCCAGGTCACATATGTCAAATACTCTGAAACTGAACTTTGTACAAAGAAGTAATAAAGTCTATCCTTTGGTAAAAATGCTTCTAAATTGGTAAAAGTTTATGCAAATTCTTAAGGATTCCTATACCATTGCTACTAAAACAGAGCCTGATTTTCAATTCAGCACTCAAAAGCGAGGGCCAAATCAAGATAACCTGGATCCGTAAATACACTACATATCCCAACACTATATTTTGGTTAAACTCTCCCTTCCCTCCTAGGTGTAGCAATAGGGGCTTCTCTTCCCTTGGGAGCATCAGGGATAGCAGTTGGGATTCCCTCTTTCCCATGGAGAATTGGGGGGGTAGGCCAATACTTACACTTTGCCTGCTGGGGTATCTGCTTGGGTGGGTGCGCAAGGCCTGCTGTTCTCTTCTCCTCCTCCCACACACAGAGACCTCCAATGTAATAGTTTTGGCATACTGTTTGGGAGTGGGGTAGAGTGGAGGAGGTAAGTCCTGAAGTTACCATCGCATTGAGATCAATGAGGCAGTTCGCCACTCCCTCTCAGAGCAATTGCTCCCTGGGGCTGGGATGAACTACCCAAATTTTAATAAACAATGATCGAGCATACAGAAACAACTTTGTTGTTAGAAGGAATTTGAACCCAGGATCTTAAAACACCAAGTTATAATTTCCTGGCTTTGAAACGTGTTGTTGTGGAGTTCCGTTTTGTTTTCTTTTGTAACTGTAACAGTCTAGTACTTTTTGCTAAAGTCTAAATTCCTTTAAGAATGTTCATTGTCCAAAATTAACTGTCTTAAAATTATTCCAAAAAGGAGGGAGTCTTCCTCCCAATCTAAGAGTCTTCGTAGGGCTGCAGGAGTCAAGACATGAACTTAAAAGCTAAAATAATTAATTTCTCCCTACATCCATCTGTTTTCAGGTGAATGAAACAACACTGAAGAAACATATACTCATAGACTTTAGGGTCAGAAGGGACCAATATGATCATCTAGTCTGACCTCCCACACAAAGCAGGCCACAGAACCCTACCCATCCACTTCTGCAACAAACCCCTAACCTATGTCCGAGTTACTGAAGTCTTCAAACTGTGGTTTGAAGACCTCAAGCTGCAGAGAATCCACCAGCAAGTGACCCATGCCCCATGCTGCAGAGGAAGGCGAAAAACCTCCAGGGCCTCTGCCAATCTGCCCCGGAGGAAAATTCCTTCCCGACCCCAAATATGGCGATCAGCTAAACCCTGAGCATGTGGGCAAGACTCATCAGCCAGCACTCAGGAAAGAATTCTCTGCAGTAACTCAGATCCCATCCCATCCAACATCCCATCACCGACCACTGGGCATACTTATCTGCTGATAATCAAAGATCAATTGCCAGAATTAAGCTATCCCATCATACCATCCCTTCCATAAACTTATCAAGCTTAGTCTTAAAGCCAGATGTGTCTTTTGCCCCCACTGCTCCCCTTGGAAGGCTGTTCCAGAACTTCACTCCTCTAATAGTTAGAAACCTTTGCCTAATTTCAAGTCTAAACTTCCTAGTATCCAGTTTATACCCATTTGTTCTTGTGTCTACATTGGTACTAAGCTTAAATAATTCCTCTCCCTCCCTAATATTAATCCCTCTGATATATTTATAAAGAACAAGCATATCCCCCGTCAGCCTTCTTTTGGCTAGGCTAAACAAGCCAAGCTCTTTGAGTCTCCTTTCACATGACAGGTTTTCCATTCCTCGGATCATCCTAGTAGCCCATCTCTGAACCTGTTCCAGTTTGAATTCATCCTTCTTAAACATGGGAGACCAGAACTGCACACAGTATTCCAGGTGAGGTCTCACCAGCGCCTTATATAACGGTACTAACACCTCCTTATCTTTGCTGGAAATACCTCGCCTGATGCATCCTAAAACTGCATTAGCTTTTTTAACGCCCATATCACATTGGCGGCTCATAGTCATCCTGTGATCAACCAATACTCCAAGGTCCTTCGCCTCCTCTGTTGCTTCCAACTGATGTGTCCCCAATATATATCTAAAATTCTTATTATTAATCCCTAAGTGCATGACCTTGCACTTTTCACTATTGAATTTCATCCTATTACTATTACTCCAGTTTACAAGGTCATCCAGATCTTCCTGTATGATATCCCGGTCCTTCTCTGTGTTAGCAATACCCCCCAGCTTTGTGTCATCCGCAAACTTTATTAGCGCATTCCCGCTTTTTGTGCCAAGATCAGTAATAAAAAGGTTAAATAAGATTGGTCCCAAAACCGATCCTTGAGGAACTCCAATAGTAACCTCCTTCCAGCCTGACAGTTCACCCTTCAGTACAACCCGTTGGAGTCTCCCCTTTAACTAGTTCCTTATCCACCTTTCAAATTTTCATATTGATCCCCATCTTTTCCAATTTGACTAATAATTTCCCATGTGGAATCGTGTCAAATGCCTTACTGAAATCGAGGTAAACTAGGTCTACTGCATTTCCTTTGTCTAAATAATCTGTCACCTTCTCAAAGAAGGAGATCAGGTTGGTTTGGCACGATCTACCTTTAGTAAAACCATGTTGTAATTTGTCCCAGTTACCATTGACCTCAATGTCCTTAACTACTTTCTCCTTCAAAATTTTTTCCAAGACCTTACATACTACAGATGTCAAACTAACAGGCCTATAGTTACTCGGATCACTTTTTTTCCCTTTCTTAAAGATAGGAACTATGTTAGCAATTCTCAAGTCGTACGGTACAACCCGAGTTTACCGATTCATTAAAAATTCTTGCTAATGGGCTTGCAATTTCATGTGCCAGTTCCTTTAATATTCTTGGATGAAGATTGTCCGGGCCCTCCGATTTTGTCCCAACAAGCTGTTCAAGTTTGGCTTCTACCTCAGACGTGGTAATATCCACCTCCATATCCTCATTCCTGTTTGTCATCCTTCCATTATCATTAGCCTTATTAAAGACTGAGGCAAAGTACTTATTTAGATATTGGGCCATGCCTAGGTTATCCTTAACCTCCTTTCCATCCTCAGTGTGTAGCGGTCCCACTTCTTCTTTCTTCGTTTTCTTCTTATTTATATGGCTATAGAACCTTTTACTATTGGTTTTAATTCCCTTTGCAAGGTCCAACTCTACTTGGCTTTTAGCCTTTCTCTCTTTATCCCTACATGTTCTGACCTCTCTAAGGTAGCTTTCCTTGCTAATCCCACCCTTCTTCCACTCCTTGTAGGCCTTCTGCTTTTTCTTAATCACCTCTCTGAGATGCTTGCTCATCCAGCTTGGTCTACAACTCCTGCCCGTGGTTTTTTTCCCCTTTCTTGGGATGCAGGTTCCGATAGTTTCTGCAGCTGCGACTTAAAGTAATTCCAGGCCTCCTCCGCATTTAGATCCACAAGTTCTTCAGTCCAATCCACTTCTCTAACTAATTTCCTTAATTCTTTAAAGTTAGCCCTCGAGAAGGCAAAAACCCTAGTACCAGATCTATTTTTGTTTATCCTTCCATCTAGTTTGAACTGAACTAGCTCATGATCACTCGAACCAAGGTTGTCCCCTACAACCATTTCTTCAATGAGGTCCTCACTACTCACCAAAACCAAATCTAAAATGGCATCCCTTCTTGTCGGTTCTTCAACCACTTGGTGAAGAAATCCATCTGCTATCACATCCAGAAAAATCTGAGCCCTATTATTCTTGCTAGCACTTCTCTTCCAGTCTATAACTGGGAAGTTAAAGTCTCCCATGATCACACATTTCCCATTAGTGTTTACTTCATTAAAAACATTAAAGAGGTCTCTATTCATATCCAAATCAGATCCCAGCGGTCTGTAGCACACCCCAAGCACTATCTCAGGGGAGGCTCTAGTAGCTTTCTTTCCCAGTGTGATTTTTGCCCAGACAGACTCTGTCTTGTCCATTCCATCACTTCTTATTTCTTTACAGTTAACCTCCTCATTGATGTACAATGCTACTCCACCACCTTTGCCTTTATTTCTGTCTTTCCTAAAAAGCACATAGCCTTCAATACCTGTACTCTAGTCATGACTACTATTCCACCATGTTTCTGTTATCCCTATAATATCCGGTTTCACTTCCTGCACCAGTAGCTCTAGTTCCTCCATTTTGTTCCCTAGGCTCCTCGCATTAGTGTACAGACATCTTAATTTTTGCCGTTTGGCTTCACTGACATTCTTTACCCTGTTAGGCAAAGACATTCTACCACGAGCATCACCTGTTAGTCTGCATCTACACTACCCTTCCTCCTTATGCCAATTCTTCTGTCCACGACTGTATCCCCCCTTACTTTGTTTACTTCCCTCTCAAGGTTAAATTCCGGCGTGGAGATCTCCTGGACATCTCCCAACCATCTCCCCCAAATTCCTAGTTTAAAGCTCTCTTAATCAGTTCGGCGAGCCTCCATCCTAGAAGTCTATTTCCCTCCTTACTCAGGCGAAGTCCATCCCGAGAGAACAGTCTTCTGTCCGTAAATGCTTCCCAATGGCTGTACATCCCAAAGCCCTCCTTATAGCACCACTGCCTGAGCCATCTGTTGATTGCCATTATCTTGTTACACCTTTGTTGCCCTTCTCTAGGAACCGGCAGAATCCCACTGAAGATCACCTGAGCCTCGATTTCCTTAAGCGTCTTCCCCAGTCTGGCATAGTCTCCCTTGATACATTCCAGAGAGTATCTAGCCGTATCATTCGTTCCCACATGAAGGACAATCAACGGATTCTTTCCCACTCTCGCCAGGATCCTTTTCAGCCTCAGGTCCACATCCTGTATCTTAGCACCCGGCAGATAGCACATCCTTCTGTTCTCCCGATCAGCTCTAGTTACAGGCCTGTCTATTCTTCTCAGTAAGGAGTCTCCAATCACGTAGACCTGCCTTTTCCTGGTGACAGTGCGATTCTCCAGTCTATCCCCTGCGCCCACTGGCTGCAAGTCCTCTCGATTCCTATTCACCCTTGCAATCCTCCTGTGGCTTATATTTGGTGTTGCCTCCATTGACTCCTCCCCTCCTCTTGCAGGACTATCAGCTCTTCTCTTTTTCCTTGCCCTCTCTCCTTCAGCGACCACCTGCTGTGCCCCTTCTTCATTTTCCAACTCTGCAAACCTGTTCCTGAGTTCTATTTCTCCTTCATTGGCCCGTCTTTTCCTCTGCCTGGTTCTCTTAGTCACATGCTTCCACCGTCCACCTTCCTCTCCCAGCAGTCTCTCCTCTGAATTCTTTGGTCCTGCTTCCATCTGCACATCTGAGCTTATCCCTTCAGCCCCCTCGTGTCTCTGCTCCATCATCTGCTCAAACCCTCTTCTAAACTCAACCAGAGTTTCCACCTGCATCTCCAGTCCTCGGATCTTTTCTTCCATCAGCTCTACCAGGTGGCACTTCATGCAGACAAAACTCTTTTCAAGTACCCCCTGCAGGATCATGTACATGCCGCAGCTTCCACAGTCAGTCATCCTCATTGTGTCTTTCACTGCTACCTCTGTATCAGTCATAGCCTTCCCACCTAAAGCCTGGTAGTCCACAGAACACAACACAACCCCCCAGCAGGCACCAGACCACCACTCACTCCTTCACCTAGCCTGTCGGTCCCTCTGTCCTAGTCTCCCCCACAACCTCCCCCTGTAAACTCCCTCTGAAACTCCCCTGTTTACAGCTCTGTTTGCTGGCTCCTGTGCCGCTGCAGCTGTCTGTGACAGAATAAGTAGGAAGCATAGCTGCAAAGTTTTGTGCAGCTCCATGTGTGGCACTTACACAAACTATTTAATAAGCTAGTTTGCATAGTTGTAAATATGTAAATAATTTGTATGCAACAACAAACTCTGGCTTTAGTGCTCATGCAACTTTGGAAAATGAAGCTTTCTGTTTATCTCCAGGGCAGCATCAGGGCAACCTTTACACACATGCACTGCCCTGGCAGCATGCCTGACCTTGTGTCGGTTGGCAGTAGGGGTAACGGGGAGGGAGTAGAACTTCGCCTAGATGTAACAAGGGTAGTTTAGTCTCCATCGCCTCTCTAATACGTCCACCAGTTAGTGCCAAGTCTGGTGATTTTTGGAGGTGAATCAAAAAGATAATAAAGGGGCCACCAACATCCATTAGACGGGGAAAACTTTTTAATCCCCATTGCGTTGGGCTGGATTCCTACTGGTGAGTGACAGGCAAAATGCAATGAAGTTCATTACCTATGTCCTCGGGAAGTTAGTGCCTTAGTATGTGCTAATTTTATCCTTTCAAGACTGAGGTTTGTCTTCTAGAAAGATAAGTTTATTATATTAAGTTCTGATTTTTTTGGAGCTTACACAAGATAGGGTCTTCCAGTCTCTGCATATGCAAGCAACATCTCTTCATACTGCTCTCAGATATTATAGGATTTGTTTGTAGAAGACTCTCTCATGTGGTTGCTGAAAGGACAGATCCCATTAACCAAAACACAATATACTCAAAATATATCATCATTAGGGCTGCAGGTTTGCCACAACATGTTTTTTTTAATCAAAAACCACGGAATAGTCATAGCTTACGAAATTACTATGACAGCTTTGCAATTTTTGATAGAAAGTGCCTTCCCCCGGCCTCACTGAGGGGGCACTGACCACCCTCAGCAGTACCCTCTGCCCCAGCACAACAACCTGAAGGCCAATCTGGTGAGGAAGGACTGGGGAGAGAGCCCATCCCACATTCACTCCTGGCAGCAGTCGCTCCTGCAGCTCCTGTCCCATGGGGATGGGCTGAGGTCGGGCCCAGTGTTCCACTTTGGGCACTGTGACCTAGCACACAGGGTCACAGGTTTGATTCCCCCCACCTTCCTGTCATGACAGAGGGGCAGATGAGCCAAGCCAGTGGCACTGCTACTCCATGCACTAGGTTGCAATGCCTGCATTGGGGCACTACATCCAGATCTATGGGACAGGAGCTGCAGGAACCTTTGCTGCGGGATGAGTGACAGACAAACAGGAAAATCATGCTGTGACATTTTCCCACCATGACAAACCTGCAGCCATAATAATCATCATCATCACGAAGGCAAATCCCAAAGGAAAGACATAGCCTCCTAGCAGATTGAGCATCACCTGGATTGGTATCTACCTACAACAAATACTAACAATGTCCAAATTCATCTCTAAATGTTTTGCAGTATAAAATCATTTCAACAATTATATAAAGCTATTGTGAGGCTAATCAACCATAGCTGAATTCACAACACAAAACTCTACCACTTCATCTACAGAAAGTGTGTTATCCTTAATAAGCAGCCCAGAGAGGGGGAGACAACATACATTTGATCCATCACTGGGTAACCCAATCATTTTTGTCAATTAGTATTAGAATGATGGGTCCCAGGATTCATTGGCTCTATTTCTGGCTCTCAGAGCAGAGTACGTTCAGGTGGTTAGAGACAGCATAGCAAAGAGTAACAACGCTTCTATCTGGGTCACCAGTAGGGACTGAACCTGGGATTTCTGGATCTAAAAGCATGAACTTCTATCATGTGATCTGGTACTATACCAATCATCATGCAAGTACTGGTGGACTCAAACCTCTGTATACGATCTAGCCATAGAGGGGCAAAAATTCATAGTGTGTTGGTATGAGTTAGATAAGCAGATAATTTGGCCCACTTCATCTGAAAGCCAGTGTTGAAAACGGATGAGAATTATTCCACTCCCCCTCACCCCGCCCCCAGCTATGCTTCCAGTGACCTTGTGCAATCTTTCAGTTACCTTAGCTGTAAAATGAACACAGATGCTTGCCACCCCTAAGGTAGGTGTATGAGACCTTCATTAATAATAGGTGTGAGGTGCACAAAAATACTAAGAACAGTGAGTAAAATTGCTGAGAGATGAACCCAAGGCAGCTTGGTTTGTAGCTTAAGGTGCTTACCCCTAAACTACAGAGTACTACTTGGAGGCATCTCTCTATTTTACCAATTGCATGGGAAAGAGAGAAGGCTACAGCATGTGTCACCAACACACAAAATACATGACATTTAACAGGCCCAAGGAAGATGAGAATATAGATTCTCTGACAAAAGTGAGAAAATCAACGGTAATCTTGTAACAGACAATGGAAGTCTAAATGTTGCAAAATGAGGTGGCATTATTGGGAAATAAATCATTAGACGTCTGAGAGCTGCAACTAATTGGCATAATAATCACGATGATGATGATGATGCCTGTCTCCACTGGCCACTTGTTAAATTTTCCAACAAGCACTTTTGTGCTCATCCATCTTGCCCCGTATGCTTGGGAGCAGCTCCCCATAAACATCCACAAAGCAACTTCATTATTCTCTTTCAAATCCCTTATTAAATGTTTCTTTTCCACAATGCCTACAAAAAAATTGACAGTGGTTGGGCCTCTGGTGTGCTGAGATCATACATAAGAACGGCCATACCGGATCAGATCGAAGGTCCATCTAACCCAGTATCCTGTCTTCCGACAGTGGCCAATGCCAGGTGTTCCAGAGGGAATGAACAGAACAGATACTCATCAAGTGATCCATCCCATTGCCTATTCCCAGCTTCTAGTAAAAAAAAAGGCTAGGGACACCAATCCTGCCCATTCTGGCTAATTAGCCATTGATGGACCATAGCTTATTGTGTGGTCCAATAATGCCGCATTGTTTCTTTGTACTCCTCCACCTGTCCGGATCCATCTGTTGTCACTTTTCTTATACTTAGATTGTAAGCTATTTAGGGCAGGGACCATCTTTTTGTTCTGTGTGTGTACAACGCCTAGCACATCGGGGTCTTGATCCCCACTTAGTGCTCATAGGCACTACTGTAACACAGTTAATGAATAAATAACAGTTACAATAAAACAGAGCAGACTGCAGCTGTCTGCATTGCTGGTAGGGTTGTGCATAAGACAGGCTCCCCAGCCTGCCATGCTCCATCTCCTCTTACCCCGCAGTTCTCAGCAAACCACTGACCTCAGCAGCCAGCCCGCATACGGATGTCAAATGGCAACAGGGTGCTGTGCCCTGCCTCACTCCAAGGGGTCGGCCCTATGCGTTTATGAAAAGAAGCAGCATATGGAAAGGACAGCTGCGAGCTGCCTGGCCAGGGGCCTCCCAGTGAGTGCCAGCCATGCGTTGGCTCTTTACGCTACCCTCGGCGATGCCCGCCAGCTGCTGGCTGCACGTCCTCCCGCAGCCCAAGGTCCCAGCGGGGCTGCCCAGGCGGGGCGGGGAGGCAGAGACCCGCCACCGGTGGGGATGGAGCCCCTGCCCTTTAGGGAGAGCCATTGGGTGACGGTGCTGGGCAGCAGCCGCACGCAGCCCGCCCCACTACGCTGCCTAGTCCGCGGCCCCGCGCCCGCCCCTCACCGTGTACCCTCGCTCCAGCTCGCTCTCCTCGTAGCGGAAGGACGGAACGTAAAGCTCCATGGCGCGCGCGGGCCGGGCCAGCGGGGCAGCAGCACCTCCCCGGGACCGAGCCAGCTGCGAGCGAGTCACGTGACGCGCCGGGAGCCCACATGACACCAGTACGCGGCGGGGGCGCGCAGGACCCCCCGGCGCAGCAGCCGGCCCGGGGCGGGGGCGACGCGGGGGCTCGGGCACGCGAACCAGGCAGCCCTGTGCAGCTCGCGACCTGCCCAGCCAGGGAGCTGGAGCCGGCCCCTGGGATCACCCAGCCCGTGGCTGCGGCAGGCGGCCCCCTTGGCAGGCTCGGTCCCTGTCCAAAACACTCCGCTCCCCTCAGGGGATCCCGGCTAGCGGCTCGGCACTCAGGGTATCTGCCGGGCGGCCACAGCCGGCGGCGGTGTCCACCCTTGTGCCAGGCCATCAGCTGCCCCGGCTTCTCCTCTATGTGCGCAAATGGGTGCGCTCGGCCTTTAGCGTCCCAGCCGCCACCAAGGTCAGCATAGGGTCCTGATTAAGAGCCTGTGGCTCACTCAGTTCCCCTCTTCCTGTCATCAGGATAAATGTGATGATGCTTTTTCCCTTACACAGCTAAATGTTTTGTTTGTTTTTTAAACTTAGTTGCATTCTTGTTCTTTCTCCGTCCCCTCAAAGCTCTTAGAGAGCCTCTCCTTTGTAAGCCAGGCACGGAAACAGAGTTGTTACCACCTAACACTGAAATGTGCAGAAGTAGATTTTGGCAACTGCTGCCCTTAAAGTCGGTTTTGCACCAGAACCTGTCATCTGTTTCTGCTGATCAGCTGTGCCAATTTTATAGGGATAATCCCAATATTTGGGCCTTTTTCTTATATAGGCTCCTATTATCCCACACCCCCATCCCGATTTTTCATATTTGTTATCTGGTCACCCTACGGCTGGTTCCTCTCAAATCCAGTGCTAGTTGGCATGATTGCTGTAGCAAGTGGTTGTGATGTCCTGTAGAGGAACAAACAGATGACTTTCTAAACAAACAATATTGTTTTTATGTACCTGCTTTAGTAATAGCAAAGAAACCCAAACAAAAACAGCCTGTAGCATAGTATCAAAGATATCTCTACATAGGTGTTTTCTATGATACCTCAAATTAGTAGACATTAAATTTCTCTTTTAACGTCTCATTCTCACCTACACACTTGCATGTTGAGCAAGTCCAGGCATAACTTGCAAGAGGAACAGTAAAGCGAAATACGGAAAGTCACAAGTAGGATAGACTAAAAAAAGCAAGTTTAAGAGTTTCCTAAGAGGCATCAGTAGCTCTTTGATAAATAGAAGGTAACAGCAGCTATTATCCCAAAACAATACTGCTGTTTCCTGTTGAATCGTTCACTGGTCATACTACTTCCTGGCACCATTTTCAGTTTACTGTTGGCTCTAGATCAAGGTCACCTGATTCACATGGCTACTCATGCATGAAAGGTGACAAGCAAATAAGTGAACAGTTGGAGTTTTAACACTCTATTCAAAAAATCAAGCCAGGATAACAGTTACAACCTTTGACTTTTAAATTGTTTACAATTCACATTCTGCTTTGAGGAAAAAAGGTCCTCTTTGGCTGTAAAGGCTCTTGATAATTTTTTGTTAATTATTTTTAACCATACAAGAGGCAGCTTATTTTGGTTTATAAAAAGTGTGAGTATATTGGTTTCCAGGCCCAGGTACAAAAACTATAAAATCACATACTGTACACTGAACTAACAACAATAAGGACTCTCTCCTCCACCTCTATCTTCCATAGGGGAAAAAAATCTCATCCATTATTCAAACTACATCTGCAGAAATAGATATGCTTTGCAACATGCAATAAAGAATCATTTTTTAAACTCTGTTGCACTAATCAGGAGGGAAGAAGGGAGCAAAGTCTCTTCAGAACACCCTTTTCACCAGTCCAACAAACCTAGAGAGCATCTGCCTGAACATTCCAGATGTTAGCTGCAGGCATAGAGCACAGAGTCAGGAACAAATTCTGGCCAGGAGCTTTCTTGTTGACTTCAGTGAATGTCAGGAGCTGTAGTCGCTAAAATACACAAAACCCAAACAATTTAGTGCATTTCATTTGTAGACTGAGACCAAGTGTGTCCACTTTAAACAGATCCATTAAATTATGATTGTTTTGTACAGATGAGGAAAAAGTGGATTGTATTCTGAATCATTTTGAATAATCAATTCTCCTGTCTGATGAAACTTCCATTAAAACGTTAGTTTTGCTCTACTGAACAAAATACAAAGGAAGGAGCAGATGTTTATTCATCTGAGAGATTAATTTCATATAAACAAAATTTAGCCCAAAAGCAAATATTTGAATTGATGACAATGTAAATTTTGGAGGCAAGCTCTAAGTTGCATTTGATGCTCTAAGTTGCATATTAGATGCATTTGATATATCTCCATGCTGCTTTGTAGCTAACAGTTTATATAGCACTTTTCTCTCCCTCATGCAAACCTTACTAGCCCCAAACATCAGCCATACGTCTTGAGGCAAGAGAAGACAACAACCACCCCACAAGCTCACAGGAATCATAGATGCAGATGACAGTCTATATTACCTTTCCTCTTTACAAGTACGACAACTTAACAGACTTAAGCTTGTGCGCACACACTTTTGTTTCCAAATTTCTCATTAGAAAAGTGGTCGGATCATTTTCCTCACTGTTCTCACTTATCTTTGGAGTTTTCTTGTAATAGTTGCATTTATATAGCATGTTAACCCTATGTCCTTTCAGGGCTCTGGTTTCTATATAATGAAATAAAAACAAATTGAAATACAAATACAAATATTGTTGCAAAAAAACAAAACAAAACCAAAACCCACCCCTAGTAACTTTCAAACAAATCAAAGTAAATGATCTAAGTATTCATGCCACATCTACCACTATATCTCAGTTCCAAGATGATCATGTGTGAAGTTCCCTTAGTAAGACAATCTAGTGAGCCACCTCTTTATTTATCCCCTCTATCTCTTTCCTTTGTTGTGGAAAAGCTAACCTGAAGTGTGTTTTACACTTTGCTCTGGAAGGAAAGATCTGTGACCAGGAAAGTCAAAGACAAAACTAGGATAAAAATATTTAAATATTACACATTAAACATCTACACAATATAACAATACACAGTAAGCACTCACCTGAAATCTGGGCTGCCAAATTTATTGGCCATTCCCCTCTGTACAATGGTAGTACCTGAACTATGTACTGGACTGTAGACTAGAAGCTGTAGCAATGGCTATAGAGCAGGGGTCAGCAACCTATCAGAAGTGGTGTGCCAAGTCTTCATCGATTCACTCTAATTTAAGGTTTCACATACTAGTTAATACATTTTAACTTTTTTTAGAAGGTCTCTTTCTATAAGTCTATAATAAATAACTAAACTATTGTTGTTTATAAAGTAAATAAGGTTTTTTAAATGTTTAAAAAGCTTCATTTAAAATTAAATTAAAATGAAGAGCCCCCCAAACTGGTGGCCAGGACCCGAGCAGTGTGAGTGCCACTGAAAATCAGCTCGCGTGCTGCCTTTGGCACGTATGCCATAAGTTGCCTCCCCTGATATAGAGCAAGTCTGGTGCCACTTCATGACGGTGGAGGAACGGGCTGACAGAAATCCATTCCCATCCAGTATGCGTTACCTGCTACTGAGGTATTTGGGAGGATTTATATTATAGCTAATTTAATCCAATTTTTTCCAGCCTCAGATATTAAACACACAACAATGGAAAAGGTAAGCTGTGTAACAAATCTAAACAGTCCCCAAGTTTAGCAGTATAATGAGAATAATTTTTATGGTATCCAGGATTCTTCAGAAATGTTAAGCCCTGAAAGTCCTATAACTGACTTCTAAGTTTTATTCTGATCTCAAATGACGTACAACATAAATGATTCAATTGATTTCAGAGTTATTACACCAGGGTGAAACTAGTACAAGAGTTTTGTTGCATGGCATTATTTGTGGTTTGTCAGTCATTTACTGATAATTTAGAAGGGCTACCTTTCTTTCTCCTAAAAGCAACAGAAAGGCTACTTTATTTTCCTCCCAAGAGCAATACAGTTCACTAATGAGAAAAGTGGTTTTGAGACATTAATCCAGTTGCAAATTCAATGGTATATCATCAGCCAAGAGGAAGAAAGAAAATTATATGGTGAGCAGAATTTGAGCAAGAGGCATTAATATATTTTGGAATATTAAGTATTCAGTTTTCACAGTATACCATCATTAGCATGCAAAGCTTTAGCATTCTAATTTAACATAAAAATCAGGGTTTCTCCACATGGCTGACAGACCTGAAATTGTCTTGGTTTACTACTAGCAACACATTTAGGGAACAGGAAGCCAAAAGGACATAATTTATATGACCTGCACTGCTAAAACTTAAAAGAATACAAATCATGGACAGCCTGAAGTGAATGGAGATACACTCTGGAATTCTTATTTCTCCATTTACATTGAATGAAGATACTATGAAGATCCTCATGAACCAAAAAGCATAGTAACATCTTAAATAATTTGAGCATTGTATTAATCTTTGTGGCATTGGCCTTCACATCTGAAATTATCTCTGTTTACTTTAGAAATAACCACATGTAACATGTGGAGAAAGTGCTATACTAATGTTGGATATAATGTTTCTTTCCCCTTTCCTGTACCTCAGCTTCTCTCTCTGCTATGGCAGTTCAGAAATTTAGTATTTTCAGGACTCTGATATAGATCTATATCTACTATACAGATCTAGTACAGTATATAGTATCTACAATACTATACTGATAGGAGAGCAACACAATCTCTAAAGGAAAATATTACTAAATACATAACAATTTACTTATAACCCTTGAAACATTTGTGAATATTGTCAATAACTTGTTTACAGACAACACTTTTGCGGTTGAGGATGTTCTCCCAAGTTTTAGTACTTGTTACTATCGTAAGTTCAAATGCAAAAATGTAATTATGGATGCACACATAAATACAGCTTCCCTAGGAATCTTCTCTGGGACGGTTTACCCTTCTCAATCTCTGTGGAATGGTGTCCAAGTCCATGTCAGGGCATTCTAACTTCTCAAAGTTGGGAAACAAATGATAGTGTCACAGCCTCCTACAAAACTTCCCTTGAGTCTTTGCAACAACAGTCTGCAATGCGCATAGCCCAGAACAAATTCTAGTCATTGTCCTCTTCTCCACGGAGAACCTGCAGTTTAATCCGACAAAACTGAAAGTCCCTGGAACACAATCATTACAGTAGACCCTTCTGATCCTTGAGCTCCTGTATTGCTGAATCCACCAATTTAGCAGGCGCACACTCTTATTATAAACTCCTTTCCCACCTCTTGAGTTCTCATTGTTTCCATTTTCTGGATTTGCACTGTCAAGCAACTTGCCTACAACGGAAGTCACCTAAGTAGTTTCAAACAACCGATGAGCACACCTTGTGCCCGCCACATCCAATTTCTGGGTGATTCTAGCCTATCCAGCTGAGTCATCCTACCTGGTTGTGGTCAGTCTGTAGAAAAAAAGTACCCCAAAACAAAAAAAAAGAGGAAACTGTGTATCCTTCACTGTTCCTTCCCTTATTTACACCACTAAATGTTGCAATGCAAAAACATGGGTTAGATGTACAATAGCTTAATTTTGGACATGCCTATATTAAATATATAAGTTCCCACTAGTGATTTTTAAAGCAAAATAGTTAAAAGGGTGAAGGATTGCTGGGCCAATTAGGGACACCAATATTTTTGAACCAGAAACAAGGTAACAGCTTTCCAATGCTCATCTGTTGAGAATGAACAGGCCCTTTTAAGAATGAGTTTCTACTCTGAATTAAAAAATGGCATTGGGTAATTCAATAGTCAGTTTTGCATTGGCTTCTGGATCAAAGCTGCTGATTTTGGCATGAAGATTTATTTCCCCCCCGCTGTAGATGCTAGCCCTACAAACTAGGCCTAGACCCTGAAAGTCAAGTATGAGCCTGCTAATTCAGAGCCTAACAAAGATTCTGCAGACTGAATTTACTCAGCAATATTGTTGGTATGTGACTCACAGATGCCAGTTCAGTCTTCCATACCCTTACTGGCTATGCTAATAGGAATAATAGCTATATCTTATTTTAGTCAGTAAAGCAAGCCAGACTTTGAATACCCAGTTGGTTGGGTGAAAAGGTGCTATTTTTACAGTCAGTTTTCAGAGCAGAACAGCACTTTAAAACTGCAGATTTATTGATTTTAAGAAAGAAGACAAAGAGGTTTACCTACTGGTAACAGTTGTTCTTTGAGAGTTGCCTTTGGGCATTCACACTAATAGGATTCAGCACCTCACAAGTTGCTGTATAGAAAAGCTGTGCCTGTGTGGGTGGGGACAGCTACAAGGTTTTGTGCTAGGATGGCATAATTGAATGTGTCTATAGAAGGAAACTCACCGGCCAGGCCTCCTCAGTTATTTCTCTCAAGGCTGCAATACAAAAAATTCCAAGACACAGATGACCGCAAGTGTGTAATGGGAGACCACTCTTGAAAAACAATTACCAGTACGTAACCTCTCTTTCTTCTTCTGTGGACCAACTCTATGTGGGTTTATTTTACAGCTCAGGAAGTGTCGGAAGGTAGCAGAACATCCCTGCCTGCTCCATTGCATAGGGAAGAGTGTAGATTGGATGTAGGTAGAAGAAAGATATATTCCTCTACCACCTTAGACTCCTGTGTGGAAAAGTGTCCAGCAGTTATGTCATGATACTTCTGCACTTTATGGGACTCTAACACTGTCAAGGTATTATTCCCACTCTGAACTTTAGTGTCCAAAAAGTGGGGACCTGCATGTACCCTTCTAAGCTTAATTTCTAGCTTAGATAGCGCTGCCACCAACGAAAAATATAGTGTTTCGGTACACTTCCTGTCCCCCAAAACCTTCCCTAGGGGACTCAAGACCCAAACCCCTTGGGTCTTAAAACAAAGAGAAATAAACCCTCCTTTCCCCCTCCCAGGGTTATCCTGAGAGACCACTGTGATCCAAACTCCTTGAATCTTAAAACAGAGAGGAATTAACCTTCCCCCCCTTCTTTCCGCCCACCACTCCCCTGGTGAGTTCAGACCCAATCCCCTTGGGTCTTACACGAGAAAAAAAATCAATCAGGTTCTTAAAAAAGAAAGCTTTTAATTAAAGAAAGAAAAAGTCAAAAATTCTCTCTGTAAAATCAAGATGGAAAATGTTTACAGGGTCTTCAGCTTATAAATAGACTAGAGGGACTGCCTCCGCCCAGCCTAAGTTACAAGTTACAGCAAACAAAGGTAAAATATCCTTCCAGCAAAATACACATTTGCAAATTAAGAAAACAAACATAAAACTAATCCGCCTTTTCTAGCTAGTACTTACTCTTATGAACATGAGAGACTGTTTTAGAAAGAATGGAGACAGATCTGGTTGCACGTCTGGTCCCTCTTAGCCCCAAGAGCGAACAAAGAACAAACAAACAGCACAAACAAAGACTTCCCTCCACCAAGATTTGAAAGTATCTTGTCCCCCGATTGATCCTTTGGTCAGGTGTCAGCCAGGTTCACTGAGCTTGTTAACTCTTGAGACATTAACCCTTAACTATCTGTTTATGACAAACACCATCTTGGATTATTTACCTGAAGAGCAAAAAGAAGCTGCAAAGTGACTGGTTACTGAGGGAAGGACAGTAGCCAGGTATGCTCCGAGGGCAACTTATGACACCTCAAGTTCAATGTTATGACCACTGGTATAGCTCTGAGAAGATACTCCTGGCTCTGAGCACTGGGCCTTGTGCCAGGCTCTTAGAAGCTAATTGAGAACCTACCCTTTGAGGGCACTGTCCTTTTTTGTTACAAGTCAGATAACACTTTGGAAAAGATCAAGTCTGAGAGTTGCAGCTCCATCTCTGGGACTCTCTTCATTTGCATCTGCTGCTAAAAAAAAAAAAAAAGCCTTTCTAAAGCCAATCTCCAGCTGTTCAGTAACAGCAGAGTACCCTACTTCAGAGGCGATATCAACCTCTGGCCTTTTCTATAATGGCTCCTGTAAGAAGAACACAACATAGAAAAAGAATCCTTTGCTGTATATCATCCCAGCCACCAGCTCCAGTTTTGATGGGATGCTAAAGAGTTGCACCACTTCTCCCCCTATGGTTTAGGGCTCATCTTTCTTTCTTTCTTTCTTTCTTCATTGTTTGTTCAAGATTCCTGCAGAGCAGTGGGTATCAGATACCAGGCCCTCTCACTTTCCCTGTCTTCTGGGGACTTTCACAAGAAACTCCTATTGGAGAGCTAAGCTCCCTTCTTCATAAAAGGTGCTATAAATGAAGTTCCTGTGCAGCACCAAAGGGGTTTTACTCCAGATATTTCCTAATACTTAAGCAAGGAGATGGTCTGAAACCGGTCCTGGATAGCAGAAACGCCAACAGATATAAAAACTTTCAAGTTCAGAATATTGTCATCAGGGTACATTAACCCATCCGTCCATAGGGGACTGGTATGCAGCTTGTGTCTTAAAGGATGCTTGCTTCCATGTAGCAGTAAAACCTGCCCAATCTGAAGTATCTCCAGTTCTGTGTGGGATCAAATCACTTCACTATCATCCTTTATGGTCTGTCCACAGCAATGATAGTATTCACAAAATGCCTCTTGACATTTGCAGTTCAGTGCTAAAGGGGCTGAATCCCATTACTTGGAATACACACTCTCAGAGAAGAACAGATTTACCAGGGCTTAATTTTGCTGAGCTCCATCAACTTCAACTCCTGGAGCTAACGGCACTCTGGACCATCCAGGATCAGATCCCACTAACCTTACACTTGGGAAGGGAGATGTAGTAAATCATATGCTATTTACAGTAAAGAAAGTTAGTTCAATTCTTCCTGTCATGATTCAGAATTTTTGCATATAGGATATGAGGAACTGTTTGCTCAGAACATTAAAACTTTAAATTACACAGATTTCACCATGAGCTGGAAACAAGATGGCAGGTTCCCTTTCTTTATTAACATTTTTAAATAGTTGGCAATACACATATTTATAGCTAGATGATATGATATGTTTTTACAGCTACAGTTTTTCTTAAGGCTGCGTACAAAGCTAATGCTAGCATTTCTTTGCTACCCTTTCAAGTACTGCAATCTTAGCCTCATATCTCCTGAAATAAACTGCAATGGGCTAGGAATATGCATGTCTTTTTTCAGTCTTGAAGCAAAGCAGCAGAAAGATATTGGCCAGATCTTTTGTCTGGATAACTGAAATCCCTTGCTGATAAATGTGTTTCAGACATCATGCCAAGTAGAAAAATCCCTTGGTCATAAATTCATAATAATGACGGATTCACAGCATTGAATACTCAGCTATTCTCAACAGTTCAAACAAACTTTTGGTTTGGAGTAGAGTAAGTTCTGTCACTGTTATAGACTAGTTGCATCTCTGTCTCCATTCTGGTGTCTCTGAGTGCACTCCCACAAGGACCTAGGCTACAATATTTTGATCAACTGTTCTGACTCAGCAGGTCCAACTGATGTCAAAACATACCACGAAACTTTTAGTGCACAGTAGCAGGGACCACATGGATTGATGACAATAATCCCTGCAGCCTACAAAACCATCACAAAAGTTCTTCTGTACTGAAGTATAATTTGGGTAAATGAAATTCTAAATGTTCTTTGAAAACTCTATGAGGCAATATTTTATTTCTGGTCATGAGAGATTTATATGTAACCAGCAGGATGACTGTCCCAAGTCTATCCTGACAATTTGTCTTAAAGGCCTATTTTTTTTTAAATTAGCAGCTATCCAAGCCAGCGTTAAAGTGCTGTCTAGTCAGACAGCAGTCAAAAAGCTGCTGTCTTTGGCTGTTTGCATGTATCCCATTTGCAACTCCTTTATGTGTTATTTCCAAGCATTACAAACAAAATAAAATGGCTTTGACTTAACCAAAAATGTACGTCTCAATTTATTCTATATTTTCCCTGGACAACATCACAGAATTATGTGCCAAATTTTAAGTCTGGGAAACAAATTAAAGCAAAATACCATAACAACAAGCAGCAGCTGCTTAATGGACATGTAAAATCTTCACATAAAAGTTGTCTGAAAATTTGGAAGATTATTAAAAAGATCAAATAATGGTTTACAACCTTCACCCTTTGATGTCAGAGGACATTCTCCTCCTGACCTTTTGCAAGATTCCTTAGACTCCTAGTCATGTCTTGTAATTTAAACCAAATTTTAAAAAAATCTTTTGGGAGTTCTTGACCCTGGGAAGTAAGAAACTTAGCCAAACTGGCTGTGCTAATGAAATCAACATCATGGACCTCATTCAAGCACAGGACTGACCTAGTGTTCCAGCTGATATATCTGCAAACTGTATTGTACTGGTTCACCAATATCTTTCAATGAATCATGGCCACAAGTAATTCAAAGGTATGTTTATTGGTCCAAACCTGATTTTCGTTAAGAATTTTTTTAACAACCAGTTGTTTCCTTGTACTTTGGGATGACAATACAAGTTTGAGTTCAAGCAAACAAATGAGGCTCTAATTTGGACCCAGAACAATCCTTTGGTCTCCTGAATTATACCTGGAAGCACTAGGGCTAAGAGTAACTATTTCCTTTGTTAAAAATCAAAGTAGGGGCTTGCTTATGGACCATAGGTCATCTGATTTGGAGTTGGATTTTTTGTGGTTAAATCTGGAGTAATGAAATCTTGAAAAAAGTTCAGGCAAGATGGTGGATGGTCAGAGAAAGCTATTCTATCACTGAAAATAGAAGGCTCTACTCATTTGATAAATCAGTACCAAAATGTTTAATTCAAATAATCCAGGTGATACAATATACATAAGAGAACAATTTGGTTTTAGAACACGAGATGGAAGAGTGAACCCTAAATTTGACATTTGGATTTTGGAGAGAGAATATTTTTCAAGTTTAATCACAGAAACAAAACTCCCGTTAATGAATAAAGTTGGTATTGCTGTCTCAATTCAGAGCTTGGTTAACTTCTTCAAATTCAAAGTCAAATTAGCTGAAATTGCAGAAGAGACAATGAAAACATCACCCTAATCTTACTGCTCTTACAGCATTTTAAATTTAATATAATGTTTTTCTTATATGAGGGGCAGGCGACTTCCATTCTACCATGTGGGTGAGTCTATAGTGAATTCTCAGAGCCATGCATTTATTACCTTCTTCTGCTTGTGCAAGAAATGACATGATTTTTTCTGAAAAACTGCACAAGCATATCACTGCACCAATGTGATGCTAATGGGGAGTACAGCACTAATTTCCACTCTTTTCTACATATCTAAGTTTCCTTCCCTACCGCTGTCAGCTTCAAGTCCTAAACCCATACTTGTTGCACAGTGTCTTTTGCATTCCTGCACAAAAGAACAAAATAAGCATGTCAATAAAAAGGCAGCTAAGGAAGAGGTTTCTCTGAGCTGGGAGTATCCCTATTTTACCAAGAAAAAGATGTTATAAGTGATTTGGGTAGGAGGCACTGTGATATAATGATTTAGGCATGAACTGGGCTGTCATCCAGTTTCTTGCACTAACTTGTATTATTTTGAGCAACTATTTACACAGCCTTTGCGCCTTATTTCCTTAGCTGCAAAACTGAGATCTATTTCAGAGGAAAGATGTTTGTAAGATGCTAGAAAGTATTTAATGGAAATTATGGGCAGCCTGGGGCAGAGGTGGGAACAGAAAATGAGTCCATACTTCTGCTCGTTCTTCTAAGTCATTGTAGCTTTTATTTGGCGGGGGGCAGGAAGAAGGGAAAGTACAGTAGTTATGCGATTGTTGTCATTTTTACCTGAGGTCATTTAATAAGCATTTAACTGCAAATAGCTGCATCTCTCTCTACGAAATACACAGGAAACAGTAGAAATGTATGTACTGCGTCATTTTGAAATATCCGTAATTTTTGTATTTTACATTCAAGTATTCAGACTTTAGAAAGCACAAACTACTCACAATATTTTAAATATACCCTGGAAAAACTATTTATTGCACTACAAAATAACTTCCTACATCCTTTCACAAATAAGTGAATTCAATTGAAATCTTGTGGAAGTCGGAGTAAAGTGGAGAAGAGGCACAGAAAGCATGAAGTCCAAAGATTACTTTCCAAATAATTTGAGTATGTAAAGAGGAATTACTAATGGAAACTTCTGCAACCACTACAATGCATATGTTTACTGTTTAAAGTCAGTACCTACTTATCCTCCACTGTCTACTCAACCACACTCAGTAATGTTTTAACATGCTATACTACAAAACATGAGACAAGACAACACACAACCTCACTGTACCCTAGAAAATAGTGCAAAACTACCTCCAAAATCCAAGAGCTGTTGACAGATCCAGTATTTAGAAAAAAGATACATATATTTATACACTAGATGTTAGGTGGAAATAGCCATAGTTTATGTATTAAAGCCACAGGAAAAGGATTATAATGTAGCAAAACACTTGGGGTGAAATCCTGGCCTCTCTGAATTCAATGGAAGTTGGGCTGTTGACTTCAATAGGGCCAAGATTTCACCTCTGGTCAGAAAAATTTATGGGAGAGCTGATGTGTTATAACAGTTCCATAGCAGCTATTAGGGGTGGGGAAAAAGAGAAATCAAAACTTCAGACTCAGTATTACATAAGAAACAGCGGGAAGTATAACGCAATGCAAAGATGTGGTAACAGATTTTAAGACTGGAGGAAGTTGGAGGGCAAATAACCACAAACAGAGAATGTACACAGTGCAAAGAAGGGTTGCAAGAGGTAACCGCTAAAAGACATTAAATAAAAATAGGCAGTATAAATTGGGCAAAAGAACATGTTGGAGAAGAGGTGGGAGTTTAAAACGAACCTCAAAATAGCAATTATTCAAACTTAAATACATAAGAAAGATAAAACTATCTGGCTAAAAGAAGAGCTCGTTAAAGAGCTACGCAATATAACATTGCCTTTCAGTGTCAAAACTAAGTTATCAACCAGCCATCAAAAAATGCAACCTAAGACTGAAAGGGGCTAAATAAATGTACAATCTTTTCATTTGTCCCTTCAGCAAGCAAACACACAGAGAAATATATCACTAAAAAATATTTGGAGAGTACTCAAATGGTCACAATCTTAAATTGCCATATTATCCACTTTCAGTAAGTGGGAACAACAAACTTTTCGCAAGGAGAGGGCAGACAAATCTATTGGTGAGATTATGAACCACAGAGCAAAGAGGAAAACAGAAGCTAGACATAGTTACCTGCCCAAATGAATATATAATGTTTTGTTTTGTTTTTGGAGAGAGAGAAGATTCCTAATGCTTAGGGTGCTATCCTGGGACTCAGCAAATATGGGGTCAATTCCCTGCTCTACCAGAGACTTCCTGCATGATGCTGAGCAAGTAACAATCTCTGTGCGTCAGCTCCCCATTGGTAAAACAGAAATAACAATACTTCCCCTACCTTGCAGTGGTGTCACAAGGATAAAGCTTTGCATATAAACTTCTAAGATAGATGTTCAGCTCAAGTTAATCACTGACTAAACTGGTAGAAGACCCAATAGCTAATAAAAACCTTAAATGAGGAGAAGGTCCTAAAGAGGGGAAAGAGTTTGACATTCTAGATCAATCAAAAGAATCATATGTAGTCAGAGCCCCATGTTTAACACAATTATATGATAATACAAATGGTATATAATTCAGTTTTGAAAATTTGCTCAATAAAACCCAGGCTGTGCAGCATAACCCCACAGATGTTGCCAGTGCCCATTCTTAAGTATCTTTGCTTGCCGTCTGCAATCTCTCTCAAAAGGAGAGTTCAATGAAGTTCCTGAGTCCATACTGCTGCCCTTAAAGGGGCAAAACAAACAAGAGAAATTCTTTGCTAATGAACAATAACAAACGGGAAGTATGAAAAACTGTAAGAGTGGAGAAAGCCAGCAGCAGAAATGGGTTCAGTGTTTATAGGGTCAAAAGAGGCTTGCTGGAGACTGTGGATGCCACATTGCAGTTTAAAAGTGTCACTGGAGCTGCCTGTACCCAAGTCCACCAGTCTTTTAGACTTGCCTGACAAAATACTGTCCCCAGGCACTAGCAGCAAGTGGGAACTCCCTTCTCCATATTCATTTGAAGTAAATATGAGCTTCTGAAGTTCAGCTCCATACACTTCTACAGGTGCTTACAGTTTTGAATTAAACCTACAGCTGATTCATTCACCACATGCACTCTCTTTACAAGTCTCACATCATAACTCACAACACGTAAAAGGATATGATGTTGTCTTTCAACTGGTTTTTAGAATTTTTCAAAGGTTTGCTCATTGTGGAAATACCAAAAAATACCAAGTGAGGAGACACAACATTCCTCTTCAGTCCATTTAAAAATGCAGTTTCTTAATCTTTTTTGGCTCTCATTCTGACCACTTCACTCCTCTCTTTGAGCAATCCGTTCCTCAACAGCCATATGCAATGAAGTGGACCCACAGTCTTGAAGCAGAGTGTGCAGTTTTTGATGCAGGAACACATGAGAAAACGACAACCATACCCCATGTGAGGCACCAATAAGAGCATCAGATGAGACACACCATTGAATTGTGTGTTTAGAAAGCCCACAGCCAGCTGTAGCTAGAAATAAGGGGATAAGCTCATCCTACCTTGCATGGCTTCCTACTGATGGATCTTAAAAGACTGACTAAGGAGATGAGAACATCTATGGGAGGAAGGATGAAATCACTTTCTTCAGAGAATTTCAACTGGATTACCTATAGCAGGAGCATAGAGAGTTCATGTGGTAGGCTGAGGTCTACTCTAATGCAATCCTGTGCAGTGAAAGCAGGACTCCATATGCCAGATTGGATGGTCATCCATATGATGTCAGGCTAGCGCTGGCTGGAAACTAGAATTCCTATTCTATAGGAAATTCTGAAATTTTGAATTTTCTTCTTCTTCAGGATGAGAACAACAAAATTTCTTGGAGAACTAAATTAGTTTTGTTTTTGAAAAGTCAAAGTGACATTTTGATGTGGCCTTATCAAAAAAATTTTTTCCAATAAAATCAAAATAATTTAGTTTTTACTATTCATGTGACTTGTGTTTTTATATCAGTTTACAATAAAAGTTGAAATATTTCAGCTAATATATTATGACACGACAAAGCATTCTGACTTATTTTAAGTTATTTCATATTTTGTTACATAAAATTGATGATTGGTATTCTGATAATTGGTCATTACTATTAAAATTGGTAATTGGTATGCTAACTGTTTTGATAACCGGTAATTTCCTATTGAAAATGATATAATAAAACAAAAATATAGCTGGGAAGCCCACCATTCCCCAGCCTGGGTTCCATCAAATTGGCATATTCTAATGGAAAATATTTGGTTGGAAAGTTTTCAACCAGCTCCACATCAGGTATTGTGTGAAAGGGGGAACACTTGGGTTGCAGATGTCTCAGTTAACTGGACAGCAGCTGCGTGCAGTGGATAGTCCAAGTCTTTGAAATAGGTTCTTCTATCCCAGCTACCAGGTGAGGAAGCTGAGTCCTGTCACAGCTGGAGACAAACTGCTTATTTGTGAACCATCAAATTAAATTATATACTGGGTAACTACACTAAGAAGTTCACTATTCTATTTCCATCTGAAGACAAAGGAACTTTACTGAAGTATCCTGGCAGATACAGATGGAATAGTGAGCTTTTAAAAAAGCACAGAAAAGAAGAGGAAGGAATATATTCTAGGCAGGATATCAGAGTACACAGTAAGGATTTAACCTGACAACAAAAGTTTGGGACACTAAACAGTTCTATTATTAAACTGATGACTATATCAAGTTAAACTATTTTCTATCACGTTCCTGTAACATGAGAATATTATGAACAGTTTGTTATAAAGGTTTGATCAGCTTCTGTTTGGAATGACTAGACTATTCAGGAGTGGCAAAGTCGAAGTCATCCTAAGTGAGTGCTAAATAAAATGTATACTACCTCTTTTATATTACTAAGTATTTATGATATGGTAGTGCCTAAATGCCTTAATAAGGCAGAGGCCCCATTCTGATGGGTGTTGTACAAATACAGGAAGACAATGCTGGCCCTATAATGCATACAACCAATACATTTCAAAAGTTTCAGTGTCAGTCCTGGAAAAGGTTGATTAGTGGGCAGAGTACAGGGGAATTATTCAGTGGTGCGAGATAAATGCATTCTATTATCAGGATGAAGATTACTACATGGACACCACTACCAAACATGATATGATGTTATATCTCATTTGTCTTTTATATAGCTAGAGAAAAAAAACAGTCAATTATAAATTGGAACAGTAATCCATAATAAATCCTCCAAATAGTAAGTCTTACACCTAATGAAATTCCATCCGGGTCAGTATTAGAACAGGCATGCAACAGAAATCAAAATTTACAAGTAACAACAACAAAATGTCAGATGGATAGCCAACAGAAGACAAGTAATGCAAAATGACCAGGAAAGTTTAGAACAGACTGCCATGTTCAAGGAGAGGCGATTCAGTACACAGAAAAAAACTGGGAAGGTTGCACAACTACAACTGACACATGGCTAGCAGACTAAATATGAAGTTTGGATGATATTAGCGTGAAAAAATATTTCTCTAATATTGATCATTGAACTAGGGAGATGAGACTATACAGCCAGACGAATGGCTCCTGGAACGTTACAATGATACCAGATGTATCTAACTAAACCTTCAAGTTGAATATGTATATGAAAGAAAGCCTGAAAACACAAGAGGGGCAGTAAAAACTGTACAAATCTTGGGATTAATAGGCATGCAAAGACTGAAGCTACTAAAAGATGCTGAGAGGAGTGGGGAAAACGTTTAGTGAAAAGGTAGTTATTATAGAGCTAAGTAGAAGGGAGTTCAGCCTAGATGTTAATGTTATAGAAGACTTGTGAGCAACTCCCCACCACGGGAGACAGTCCAGGTATATTACTTCTGATATGGTTAAGCTGAAGTGATGATGTTGTCATTTTTAGATTGTAAGCTTCTCAGAGAAAAGGTTATTTTATGTACTGGCACTACATGAGACACTGTTAGCCCTTAATTATATTATGTAGGCCAAATAATCATAGAATTATAGGACTGGAAGGAATCTCGAGAGGTAATTTGGCCACACCCCTCCACTCATGGCAGGACTAAGTATTATCTAGACCATCCCTGACATGTGTTTGTCTAACCTGCTCTTAAAAATCTCCAATGATGGAGATTCTACAACCTCCCTAAGCAATTTATTCCAGTGCTTAACCACCCTGACAGTTAGGAAGTTTTTCCTAATGTCCAACCTAAACCTCCCTTGCTGCAATTTAAGCCCATTCCTTCTTGTCCTATCCTCAGAGGTTAAGAAAAACAATTTTTCTCTCTCCTCGTAACAAACTTTTACGTATTTGAAAACTTATGTCCCCTCTCAGTCTTCTCTTCTCCAGATTAAACAAACCCAATTTTTCAATCTTCCCTCATAGATCAGGTTTTCTAGGCCTTTAAACCATTTTGTTGTTCTTCTCTGGACTTTCTCCAATGTAAGAGGGTTTTCTAACCTTATATGAGATAGGATTTAAAGTTTAGTATTTCTTCTTGACTTGGTTAGATTTAAAATACTATAAAAAAGCCAAACATAAGGCCACCAAAGGTACCTTTCTCTTTTTTAACTGCATAGTCTCATCATTTTTTGCCTATTTATTTCCTCCTCAACTCCCAATAATGCTGATGGCTCTGCTCAGATAAGGGTAGACTAAAGTGATGGAATTTGCCCAACTAATGAAAATTTAACTATAGAGTTTCTCTGTGTTGTGTTTGATTCAGGAAATATTAGCTGAGAAGAAAAAAATTAGTTAAGTGTTTGTATTCATTTTGTTCAAGAATGTAAACTACAAAAATATTGCTTTTTGTTTATAACCAAGAATGGACTACGTGAATTTGTGGGCCTGATACACAGTCTATAGCATTCTTATTATTATAATCAGAGTTTAGTAAGTAGGAGGTAGTGAAATGCACACGGTTTTCTAGTGATAGTTTGACATAACTATTTAGCATTAAAATATCTACTCTGGAAATGAAGAGCAAGCAGTTTTATATGCTATTACTATTACTAGTGAAATAATGTTTCCCTTGAAAGGAATCAAAACCACCAGCCTAAAATAGTTTGTGTGCCTTCTGTGTCAGTAGTTAAACCCTTACATTAAACATAAATAGGCAAAACACTAACTTGAGCATAGATTTGCAGACCACACAAATAAAATCTATCCTCCATGCAGATAATTCTCTAATTTTCTAATAAAAAATCACAGCCTTGTTAAAAAACTAAGTAACATACTAAACTTATTACTGTCCACTCCCAATTAAATTACTTACGTGCTTTTTCCTGTTCCTTGCCTCATCCCTGTGATTATTAAAATATTAAATATTAACAAGAGATTTTCCCCTCGTAATCAGTCTCAGAAGATACATGATAATCAGACCGAGATTTGACCTTGATTAACTTCATCAGGACAGTATGGTTGTAGTCCCTGAACAGGTAGGTGATCATCTCTGATGAGGGATGCATATATTGGCAAGATGAGACTTTTTCCTGAAAAAAAGAGTCTGATTTACACCTGCTCCTGTCACCATCAGACAGTCTCCACTCTACTGATCATATTAGTTTTAGAAGGAGTTTGGAATCCACCATCTTGGCAAATAAGTGTTTCAAAAATAAAAGAAAAAGGAGTGGGATTTAAAAGGAATCAGAATAGAAGTGTTTTTTCCAAGAATACTAATAAAATATTTTTCATAACCTTTTAACATTTAAGTTGAATTCTGCCATGGCAGCTAGTGTATAGAAACTTAACTCCTTGTGACAACTTTTCATTGAAATAGTTAATTTAGAACTACAATTCCTATCAGTGGTTTCTAAAAGTCTATCTCCCATTTACTAGAACTGCCACTTCCAAGTAATCTACGAAATTATTAATGTTATAGAAAAATGAAGGTAAAAATAAATAATGTATAACTAATGTTTCACAAGGTACATCCCTTTATTTCTATAATCACAAAATCATGATTTTGTACAGGAATGTGTAAGTGAACATTAATCAATGCAGTTAAATTTGTTTAATAAAGATCAGGTAAACATACTACAGAACATACTGTATTGTAAAGAACAAAAATATTGTAACTTTCTGGCCTTGCAGTGCACATTTTAGTGCAAGTATTAAGACACAATAGTGTTCAATTCAGCAAAATATTGCAGAATATCATGCCACAGTCCACTTCAAAGAGGGTCAGGACATGCAGCTTGTTAATAAAATGCTGTAGTATATAAAAAAAGACATGGTAATTCATAAAATATATAGTGGTTTATTTGAATGATTTTAAAGTGATTTCACTGTGGAATTTAGCTTAACCAGGACAAACATCCAAAGTGTCTTCTGGTTTGGAATATTCTCCTTTCTAGGCAATGGCTTTGGCTTCAGGTAGGAATGCCTCCCAGTATTTTATCAGCTTGAAGAAAAGGAAGAAAAAAAAAGTCAGCATTTTCCAAAAGCACATTTTCTGCCAACGTGGCAATTGCAGGAAAGCACCTAGTAGTAATGTTTACATAAATCCATTCATTACTATGGAGTAATCTCTAAAAGTTGACACTTCAGTCATTTGTCTTTACACAATAAGCATGCATATATTTACAAAAGTAGCTCTCCTCTAGGCAGATTTCCCACTCCACTTCTAGCAAATGTGATGGGGTGAGATACTTTGAAAGAATTTGGATTCATGTAAAATGGAGAATTAGGATACTTTACATGTAATGAGAAAGAAGGTTTTCCATCCAAAATAGCATTTATACATTACGCACATGGGAACTGAACCTACTCTTAAGATAATTTTATTGTTGTTCGACATTCAGCATTTGTATCTGTCAGGTGAATAAACTAAAATCCAAACACTTAATTTCTAAAACTAAAATAGACACTTCTTCCATAATAATTTATAAACACTTCACTCTATGACTAAAAAAATTCCATGCCTCCAATTTTACTTTTGAGATTAAGAAGCATACAAGTGCCCTGAGTGAGAGTACCTATATTATTTTATAGTTTTTGCATACAAGTCCAATGTGGCTGTTGCAAGAAAAAGCAAACTGTCTACAGCCCATCCACACATGAATAAATTACTTCAGTCAATCACTGATAGAAAAAACAGGACTAGGAGCATTTTTCTCCCCTGTAAATATATTGAAGCGAGGGAAGTTTAAAAAAAGGTTACCAGTAGTAACGTGGATGAAAGACAGCACCACTACTCATATAAGTGTAGTTCTGTCTCCTTCCCACCCCTCCAAATCCAACCTAGAATGAGGTCAGTTTTTAATTTTTCTAAATTTTACTAACACCATTTATAATTGAAAAATTCTCATAATCAGAGCTTCATTTTAGGTTAGTAACGAAACCTCTGGAATGAGTTCCACAAAGTTTAGCTTACCTGCTGTTGTGTTTGCACTAATGATTCTAAGTACTTGATAATAACAGTTTTAAAGTCTTTCACTCGTTCCTTCTGTTAATAAATGAAACAGATTAATTCTGATAGATTAACGTAAATAACCGATTTTTTAGAATACCATATTGCTATTATATCATTACAGCAAATGAGAATGTCACTGAATTTGTAAAACAGTTATACATGCCTCAAATCTTCCCACTTCTTTGCGTATAGTTTTGGAGATCTGTTCAAAGTCTCTCTCCCCTTGCTGAACTTTTGTCTCCCACTGGCAAAGGAAAATGTGCACAAGACAAAACATTATGTTACTCATTCACATACCGAGAATAAGCAGACAGTTCTATCTATAATCTACCAGTACTAATAAATTAAGGAGAGAAAGCATTTTATTTCAACAAAATGCTATTTTCTTGGAGTTGAAAAGTAAGAGTATTTAATTTAAATTTGACAAAGCAACATTTCAGGGAAACTCAAGGTAGTGGCCATGTCAATCCAACTATATTTTACATTGAGGAATGCCAAAAAATTCTGTCATTTAACAATATCTCCTCCTTTAGAGCTGATTATGCAGACTTGAAATTTTTGTTAGCAAGAGCCCATTATTCACAGCAAACTCTTCCTATATCAGTTAAAATATCCTTTAGTGAAACCTTTGATGGCACTGCCTGTAAAAGGAGCATCCAATTAAACTAAATTACCTAAAAAGTTTTAAAACCTTAAGGTGCCACACTTAGTAGCATGCCATTAATATTTCATTGCCACATACAGCCTGGTTCAGGATCACTAGTTATCCCCAGCTTATGGAGAAAACTCCATAAGAACGGCCATACTGGGTCAGACCAAAAGGTCCATCCAGCTCAGTATCTTGTCTGCCGACAGTGCCCAATGCGAGGTGCCCCAAAGGGAGTGAACCTAACAGGTAATGATCAAGTAATCTCTCTCCTGCCATCCATCTCCACCCTCTAACAAACAGAGGCTAGGGACACCATTCCTTGCCCATCCTGGCTAATAGCTATTAATGGACTTAACCCCCATGAATTTATCTAGTTCTCTTTTAAACCCTGTTATAGTCCTAGCCTCCTCAGGTAAGGAGTTCCACAGACTGACTGCGCTGTGTGAAGAACTTCTTTTTATTTGTTTTAAACCTGCTGCCCATTCATTCATTTGGTGGCCCCTAGTTCTTATATTATGGGAACAAGTAAATAACTTTTCCTTATTCACTTGCTCCACATCACTCATGATCATATCCCCACTTAGTCTCCTATTTTCCAAGCTGAAAAGTTCTCTTTAATCAGTCCTCATACGGGACATGTTCCAAACCCTTAATCATTTTAGTTGCCCTTCTCTGAACCTTTTCTAATGCCAGTATATATTTTTTGAGATTTTGTTGCCCAATCACTTAGTTTTGTGAGATCTTTTGAAGTTCTTCACAGTTTGATTTGGTCTTAACTATCTTGTGCAGTTTAGTATCACCTGCAAACTTTGCCACTTCACTGTTTAACCTTTCTCCAGATCATTTATGAATAAGTTGAATAGGATTGGTCCTAGGACGGATCCTTGGGGAACACCACTAGTTACCCCTCTCCATTCTGAAAAGTTACCATTTATTCCTACCCTTTGTTCTCTGTCTTTTAACTAGTTCTCAGTCCATGAAAGAATCTTCCCTTTTATCCCATGACCACTTAATTTACATAAGAACCATTGGTGGGCGACCTTATCAAAGGCTTTCTGGAATCTAAGTACACTATGTCCACTGGATCACCCTTGTCCACATGTTTGCTGACCCCTTCAAAGAACTCAATATACAGCATTGCCAGGTATGGTATCTTGTCCATAACTGCTGTAGCCAGTTTTCAGAATCTGCTCTCTTGCCTGCACAAACTGAGCTACGATGTGCACAGCTGCTGCTGATTGTAAATTGAGAAGATAGAAAAAAAGGCTTGCAATTCTCAATGCTTGCAGCCTATTACACTTTCATACAAAGAGGCTTCAGGTTTTAAGAAACATTCGGAGGCTGAGATTGACAAATTTAGTTTCAAGTTGTAACTGAAGTATGGGGATCAGCTGCCTGGTATAATCATCTTCCTGTAAACCAACCAACAGGTCAAACATACCAAAAATTTAGTAAGATCAATCTATATTACATTGCCAACAGGAAAATATTATTCCCTCACCCCAGATAATTCTATAAAAAGGTGATATTCAATATTAAGACCATAGCAAAGGATGCACTGCAATATATTTTGCATCAAGGAACAATGCTTGAACAGTTTTATAGCTGGAAATATACAGCAAAATAAAAAAAGTTAACATTTAAGTATATTTATTCTAATTTCCCTTATCTTTACTGTTCAGATGCCCATTCTGACATGAATAGGCAATAAGCCACAACAGGACATGCTTCAGGAGGCCATTGATGTACACCTCAGGGAAGATTCTATGCTGTGTCTCTAAGTGGTGCAGTACAGAATTCAAAGCTTAGAGTGCAGTGTTTGGCTTTGAGCCACCTTTGCACGATCCCTCTCCTGGGCTGCTCTGGAGAGACCCCCAGCATTAGTTAGGGCTTGCCTAGATGAAAAGTTAGTGCACAAAAAGCTGGAGTGTAAATCTATAGTGCACTAACACGCACCACAGTAACTGGCTGTGTAAGGTCAATGCACTCCAGTGTGCAGTAGCATGGTCCACATGCCCAGTTAAGTGTGTGGCATGCTAGTGAGCTGTAGATTAACCTTAGTTTGCCACACACTAGCTTTTCAGACAGACAAGCCCCTAGGCATGCCTGGGGACCTGTCAAGTTATGGCAGCCTCCCTGAGCTAACCTATGAGCTGCAGCACTGCCTAATATCTCTACAGTACTGCATCCCAGTTCCAATACAGATCTTCCACCGTCAGCCCTGTGCTCAGCATGCCCTCTGTACTAAGGGGGGGAGGGGAGAGGGAGAGAAGAGAAGGGGTCAATGGAGGTCAATCTTACAGCCATTTTCTACAGTTCCAGGGGAATCCTTCCCTGGTTGGAAATGGAGCTTTTAGGGTCCCTATATGCCACTCCAGTCCTTTTACCTGGTATAAAGGGGCTGAGATGCAAGTGAGGATCTTGCCCCTCATGGGCTTCAGCATCGTGACTGGGAAGTTAACAAGGAGTATTAATGCACACTCTGGAGTGGTTTTTAGCTATTTAAGTATGGCTCAATAATCTGAATACAATTAAATCAATGTCTGTAATTGTAGTTTCTGCAACAAATCTTTCTCCTGTGAAGAAATACTTCTTAGTAGGAAAAAAGGAATCCTGCTTTGGGGCCAAGTAGACCAGCCCTGTCCTTCATCTCTGTTGGTGTAAAATCAATATATTTTAAAAACCTTTTTTGGTGTAATTGGCATAGAGTATTTCCTCTTTTTGGTAATTCACTGTTTTGAGTTTGTGCATGGCAGTGACATCACCAAACTGTCCAGCAGCCATTGAGAACATGGCTGTGGACAATCACCGATTCTCCTAAAAGTCAATAACTCACGAGAGCCAGTGGGTGGTATAATATTTTAGGGAGAAGGCCAAGTTCTATCTGTAAACTTCCTCAAGTCTAATAGGCAATACACTGTGAAAGTGCAGAAAAGACAAACCAGCTTGTGATTAGTGATCAATGAAGCAGCCAAACAACACAACTGAAGATTTTAAGCTCTTTTATGCAGTGATGTTTTCCCACAATTGGATGACAAAGCCAGTACACACTCTTTTAGAGTATGTGTATTAATTCAATTTTAAAAAAAAAAATTGTCCTACCTCTTCAATTTCCTTGGTGAAGCATGACAGAAAAAGTGTATAAATTATGACAAACTTCAACATGTTATATTTAAGTACTTTTACTGAAATTATACCATATATATATATATATATATATATATATATATATATATACACACACACACACACACACACACACACACACACACACATGTATATATATAGGCGGAAACGTTGCACCAATAAGGAAAACATGGAAATAGTTTTCAGATTGTCTTCTGGCTTCTAAAACTAAAATGTATTGCAACAGTCAATTTAAAAAAGACTGTCATTTGACTGCATAGAAGTAAACTAACTCAATAGGTAAAGAATGTTTTTAAACTTTTCCATGTTTTTGTCTCCCCCAACCCACTCTGTAAGAGAGAATAAAAGCACCTTACAGATTTCATATTGGTGTAACAATTGTGCACATTTTTATTTAATTAATATCATTCCTTTTAACAATTTCAGTAAACATGGAAAATAGCAAATGGGTAAGTGATTTATAAATAAAAATCCATATAAAAGTAGTGCATTATGCTGATGAATGAATCAATGGAAAATTTAGGCCTTCAGAATATAAATAGGTAGTCAGGCGTTCAACTCAATGATTACCTCCTTTATCTCATCCTTAGCTTGCTGCAGTTTATCAGGTTTGTTGGCAAGTTGGAGCTTTGCTTCAGCCTCACGTTTTTTCTGTAAAGTGACCTGAGCATCCTGCCATTTCTGCCAACATTTCATTCGATGATCTAACACACCCTGTAAGTGTAATAATGCAACAGATTTTTTTTTGAAGTATCATGTTAACTATGTCAATGTGCTGCAAAAGTAAAGAACAGGAAACAACAACTGAGTAAGACCTACTCTGCATCAGATATCTTGCAAATGTCTCTCAATCCAACTGTCTTAAATTTTTCTAATACAGTTATTATGAAAGATATCTGACTATTGCAGAATGAAGTCCTCTATATATTCACAGACTAAGGCATACATGCAAGGGGCCATCTCCTGTGAATATACAGTTTAGTCTCTATACCCGTTCAGTCCTCTCTCTCTCTCCCAAGTCTGTTGACAAGGCTGCCAATTAAGGAGAGCTAGTACATTAACACTAATCTGTTAGAATCTGCATTTAGACCACCAATTTTGCTTTTATAGACCACTCACCTGTCCGGTAATATGTTTTGGTGAAAACAGATCAAAGTAGTAAGAATTAAGTTTTAAGTGTTCATAAGCTTGAAGTAATTTCTAAACCAAAACAACTTCTGATAAAATGTTGAAAGATACATCCAAATAAATCACTTGTTGAGGATGTAAAAGAGTGTTTCAACAGTAATCAAAAGCTACTGGTACCAGATAGCACAGTTTACACCCTCAGTAAACACTGCTACAATGCTTTTTAAGTTCTAATAGAGCTAAATTTGATATTTTTTGTCTCTGGTATCTCACATTAAGGCCTCCAGGCACATAAAAAAAACTTTAAGACAGAAGTATAGACCCATAACTCTTGTGTTCCACTACAAGCTAGTATCTTATGTACCTAAATATAATAAGCACACCATGCTAAATAGTACAATGTCCTTATACAGTAAACACTTCCTAGGACTATCATTCACATATATAAATTCTCCATTTAAGTGTATACAATGTTTGGGATGTTGGAGAACCCGAATTTGATTAATGCACATTCCACAACAGTTTATATAGTGGGATGCCTCAATACTGGAAGAGGGGGACTTCTCACGAGCGATTTTCAACGCTAGCTTGAAGTCACAGCTCTCCTTGCAACAGTTCTGCATTTACTTTCCCTTCTATTGCCCATGCATTCTTAGCCTGTGAAGAAACTGCAACCTTCAACATAAATCCTGTGTTGCAGCAAGATAAACAGGTTGCATTTTTAAAACAGAGCTTACTTTTACTGCAGCAATAAGACGAATGTAGTCACCGAGCAGTTCTGAGAACACATAGAAGTCAGCAAAAGCTTGTTCTTGATGTAACTGGTCTATTTTCTCCTCAACTTCTGCAAGCTGAGACAAAGCTCTAGATAAAGCAGTGTGGTCCTCAGAGTTACCTAACATGGCAGCACTTTTAGCAAAGGCAGCTGTGTTGGCTGAAAGCTCTGAAAGACAAGAGTAAAATTCAGTGTGAAAGTTTTTCAGATGTTACTCCTGGGGTAAGTCTGAGCCACTGTGCATAATTCATGTCCCCCTGCAGATTTTTTCCCCCTTCAAGAATATAGATTCTGCTGGAGAGACGCTGCAGTTATACCTTTCGCCCATGGAGGTCCGCTGTGGAGCCAGGAGAGAGGACAGCCATCCGGTGGAGAGAGAGGCAAAGAGGCTGCATTCCTCACAGCAGGACCAGGTGAGGAGGCACAGGATGGATGAAGCAGGGCACATGGGGTTGCTGGGTAGTCTCAGACTGTGGTTCAGAAAGGCTAATATGGGGGGGGGGGGGAAATGGGGGCCCGGGAGACAGGCTGGGGCATGGATTCAGGCAGGGCCAGATTAACCTTTTGTGAAGCCGGTGCCAAATATATTTCTGGGTTCCTTCTCAGTGTGGGCCTGGTGCGACAGCACCATTGGTGCCATAGCAAATGCAATACTGCCAGGATGGGCATGAAAACATTTATTCAAAAACTTAAGATATTTGAAGCCACACTTGATTGAGACCTCCACCTGGCCCATAGATAAACTGGGCTAGCATCCATATACCCAGAATACTCTTGAATTTGATTTGTGTGGGTGGGGGTTATTTGATAGTTTGTCTTTTTTGTTTAAGAACTCAGGGCCTGCTTGGGTCCCTGAACACAAGTTCTTAATTAGTACACTTATGAGCCATATTAAGCCCGAATGTAGCAGTCAGTGGAGTTGCACCTGCATCTCTACACCATCATCGTCTCCACCCAAAGTTATGTTTCGTAAATACATTTTTTTGAAAGCTTCATTTTCTACTTTGATATAATAATGTTTACAAAACTTTTTAAAAAGCTAGTTTCTTTAGCCTATTTCTCCCTTTGCCTCACCATCCCTCATGACCAAGTGAAACAGTAAAATTACTGGGGAGGAATGTGAGGAGGAAAATTGCTGGTGCCCATCTTTTTGCAGGGAGAAAGAGCCACAGAGATGCACCCACATTACCACAAAAGCTACCACAATCCAGCCTCAAACCCCTACCCAAACCTTCACATCTGGGCTCTTCTCCCATCCCTCCTACTGTCCTCACTCCACCCAACTAACCCCCACTTTCACACAAAGGCTTTTCTCAATCTCCCTGCTACTGTACCCCCACACTTTCACCCCAGGGCTATCATCTCCCTCCTTTCTGCTACCCCCACCCCCAGCCAACCTCCCACCTTCAACCCAGACTCTCCTCCCTCTGCCACCTCCATCCAACCTCCACCTTCAACCCACTCTCCTCACCCTCTGACCCATCAAACTCCACTTTCACACTCCGCTTCTTCTATCCTCCCCTCCCCAGAGTCACCGGCAACTCCCCCATTGCACCTGGACTTGCCCCACAACTGTCCCTTTCCCCCAAAAACTGTGCTGCGCCCCCTCCTCAGAGTGCAGGGGGAACGCATTTCTGGGCATTCCCACTGGCAGGGGGCATGGCAACCAGCACTACCCAGCCCGGCTGTCGCCGCCCCTCCTGCTCCTGAAGGCCACAGACCACCACTCCCCACCCCTGCGCCATGAAGCTGCAGGATTGAGTCAGTGCCCAGGAGCCCACAGCCGGGCATCAGGGTTGCCAGGGGGCTGCACGCTGGGAGTCACACCCCAGGAGAGCAGTGGAGACACAGGGGTGGGGAAGCAATCCAGGAGCCCCCATCCTGTGCCCCATGGGAGAGGGAGGGTGCAGGAAGATCAGCGCCAGAAACCTTCTTCCTGAACCAGACTATTTCCTTGCTGGCAGAGTGGTGCAGGGCATTCTGAGACTCATAGCGCAACTGGCAATGCAGGTTCCAGGGCCCCAGCAAAACACAGCAACATTCAAACTATAATTCTCAGTACATCCTGCAATACCCAGTCCCTGTTGCACCTGCACGCTTCAGTCCCTGGGCTGGTGAGAGTTTCAGTCATTGCTGGGAAGTTGCTGACTCTTCTGCGGCCAGAGCTAGATTAACCCTTTGTGGGCCCCTTCCAAGCATGGGCCTGGTGCCACCAGAGCCATTGTAAACCTAGTACTGGTCTCGGGAGCAAGTGGGGAGACAGCACTAAGGCAGGGGCTGAATGGGAGGAGGGCTGCAGGGCAACATGGGGACAGGGGCAGATGGGAGAGGGTAGGGGTTAGCCCCAGGGTCTGCATGAGGGAGGCTACTCAACTCCCTAACAATCTCCCCCACAGAAATAAACCCTGTTCCATACTTCTCCTACCCACACCTAACAACCCTCCAGGTTCACTCCCAGGCTCCGTCACCCTCTCCCTCAGCTCCTCCATTACCCCTGATTCCCCCCAAGCTTTAGCACTGCTTCTGAGAGGTTCAGGAAATACATTTCTGTATTGTAGTTTAAATGAATTACTCAAAGTTCTGTCTTAATATGCCTAGTAAAGAATCTATTTGTCAAAAAACATTTCCTGAATCTTTTTTTTTTGTCTGTGTAGTAAGTACAGGCCCTGATAAAGGCCCAGTATGAGGCCTGAGGCCTTAACTAAAGTAATGATCAAGACTTTGCTAATATAAAGCAAAGTTAAGCTGTGAGCTAGAGGCAGGCCCTGCTCACAGAAGCTGGCAAGGAAAGGACTGATGCTGCAAGAAGATACGTACCTAAAAGGTACTGAACACTAGATATCAGAACATTCACATACTTGCACATTCCACACAGATTAACAAGGAACAGACTGACCCACCCCAACGACAGGGGCAAAAGGGTAATATGTTGGATAGAGTTGTTTTGTTCTAACCAACATGTACAAGGTGAGAGGCGGCACCTTACTACGTAGAGGGGTTGTACCTGGCTACGTACAGGGCTTGCACCTCAATACGTCAGGAGTGATGTGTAACTTGTTTGTACCTGTGTATAAGAATGCATCCCTGCGGCAGTGTCTTTTTCCGGCCTAGGGGGCAGTGGAAAGTCCCGCCACTAACTGAGCCGAGTCCATTGACCGTGAGCACATAGTAGTAGTAAGCCCAGTAGACTAAGTAATCTACGGGGAACTATCATTGTGTCCAATACGGCAATAAACCTGGCCGACGTGCCTTCGTACCTTATTAGACTCTGTGGTCATTGGAGGTTCTCTTCGGGTCTGCTGCGTCAGCTATCTGCACAGAGCTGGGGCAGCACACAGAGGGAACACGCACGCAGCCGAGTGATACCAACAAGGAGAGAGCAGAGCACCAGCAGCAGCATCTGACAACATATCTGACAACAGTCTGTATCGTTACAGACATGCTTGTTGACAGGTATTTTGAAATACATTACCAAAATAATTGAAACTGGCATGATTATACTGTGTTATTTTGGACAAATAAAATATGCAGAGTTTTAAAATATTGTGGTGCAGAATTCCCCCAGGAGTAAGTAGGTAGTATTCTGCTTTCTTCCTAGAGTACATAATGAGGCTACAAATTACACATTAGAAACGATAGATTATCAAAGACTGGTTCTTGAGACAAGACCACCCATGATCCCCAAAGATAGGCCTGTGTTTAAAATAATTCAACTTTCCACCTAAATACAATTCTGAAAATATATCTACACTTTTAACTTACCCTTTCCAAAGCTTGTGAGAAAACAAAGCATATATAGCAAGAACAAAAACAAGGCACTGAGAAATAACCATATACAGAGGGTTAAGTACTGCCCTTTCTCTGCAGCAAAACTCATGTCAAGGAATATGGTGTATCTGGATCAAGTATATAACTCTAAGTGGAAGAAATCATTAAGTACTGGGGCTGGAGAAAGTGAGGAAACTAAAAGGTTTCCATTTCTGTGCTTTGGCCTGAACTGTATACATTCAAATATTTCTCTTAAGCAAACAAATCAGGATGTAGATAAAACATTAATTTTTTTGAGAAACAATTATGGATCTTAGAACTTCAAATTTAAAATTCAAAACAAAATTCAAGATAATGGTAAAAACATTAGGCTCAAATGCCCAAGCATTGGCCTGTGAAGGCCAGCCCTTATGCCTATCCTGTAATCCTGTTCTGTAAGATTCCATTACTGAATTATGAGTAAAAAAATTTTTGATCATCATCTGTGTCCTGATGTATTCTGTGGAACTGAGCCTCCACTTCAGAACTATGCTAGAGAATCTCAGCTTTCACTGAAAAATAAGTTTCTAGCCTTCACGGTTTTGAGAAAAATCTTGAAATAGTGAACTGAGATTAAAAACCATATACTGTTGTCGTTGGATGTGTAGACAGCCCAAAACAATAGCTCTGAGAGGCATTATCTTTCATCCTCACTCAGGGTCCCATGGACTCTCTGATTCTGTGAGCACAGAAGTCACTATCTGCTCAGGCCAGGAGATCCACATTTTTCTCTCTTTCTCTCACTCTCCAGCTTTTCCCAAAAAAGGCAAATTACCTGGCTTACAGTGCACACTCACTGCACAGTTCTATGGAGCCAGGCAATAGAGCACTGTGGGGGTCAGAGCCAAAGCCCAGCGCATAGCCCGGGAGCAGACAGAGCCAAAAATCTAGATTGATAAAATAAGCTGCCTGGAGAAAAGTGCATCACCTGAGGCCTTGGGAACTAGGGAAATGTGTAGCTGAGTGTGTCTATGCTCCCCACTTCCCTGGCACACATGGGGGAAAGGAAGTTCTGAGCTAGGCTGACTGGACAACACTGCAAGAACAAAGACCCAGTGAATGGATCCAGGCTGCCTGGAGAGTAAAGCAAAAACTTATGCTCAAAAATGCTCAACTGAAAATATGTCTTTACTAGTTTTATATCCATAAGAATGTTCAGCTATGAAGCACAGATGCGCATGTTTGGAAACAGGATGGAAAGGAATGAAGTTATTTCATGAAAGAATAAATTAACACTGACACTGAGTTTAAAGGTACTTGCTGCAGAATACACACTGCCTCCTCCCCACCCTCCACCCTCAATTATTATAATCTCATGGTAAAGGGCGGGCAAGTCAGTTTTCTGTTTGAAAAGGCTGCCCTAATCATATGGGTGGTGCCTCTGTAATTCGGTGCACTTACATCAATATATGAAAGATGACCTACTTGTAGTACAATATGAATCCAGTAAAAGTTTATTATATTTCAACATTAGCTTCAAAAATACTGACACACATTTTCATGTTTAATTTTATGCAAATCATTTTAAATAATCATGCTGTATCGAGTTAATTCATACAAAGAGGATTGATAAACAATTGCCTATGTGCATGTTAGCTTATAACTAAAGGTACAATGGATTGTAAAAAGCAGCACCACATAAATAGGGTCAATGATAACAACAAATATTTGTAACTTTAAAACTCAAATTTTCCTTTTTCTTTTCAGGTATTAAAATAAATATATGTATCTATGGCTTTTTCAAAAAATAACTTTAGTAGTTATTTGAAATTTTGGCAGCCACTGATCACACCCTCTATACAATACCAAAGCAAGTTTCCATTTTCAGGTGTTCATAGCAGCCTGAAATATTTATCTTTAGGGCTGAAGTGTTAACGCCATCTCTGCCTGAAGATCAAATGTCTTAATTTTTTTTTTTTGTTTAAAATTTTTAAACATGACCAAAATTTCCTCATTTGAGATTTAGGAAAGCAATTTAAGATAAAATTCCACACTCCCAATTGTGGAAAAAATATTAATATAGGGTTACAGCAAAATGACTAGTTTGACATTTGGCACAAGGACTAGTGTGCATTTGGTAAAAGTTTTGAAACTGAAATCCACCAATTTTTCAGTCACTTAGCACGCTCTGTAGACACTTGCTAATGTTTGCTTAGAGTTTAATAAAGTCCTTTCCCGTTTGACAACACTGTCTATTCTTCTTAGCAGTGCCAGCATTATGGTATGTAAGAGGAAGAATACGTATCATTAAAGGATTTTCCAGTGTGATTCAGGGATAAAGCTTCTGTATTTTGTGTTTTCACATCTATCTGGAGTTTTGCTACATTCTCAAATGTTACAATGTGCTGTAAACTAAGATTTTATTGATTTAAAAAGGTTATGTTTCTATCTTTCTGTTAGGGAGATGTTGCTGATAATCTAAAATCTAAAATACTCTGTAGCACTATTAAGCCCAGTACACAAAAAACCTGTCTGGCTAAAGAGCTGCCATGGTTTAAGCTATCCCTTCTCTATCCCATTCACTTTGATAAGACAAAAAAATCAACTGACAAGTTTTACTTTTAAACGACAAATTAAATGCAATGACGAATTATTCTCAGTACAGTTGGCTTAATGCAAGGGTTAGTTTCAACAGCAGCATTTATCTGACCATGTTGAACGTATATTTACGTAATAATTTTTATTCTCATTTTGTTTAAATTTGTAAATTCATAATCGTGCTTTTTACACTGTAAAAACTATACATTATAAGAAATACAGGATGCACAACAAAGCATTTCTTGACCTATCTTACCTACACAGTCATTTTGCATCAACTGTTAAAACTTCAACCTTGTTCTAAAACAAATATGTCTTTTGTAATTGCTTTAGTTTTACCTGTAAGGATGACTGTTAACTACAGAATCGGTAGTCACCTGTAGAATAAACTTGTATAGCACCCGTGTTTTGTACCATCACCAGACAGTTTACTCTTGCAAAGCTTGTACTAATCAAACAAGTCTTCTTGAGAAAAGAATCCAATGCCATAATCAATAAAGCAACATTTAAAAATTTCCTTTTTAATTAGTATAATAGGAATTGTGTACATTTGGGATAATAAATTGTAAGTTGAGGGATACAAAAGAAGTTCCAAAATGTTTGATAAGTTTAAATAAAATAATGAAGGTAAATTTAAGTTGGAAAGTTAGTGTATATTTTGTATTAAACCACAGTATACTTTGAGTCTCTGGCTAACTTACCTTGTACTAGTTGCAAGTCTAAAGTAAAATTCAATTTAACACAGATATGAAATAGTTTGTTTTAATAAAATATTTTAACTTCTGGGCACTAAAATTAACATCTAGATTAAAACAAAACCTACCTTTTCTGTGGCAGACCAAGGCTTCTACACTGGCATGAAGTTTCCTAAGTTGCTGATCCAGATTCTCAAATTGTTGCTGTTTTTCCTCAAACCACTGGCAAAAGATGAAAAAAACAAGCATTACAAATTACGTTACCAATAACAAACTACATTCCTTGTTTTAAAGGAACAAATTAACCATGTACAACTATGGTGGTCAACTGATGCAGCTGAGAAACCAAGCCAATAAGTAAATTAATATCCCATTTTCTACTCCTACAGCCTTAAAATGCAATTGTTGAGCCTCATTAATTTGTCTCATTATTCAAGTCGAAAAATCAGCTCTTACTGCATCCGATTCATTCATCTTGATTGTCATTTTGTTGACAGCGTCGGCAGCCTTGTTCACCATCCTCAATATTCCTGCTCCACTCAGAGCCTGGGTGTTAACTGCTCTCGGCAGCTGGAATTGAATGACAAATAAGGGCAAACAAACCGGTTAAGAGGCTGGAGCTTTAACTGGGCACAAGAGGGACTGAAAAGGATGTAGTGTTTTCTTCACTCTCATATATTTCAATATAGTAGAACTTAATTTCTCAAATTTACTACTTTTAAATTCTCAGAGGAAAACTGAAAAATATAGACTTTCCATTTTCTCTTCTTCTGTACCTTTACATTTAGATGGAACAAACACTCTATTTGTCAAAAGTTGTTACGAAATAGCCAAAGGCCTTAACTGGCCACCTATACGCTAGAGAGAGCAAACTGCTACTAAAACAGACAGAAAAGCTTAGCTGTAGTATAAAACGATAAATACATTGAGATGCTATAGTAATATTTCAATACATTATGAAAATCTTTTAGATAGTATCTTGGTTGTGTACAAATGAGCACGCTGTATTTGTGTACATTAATTTCTAAATGTAAGTTAAGTCTTGAAACCTACCTCTCACAGGAATGTCATGGGAATTAGTATTTAAGTTATCCAGTAACGATGCACGTGTCAGTGATGTGATTCTTTTGGTATGGTAGGGGTAATGTGACTATGATAATGACGTGGCCTTATTAGACAAGTAAGTATTATAGCAGATACATTATGTGCATCCATAAAACTGACTGTTGTCATATATACGGACTTTTTAAGTGTATTTAATGCTTGTGAAATGTGCTAGATTGACAGCACTGGTGATCAAAGTCCTCTATCCACAGAACAGATATAGTATGGCCAGCAGCAGTGCAAACTTCTCTATATTACCCCCACTAACAAACCTCAACTTTGACCTCAGGGGAATCCCATCTAGGGGTTACAGGTGAGAGAATAATTTTGTTTCCATGCCAATTTAATCTTTCAACTCTCTGCTGAAAGCAGCCAACAGCAGTGCCCTGTGTATTTTAGAGACTTGGACATTTGTCCATTTGGAGCTAGGAAGAACAATTTATTTCCCATAAACTAGTGAGCAGTCAGTTAACTTCAGTCACTATTGACCTAATCTACATTTTAATAAGAGGTAAAGGCAAGAGACCCTATAGCTCATTGGTTCTGTACCTTGAGACATCTTATTCCATTGAAGATATAATGTAATCTTAATACACAAGAAATTATGGGACTAAGTCTCCATATCTAAAGATGAGAATATATATTATTTTGTATAAAGCACTATTATTAACCAGAGAACAAATAGGAGAACTTAAAAAAAACAAAGACAAAAAAAACAAATACCTCAGAACTTTCCAAGAACTGCCTTAAATCAGGATCCTGTAACAAGGTTGGGTGTTTTACTGTTCGTTGTAGATACCTATGATTTTAAAAATTAAAATATTAGATAACTTAAAACAATTTAATGCTCCTGACAGCACTAGAAATGTTCTTATCCACAGAGCAACAGCAGTGCAAGCTTCCCTTAATCATTCTGCCAATATGCTCAAGCCCCCTGTTGTGGAGGAATCACCTCTAAGGGTTAGAAGATAGTTCAGTCTCCATGCCCCTTCAATCCTTTGCCTCTTTGCTGTGACTTCCAGTCATGTTTGTGTATGTTGTTACCGGTCCCTCCCACCCCCCCAAAAAACCTAAGCTGATATCAAACACCCAGCATTTGATTATCTGCTTTGCCAACAACTATTATGAAAAATCACTAAGAGAAGTCTTGTTTACATATACCAAGAAGAGAATGTTACAAAACCAAAGCCACTGAAAATGAGAAGACATGGGTATGCTAAACAAAAGCCAAGAAACCTAAGAGTACAAGGCAACCAATTTTAGATTCATCCCTTGATGAGTGAAGTTATCAGTAACTGACGAATGAATCTACAGCTCTGATGTTTGCTTTCTTTTGAGAAATTTACTTTTTGCTTTTTCTTGGAACACAAAGATCTACTGCTGCTTGAACAACAGTCTCATGCTATGGCCTGTCTTGTCCTACTGTCATTTTTTATTTTTTGGCCAGTACCCTAGTAAGCCCTTTAGGGCAAGGACCTGTCATGTTTGGCTCTGACTTAACAGTACTACTATACAGCATGCAGTATAGTTATAAATGAACAATGCCATCTATATTATAGAACAGGTTGGACAAAATCTGCAGGGATGATCTAGGTTTGCTTGGTCCTGCCACAATCAATATATTTGAAAAGATAGGAAATCATTAAGGTATCATTGTCATTCAAGTCTCTTTAGTATGGCATCCAACTTAGAATTTTTTTATTTACTTTTTTTTTTTTTTTTTTTAAGGTTGCAACTGAATTTAAGAAGTAAAAAGAATTGGCCATACTTTATTCAGAAAATTCAGATTGTGTGGCTCTGATCCAGCAGCCCAAGAACTGTACAAGCTGCTGGATCAGACTGGGCATACAGAGCCTACTTAGTACATGAATATACCAGGGGAATGCAGTAAATATAAATACACATATTACCGTTCTAGTGCAGCTCTTCTTTTTTCTACAAATTCTGTAGATGATGAATCTTCCTTGCCTACTTTAACCTTGGTCATGCCTTTGAAGAAAATTATGTGATATTGATTTTACATTACTATGAGGCAATCATGAACACAACTGATGTGCTTAGAACTATAAAGGTATTAAAGCTCACTTGAACGTTATGCATTAAAGTCAAAGTTACATGAAAATCAGCACCAAGGCATACAGAGAAAGATAATGGAGTGCAATGTATGCAGTATGCTTTTCTCAAAATTCCAGAACGACAAATTTCTGAAATCAAGTACACTGCCACTGACAAACATTTTGGATATTTAAAACAATTTTAATTATAAAAAGTAGGGCTGTCAATTAATCGCAATTAACTCACGTGATTAACTCAAATTTAATCATGATTAAAAAAATTAACAGTTATTAATCGCAGTTTTAATCATACTGTTAACAGAATACCAATTGAAATTTATTATATATATTTTTGGACGTTTTCCTACTTTTTAAAATATATTGATTGCAATTACAACACAGAATACAGGTGTACAGTGCTCACTTTATTATTATTTTTTTTTACTACAAATATTTGCACTGTAAAAGAGATAAACAAAAGAAACAGTCTTTTTCAATTCACCTCATACAAGCATGTCCTCTGGAATGGTGGCCGAAGCATGAAAGGGCACACAAATGTTTAGTATATCTGGCACTTAAATATCTTGCAAAGCCAGCTACAAAAGTGCCATATGAACGCCTGTTCTCACTTTCAGGTGACTTTGTAAATAAGAAGTGTGTAGCATTAGCTCCCATAAATGTAAACAAACTTGTCTGTCTTAGTGATTGGCTGAACAAGAAGTAGGATTTAGCGGATGTATAGTTCTCTAAAGTTTTATGTTGTTTTGTTTCTGAGTGCAGTTATGTAAAAAAAAACCCTATATTTATAAGTTGCACTTTCACAATAAAGAGATCGCACTACAGTACTTGTCTGAGGTGAATTGAAAAATACTATTTCTTTTGTTTTTTACAGTACAAATCAACACTAATATAAACTGAGCACTATACACTTTGTATTCTGTGTTGTAACTGAAATCAATATATTTGAAAATGTAGAAAAACATCCAAAATATTTATAAGGAATTTCAGTTGGTATTCTATTATTGTTTAAAGTGCGATTAAAACTGTGATTGATCACAATTTTTTTAATCGTTTGACAGCCCTAATTAAAAAAAAAATCTAATAGACATGAGATGACTTGAAACTTATTAGGAACTCACACTCCACAGAGTTAAGTTGCAACTTCTATTTTAAAAAGTTTGCCACTTTATTGAATAGACTGCTGTATAGTGTATTTTCTTGCCTTTTTTTTTTTAAATACTAATTCGGACGTAAAAAGGTTCACAAACCCTTGCCATGCAAATATCAGAAAAAAAATCTCTACAATAGTGAGTTTTTGTTTAAAAAGACATACAATAATATTAGCATCAGATCTCTCTTTTTAGCAGGGCGTTATATTACACAGTGACAATCCTTACACCTATGTTACTTCTAGTGATTTTATTAAATTGAGTGATAATTATTTCTAGTGATTTTATTACACTGAGCTCCGATTACATATATTTAACAGAGCAGACGTCTATCAAATGTTAACATTCAAAAAATTGGACAGGTGTTTCTCCCCTACCCCCGCAGGTGAGTACACTGTCTGAATTTTGACTACATGGTAACCTTATATCTAGGTATCTGTCCTCTATTTTGCGTGGTTTGCAGTTGGTGTGTGAATTTTCCATAATCACCACCTTCCTGTATAGATGGACTATTTTTCTTTCTCAAATGAGAAGGTACTACTACTTGGAAGCCCCAGGAAAATTACCAAGTGATCCTTTGGTAACAAACATCACAAATTGCTGAATATTTAGTTACAAATGTCATCCCAATACTCTCTAATGACTGGACACATCCGCTATATATGCATATACATTTCCTCTTTCACCACAATTTCTCCAATATCTCACCCCCGCCCAAGGCCTGCATGCTCTGAGGTACCACTGAAATGGTATCGTAAAGAAATGTTCTTTTATCATGCTACAGACTGAAAAGAGGACAAGCAATCTCAAGTTCAATTCCAGGGTAATTTGTATATTCAGATCCTTTTCCCAGCATGTCAGAGATGGACTTTATTTTGGTTAGGAAAGTTGTCTGCAAAACTTAATATCAATTAGTTATTTTTCGGTTCCTTAATTGATCAGACACCATTGCTTCTATCAAATGAGATTTCTGTATAAAACAGCTTTTCTATAAAGTTGAGAAACAAAGCCAAACTTGCAAGTACTGGTGCAATGGGGGACTGGACCAGTTAAAGTTAGTTTTGATTTCTAAGTATGTTAGAAAAGTTTCTCTACTGAACAGATGGCCAACCACATGTAATTCTGCATGTCAGACTAGATGATCCTTGCTGTCCCTTCTAACCCTATGGTTCTATGATTCCATGGCTCTCCCAATCGGTAAAGCTCTCTGGTTCAACAATGGATTATCTGCAATGGGCATCATTGGAGAAGGAAAATAGTTTATTTTGAGTTCTATTCCAAATCCAGAGTAGTCTTCACTAAAAGATGCATATACATTTCTGAAGCTGTGACTTTTTATTAATGCCTGGGAACATGGCGATATTTTCACTGCCACAATTTTCTTGTTCAATAGTTTGGCTGTGTCAGAGTCCCCCAGTCCACAACTGCTTTGAGCTAATTGTTTTGACAATACCACAGAATATTTCAACCAACCAATCCACTCTATTTAATGGCTTTCCTATACAAAGCACCGGTGCTCACTCTTTCTCCCCCTTCTTCCATATAAATTCTAATGTCCTCTGCATTTCTGCTAGAATTTTTTCTAGAAGGATTACAAAGATTTTTAAACAAGAAAAGAAGTCCTTGGCAATGTGTTCATTCTAACTGTGGCTATTCTTCCCAAACAAGAAATTGCATACTTCCCACAGCACTCCAGATCTTATTTTCATTTGTAATACTAGTGATTTGCTATTTAAATCATAGAGCTCTTCTAGCTTGAGAGCTGAATTCCCAGGTATCTTATAGATTTTGTTACCCATCTGTACTTAAATATTTTTGGAAGCAATGACATCTCAGTCTGGCAAATTCACAGCTAACATTTAAAGTAAATTATGCCAAATTTGAAATCCAGATGCTTTCCTGCAGTAATAGATTTCTTTAGAAACTAATTTTAGGGAAATATTTGGTTCAAAGAAAAACTGTATTATGTCATCTGTTCATAAAGCTATTTTTGCTGTGTCCCTGCAAGTTCTATTCCAGTGATAAATTCACTGTTCCTTATTCTCTGTGCAAAATCTCCATGGCCAGTGCAAAAAAAGGAGACACAATGGAGATCCCCTCCAAGTTCCTCTGTGTAATTCAAACAGGGGAGATTTAACCTCACTAGCTCACATAGATGCTTTAGGGCTGGTGTAAAGAGTAGTTATCCACTTAAGGATCTGAGGGCAAGCAACCACGAGACAGGACTTGACACAAAGTTTGACTCTATTCTATCAAAAGCTCTCTCTGCATCAAGTGATAACAAAAGAAACGGAACTCTTTTTGATCTGGCATTATAGATGATTCCAAGCACTATCAGAATATTGTCTCACATATCTATTCTTAGTGAATCCAGTTTAATCTGGATTTGTATAAACTCAGAGCATAGACTGCAATCGGCTAGCTAGTATTTTTGCTAAAATCTCTGTCGTAATTCAGCAGTGAGATACGCCTATATGAGCTGCATAAGGTAAGACCTCTTCCAACTTTACGGACAAAAACAGTGGCTTATTTCATAGGTTATGGAAGCCCTCCCCTAATGCAATAATATCGAAGGTACCTCTCAAGGGACATACTAATACTTCTTTAAATACTTATAAAATTCAGATGGAAAGCTGTCAGGTCCTGGAATTTTTAACACTTTTCCTACTTGCTAACCTCTAAGATTTCTTCTTCTGTTATTTCTTTGTCAATTTTGTTTGTCTTTGGCAACTCTGCTACTTCCAGATATTTCTGAATAACTTCAGGAGCTTGGAGTATCTGACGCATAGAGGTTTTCATAATAAACAACCAAAATAGCACATATCATTAGAGTGTGTAACTGTCTTCTGTAGATTGTTTTTAATTGCTGGAATACTACATTGCTCTTGAATCCCTTTAATCATTTGAGCCAATAGTTTGCCACTTATTTCCTTTTTCATAACAAAATCTGCTTTGTATACAAGGGCCTTCAGTTAATTGTTGATACACTCTTTGAACCTGTGTATTTGTGAAAAGTATTTTATCATCACCTATTCTAGTTTTATTTTTTCTTGAGCTCTTTTTCAGTTGAAATGTTCTTCTTATCAACTGGCTCCTAAATATTACTTAACCTGCCTCCTAGCAAAGATCTCTTTATATTATAGTGCATTTTTAATAATAATGATACAAACACTCAATATTTTCATTCTATTACTTTAAATTTAATAGGAACATAAGAACGGCCATACAGGGTCAGACCAGAGGTCCATCAAGCCTGGTATCCTGTCCTTTGACATGGCCAATGGCAGGGGCCCCAAAGGGAATGAACAGACAGGTTATCATCAAGTGATCCATGCCCTGTCATCCACATCTATTCTGTAGTGGGGGGACCAAAACTGGAGCAATGCTCCAGATGTGGCCTCATCAATGCCGAATAGAGGGGAATAGTCACTTCCCTCAATTTACTGGCAGTGCTCCTACTAATGCAGCCCAATATGCCATTAGCCTTCTTGGCAACAAGGGCACACTGTTGATTCATATACAGTTTCTTGTCCACTGTAATCCTCAGCTCTTTTTCTGCAGAACTGCCACTTAGCCAGTCAGTCCCCAGCCTGTAGCAGTGCATGAGATTCTTCCATCCTAAGTGCAGGACTCTGCATTTGTCCTTGTTGAACCTCATCAGATTTCTTTGGCCTAATCCTCCAATTTGTCTAGGTCACTCTGAGCCCTATCTTTACCCTCTAGCATATCTACCTCTCTCCTCAGCTTAGTGTTATCCACGAACTTGCTGAGGGTACAATCCATCCCATCATCCAGATCATTAATGAAGATATTGAACAAAAAACCTCTCGGGCACTCTGCGTGATATCAGCTGCCAACTAGAAATCGAGCCGTTGATCACTACTTGTTGAGCCGGACGACACAGGCAGCTTTTTTAACTTGCTGGCAAGAATACTGTCGGAGACTGCACCAAAACATTTGCTAAAGTCAAGGAATATCATGCCCATTGCTTTCCCCATATCCACAGAGCCAGTTATCTCATTACGGAAGGCAATCAGGTTGACCAGGCATGATTTGCCCTTGGTAAATTCACATTGACTGTTCCTGATCACCACCTTCTCCTCCAAATGCTTCAAAATGGATTCGTTGAGGACCTGCTCCATGATTTTTACAGGGACTGAGGTGAGGCTGACCCATCTGTAGTTCCCCGGATTCTCCTTCTTCCCCTTTTTAAAGGTATCTCGTAACTGTCCAGGGCTAGAAATAGGAATCTCATCCCATTCATTGCAAAGGGAAGATTCTCAGGCTTGCTTGGACCCAACTCAATTTTAGCCTTACAAGGTCTCAAAACACAGGACCCTGAAGTCACAACTTTGGGGTTTAATTTTTTCCAACAGCTTTTTCTAAGAGCTTTTATAGCTCCCTCTAAACCATGTATAAGTGGACTCGCGGTAAGCAAGAATAAAAATATAAAAGTAATCCCAATAAACTAATTTTTTTAATCACAATTTCTGTAAATTATAGAAACTCTGTGGGATAAAGGTTTTATCAACATTCTTTGTGAATGACACACACACATACACTAACTCAGCCTAGTTCAGCTGGACTCATTCATACAATCAAAATTGGTTTTCCAGAGATGTGAACTGCCATACAGTACCAGATCAGTGGTACATCTAGTATAGTCCAGTACCCCCTCTCACCCTGTTTCTGAGAGATACTTTAGGGCAGTGATATACTGTGGCTCTGGAATTTCATGACACACATTTTTCAAGTCTGGTGATTTGATGGGAGCTGTTCTCTGTAGATAGAGCAAGGAGAGAAAACAGCTGATGCCATTATGTACAAAGGGGCCAGAGGTGCCAGGATTTCTCCTATTAACAATCAGATCAGTAGAAAAGAGAGGACAAAAAGTAATGAGGGCTTCGTGTTTTGAGCATCTAAAAAATCTATTGCATCACATACAGCAAGATGGAAAAAAATAAATCAGAATTGGCTGACTTTTACACTGAATAAATCACTACCTCTCTGTTCCGTTAACAGTTTAAACTACAGATAAAAATTGGATCCATTAATTTAATTTCAGAAGAACACTCAAAGACAACCTAAAGTGAATGAACAGCTTTGGTGAAGACTTTACAAATGAACACCAATTCACACCTCTGAGCAATAAACAGATTTAAACAGCTCCAGCCATGTCAATACTTAGAACAAAATTACTAGATGCATCAGTTACCTATTGTTTAGTTATTGAAATATACTGCACTATTCTCTGGCTATCATCCCAATGCAGATTAAACGATTCTTCTGTTCTGTATATACTAAAACGGAACAGTCATAGCAAGCTACAGAAATGATTTAGTGGTTACTGTGGAAGAGTAATTAAAAGTCAGCTCAGTTCACAGTTGCAGTTAGAAAAGACAAATAAGAAGCTAGATAATATCAGCAGAGGAACAAAATCACAAGAGATTACATACTGTTAATGCAGCACACTTCAGACACCCATCTGGAATATAGTATAAAGTACTGGTCATTATACCATTGCCTTAGAAGAGGCCAGTGAAGACTATTGAGACCAGATATTTAAGTTATGAGGACAAGTTAAAATGCAGTCCTACACTGCAGAATGACTTGTGTAAGAAGGTACCATTTTACATAAAGACTTGCTTCCTGTGCATACTCAGCAATATTTACTTATTTCAGTGACAAAAATAAGTTTTACTACTTTTTACTTCTGTTACCTTAAGACACCAACTACAGTTATGGGAGAGGAAGATGGATTCTATTCCTCTTTGTGTATCAAACAAGATTTCTTATTAAACTCCAATCAGTTACACCCATGTAAAGCCACTGAATGTAATGGCTTTGCATGGGTATAACTGAAGGCTCAGTTTGGTCTTGAGAGCCTTTAAATATGTGCGATGCAGAAAGAGAAACTGCTACTCCCAGTGCCCACACTAAGCTTGAAGGACTGGCAACAAGAAATCATCTTTATTAAGAGAGCACACTGGAGATAGATCCTTGCTAAACCAGGGGTGCTGGAACAATTGTATAGTGGGGAGTGCTGAGAGCCATTGAACCAAACTGTAAACTCTGTACATGACAGAAACCACCTCAAGCCAGGGAGGTGCGGCAGCATCCCCAGCCCCACTAGTTCCAGCATTTATGTGCTCAACAGACCATGCTGACTTATACCAGCTGAGGATCTGATCCTAAACGGCATTCATGGCAACATCAGCGTCATTCGGGGTCATTGTTCAAATCAGAACCGCACTTTAAGGGAGATAGGCTTATTCTCCTTAGAAATTAGGACAAATAAGGGGACATTAGCAGGTGTTTTCAAAAATTACAAAAAAGGACTGAAAAATCTATTGACAAATACTAGTAAGGGGTTCAAAGCTGAACAGATAAGTTAGGACATGAACTAAACAGGGAATGCAGGGGATACTACTTCAAACAATTGGTAATGAACACAAAATAAGTTAAATGAAAGTCTCAAAGCAAAGAGACTAGGCTGAAAAATCTAGGAAAATGGACAAGAAACAGGAGGCCAGGCATTAGGTCAGATCTCCTTTTCATATTACCTCACTTCTTATATGCTCCAAGAGGGGGGTAGTAATATTAATTTTCTCAATTGAAGTTTACTGTTAAATACCTTTTGTTACTATTCCTATTCTCGTTTCACCCTTAATCCCTACTTGCACTAAAAATAGTCTTCTTTTACAAGCATTTTAATTTACAACCCATTTTCAAGATCCTCAGATCCAAGCAGTTGGCAGTAGTCTATGCAAGATATTTTGTTGAAATGATATTTTGACATGAACTGTATATTTTTTTCCAGACACCACATGTTACAATTTTAATATTCGCATTTAAATAATATTTGAGGGCTAATGCAAGACAAATAAAGCCGAGTCAAAGACTGGATGAATATGTTCATCCTTATAGAAACCATGCTTACCTACAATACTTTTTTCTGGTGCTGGAGGCACTATGTAACCAACGTGCAGGTATTTTGTTGCTAATTTGCTGTGCAAACCAAGAAAGTCACTGAATCTTCTTTTAACAGAGAATTCATTTTTGTGAAACATAGAAAGGGATGTCTAAAAGAAAATCCACAGAAAAGTTGTATTTTAAATTTTCTGTTATTTTTTCATCTACTCAGGTATACTGTAGTTGATATTCTGTATATTTATATTCAAGGTGAAAAGTAGTTGCAGACAATAGTTACCTTTGTTGTTACTCTGTATGCCATGTAAGCATTCATGCCATCTCCTGTAAGAAGATAACAGTTAAAAGAAAGGTACTTAATCCAAGGCAAGTCTTCTGAATCACGTATATGCTGGCATTATAAATAAATGCAAAATTATGCTAAAACCAAAGTTTTTTTTCAAATAGCAAGTAGACAATTTAATGCTGAAAGAATTCCATCTTTCTCAGAGTCTGAGATACCAACTCACCAACTTTCTCTGGATCTGAGACATTGATTTCTATATCAAACACATCTCCATTTGCTTCCTCTTCAATCTAGAGAGAAGAATGTATGGCATTAACAGTATACCAGCGAGTTAACTTTCAAAGGATAACTAAGGTAGCTCCCCAACTAAATCTGTGGATACAAGAAAAAACAGTAAATCTGTGTGGGACCTAAAAGAGCATAACTGAGATCCCTTCCATCCCATTTTAGTGGAAAATGTGAAGACACTAGTATTTACCATAGTAAAAGGTTGAAAAATGCTTTCCCTAAAAGTTGCATTTTGAGCCCTCCCACAAAGGCTTTTAGTCAGGAAACCTTATCCACCTGAAATGTTACAAGTCTCATTTCATTCCAAAGGAGACTTTTTTCTAGAGGAAGTTTGAAGCAAGTTGGACGTATGTTTAGAAGAAATGGGGTTAAAAACAAAAAACTCACATGTTTTCATTTAAAACATTTCCCTAAATTTCTGGATCATAAAGAGAAAACTATCTGGAATTAGTCTAGAAATTTCAAATTAGTTTTTTCTAGCAATTACAGACACCTTTAAATTGCGGAAGCGGGGGGGAAGAGGGAGACTTAATGGGGAGGAAAATTAAATTCCATTTTTATTGTTTGTAAGGGGAACTGAAATATTTTAGACACTGCTCAAGTTCTGACCACTCATGTGCAGTTCCTAAACTCCATGTGGCATGATGCAGACTTTGTCAGGCCTTCCATTAAATCCTTTATGAAATCCACAAATTGTCATAGGGGAAGGGTAAACAAGAGAAGCCAGTTTGGAGTGGGGGAACAAGAATCACATCAAAGCAGAGAGATCTGTCTGGCAAGAAGCAGTTCAAAGGAAACAAGAAAACTGACTAGGAAAGAAGAAATTCATGCTGTGCAGCTCACAAACGAATTTTGTTGAGATGCTTGTCAAATGAATACAGTACACTCCCAATTAAAGAATCATAGAACTGTAAGGGACCTCAAGAGGTCATCTAGTCCAGTCCCCTGAACACAAGGCAGGACTAATTATCTAGGCCATTCCTGATAGGTGTTTGTCTAACCTGCTCTTAAAAATCTCCAATGATGGAGATTCCACAACCTCCCGAGGCAATGTATTCCTGTACTTAATCACCCTGACAGTTAGGAAGTTTTCCCTAATGTCCAACTTAAACCTCCCTTGCTTCAATTAGTCCATTGCTTCTTATCCTATACTCAGAGTTTAAGAAAAACAATTTTTTTTTTACTCTTCCATGTAACAACCTTTTACATATTTGAAAACTGTTATGTCACCTCTCAGCCTTCTCTTTTCCAGACTAAACAAACCCATTTTTTTCCAATCTTCCCTCATAGGTCATGTTGTCTAGAACTTTAATCATTTTTGTTGCTCTTCTCTGGACTCCCTCCAATTTGTCCACATCCTTCCTGAAATGTAGCACCCAGAACTGGACACAACAGTCCAGTGGAGGCCTAATCAGAGCAGAGTAGAGCATAACAATTACTTCTTGTGTTTTGCTTACAACATCGCTGCTAATACATCCCAGAATGATGTTGGCTTTCTTTTTGCAACAGCATTACCTGTTGACGCATATTTAGCTTGTGGTCCACTATGTCCCCCAGATCCCTTTCCGCAGTACTCCTTCCTAGGCAGTCGTTTCCCATTTTGTACGTGTACAACTGACCGTTCCTTCCTAAATGGAGTACTTTGCATTCTTCCTTATTGAATTTAATTCTATTTACTTCAAACCATTTCTCCAGTTTGTCCAGATCATTTAGAATTTTAATCCTATCCTCCAAAGCACTTGCAACTCCTCCCAGCTTGGTATCGTCCACAAACTTTATAAGTGTACTCTCTATGCCATTATCTAAATCACTGAAGAAGATATTGAACAGAACTGGACCCAGAACTGATCCCAGTGGGACCCTACTCGTTATGCCCTTCCAGCAGGACTGTGATTACTACTCTCTGGGAATGGTTTTCCAACCAGTTTTGCACCAACCTTATAGTAGCTCCATCTTGATTGCATTTCCCTAGTTTATGAAAAGGTCATGTGGGACAGTATCAAAAGCTTTACTGAAATCAAGATATACCGTGTCTACCACTTCCCCGCATCTAGGCGGCTTGTTACCCTGTCAGGTTGGTTGTTACCGTGTCAGATTGGTTTGACATGATTTGTTTTTGAGAAATCCATGCTGACTGTTACATATCATCTTATTATCTTCTAGATGTTTGTAAATTGACTGCTTAATTATTTGCTCCATTATCTTTCCGGGTACAGAAGTTAAGCTGACTGGTCTGTAATTCCCTGTGTTGTCCTTATTTCCCTTTTTATAGATGGGCACTATATTTGCCCTTTTCTAGTCTTCTGGAATCTCTCCCATCTTTCATGACTTCTCAAAGATAATCGCCAAAGGCTCAATTATCTCCTCAGTCAGTTCCTTGAGTATTCTAGGATGCATTTCATGGGGCCCTGGTGCCTTGAAGACATCTAACTTGTCCAAGTAATTTTTAACTTGTTCTTTCCCTATTTTAGCCTCTTCTGATCCTACCTCATTTTCACTGGCATTCAGTGTGTTAGACATTCATCACCACCAACCTTCTTGGTGAAAACCAAAACAAAGAAGTAATTAAGCACCTCTGCCATTTCCACATTTTCTGTTATTATTTCACTCCCCTTCCCCACTGAGTAATGGGCCTACCCTGTCCTTGGTCTTCCCCTGGCTTCTAATGTGTTTGCAGAATATTGTTTATGTCTCTAGCTAGTCTGATCTCATTTTGTGCCTTGGGCTTTCTAATTTTGTCCCTACATACTTGTGTTATTTGTTTATATTCATCTTTTGTAATTTGACCTAGTTTCCACTTTTTGTAGGGCTCCTGATTTTTAGATCATTGAAGATCTCCTGGCTATCCCTCTCTTAACTACGCAGTGGGATAGTTTTCTCTTGTGCTCTTAATAATGCCTCTTTGAAAAACTGCCAACTGTCTTCTATAGTTTTTCCCCTTAGACTTGCTTCCTATGGGATCTTACCTACCAACTTTCTGAGTTTGCTAAAGTCTGCCTTCTTGAAATCCACTGTCTTTATTTTGCTGTTCTCCCTCCAACCGTTCTTTAAAATCATGAACACTATCATTTCATGATCACTTTCACTGAAGATGCCTTCCACTTTCAAATTCTCACCCAGTTCCTCCCTATTTGTCAAAATCAGATCTAGAACAGCATCTCCCTGGTAGCTGTCTCCACATTCTGAAATGAAAAACAGAATAGCATAGGGGACACGGATTTTAACTGGATAATCAGGAGTTCAGATAACAGAGGGCAGGAGCCATTCAGAAGTGGGGTGGCTCCCCATGCAGCCATGAGCTTGGCTGACTCCTTCCCATAGTCCTGGCCAGGAGTCTCTGCTCTATCCCACCAGGACCACAGCCTCCCCTGTGTATCTTGCGCCTGCAGGGATTGGGTGTTACCAGCCCTGCAGCAGCACAGGGGGCTCTGCAGGTCTGCTGTCATGGCCCTGCTCACTTGTTCCCATGACAGTGGAGCTGCACAGGGCTCCCTTTGCTGCTGTAGGAGCCCTTCAGCAACAGGGTGGCCTCCTCTGCATCCAGGGGTTCATCCTCCTCACAGTCCTGGCTGAGCATTTCTGCTCTGTTACCTGAAGCACCACATTATCTGAATCCTTTCTTTGTCCCCCAGCATGAGATACATGCCCTTTGCAGCCTGTATCTCGTGCTGGGGACAAGGAAAGGATTTAGATAATGCGGAGTTTCAAAAAATAGGGTTTCGGATAAATGCATTTTTGAAACACTGGGGGGATGGAACTATTAACCTGAAGGAAGAATCTATTATTTCAAGAAATATGAATCTTCTTGGAAAACCCAAAACAGGTTTAAGTGTGGTAATTTTAAATTAATGTTTTGCTGTAAGGACACAAACATTGGAAATTACCAGGGTAGATTTGATTTAAATCAAATTGATTTAAATCACTAGTCAGGAAGGCTCGATTTAATCATGGATTTCTATATAAAAGTTCATTCTTGTTGGTTGTTATCATCTTAACACATATTCTTCACAGGTATTAAAATATTCCCAAACTGGGTCTCTTTTACGGTCTGCTGCCATTATAGGTTTTCCCTTCTAGTGAGAGAATAGTATGGTAGATCTCAAATCAATGAAGGCTACGCTCAAAGACCTCAAGACTTCTAGAATATGCTGCTCAAACAGTTTCACTTTTGTTTCTACTGCCTGTCCCTCCCATCTCACATTTATTTCCAGACTTTTTTGTCCAGATCTATTCCGCCCCCAACAATCTTCTATTCATTGAACTTTTTGAAACTGCACTTTTAGAGAGAGGTAAGGGATTGACGCTGTGTACACACATCTGCAGAGGGACAATAGGCTTGAAGTCTGTTATTTCTAACCCCATAAGATTGGGTCCCTAATCCACGAACTACTGGAACTCATTTACAAAACTTTTCTTAAACATTACATGAATATATTGTCTCATAGTATAGAATTAGAATTTATAATCCCTATTCCATGATGAGATCTCTTTGAGCTATAATGTATGTTAATTAAAACTATCTTTAAGATTGCTTTTTGAGGAAAAAATCTTTTTATCAAAAAAATCCAATTTTTTAATTACAAAAATTATTGATTTATATCCACCCTGGAAATTACTGACATGTAGAGTTAAAATCATGTAAATGATCTCTGTTCCAAGATAAAGTGTTTCCATTTTTAGTCAACCTTTAATAACTTAAACATGACTATCAACAACCACCAGAAGCAAAATATATTTATCTTTATCACATAGTAGTTACATACTCCCTAGCCTTCTTTATAACCATATATACAGCACAAAAAGAAAGTACATTTACCAATTCCATTTGAACAAGCAACGTACTGAAGTCCATTATTTCTCATTATTCACATATGCAAGCAGTTAAACAGGTGTCAGAGAAAACTAGGTAAGCTACGTATACATACATATAACGCAGAGAAGTAAATTTGGTACTTATATTGCAAGTGCAAAGGTTAGTGTGGTGATGAAGTATCTCACTTAGGACTGGGATATTTACATATGAAGCCACTTATAAAACCAATGCTTTGTATTCACATTTGATATTCCATCTGCCAAATACTCTCATGTGCTGAGTGCCTGCAACTCCCATTGCTATGAATGGGAACTGATTTCCTCAGATTTTTGCTCTTGAACAAAGTAATATTGATGGCCTCCTACGATTAGATCCTTAAGTTGGTCCGGCAGTTTATTCAGTTTGTCCATCACTGGTGATCTTATTGCACCACCAAAGTTCTTAACATTCAGGTTATCATCAGCCATGTAGCAAAATTTCTTGATACATATGCCACTTGTGATTTTTAAAGCAGTGCCTAAAGTTAGATCTACAACATACCAGTGGGAGTTGAGGTACTCAGCATCTCTTCAGTATTTCCTCACAACTATTTCAAGTAATGCTTTTATTTTGCAACTTTTATATCATCAGAGTATTTATTAGCTGTTCATATGGGAGCAAGGAAAACAATTGTTACGGATTATAGATTGAATCTTGATATACAGGGAGTTGTGAACAGAATCCCCCAAATGAATATTCGTAAGATCTTTCCTAAGAAGGACATCTTGCAGAAAGTAAACACGCAATAGATATTTGTATAAATTTCACCCCTCCCATGGCAATGAATGTTCTTGTGATTCAGAGACTACATAGTTAATACCTTCAGCTGCAATTTTTCATGCTGTTTTAAGTTATGGTATTTCATTTTTTTAAATCTGTACATATCATAGCAATAGTATTTGCAACAAAGTGTTAAAATACTAAATTATTCAGTTACCTCTTCCCTGGATCTATCAAAAATCACAGGGGCTGTTATACTTTTTGATTCCATTCTGGGAGTTACTAGTGTAGTGGGCGTTACAGGAGTGATTGCAGGAGAAGGATCTGGAGACAGTATTGGTTCCCTTTCTGGACTGTCCAGAGAAACCTCTTCTGTAGCTTCTAGGTAAAGATTTTATGAATTAGTAGAAAATATTACACAAGATGCCCATAACATATATGCATGATATAAAATATTTCACTAGCACACTACCTACAAGGTTACTGTCATTCATAGGAATTGATTGTACATCTTATTGTATATTTCCTCATTCTTCAAATAGTGCAATGTTTGCAATAATTGTCAAATAGTTTAAAGGATACATGCTTATACAGGTTTCCATTGTACTGTTAGTTATAGTTTACATTACAGCCTTCCCCCAATTTCAGGGAGTTTCGTTCTAAAATTTATCTGTAAAAATTTACTTTGAAGTGAACTTTGTCAGCAAGATCTCTGTTCAAAACAAAGCAATTAAATCAAGGGATATTTGGGAGCACAAGGAAGAACTGACTTTGGCAAGAATAAACACAGTGTGAAGTGGTTAGTTTTTAGAATTCAGTACTCAAACCCCAATAAGTAGTTGGATATTGTAGCAGGTGATGAAGCCTTCAGTGGAAGTCTTTAGGTTTTGTTTTTTCGTTTGTTTGGGGGGGGGGGGGGAAGGGATGTGTTTCTAAGATTGTGGGAGTGGCAACAGTCATTTTCTTAAGTTAGGAGAGCCTGCATGCAGGGCAGTGAAGATTTCCTACACATTTTTAAGCATACAGATCTGCTGCACATATGCAGTATTTATATAAATTCATGAAGTTCAATATGGTCAACAATCCAGTAGCTAAATTATCCATTAAGCAGGCTTTGAACTGATAACTGAGCATCTTCATAGCCTATACAAATAATTCCTGTTTTAAGAACGAGGACAACCAATGAAGCTAAAGAATGCACAAAATTTAATACTGATAAAAGTAATTCAACACAATGCATGAACCACCTCAGACACTTACTACCGTAAGACATCCAGACAAGAGATTAGCAAAATTCAAAAAGTGTAGACATTTATATGAACAGTAGAAATATTCACACTTAGGCCTGGTCTACACTACACATTTATACCGATTTCAGCATTAAACCGATTTAACGCTGCACCCGTCCACACAACGAGGCCCTTTATATCGATATAAAGGGCTCCTTAAATTGGTTTCTGTACTCCTCCCCAACGAGAGGAGTAGTGCTGAAATCGGTATTACCATATCGGATTAAGGTTAGTGTGGCCGCAAATCGACGGTATTGGCCTCTGGGTGGTATCCCACAGTGCACCATTGTGACCGCTCTGGAAAGCGATCTGAACTCGGATGCACTGGCCAGGTAGACAGGAAAAGCCCCGCGAACTTTTTAATTTCATTTCCTGTTTGCCCAGCGTGGAGCTTTGATCAGCACGGGTGGCGATGCAGTCCCAAATCCAAAACGAACTCCAGCATGGACCGTACGGGAGATATTGGATCTGAACGCTGTATGGGGAGACACATCTGTTCTAGACACATCGTTACAGAAGAAGAAATGCCAAAGCATTTGGAAAAAATCTCCAGACAGAGGCCACAGCAAGGACTCAGCACAGTGCTGCGTGACAAGCATAATGGAAAGCCAAAGAATCAAATGGACGCTCATGGAAGGAGGGAGGGGGTACTGAGGACTCCAGCTATCCCACAGTCCCCGAAAAGCATTTGCATTATTGGCTGAGCTCCAAATGCCTGTAGGGTCAAACATATTGTCCAGGGTGGTTCAGGGTATAGCTCGTCAATTTACCTAACCCCCCCCCCAAAAGAAAAGGGAAAAAAATCGTTTCTTGACTTTTTTATATGTCACCCTATATCTACTGCATGCTGCTGGTAGACACGGTGCTGGGGCAATGAACAGCAGCACCCTCTCCCGTCCCTGGTGGCAAACGGTACAATATGACTGCTATCCATTGTCATCATCAGCCCGTGAGTGCTCCTGGCTGGCCTCAGGTGAGGTCGACCAGGGGCAGCTCGGTAAAAATAGGAATGACACGGTCATTCCCAGTAAATGGTACAGAATGGCTGGTAACCATCTTCATCATAGCAACTGGAGGCTGAGCTCCATCAGCCCCCTCCTTTCATGTCTAAAGAAAAGATTCTGTACTACCTGGACTATCATAACAGCGGGATGCTGGACTCCTCTCCCCAGCACTGTTTAATGTCCTGCCTGGACTATCATAGCAGCTGGAGGTTGCCTCCCCCTCATTTTCTCTCACTAACAAGTCAGTGTTTCTTATTCCTGCATTCTTTATTACTTCATCACACAAATGGGGGGGACACTGCAACGGTAGCCCAGGAGGGTGGGGGGAGGAGGGAAGCAACGGGTAGGGTTGTCGCAAGGGCACCCCCTAGAATGGCATGCAGCTCATCATTTCTGTGGGATCTGACATGGAGCGGCTGTGCTCTCTGGTACACTGGTTCTCTCGCACACTTGCCCCACATTCTAGGCAGGACTGACTCTATTTTTAGATAAACCATAAAGGAGAGAATGACCCGGGGGGTCATTCCCATTTTTGTCTTTGCGCTCCCAGCCGACCTCAGCCAGATGCACCTATTTCAGCAGACGGTACAGAACTACTGATAACCATCATCTCATCACCAATTTACAATGGCATGGCAGATGGGTACAGAACAACTGATAACTATCTCTGCTTTTTTGCAAAGACAAATGAATGCTGCTGTGTAGCGCTGCAGTACCGCCTCTGCCAGCAGCATCCAGTACACATACGGTGATAGTGACAAAAGGCAAAATGGGCTCCATGGTTGCCGTGCTATGGCGTCTGCCAGGGCAATCCAGGCAAAAAGGGTGTGAAATGATTGTCTGCCATTGCTTTCACTGAGGAAGGATTGAGTGACAACATTTACCCAGAATCACCTGCGACACTATTTTTGCACCATCATGCATTGGGATCTCAACCCAGAATTCCAATGGGCAGGGGAGACTGCGGGAACTATGGGATAGCTACGGGATAACTACCCACAGTGCAATGTTCCAGAAATCGACGCTAGCCTCGGTACACGGACACACATCACCGAATTATTGTGCTTTGTGTGGCTGCGTGCATTTGACTTTACACAATCTGTTTTACAAAACTTGTTTATGTAAAATCGGAATAATCCTGTAGTGTAGACGTACCCTTACACTAAATAGGATTAAAATGCATAATATATATAAATCATTACATTTCAAGACATAATCCAAGTACTCTCTGGAGTCCAGAGAAATGACTCCCATAGCCTAGATACTACATATTTGTCCATTATAAGTTTATCATTCCTTCCCCAAGTACCTGAATTTGGCCACAGTCTATATAAATCTTTATCTCAACCGAAACAGAACTTTGTATATTCTGAAATAACTCAAGTAATAATTTGAGTAAAAATATCATTAACAAGATATGCACTTTAAAATCTTATTTCTGTTTACCAATAGCCTTTTGATATAATAAACATTTATCAGCTTTCATATAATTTTATTTAATACTTTAGAATTACATAAACAAGAAAATGGTTATAATCTGGATTTCCCATGGCAAATTGTAGTCATATACCAATGTAACTTGGACATCACTGATTTTGGGATTACTCTGTATCATACCAACTGTGATGGGGCAAGGCCAGATGGCTACAGTAAAGTACTGAGGAACAGGAATGTAAGCCCTAGGATAAACAAATCCCTAGTACCATGATAACCAAATGGCAGTTGTTCCAGGTTAATCAAGGCACCTGGGGCCAATGAAGATCCTTCCAGAAGGCAGTGGAGATAGCTACATTGATTAGAACACCTGCAGCCAATCAAGGCAGGCTAATCAGGGCATCTGGGTTTAAAAAGGAGCTCACCCCAGTCAGGTGAGGAGAAGCCACAGGAGAGGAAGCACGTGTGTGGAGCTGGGAGCAAGAGACACAAGGAGCTGAGACTGAGAGGGTGTGCTACTGGAGGACTGAGGAATTATCAGACAATCAAGCATTATTAGACACCAGGAGGAAGGTCCTGTAGTGAGGATAAACAAGGTGTTTGGAGCAGGCCATGGGCAAGTAGCCCAGGGAGTTGTAGCTGTCATGCAGCTGTTACAAGAGGCACTATAGACAGCTGCAATCCACAGGGCCCTGGGCTGGAACCTGGAGTAGAGGGTGGGCCTGGGTTCCCCCCAAACCTCGCAACTCCTGATCAGACACAGGAGGAGTTGACCCAGACTGTGGGTTCCACCAGAGAGGAAGATCACTGAGGTGAACAAATCCGCCAATAAGCGCAGGACCCACCAAAGTAAAGGAGGAACTTTGTCACAACTGGTGTTAGCAGTGGGATTTTTGGTGTGCACAGCGCAGCGGAAGAAAGAGGGTGATTTAAAAAAAAATTATTTTTTTATTGTCACCACAATGGATGACGTAGTGCGGGCACTGATACAAGCCACGGCGGCCCAGCAGGAGGCTACCTGTGTCCAGGCAGCAGCCCAGCAAGAAGCAGTGCAACTGCAGCAAGAGACTAATCGCCTGCTGATAGACCAAGCTGCTCAAGACCGAGCTATGTTGCGGGAACTGGTAAACCAAGTAAAGACCCTTACAGAGCTGAACCGTGGCCATGATGGGATGCAGCTCATATGGACTAGCCATTGGCTGGAGAAAGTGACATGGGAGGATGATTTAGAGGCATACCTTCTGGCCTTTGAGAGGACAGCCCTACAGGAGGCCTGGCTTCGAGATCAGTGGTCTGGCATCCTTGCCCCATTCCTGTGTGGGGAGGCCCAGAAGGCCTACCATGATCTGCCTGAAGAGGCTGCAGCAGACTACTCCCAGCTGAAGGCAGAGATCCTGGCCAGATCTGGAGTAAGAACCACAGTGCGGGCCCAGCGGTACCATGGGTGGAGGTACCAGAAGACAAAACCCCGCGGTCCCAATTGTATGACCTCATCCATCTTGCACAAATGTGGTTGCAAACAGAGTCCAGGAGTCCGGAAGAGATACTAGAGGTTCTGGTCATCGACCAGTATATGAGGGCACTGCCACCAGATCTCCGCAAATGGGTAGGCCAGAACGATCCATCCACCTATGACGAGATGATCACGCTGGTAGAAAGATGCATGACAGCCAAGGAATTGATTCAACTACCCAAGGAAAGCCCCTTTCATAGCAAACCCCCAGCCCTGGAAGGTGGGACAGCCAAACCCCTGGGGAGTCCTAGGTGGAGGAAGAGGGGGGCTGAAAACCAGTAGAGACTCCAGAAGGAAGGGATTGGCCTGAGTAGGGGGAACCCTGGGACTAAACCCCCTAGCCCACATGATAGGAGAATAATTAGAAACTATTATAGATGTTATGTACGTGGGGAGTGGGGACACATAGCAGCACAGTGTCCCTGCACCGAGGAGCCTATGCAATGCAACTTGGGGGACTAGGAGGTCCCATGCGCCCTTATCCACTTTGCGAGCATCGCATTAGCCTCGCATAACTACACTAGGCCAGTGAAGATAAATGGAGCAGAGACTACAGCACTTGTGGACTCGGGGAGTGCTTATCACCCTTATATCGGGTAAGCTGGTAAAAAGTAGCCAGCTGCTGCAAGCCAAACGTGTAGCAGTGACGTGTGTGCATGGGGCCATGAGCCATTACCCCACCATCCCAGTGGAGACAGAGGCTCAGAGGAACCCATTAAGGTGACAGTGGGCGTAGTTCCTAAACTCCCATATCCTGTAGTTATTGGGAGGGACTATCCAGGGTTTGATAAGTTACTCCCCCCGGAGAGGCTGGAGGGAGGTGGAGACCCTGCTGGCAGTGACTCATCATTGGGGGAATGTCAACCCTCAATGTTTTCTGAGTTTTCTCAGGATCTATTCTCAGCCCCCCAAAAGGCCCAGAAGACAAAAAAGAAAGGAAGGCCGCGAAGGCTTTGGAAACCCTGATCCTGACCCACGGCCAGAAGACCGCGCTAGTAGGCAGATGGACACGAGCAGCCATCAGAGAAACTACCAGTACGGAAGGTGAGCCAGAGGCTAGCCCCAGCCATGATGGCGACGAGCCGTTGGAAGAAGTAGAAGCTGGCCCCTGGGAACTCAGGCAGGTTAGTCCTGGGAGACAGACTTTTGGACTGGACCAGGCAGAGGACTCTAGACATTATAACGTCAGGAAAGAGGTGGCTGAGATAGATGGGATACCAATGGAAGGGAAGGTCCGGGGTCTAGGACCCTACTTTACAGTGAAGAAAGATCTCCTGTACCGTGTGGTGCAAATGCAGGAGCAGGAGATACATCAACTTCTGGTGCCACGAAAACATCAAAAAGCCATACTGAGCCTCGCCCACAGTCACCTGTTTGGAGGACACTTGGGGTAGAGAAAACCTAGGCCAGGATCCTGCGGAGGTTCTTCTGGCCAGGAGTACATGAAAATGTCAGGTGATACTGCACCTCTTGTCCAGAGCGTCAGCTACATAGCCCTCGCCCACTCTTACGGGTCCCTTTGATACCTCTTCCAATAACAGAGGTACCACTTGAACACATAGCCATGGACCTGATTGGGCCCCTAGAGAAGACAGCTCGGGGCCACCAATGTGCTGGTTGTATTAGACTATGCAACCCGATACCCGGAAGTCGTCCCCCTACACAACACAGCTAGTACAGATCTTTTCCAGGGTTGGGCTACCCAAGGAGATAGTGACTGATCAAGGGACACCTTTCGTATCCAAGTTGATGAAACATCTCTGTTCATTGCTCCATGTACAAACCCTATGGACCTCTGTATACCACTCACAAACAGACGGTCTTGTAGAAAGGTTCAATAGGACCCTCAAGGCCATGATCAGGAAACTGGTGAGCCGGGATGGGAAAGACTGGGATACCCTATTGTCTTGCCTCATGTTCGCCATCCGGGAAGTTCCAGAAGCCTCTACAGGTTTCTCTCCATTCAAACTACTATATGGGTGCCACCCCCGACGCATATTGGATATAGCCAGAGACGCCTGGGAAGAGGAGCCAAACCTCAGAAAGAACAGAGTCGAGCATGTACTACAGATGAGGGATCGGATAGCCCGAGTTACACTCATTGTACGGGAACACTTGGAGAAAGCACAGGAGACCCAATGGACCCATTATAACCATCAAGCAAAGCTTCGACGGTTCCAACCAGGGGGTCGAGTAATGGTCCTGGTGCCCACAGCAGAAAGAAAGCTGTTGGCCCAGTGGCAGGGACCCTATGAAGTGACTGAAGCTGTGGGAGAGGTAAACTATAAGGTGCAGCAGCCAGGTCGCAGGATACCGGAGCAAATTTACCACATCTATCTTCTAAAACCGTGGCATGATCGAGAGGCATGCTTAGTCACCCAGGAGACCCTTCCCCAGGAGGATAACTTACATGAGCAAGTGAAGATATCACCCGACTTGACGCCAATCCAAAAACTCGAGGCAGCCGACATGATTAATCGCAACCGAGATGTATTCTCTTCAAAACCAGGGTGGACGACTGAGACCTATCACCATATCCACACGATCCCCAGAGCCAAGCTAACACTGAGACCCTACCGAATCCCAGCAGCCAAAAGAGAAGAAATCAAGGCCGAAGTGAAGAAAATGTTAGAATTAGGCGTTATTGAAGAATCCTACAGTCAGTGGTGCAGTCTAATCGTTCCAGTGCCCAAACCTGATGGTACCACGAGATTCTGTAATGACTTTCGCCAACTGAATGAAGTATCCCAATTTGATGCACACCTCATACTACGCATCGACGAACTGGTTGACCGACTGGGTAGTGCCCGATTCGTGACTACACTGGATCTGACAAAAGGGTATTGGCAGATTCCCCGGACCAAAGAAGCTAAAGAAAAGAAAGCGTTCTCCACCCCAGACGGGCTATTCTAGTACACTGTCCTCCCTTTTGGGTTACATGGGGCCCCAGCCACATTCCAGCGCCTCATGGATAAGCTCCTCCGCCCCCATACTAGGTAGATGATGTCATCTTCCATACGTCAGACTGGGGAAGCCATTTGGAGAAAGTTGAGGCAATACTACGCACCTTAAGGCGGGCTGGCCTCACCGCTAATCCTGCTAAATGTGCCATAGGACTAGCAGAGGCTAGGTACCTGGGATATACTGTAGGAAGGGGTATAGTGAAGTCCCAAACTAATAAGCTAGAGGCGATTCAAAACTGGCCCTGGCCAACCCGAAAAGAAGCAGGTCCATGCATTCCTAGGCGTGGTAGGCTACTGCCGACGTTTTATTCCCCACTTCGCCAGTGGTGAAGGCCCAAGGTCCAGACATGGTGAAGTGGACCGACGCAGCAGAGGGGGAATTTTTAGACCTTCGGACAGCCCTCTGTAATGACTCCATACTCACAGCCCTGGACTTTACCAAGGAATTTATTTTACAGACAGATGCTTCTGAGGTGGGGTTGGGGGCGGGTCTGTCACAAATGATTGGAGAAGAAGAACACTCGATCCTCTACCTAAGCAGAAAGCTGCTCCCAAGAGAAAAGAAGTATGCAGTAGTCGAGAGAGAATGCCTTGCTGTCAAATGGGCCATGGAGACACTGCGTTATTACCTCTTAGGCTGGCGATTTACTCTTGTGATGGACCATGCACCCCTCCAGTGGATGCAGAGAAATAAGGAAAAGAATGCAAGGATCACCAGGTGGTTCTTATCCCTCCAACCATTCCAGTTCCGCATACGGCACAGGGCTGGATGCCACCACGGCAATGCTGATGGTCTTTCACGAGCACACTGCCTGGCGTCCCAAGTTGCTCAACCCTAAGGTGTTGAGCAGAGGGGGGGGGATATGTGATGGTGCAAGGCCAGATGGCTACAGTAAAGTACTGAGGAACAGGAATGTTAGCCCCAGGATAAACAAATCCCTAGTACCATGATAACCAAATGGCAGTTGCTCCAGGTTAATCAAGGCACCTGGGGCCAATTTAGATCTTTCTAGAAGGCAGTGGAGATAGCTACATTGATTAGAACACCTGCAGCCAATCAAGGCAGGCTAATCAGGGCATCTGGGTTTAAAAAGGAGCTCACTCCAGTAAGGTAGGGAGGATCCACAGGAGAGGAAGCGCGTGTGTGGAGCTGGGAGCAAGAGGCACAAGGAGCTGAGACTGAGAGAGTGTGCTACTGGAGGACTGAGGAATTATCAGACAGACAATCAAGCATTAAAAGACACCAGGAGGAAGGTCCTGTGGTGAGGATAAACAAGGTGTTTGGAGGAGGCCAGGGCAAGTAGCCCAGGAAGTTGTAGGTGTCATGCAGCTGTTACATGAGGCACTATAGACAGCTGCAATCCACAGCGCCCTGGGCTGGAACCTGGAGTAGAGGGCAAGCCCGGGTTCCCCCCAAACCTCGCAACTCCTGATCAGACACAGGAGGAGTTGACCCAGACTCTGAGTTCCACCAGAGGGGAAGATCACTGAGATGAGCAAATCCGCCAATAAGCGCAGGACCCACTAAGGTAAAGGAGGAACTTTGTCACACAACCTAACAGAAAATAATTCAGTTCACTAAGTCCACTGATTTTTACAAATAGCACCTCAGCTCAAGGCTGCAGCAAGAGTTTATATTTTCAGCTGAAAACTGAACTGCCCTGCTTTTGTGAGGTTAACAATCTTTAAAGCTAGACGTGTTGCATACATAACTGCACGCCTTTCTTAAATGTAATTAAGGACCCAGATTCTAAATATATTTAGTATTTATATTTAGTATATAAACTCATATGCCTTCATTGTACCATTCAAGATGCACTTATTTTTTCATAGCAAAATGGGAACATTATATTCGCTGTTTCTATAGCTCCTGTTACTTAGTGCATAACTCTTGATTCATGCACAAAAAGATCAATTCTTCCATATGCAATTTCTTGCCACTCTCATATCCCCATTTTACCTCCAGGGACCATGAAGATCAGGAAGACATTTGGGCATATTTTGACACTTAGAAGCACTCAAGTCAGGACGCCCTCTAACAGGAGGAAAGATTCTCACTGGCAAACATTACTTACATACTGAACCACAGTATCTGAGGAACTGCTTAAAATTATGGGAGCCACATAAGCACAACACACACAGAGTCTGTGCTAATCATCTGCCAGTGCTCTGTTAGTGTGGCCATTGTCAGAGTCTATTGTTCCACAGTGACTTTCAAAAAGTGAACTGAAAAGTAAAAGTTTATGCCCTTTACTGCTATTTTGTAATGTAGAGTGACTGTCTACAATTTTTTTTTAAAAAAAAGCTTTTTTTGGAAAAAAGTCAGAAATATAAGATTCATCTATTTGGCTAGTGTCTTCGTAATACCCGAACGGTGATGTCAAAAAAAGCTGCAGCCCTACATGCCCTCAGATATGTAGAGAGGATACTGATTCTCACAGTAACAAACTAAAGAAATATAGTCTGAGAATAAGCACTGTCTCACCTTACTTGGGGAGAGCTGTAGCTTAGGTTTTAGATAAGTGTGGGAAGCCACCACTGAAGTCCTCCTAAGAGCTTACTAAGGATATTCAGCAAAAAGAAAGTGGTGTCCTGTTACTACTGTATGTATTTAGACTGTTTTATTTCTCAAAGGAGCAGTAAAAGGCACCGTTTTTTGCTTTGTAGTTCACTTCTAATACTTACGGGTATGTCTACACTGCAATTAGACACCCATGGCTGGCCCATGCCAGCTGACTGAGGCTCGTGGGGCTCAGATTGCGGGGCTGTTTAACTGTGTGGCGTACACATTTGGGTTCAGGCTGGAGCCCAGGCTTTAGGACCCTGTAAGATAGGAGGATCCCAGAGTTCAGGCTGTAGCCTAACCTAAATGTCTACACTGCAACTGAACAGCTCCACCACCCAAGCCCCGCAAGCCTGAGTCAACTGGCATGGGCCAGTTGTAGGTGTCTAGTTGCAGTGTAGACTTATAGTCCAACTACATCCAATCGGTTACATCTGTCCCATGTAATCAGGGTATAGGTGGCTAGGCTCTCTCACACAGAAACCTAGTTGAAGTCTCCATTTTGCTTTTGGCAGTTAGTGCCCTTTCACACAGATAAATGAGAAAAGTTAAGAATGACCGTTCACCCATTTTTCAGTGCAAAATGTACAGTTTTACTATTTTCTATTCCACTGGAGCTCTTCCTGTGGTGCCATTATCTACTGCACATTTGTCAGTATTTGGCGCTGTAATTATTCTGCCAATTTGCTAACCTCATGTGCTCAGTCATCATACTTTCAAACTTCAAGAAACTTTGATACAAAACCATGAAATAAAGGTAGCCCAGTTAAAACTATACAACTGGAAGTGAAAAATCTATAAAAACAGATGAGAAACTAATACAAGCAGAACCACCAATTCTGACTACACTAGAGAACCTAACAATACCACGTTATCAGTCGACAGAACCAGTTTCAGAACAAATGGTTGGTTGTGTTTCCAAATTAGCTATACTGAATTAGTTTAAGAACCTTAGATCCATACTGGTTAGCTATTTTTTCTCCCCCTCAAGTGTAATACAAAGTGTCGGCTATCACTTGTAAAGTGATACATGTGCCGAGACCCACATACTTGAGAAACTGTCATAGCAATTCAGATGAACTTGGACACTTCTGCTTTTGATTCCTAGATGCTTCTGCTTTCAGTTCTTAAGAAATCACTTAAATGACATTTTTGTTTGATATGTTTATCATAACCTTAGTCCCAGATTTGGACCTTAGCGTCCAAAATATGGGGGTTAGCATGAAAACCTCCAAGCTTAGTTACCAGCTTGGACCTGGTACTTGCTGCCACCACCCAAAAAATTAGAGTGTTTTGGGGCACTCTGGTCCCCCCGAAAAATCTTCCCTGGGGACCCCAAGACCCAAATCCCTTGAGTCTCACAACAAAGGGAAATAATCCTTTTTCCCTTCCCCCCTCCAGGTGCTCCTGGAGAGATACACAGACACAAGCTCTGTGAATCCCAACAGAGTGACTCCCCCTCTCTGTTCCCAGTCCTGGAACAAAAAGTACTTTCCTCTTCACCCAGAGGGAATGCAAAATCAGGCTAGCCACTTCAACACACACAGATCTCCCCTGATTTCTTCCTCCCCACCAATTCCCTGGTGAGTACAGACTCAATTTCCCTGAAGTAAAGAAAAACTCCAACAGGTCTTAAAAGAAAGCTTTATATAAAAAGAAAGAAAAAATACAAATGGTCTCTCTGTATTAAGATGACACAATACAGGGCAATTTCTTAAAAGAATATTGAATAAACAGCCTTATTCAATAAGAATATAAATCAAAGCACTCCAGCACTTATATTCATGCAAATACCAAAGAAAAGAAACCATATAACTTACTATCTGATCTCTTTGTCCTTACACTTAGAAACAGAAGATTAGAAAACAGAACTACTTCTCCAAAGCTCAGAGAAAGCAGGCAGCCAGAAAACAAAGACCCCAGACACACAATTGCCTCCACCCAAAGTTGAAAAAATCCGGTTTCCTGATTGGTCCTCTGGTCAGGTGCTCCAGGTGAAAGAGACATTAACCCTTAGCTATCTGTTTATGATAATGTTTCCACTGGAAGAATTATTTTCTTGTCTGTTTCACCAGAAAATGTGTTTGGCAAACTTCAGACCCGAACATAAAGCATATGTTAAGCCAGTCTTTGGGCCATGTTATTTTAGTCACATAAGAAGGAAATTTATCAACTGAATCCAAATTTAAATGTTTAAAAATTTTACAAAATTTATGACCACTAGAAGTGTTTACACTGATTTTTAAAATCTCAGAGAAATGATTTTTATACAAAAGTAACTTTCCTCTGTTGTGTATGCTGGTGAATGTGAAAGTAAAATGGACTAGTATTGTTCTAGCTAAGAAAAATTAACAGCATAAGCAGCAAAATGCAAATTATTTTAATTTTGCTTTAATAGTCTAAGGTCCTTTATTCACAAGTTTTCTAATGTATGAGTCAACCTACAGTAAGTACATTATACAGTATACATTTTTATTGTGCAAAAGATTTCATATTTTTATGTTAAGAGTATTGAGCCAAATAAAGCTACTATACATGATTTTTTTTGAAGTACAGTGAAATTCATCTTAAGTAGTCACTCAAGACCTACAAAAATGATCTTCTAATATACATTGAATAGATTTGCACTCCATAGTTAGGAAAATCTTAAAACAGGAGGAGATCATTTTCAAAAGCACCCAAGTTACCAGTCCCATTTTCAGAAAAGACTCATGCACTAGGTGTATTGAAAGCCAGTGAGACTTGGGCTCCTAGTGGATAAGTCTCTTTTCAAAATGGGACTTGGTAGCTTTTGAAAAATGTTACCTGAGGTACACAAGTGTTAGTAATGGTAACCAGCTGAATAAAGCATTGGCATCAGTGCGACACTGCTTCTAAAGAAGGCTCGAAAAAAATTGCACTTGCTAAACAGACTGCATCTAAAATACTACTGGGTGTACAGTATTTGATCTCTAACTAAGATGATGACATAGATTTGCTAGTTTTCTTTGAGATAGTCACTTCTATATCAGGACCAAGAACAGAAATATACACAAAGATAAACATTCAGAAATGTTTACAGTTATAATTCCTTGTTAAAAAAACAGAAATAAGAGCACTATTATCCTTATTACAGAAATGATGGCCTAGAAACAGCCTCAGTAAGATTGTTTCAAATGGGATACATAATTCTCATGAAGGTATTTGTAAGCCTCTGATAAATGAGACTTCCTTCTGGCTTCATAAGATAACTGCCTCTTTCGTTAAAATGACTATTTGTTCGTTCAAGAAGAACGAACACAGAATATTCAACTTCTAAAAATCATACTGAGACACTTCTGATGTAATTTAATAGCCACACCACCTTGTGATCAGGCACTTTATGTTAACAAAAGCAAGCATGAGACACTATCAACCTGAGTTATATGCTGCTCATCAGAGCTTCCCCTGTGGCTCTTGTGGTCCACACACAACTGATAATCCACTTATTCTACCTGGATCTCAGAAATAACAAACAAAGTGCCAATAACAGGACTCCACAAGGTGGATAATCAACTTTTTTTTTAAATAAAAAGATTTTTATTTAAATTAAATACGGGTGTTCTTTTTAAGAAAAAGCTATTTGAAATTGTCAACCTGCTAAAATAATTAAAATTAATACTGAACAGTGGGTGTTTGGTGCCAAGTTCCACCAGTTCAGTGGTTTCAGTCACTGGTGAAGCACATGGAGTCACAGTTTGCTGAAGTGTTAAGCCAGCTTTTGACAGCAGTAGCCTCTTCTGCAGGTGCAGAGAGAATATATTTTCCATTTCATTTTTTTCAACTAGTTCAGTTCAATGAGTAGTTTATTTAAAGTTAAAAAACCATTTAGGTGTTAAGAAAGCTTTTTTTCCTCCTCCACCCTATGAATAAAAACTTGGTGTAAGAGGATGAGATTTAATCGTTGTAAAATCTTGAAAGGTGTGATAACAAGAAACAATCAATTAAATTCACTAACTACAGATACTTCCTTTGTTTAATAAATCAGTTTTAAATTCAAAACATGTTTTGATAAATTTTTCCTTATTTATCTGGCACATTTAAAGTAGTTTTATTTAATGAAAAAAAATTAAATACTGGTTTTGTGCATTTTAAACTGAATTTTCATTCCAACAGAGCTTGACACAAATAGCAAGTAAAAAGTTAATCTAGTAAATAAGAACTCCATCATTCACAATTTTTTACCACAACAAAAATGTAAAAACTGAGAGTCTGAACAAATGTCAATTAAGTTATTTAACTGCTACATGTGTGTATAGCTGTTCAGTGTGAAAGTTACATTTAGTTGTAAATCAACATGCTTTAATGGTCACCAACCAATGAGAATCATGTTTTAGGAAAATAACTGAGAAGTATAAATGCAAAACACAACTAAAATTGCCAGTTTCAATCAAGGTTTTCTGCTTACTGATTAGAGTCAGTGATTTAAATTGCTAACAGGATCCAATCACCAACCCCCCTAAACATATACAGTAAAGCAGAACCAGTATCCAAGAGAGGGAAGAGAGAATACCACTCTGCTTTCAGCATCAGGAAGTGAGAAATTCAGTGATTATAAGCCAAAGATCTGAAAATATATATTGACGCTCTATCAGCACTGACGAAAGCGCATTGTGACAAGCTTCATCAAATCGTGCATCATCTGTGGATTGTTAGCATTAGGAATCCTGTCCTATCTATTACAGGCAGCCCAATGCCACATTTCTGCAGCTGTAGTTAAGTGGCTACGTGCCTGCTATTCCAGTTAACAGTAAGAGATGCAATTAAATTTGTTTTTAGGCCATCATTTTTGAGTCCGGGTACTTAAGGTTTAGCTCCTAAATCCAGGTTTAAGCACCCAATTTTCCATCCCATAAAAAAGTTTCAAGGAGGGACAAGGGCTCTTAATGCAAAGCTGAGAACCACAACACAAAAAGACAAAGAAACAAGCAATAAGGCAATAACTATTTTATGTAATCTATGTTCAATTTACCTCCTGCATACTGCTATACTCCATCTAACATACACATCATGACACCCAGAGCATCACATTCCACTCCAAAACATACAGTCTAAGCTAGGACTATGAGAAAAATGGCACTGAACTGGAGGAGGGTAGTGTATTTATCTGAAGATATACAGCCCGCTGTACGTATATATGGCCAAACAAACATGCAATTGTCTTGACTGGTGAATGCATGCTGATCACTGAACAATGTATATTTTATTTGATTTTTGGAGGATAGACAATGGATATTCGACAAGATAAATGAAGTTTATCATAGTTTGTAGACATATTATAATTACAGTTGTCGTTAGGTATGCACTCCTGGTGCAGAGTATGATGCTGTGGAGCATGTGATATATTGTGAATGATGGATGGAGAACATCTTCCTGATCCCATGTGACAATTCCTATTTCACTTGACACCCAGGAAATCTGCTTTATTATATGAAGATATATCTTCATATCATATACCTTGTGAAAATATTCTAATTTCAGTATAGGTACTAAGGAAAGATGTCCATTGTAGCTATCACAAATTTCACTACAGTATCAAGTTGCCATTTCCATTTGATAGTTACTTGAGACAATTTTACTCGTTCAACAGTAAATGATTAATTAGGTGGTAAATGTGGGGGAAAAAGTGTTTCCAATCCATTGTTAGTTTTATGTGTAGACAACGTTGTGTGTTATATACAAGCTAAATCTATGATTAAATCATTAAAAACAATAAATTAGGATGGCTTAGTTTGAGCCTGAGTAAAATATTTAGCAACATAAAATTTTACATTAAAATGTCATCAGGTAATTACAATGCACTAAATAGGACATAGTCCAAACAGTTTAACTAAATTGAGATTTCTACTGCAGTTATCAATAATCTTTAAAAAAGCAGTATCCCCAGAAGTTCACACAGCATTTCAATAATTTAGATCAGTAACCAAAACAATGACTAGCAACAGTGGCCAAAGAAGAGAATCCAACTATCAAAAGGGTAGATCAACTGCTAAAAGCTTTTCTTCAAAAAGCATTTGCTGAGGGGGAGTCGGAGAAAATCATTGTTTTAGAGAGCCACTGCTCCATTTTATCATATTAAGGTATATGCATTTTAAATTCAAGTTCAGCATTACAAGTTTAACTACTTCATGTTTCCTCACAACTATACATCTAACAAAACTGCAGCTTTTTGAAAAAGAAAGGAAGTTTCCATTACAGTATACCCCAAACTCAAAAATGTAAGTGTCCATGTGAACTATATACTTTAAGAGAAAAGAAGAGAAAATTACCAGCAAAAAGGTCTTCCCTGTCATCATCCAGTATGATTTCTGCAGGCTTTGGACCATTAGAGTTTATGCTGATGTCTTCTGTAGGAAGACTAGCTGGTTCCGGAGACAACGGGCTTGACTGTTAAAAGGAACAAACAGTTAGGAGGCAAAGAATTGGTACTGTAATCTGTTATCATTTTTATGCATTGCCATGATAGTCTTTTAACACAAGTAGAGAAAGCAACAACAACATGGAAAGGAAACCGTGTCAGCTATTTCCATTTCCTACTCCTAGTAGGATAACAATGACCAAAGGAAATCAATTAGTCACCAACTCTTTTCACTTATTCTTTATGGATATTAAAAAATTCACTTTTCTTCATCATATGCATTTCCATAACTTAATAAATATGTTTTATATAGTTAATAAGATAGAACCAAGAGCTGCTGTAGACAAATCCTGAATAAGTTTATCTACCATCTTCCACACTGAAATGTTTGACTCTGGTTTCTCAAATTGCTGCACTCAGTTCCTTTTTGTAAATTTATGTTTCAAAACAAACTGCAATTTAAACCTTCTGAACAGTTGTCCAAGATGTACAAATATGTCCACAAATCAGTTTTTACAAAAAGTAAAGGAATGAGTTAATTCCATTAGGATTTTTATTCTGCAAACTGTAGTGTCAAATCATTTTGTCATGGAAGTTAAGCTGGCCTCACAGAGACAAGAAGCATTTTAAATCTGCTGTTACCTATCTAACATTTTTCATTCTGAAGCATAAACTAAAGTATCAAACAAATCACAGGATTAGTGTTCAGAGGTTAGCTGGGACAAACAAGAAAGCAATCCAGCTTCAGTGCTGTAACCAGGCCCCAGCTCTTCCACAGCTAAAAAATTCACCTTTTGCTGAAGAACCGTACACTCTAGTATCCAAGTTTTCATTTTAAAAAGCCTGAATAACAGACTGTAAGCGTGGTGCAAATTGTCCCCACTCATCTCAAAGGGTGTTAAGGCAAACATACAGCTTCATAGCTGACATCACTCTGAATCATCACAATTCTGATTTGCTAGACATTTCAGCTAAAACAACATTCAAACAAGAAAGGCTATATTGATGTAACTAATATGCATGCTCATTTAACTTAACAAAATGTATCCATCATTTCAAATTAAACTAAAGCTGCCTCAATTTTTTAGTTTGCTGCATGGGAATCCCATAGTATTGATGAGGGCTTTTTAGTAGAAGTTAGGACAAACATCCTATAGTGCCATTACTACAAAAACAGTCATATACTGAAGCTATGGCACAAAGCTCTTTGATAAAGAGAAAAGAATTTGATGTCAGGATGTGACTCAAAATCGCATGACTTTTTGCCAGTAGCTAAGATTTTGAACAAAAAAGCCTTGCAGCAAAGCAGACAGTCTTACCCATTTTAAGTGATATTATTTGCAGGCAGGGCATAAGAGAAAGTTAAGTGATTTGTAATACAGCCTTCTCTGGAGATACCATTTTGCAGGATTCTCAGCTGGGTCTCATGCCTCCAATACAAGTAATGCGGGAAATTCCCTAGCTCGTATCTTTGGCTTGGAGGGCCAAATCTTAAACTGGTTCAAGAACACTGCTCTGTTGGGTATATTTCAACTTTGAGTTTTTCAGAGACACCCTTCTCCGCCCCATCTACCAAAACACATTCTAGCCAGTTCCTTACAAGCATGAAGCAAGAGCTCCCCTAACCTCCAAGAACATAGGAAAAACCCACATAGGTTGGGGTTCTGTGCTGAGTGTCCAGGTAGCACAGCACAGAAGATGGAGTTTAGGGTGGGACTAGAAATCCTCCCAATGATAAGGTTCTCAAGGGGTCAGGGAAAGCTCTGGAATAAAATATATCAGTGGCTCTCAACCTCTCCAGACTAATGTACGCTTTTCAGGAGACTGATTTGTCTTGCGTGTGCCCAAGTTTCACTTCACTTAAAAACTTCTTGCTTACAAAATCAGACATAAAAATACAAAAGTGTCACAGCACACTATTACTGAAAAATTGCTTACTTTTCATTTTTACCATATAATTATAAAATAAATGGATTGGAATATATTTCAGTGTATAAGTATATAGAGCAGTATAAAAAAGTCAGTATTTGTATGAAATTTTAGTTTGTACTGACTTCACTACTGCTTTTTATGTAGCCTGTCGTAAAACTAGGTAAATATCTAGATGAGTTGATGTGCCCCCGGAAGACCTCTGCATACCCCCAGGGGTACATGTATTCCTGGTTGAGAATCAGAGATGTAGAGAAGCACTATTTTTATCGCAGTGAAGAAACAGAGTACCCTCAGCATAACAGATTTCAGCCTCCCAAATCAGAGATGGTTAGGTAGGTTGGTGACAATCCTGCAAGGCATATTCACAGAAACAGAATAAGTAAATAGTTGTCTCTTCTTAAAAGGACACTAATCAGAATTTTTACTCTTGGAGAGTAAGCAACTAAGAGGAATGTAACAAAGGGGAAAAAACATTAACTTAAAAACAGACATAAAATGAAGGCAAATGCCAAAGAACCAGAATAAGTTAATTGATTTAACAACTTAAGGGACAGACTAAAGTAAGTGGAGAGAGAGTTTGAAGTCTCATTACTCAAAAGCAAACTCAGATCTGTAAAAATCAAAGCAAGATGCTGTAGAGCTGACGCGAGCAAACTTTTTGGCTTGAGGGCCACATCGGGTTTCAGAAATTGTACAGAGGGCCAAAAAGGCCCCCCTTGAGAACATCCAGCCCATCCCTTGTCCCATGCTGATTCCCGCAGCCCCCATTGGCCTAGAACAGCGAACCGAGGGCAGTGGGAGCTGTGATCAGCCAAACCTGAAGACACTGCAGGTAAACAAACCGGCCTGGCCCGCCAGCTGATTTCCCTGATGGGCCACATGCCAAAGGTCCCTGGCATAGAAAATGCTCCAGTTGGGATTCATTGGGATTTATGTATGATTAGCACTTCAGGCAACTTATATTTAGAGTCCTAATTTTAGGCACCCTAATTTTGGGCATCAGTACCTAATGTATAACATTCCCATCTTCCTTGAATAATGTGGCGGGTGCAATTTTAATGGGCATCTGTAACAGGGAAGTGACCAATAACCATATTAATATTCCTGTCACAATGCCAGCCTCTTTCCACATCTTACAAAGCCTCTGTTCTCTTGTTTTAATGTGGGACAGAAAACAACTGGAAGATGGCAATAACCACTTGGAGTGCATCTGTCCATCATTCATTAATCATATGCACAGTCGAGGGATAGTGTTCTAGGATGATCACATTGCAGCAGTGTCCAGGTGTGCTTTTTATCCTCCTGAGCAGAATATTGCAACTGCTTCCCTTGGCTGTGGAGCCTGCTACTGTGATCTGTATCTGTCACCTTGAGAGTGGATTACAGCAACATGCTCTGTGAGCTACATCTTTAATCTATCTAAATTTAAGCAGGCTATTAGATGAAATACCAGCATGTTAAACAGTGCCTTTAAATGGCAGTGCGATTCACTCAGAGTGCTCGATTGAGCCACACTGGTTACCTTATGGTTTCTGGGTGGAATTTAGGTAGTAATGGTTTCAACCTATTCTTAAACTGCTTAGGACTCGCCTAAACAGGAGACCATGTCTCCCCTGGCACGGCTGCCACCCTTGCAATCAGAAGAGACCCTGAACTTGATTTCTCCTTCAAAAAAAGTAGGGGAGCTGATGGCAGAACTTCGTCTGTAAGGGCCCCTTCCTGTGGAAGTGCTCAGCTTCCCAAGGTTTTGGTCTGAAAGACATTACATAAATTCCAAGACAAAAGACTGCTAAATTAAAGTTGAAGTTGACAGTATATCAAAGTAATTTAACAGTTAAAAAAAAAAGCTTGAAAACATTAAACACCTATCTTCTAAATCTTCTAAATAAAGGTTTATAGGCTAAAACAGTTATTATGAAGCTTTCAAACACATTAGATTGAAGTTTTGTAAACATATGAGCCCAAATTAGAATTGTACTGCCTTCAGAAAGTCAGATGTTATTCCTGATAATTATGAAGGTAGTAAAAAGGCCAAGTCATTGAACTTTTCTGAACTGAAGCTAAAGTAATGACTAAAACACTGAAACAACAACAAATACTGAAAGGATGTAGTGGAGCTGGGACACAGCACTGTCCAGCTTCACTAATAAGCCACGCAGCACACCATTATTCGGTACTGTAGGCTCGTTGGCCGGGGTTCGTCACCCTCCAGAGGGCAGCAGGCAGACAGATCGCCTTGCTACTTTGGTCAGAGGTGTCAGGAAATTAGCTCGGCTGTGCGATAAACAGTCAGCAGCTCCTGCGCTCTGGCGGGGGCTGAGCAAACAGTTCAACAGTAGCAAGCCCTGGCCCTAGATCAGGGTGGGCAACAGTCACTACACCTCAGGCCCTCAGGCAGGGCTGAGCAGCCAGATTCAACAGCAAATCCCCAGGTCCTGGCTCTGATCAGCTGGGGAAAGGGGAAGATGCCGGCCAACCCACTCCACTGCGTCCCAGCCCAGGGCCCTAGCAGCAGCAGAAGACCCGCTGCTGTCAGTGGGGATCCTGACCGTAACACACTGACATTGGCTCTGGCAGTGTTGCAGCCGGACTTGGGGCAGCTGCCCCCGGGCTACTTCCTTTCTCCCCATCTAGAGGTACTTGGATCCGGATGGCATCCTCCATGGGGTCACACACCATGGGCTTCTCAGGATAGCTGGCGAGCGATAGGCTTGGCAGCATCTCTGGGCTCAGGCTAGCATCAGGCATTGGCTGACCTGGCCAGCCCTCGGGTCAGCCGCCAATCACCATGGTCTCCCCACCGGGAGCTATGCCACAAGCATCTGGTCGCTCTGGTGACTGAGAGCCAAGTGAGCTCTGGGGACGAGCTTTTCTACTTCCTGTCCTGCGTCCTGACCTCTGAGGGACGGGCGCAGGGTTTGCTGCGCTCCACCCACTTTGGTGTCCAGAGATTCTCGTCCCCCTCCGGGGCGGCGGGGTGCCAGACCGCCTCACTACAGGCATAGTCAGTTATTCCTGATATTTTCCACTCCTTATTCTGTCTAGATTGAGCAGAGAGCAGAAAGTGTTCAATCTCTTGCTTATTGTGCTCCTGTAGGTATCAAGAAGAGCAGGTGGAATACCCAAGAAAAGTGGAGCTGATGCATCAGACCAGCATAAATTACTAGTAGGGTCATGGAGTAGGGAGATTTGAAAATTATCAGAAAAATGAGCAAGATTACATGGGGGAAAGACTAAGGCCAAAAAATGTCTCCAGTGGGGGTTGTATATGCACATGTGCATATTACTCCTCGGGAAATTCTGTGCCACTGTGGAATGTAGAATTTTGCTGAATTCCATTTTCCCCACAGAATTTCTGGCCATCCCTAGGTGCCGCTGAACTCTGCAGAGCCCACTGCACACTCTTTGATCTTCATTCTCCAGGGATAAGGGCCTGGGAAACCTAGCTCTGGCAAAGGGTGAGGAAGGGCAAGACCACACCACACCATGTCCCCTGGAGAGACAGTAAAGAAGTTGGACTGAGAAAAGGCTATGGGGGTGCTGGTGTCTGAACCAGGATCTGCTCTGCGGCTGGGCTCTGTGGGGATGGGGGTGCTGGTGTCTGGGCTGGGGGCTGCCCCATGGCTAGGCTCTGTTGGGGGGGGGTGCTGGTGTCCAGGGGCTGCCCTGCAGCTGGACTCTGTGGGGAGGGGGGGGCTAGTGTCCCATGGCTGGGCCCTGGTGGGAGAGGTGTGGTGTGGGTGTCTGGGCCAGGGGGTGCTCTGTGGCTGGGCTCTGTGGGAGAGGGGGTACTGGTGTCTGGGACAGGGGGGTGCCACGGGACTCAGCTCTTGGGGGAGGTGTGTGGGTATCTGAACTCTGGAGGCCCCAAACAGCTCCCTCCAGCACCCCTCAACTGTAACTGGGTTGTTGTATGGGTTTCTTTAACTCTCTGTTCCTGAAGAAATCATTTTTTGCTGTTCTCTGTATTGCTGATATACTTTTTGACAAGTATTTTTAAATAAATTATCAAAATAATTGAAACTGGAGTAATTATATTGTTATTTAGACAAATAAAATATGAAGAATTTTTATTTTTTTAGCACAGAATTCCCCCAGGAGTAATGTCATATGTACATGCATTGAGTAAACAGCAAGAGTGAGGAAACAGGTTAATGGAAATAGAAGGAGAAAAGTGAAAAGAGACATGAGATGTAGGGAAAGACTGAAACATCTCCTGACAGGAAAAAAGCATTCAAGGAGACAAAAGCAACAGGTATGGATCAAGTTATCTGTCCTGTGATAGAAGAAATAAATATAAAAAGGAAGATAGAAGAGTAGTGTGTCAGTTCTTTTGGCATCAGAGGCCATGGCTACACTAGAGAGTTGCAGCGCTGGTGAGGGGGTTACAGCGCTGCAACTTAGGATGTGGCCACACTTGCAAAGCACGGCCAGTGCTGCAACTCCCTGGTTGCAGCGCTGGCTGTACACCCGGTCGAGCCTCGGGTGTAGGGATTCCAGCGCTGGTGATCCAGCGCTGGTCAGCAAGTGTGGACGCCCACCAGCGCTTTTATTGACCTCCGGGGTATAAGGAGGTATCCCAGAATTCCTGTCCACAACAAACCGGAAGAAAGGGAGAGCGGAGTTCAGCCAAAGTGTTTATTTAAAAAACAAACACAGCTCCTGTTTGCTGAGCGAGCAGAGGCAGGCAGGGGAATTACTTCGGAATGTTCACAGCTGTTTGCTTGAAGAGAGAAACAGCATGCTCACATGGCAGAGGGGGAGGGGGAAGTCCGGGTTGAGCAGTTGCTGATCTGATGGGTATTTAGCAGTACATAATTTGCATTTAGTGAATGAGAGAGGAGTGGGGGAAGGGAGTTAGAACTTTTAAAATGATTGAAGGTAGGCACAGTCCTTAGAACTTGCAAGGCAGGGAGCTGAGAACAGTGTCAACTCCAAAAATCCATTCTGTCTGTCTCCTCCTTCCCTGTCACATTCCACCCCACCCCCCTCTTTTGAAAAGCACGTTGCAGCCACTTGAATGTTGGGATAGCTGCCCACAATGCACCACTCTCAACAGCGCTGCAAGTGCTGCAAATGTGGCCACACTGCAGTGCTGGTAGCTGTCAGTGTGGCCACACTGCAGCGCTGGCCCTACACAGCTGTACGAACACAGCTGTAACTACCAGCGCTGCAGAACTGTAAGTGTAGCCATGGCCAGAGACAGTTAAAACAAATTTCTAAGTGTAAGACTCTGCTTTTGCTCCCACCCGTTCCAAGCTAAATTTGCATTTGAAAGCATATATTTCTCCTCTACTGCAATGTGAATCAGTTTCAGTGGAAATATCTGCCTATATTTCCCATTCTTTAGTAATATTCTTTAGTAATCTGTGGATCTAAACAGCCTAGGGACATTTGCAAGCTTGGTAACAGCAGTTCACTGAACTAAATATAGCTCGCTATCTCAGATGTTTCCAAACTGTGGTCCATGAAGGACTACTAGATCATATAGTGCTGGCTAGCCTTGCTTTCAGGTGCTTCTATAGGTTCTTCTATTACAATGAAGAGCCTACAGACCTGTAAAAGCAGATGGAAATAAGGAAGTCAGCTTAGCTGTCTATGTTCCTGGCACCTGCTACATAGAAGAGGAGACAGGAGATGTCTGTCACCCACCAACAGAAGAATGTCTGGGAATAAGACAAAAAGGGGCAGAGAAGCAAGAGTAAGGGAAGAGAAAGAACGGGGCAACAGATAAAAATAAGAGGTGAAGAGAACCAAAGGACCTGGGGCAGAGAAGCACCTACAAGGGAGCAAGGAGGAGGGGGAACAGAAAAGATGGGAGGGGAGGTGAAATATAGAGCAGAGGTAGATAGCAATTACCTTTTTAAAAAAAAAAAAAGAACTCTTGTTACAATAAATAACTTAAGAAAACAAAAATCCTAATATTACTTTTCCACGCAAGCAATTGCTGCAGTTGCCAAAAGAATGGTTTGTGACTGTGAGTGGGAGGGGAAATAAGCAATCCCTTTTTTATTAAGATGCAGCCAGTTCTCTGAAATAGTTCGAGAATCTCTGCTCTACTCTATTTGGCATCTTAAATTTTTTTATATCAAATAGACTTACAGCTAAGAGAGTTAAACAGTGATGTGGTACTTGAAGTTTTAAGCATATAAAATATATGCTTAAAATATGAGTGCTTTAGCTCCCACTCCCCAATAACTTTAAAGTGCTTAGTGCCCTTTCACCAAGCCACAAAAACCTCCAAACGTTCTGGATACAGAGCATGAATACAGAGCCTGTAATTTAACAATATACAAGGTTTTATACACATAGATCATAAGGTTAATATGTAAAATCTTTAACCTCTCATATTCCTTCAACATGTCACAATAAATGATCTGGAAAAAGGGATAAACAGTGTGGTGACAACATTTTCAGATGATACAAAACTACTCAAGATAGTTATGTCCCAGGCAGTCTGTAAAGAGCTACAAAAGGATCTCTCAAAACTGGGTGACTGGGCAACAAAATGGCAGATGAAATTCAATGTTGATAAATTCAAAGTAATGCACATTGGAAAACAATCACAACTATACATATAAAATGATGGGGTCTAAATTAGCTGTTACCACTCAAGAAAGATCTTGGAGTTATTGTGGATAGTTCTCTGAAAACATTCACTCGGTCTGCAGAGGCAGTCAAAAAAAGGAAACAATGTTGGGAATCATTATGAAGGAGATAGATAAGACGACAGAAAATATCACATTGCCTCTACATAAATCCATGTTACACCCACATCTTGAATACTGCATGCAGATGTGGTCACCCCATCTCAAGAGAGAGATACTGGAATTGGAAAAGGTTCAGAAAAGGGCAACAAAAATTATTAGAGGAGAGATTAATAAGACTGGGACTTTTCAGCTTAGAAAAAAAAGACTACTGGGGGAATATGATAGAGGTCTATAAAATCATGACTGGTGTGGAGAAAGGAAATAAGGAAGTGTTATTTACTCCTTCTCATAACACAAGAACTAGGGGTCACCAAATGAAATTAATAGGCAGCTGGTTTTAAAATAAAAAGTATTTTTTCACACAGTGGAACTCCTTGCCAGAGGATGTAGTGAAGGCCAAGACTACAATAGGATTAAAAAAAGAACTAGATAAATTCATAGAGGATAGGTCCAACAAGGGGTTATCACCAGGATGGGCAGGGATGGTGTCCCTAGCCTCTGTTTGCCAGAAGCTGAGAATGGGTGACAGCGGATGGATCACTTGACAATTACGTGTTCTGTTCATTCCTCTGGGGCACCTGGCATTGGCCACTGTCAGAAGAGAGGATACTTGTCTAGATGGACTTTTGGTCTGACTCAGTATGGCCGTTCTTATGTTCTTAACACGCTTTACATACTGCAATATACAGTGATTTACGCAGAAAAACTGAAAGTGGGTAGAGGGACAACAAAGACTGAAGTCTGTATAGTGAATTTTTACATGTCAATATTGCTGTTTACCAAGATGTACAAGGTGTAATATAGATAAGACACAGTTTCCTGAGCAAGTAGTTTTCACACTACTTACATTTAATTTTCTTTAAGTGTGATGTTCTTGTTTTACACTTTGTATAAGGTTTATATTATTAACTGGAGCAAACATATTTAAGTTAACAATGTTTGTTTTGCAGGGTAAAACTAAATAAATACATAGATGTTATAAAACATTTTAAATCTAACTTTGAAGTATAATATCTGATAACGAGTTTTCATTCACTCTCTTGGCTTTACTTCCACCAAACAGAAAATAGAAAATGAAGGGCATGATCTTGAGATATGTGAATGGCAACGAAAAGCAAAAGGTCAGAGGAAAAAATAGACTACGCTAAAAGAGGGAAAAGCAAATTTTAACAACAAAAAACAAGAAAAACTAAAAAGAAAAAAATAAATCAGCAGAACGAAATTGTTGTTTACTCTTCTTCCAGCCAGAAACAAAGGGAAAAGATGAAAAAATAAAAAGTGGGAAGACTCTCCTGTGATCAGCCTGAAGAGGAGTGAAGAGAGGAGCTTCAAATTCAACAGACATCTAGGAGCAAAAACAAGAGAGGGAGTCCCCACCTCTGTAGGATCCATAGTCAGCACTCAGGTAGTTGGGATCTCCCCCATCCTCATCAATTAGCGATGAAGAAAGAGGACGTTTTCACCTTCCTTGGAGTTATCCTTGGACTTCACTGTGCCCTCCCACCCACCATCTTCCATCTGTCTTCGCCCCAATATCAGTGTCTGACTGATAAGTGTGCAGTAAATGTTAATCATCAACTATGAAGGATACTCAACATTGGCTTTGTTTTTATTAAAAATAACACTCCTAAAGAATCTAAGAAATATTACCAAAGCAAGTACAGAATGAAAGTTGTTAGAGCCACAGAATTTAAAAGCACAATTTTGTAATCTCTTAATACAGCAGCTTAATGTAAAGCAAGGCTATCAGGTTGTTAGGCCAAGAGTGTGATCCATTTATTATTTTACAGCAATCAAGTGCGTTAGGAACCTTAGAATACAGAAAAAGAGACAGAGCTGCTGTCCTAAAGAGTTTACAATCTAGTTTGAGACTAGGTAGGACTTTGTCAAAATTATAACTGAAAGCATTATCCCACACATGTACCCCCTCCCCGCCCCAAAACCTGCTGCATGTAAATGAACTGTCCTTTACATATGAACATTGGGTATGTGTGGTTGGAAGAAGAATAGTGTTTACTCGTACATAAGAGGGGAAAAAAATCAGAATTCCCAGAAAATGTTATTAGGAGCAACTTCATACTCTCCGCTGAAACCTCAAAAGGACACTTTTTTAAATTACCAGGAGGTAGCTGTGTTTGTTTGTACCCACAAAAACAAGGAGTCCAGTGGCACCATAAAGACTAGCAGATTTATTTGGGCATAGTTAGAGAGAGGTGAGGTTTATTACCCATAAAAGCTTATACCCAAATAAAATTGCTAGTCTTTAAGGTGCCTCCGGACTCCTTTTTGTTTTTTTAAATTAGTCAATTCAAATGCGTTAGTAATTCTTTTGATAAACAGGTCTAAAAAAAAGTATCAATTTTTAAAAAACGTTGAGGGTTTTTCTTCTACTCTACTTATGTTTATAATGCTCTTTTCAATTAATCACTTTCTTCCAACTGACTATGTAGAGAAACAGTGAAACAAACACACTATACACAGAGTGCTGTCAAATTCACAATGGAAACAAAACTGAACTTTCATTAGTTTTTCAGTTACAATAATCTGTACTGTTATTTGTACCATAGGAGGTACCAAACTTTCCATACAGAAATGTGATTTTGAAGTTAACTGTATTCATTTAAGACTGGACTTTTAAACACAAAAAGATTTGTTGTTTTTGTATGGAGATGGATTAGCCATAAATTCCATCACACCTCTCTCTGAGTTTGCAGTTTTATTCTAGGAAGTAAGAGACAGCTACTTTTTGTGTTTTAATGCAGTTCATCCAAAAGTACTAAAATATATACAGACCTATTAGTTTTCAATCTGGTCAAACTGAATATTTTATATATGTACATAAGTGGGCCTACTACTGTATGCTTTGCAGATTTACTTTTCTGGGAAAAAACTGCCCACAAACTGCATATTTAAAGTTTTAGTATTTTACCTTTTATTTGTAAAGAGAAAATTCTCCTCAAAATACATGTGTGTCTTATTATGTGTTTGAGAACATAATTTACTATATTTTTGTTACAGGAAGATAACACTGATAAAGATAGACCACATATGAACTGAACACACTGACCCATTACTGTAAAGTTCAGGGGCAGGAAGTTTCCTTCAGCAAAAACAGGAACACTTCACATATTAGATAGATGTCTCCATGAACAGGACATGTAATATTATGCATTACAGTTTGCATAATGAAACCAAAACCAGGACCAATTACAGAGGAGAGGGAAGCTATTACTTTATAAAACTTTTTTTTAAACCTATGTAGACACTTCTTATTTTTAAAAAGGTTCAATTATATTTAGCCGGGCGGGGGTGGGGGAGGGATGTGTTGCTTACAAGCAAAGCAACACAGATCTAGAGTTTTCAATAGCTACAGGAATTTTTAAGAAACCTAGTTACTGAAAAATAATATTGTAATTGTAGGTTTCAAAAGCCCTCACATGGATGCATCTCTCTAACTAGCCATAAGTACCATCCATCCCTAAAAAGAAATAGATGACACCAAACTGCTTCAAAATGAGAATCTTCAGACAGTGACGAGCTCCCAAGAGCTGCTCAATGCCAGGAACAAAATAATTTTAAGGATTGCTCATATAGACTCCTTGAGCAGGGCAAGACAGAGAGACTTTTATCTTGGAAGGAAGTAGGTTGTTTTCAGACCATGGGCTGGGGAGATGCGGAAAGTGAGATCTGGGGTAGGCAACATTTAAGGGCAATGAGAGGTTATTTCAGCAGGTTGACAGCTATGAGGGAAGAAGGAACATCTGGCAGAAGACGAGCCAGGCAGCTATTTCTCAGGCGAAAGCATGATTATCCCGGCAGCGGAGCGGAGGCACCCCGGGGAAGGGAACCAGGGACACTGGAGGGAGCGCGCTCTAGCAGGGGATCCACACCCTAGCAGGGAAGGGGGACACCGTTACCCGGCGCGGGGGGCTGGGGTAGCTAGGAAGGGGTCGGAGGACGACAACGCACGGGGAAGGCTGGGGGCGGGGCTTCCTGACACTAGTCACCGGAGCGCGGAGGAGGCGGGTGTGGGGAGGCTGGAGCCCGGCCGTTCGGGCGGGTCGGCGCTCTCTGGCCACTGGGCGCGCGAGGCCCGACAGCCGCGGCTCTGCCCCGCAGGGCACGAAATAGGCGGCGGGGGCCGGGGCCCGGGGCCCGGCAGTGACAGGGGCGCCGCGCGGCAGCAGGGCCCTGCCTCTCACCTCCAGGGTGGACACAGTGCTGGTGAACAAATCCTCGCCGTCCTCCAGCTCCTCGAGCTCGGGCTGCCTGGCTTCCCCGAGCGGAGGGGGCTCCCTCTCCGCCGCCATCTTCCCTTCCGTACTAGGGTGCGAGCTCCGGGTCCCCTCAGTCACGTGAGGAACAGACCCCGCCCCCTTAGCACGTGACTAGGCGCGTGCGCCACCTTCCCTGGCTCTGGAGCCGGGAGCGCGCGAGTTGAGCAGTGCCCGTTCTGGAGCTCTAGACACCGAGCGTTCGGAGGGGCGGGGCAGCGGCAGGCCCCGCCCCGCCCCGCGGCCAGTCCCGGACAGGTGTCGGTGGCTGTGCCAGGCTTAGTGGCTGTGCGGGCGCTGCTCTGTGAGCGGCCGGGGGGAAAGATGGGGAGTTTCACTTCTCAGCTCCGCCTGTATCCTCAGCCCCCGCCACCCCGCGTCGGCCGGTCCCCAGATCCCCGGGGTGGGGCGGGCTCGAGGCGAGGACGGGCTTAGCTGCGGCCACACCTGGGCCGGCTACTGGCGCAGGCCAGGGACGTGGAGAGGCGCTGCTGTGCCCCGGTGCTGCCTCGACCTTGCGTGGGCAGGACCCCCTGGGTCACGCCACCGCCTCCCTTGACGTGTGGGTTTTAGCACAGACCCGTAGTGTAGTGGCACAAATTGCTCCCTGGCAGAATTGCCTGTGTAGGTTCTACTGAGCGTGCCACTAGACTGGCAGCCCGCACTCGGAGCCTGCCGTGCACAGGGCTACTGGTAGCACGCTCCTAAGCTGAGCAGTATCCGCCACTAAACGGGCCACCTGGCGCCCGCTCTGCGGAGCTGGTGGTAGCGTTCCCGGACCCTGCGTCTGTGGGGTGCCAGGCAGCTGCCTGGACTCCTGAGTCTGCTGCACGAAGCCCGTGGCAGCCCAGGTCTCGGTCCACCTGGCCTTTAGCACACAGCTGGGCTGGGCCTTAGTTGTGTGCTAACTGGGCCACATGTGGGCTGCGGGCTGAGAACCGCTGCTCTGAGGCTAGGCCCATGTTAACTCTGTGGGTGAACCCTTGGTGATAATCCAGTAGGCTGAGTGCTAAATCCACTTACTTATTGATAAATTTTAATTTTCTCTATGCCTACTATATTCAAATTAGTTCATGAAGGTAGGGTGAACAGACAGCAAGTGTGAAAAATCAGGATGGGGTGGGGGATTAATAGGAGCCTATATAAGACAAAGCCCCAAATATGGGGACTGCCCCTATAAAATCAGGACATCTGGTCACTCTACATGTATTTATATTTTATGCAGTCACAAACAACCATCTCTACTTTCCCCCTTCTCTGCTCCACATCACAACCATGCTCCATTGGGTCATCAAAACAAGGAGCTGGGTGTTTGAAGCAGGTTTCTAACCTGGTTGGCAGGAGTGGACCACTGCAAATATGACCACATCCAGCAATACTCAGTTTGGGTTCTTCTCCAGGCGCTATTGTCATCCTCATCATCCAGACAAATGAAGTTAGCCATAACATATTAAAACTGTTTCATCTTCGCAAAGTTGTCATGAAAATTTACTAGCCTGAACTTCGCTGTTACTAGGTTGCTTCATTTTTTGTTTAAACCTGATCGCGTTTCCTCCTGTATAACTCAAAGATGGTCTCTGCCCCCAACAACTTTGCAATCGAAGGACCAATCTTTCAGACACTTGTTATTGACCATAAGGCTTGTTATTGTGAATAAGCCCATCAACTTCACTGGCGCTCATGAGTAACGCTACTCAAATGCATAAGTGTTTGCAGGATCAAGTACTGAAAGAGAGATTCTTAGGCGATGGGATGCAATGGTAAGCCCAGAAATACAGGTAGCTGCTATTTTTATCCTTCTTTTTGTGGGCATCAGGGAAATAAGTGGGATGTTATAAGGGTTTGGATGGTAGATTGTGGTAAAACTAATGAGGTTTTATTTGTATGTCCAAAACCAAAAAAAAAAGAAAAATTAAGGTAGGAATTTTTACAAGATTTATCAGATTACATTATTTATACATTGCTCAAAAGTGCTTGTGCTAGTCCTTGATTTGGAGTACAGAGTTGCCAGTAATTATCATTTAATCGCAAATCTGGTTTCTCATGATCTTCCAGTTTTTGTTATCAAATGTATATTTTGCCATTACCTTCAGTGGTACTGACCTCAGAGACTGCCTTCATTCAAGACAACTACCACTGCCGTAAAGCGAGCCTGCTACTAGTAAATTGGGCTGTGGTCTCCAATGTTTTCAAGGGGGACTAAAGCTGGAATGTCCTCAGGGAAGATGCCACTGCTTATGCTATGCTAGGAACTGTAAAGAGGAAGAGAAGTGCTGTAGGTGGAGGGTAGATTTTGAAGTAAATGGAAACATGTAAGGTAGGTAGGAGACTGCAGGAATCTAGGGGAACGTGAGGGACAGGAAGGAGATTTTTGAAGTGCAGAAAAGTGTGAGGAGCTGGAGAGACAAGGTGGGTCAGGTTATATCTTTTATTGTACCAGCTTTGTTGGTAAAAGAGAAAAGCTTTTGAACTACACATAGCTCTTCTTCAGGTCTGGAGAAAGACTTTGGGTGGCAGGAGTGTGGGGCATAGGATAGATTTAGGGCTATAGGGAATGTAGGACAGAAAAGAGAGATGGGGTGGACATGGGAATGTGGTGTGCAGAAGGAAACGGAGGGAGTGAAAAATAAAAAAGGCACAAGGAATGAGAATGTGTGGGGTAGGAGACCAAGAAGAAAATATCAGGGACAGAATAGAGGAACAGAAGTCTATAAGTAAGGCAGGAATGGAGAATTTGAGTGGGGTGAGAGACTGCACTTGGAGAATGATAGCATGGCAGCTTCTCACATATCAGGGATGGAAGAGGAAGTGGAGTCCACCTGAGAAAGCAGTGGGAAGGCCTGCATATTTGTGTAGTTGCATGTAAAATCTGAAATGATAAGTCAAGAGTGGTAAGTCTCTCCTTACAGGTTCCAAACTCAAAAGGCACAAGAAGCCCCCACTCATGCACAATTTAATATTTTCAAATCTCATGATTTAAGCAAATCTTATTAATTGTTTTGGTTCTGATGCCTGTTCTTGGAACCAGCCAAGAAATAACAACAAACAAAGGGTGAACTAGATCAGCGCTGAGGCTTGATTTATTGCTTCTCTTATTTGCGCAATTATATTCACACACACAACTCATTCATGCTGGCAGGCTGCAGGCGCAGATGTTGGTTTCAATTTCACAGGTGGCTGAGGCTGGCCAGGCGACAGCTGCCCAGAGATCGGCCACGGGGCAACAAGAGTCCCTGAAGTCCCTTTGGATCCGTGGGAGGGCTCTCCTGCTTCCGGTCCGGTCCCAAGTTTAGTGCACTGTTACATTTCCTTGTTGGTACCCCACCTGGCTGCCCATCTCGAAGTTTATACCTTCACCAAAATAATATAATGTTTCCATAAGAGGCGATATTTGCTCCTTTGTTTTGCCATTAACTGTCACTCACTCACACTATCTCAATCATTCCTTACATTAATTGCTGGGGGAGGTCGTCCCGCTACAGGTTCTTCTTCCGTGCACTGGTAGAGTCCATTAAGTGTTTAGGGCTCTCATTGGGACCATTAAAACCTTCTAAATTGTACCTGCATTTCAGAATTTTCCAGGGAAGGAGGAGGAGCCCAAGACCATTGTTCTCTCCTCATTTTATATCAACCTTTGGATTAAGTTTCTTTCTGACCATTAACTGATTTTATGTACTGCTAACTCTGTTTGTGGTATGGAGGGGAGAATCATTAATTAAGGTGTTTTTGGCCTGAAGAAAAATGTAAGTGATAAGTGATTTTTGAGTTTTGCTCTTGGAAGATATGAAACTATGTGAATTGTTGCCACAGTGAATGAATAATTTTTCGGGACAGGCGATCATAATGTATAAATATAGTTAGCAGTTTTCACAAAGATTGAAAGAAATTTCAAGTGATGAGTTAAGATGCTGTTAGGGCAGCGATTGCAGAGACACAAACCCTCAGCAGTAGTACAAACCGACACACACAATGATGAGTATTAAAGCCTATTTTATAAGCTGAGAGCTACAAGTATTAGGTCTTGGTCTTGGGAAGATGCAGTTATATAACTAGTGTTAAGGTACAGTAGTAGTCCTATTGACTTCAATGGCATATTCATGTGAGTAAGTGTTTGAAAGACCTGGCCTTAAGTTATTAATTCTAAATGGCTCTTATTCCTGTATTCAGTGTGACCTGGTTCATAAATTCTTATATTGTTCCAAAATATTAAGGTATATTCTAATGCTAATTTAAAAATACTTAATCTCAAGTGTCAATGGTTTTAGCAGCAGGGTCTAGCTATGGGACATTAGCTAATACAGTCAAATCAAGTTTAATGTATAAATCATTTGTAAGCAGAGTCAGGATAAGCTCTACCCTGACATCTGGTGGAAAGAATTTCAGAGAGTGTATTTGCATAGGCATGCCTACCCTATCCCAGACTGCCGAGCTGTGGGACTGCTTGGTGACAAATGACTCACCCTCAGTTGGGTGGTACTTGCTAGACAAGGGACATGAGTTCCAATTCCCAGTGAATGGAAAGAGGTTAGGGACAGGTATCTGTGTCTGGTGGTGCAGTCTCCTTGTGGAGCCAGAAGCACCAGTTCTAGCCCCTCCTCTCTCCACTGTGGAATGTTAGAGTTGATTTTTTTATTCTCTTAAGAATATAAATACAGGTTACTGAGCTGAACTCACTTTGGGCTAATGGTGCACTAGCACTGGGGCTCCCCCACTATGAGCTGAAAATCACTAAAGAGCTGAAATTACTGAGCTGAGAGCACTGAGTACTGTGCTAACTAGTAGGGGAGCCTGAAGCTACACTGTGGAACCGAGCAGCTGGTGGAGTAGAGCAGTTGTGGGGATGGCTGGAGTGGATCACGGGACAGCTGGTGGCAGCGGAGCGGCTGGCAGCGCGGAGTAGCTGTAGGACAGGTGGAGCGGCCCACAGAGCGAACGGAGCTGAGCAGTTTGCAGGGAGAACTAGAGCAGCTCATGGAGCAGAGCAGCTGGTGGAGCGGAGCAGTTTCTGAGGACGGCTGGAGGAGCAGAGTGGAGTGGCTGGTAAAGTGGAGCAGTTCGTGGAGAAGGCGGAAGCAGAACCCATGGAGAGGCAGGGCAGTTGGCCCCGGACCACGTAAGGTGCCCCCTTCTACCCAGGCTGGGGGGAGGGACCTCTACAGATAAACTCTTGAACTCTGAGGTGGCATTGACCAGAGACCTTTGGGTTGTTGGACTTCGGGGTGATTGGACTTAAAACCCTAAGGGGAAAAAGGACAATGCCAAACGTGCTTGGAGGTGGGTTTTTGTTTATGGTTTGTGTTATAACCCTGTTTGTGGTGTTTCTCCAATGGGATGCCACATTGATTCCTTCCTTTATTAAAAAGATTTTGCTACACTCAGACTCCGTGCTTGCGAGAGGGGAAGTATTGCCTCCTAGAGGCGCCCAGGGGGATGTGGTATGTGAGTGTCCCAGGTCACTGGGTGGGGGCTCGAGCCAGTTATGCATTGTGTTACTGAAATGGAACCCCTGGATACTGAACCCGGCCCTTGTTGCTGCCAACTCAGAGGGGCAGAAGGGTCACACGTTTATGATTTTTTGTCAGCACAAAAGTATTTTCCAATTTATTTTTTCCTTTATAGAAAGCAGCTTTTGAAAAAAAGTTTTGTAAGTGTGCTATTCATTTAGTAGAAGCAAAAAACAGAACGATTCATCAGTTATTTGAGTTGTTTATTAATTTGATCATGGTAAAACATTTGTTAGCTCAGTGTACCTCTGTTCTGTGAGGACTGTGTTAATGATTGAAGTGTCTGAGTTTATTTCTACACTGTGTCCATTGCAGACTAAACAAATACTGTACCATAGATTCTAAGCTCTTTGGGGCTCTTTAGAGCCTCTGACTCTCACTGACTTCAATAATCATTGGAGCAGGGATGATGAATACCATGGCTACTGGATGGGTGGACTGACACCCCCATCACCACCACCTAGCCCCAAAACAAATAATCTGGCTGTCTTTTATGCAGGTTAAGCATGCTCAGAACACACCTGCTGGATCTGGTCCTGCAGGTGAGGGAATGCAGAATTTGACAATGTGTGAGCTAGGGTGCTGAGCAGTTCAGTGGTATCCGGACGTAGATAGTCTTCTGCACGCTCACCAGCTGAAACATAGGCAACTACAGGACTAGGGGACAGTTGAGCGGGGGTGGGTTGAAGATATCAGTGAAGATTTCAAATGTTGGAGTTAGGCACCCAAGTCCCTTTTTGGATCTAGCTCAATGTGCCTTGTCTTTGTTGCTCCCAAATGTGAAATGAAAACAAAGGAAAGAATGAAATCACACATTTTTCTTTCAGACTTTGCTCCCCCCAAGCACTCCCACATCACCAGAAAAGACAAAGAAGTGGTCTACAAACCATGGAATTGTCATATATGACTGTCTGGATTGGTCAAGGCTATGTTCGAATACAGCTGTAGGAAGTGCTTAACAAAGATCTCCATTGGGAAAAGTGTTGACTCTTCTCAGGTTCTGAATGAGTGTCCTCCACTCCTGATGACTTCAGAGCAAGTTATGGGTTTTCAGTTCTTAACAGAAAGTGCTCATCCCCTCTCTGGATTGAAATCTTACAGATCAGTTTCCTAAACAAACAAACAAACAAACCAAAACAAAAACACAAATCTTTAAATTCTGGAACAGTTTTGAAAATTGTGGAACTTCAATTAACAACTTTAAATATTTGCTATTGATATGAAGGAATCTTGTATCGCTGTAGGTTCTAAAAACTTTTGTTTTAAAGAAAAATATTTTACTTCAGTGTAGTGGTTTAAACAACTCATACTTATTAAACTTAAAATGGACTTCAGAAGATACTGAACTAAAGAAACAAAATAAAGATGGTCTGTTTCACTGGCACTGGAAAGTAATTTTTTAAAAAACACATCCATTTTTCACCTGCCTGCACCAGATAAGATTAGTGAATCCAGCCTACACTGCCAGTACTGGATATGAAATGAAACCCACTTGTAAGTCTTGATTAAGTCTTAACGTATTGGTGTCATAGACTTAAATAAGTTTTGATAACTTGCAGTGTGCATAGTGGGTTTTATTGTGGGAAGAAAAACCAGGTAAATTGTTTCCCTAAATTAAAGACACAAAATATTCAAATACTTTCCCATTAGAAAGGATATTTCTCCCACCTCTATATATTTTTATGTGGTTTGTTTTATCATTATTACACCCAACGGATTTTAGCTAGGTTAGTCATTTCTACATCTTTGTAGGCTTCCTGTTCCACTATTCCACTTCTGCAAATTTCTCAAATACATAACTGGGAATGTGCACTGTTAGTTTATTTGGAAATTATGATTCAGCTACAAAGGGCATATTTTGTAGTCTGGCCTTACATCATAAAAATGTCAGCTTTATCTTTGTTCTCTTTGATTAGGAAGAGTATATATTTATTACTCTCTTTAAAAGGTTTGCAACTATATCAAAATAATATAGTGCTTAGGTGCAATTATCTTATGGCTTTCCATTGGTTTTAAGGAATTAATACGACAGTCTAACTCAGGGGTTGGCAACCTTTCAGAAGCGGTGTGCCGAGTCTTCATTTGTTCACTCTAATTTAAGGTTTCGCGTGCCGGTAATAAATTTTAATGTTTTTTAGAAGGTCTCTCTCTATAAGTCTATATATTATATAACTAAACTAGTGTTGTATTGTAAAATAAACAAGGTTTTCAAAATGTTTAAGCTTCATTTAAAATGAAATTAAAATGTTGAATTTACGCTGCTGGCCCGCTCAGCCCGCTGCTGGTCTGTGGTTCCGTTCACCTAGGCCAGCAGCGGGCTGAGTGAGGCCTGCAGCCGGAACCCCGAATGGCAAGGGTCCGGCAGCCAGAACCCCAGACCAGCAGCGGGTTGTGTGGGGCCTGCGGCCGGGACCCCAGACCGGCAGTGGACTGAACAGCTCAGCCCACTGCTGCTCAAGGGTTCCATCCGCTGGCTCCTGCCAGCCAGATCCGCTCAACCCGCTGCCAGTCTGGTGTCCCGGCCCTCCCCACATACAGTGGGTACCCACCTTCTCCCTGGTTCTGGCCATTATCTTCCTCTCTCTGCACTGAGCTAAGGGTGGGAGTGCACTGAGCACAGGGCTGCAGGTGAAGGGTCAGTTCAGGAGCTAAAATGAGGGAGGGGGCTCAGGGTTGGGACAGGAGCTTTGGGTGTGGGGCACTTACTGGAGCAGCTCCCATTTGATGCGAGGGGTGCAGGTGGGAATGTGGGGGGGGGGGTGCAGGAGCTCCCGTTTGGTGCTCCAGGTGGGGCTGGGGATGTGTGGGGGGGCAGGAGTCAGGGCAGAGGGCTGGGGGCAGAGGGCTGGAATCAGGGCTGGGTATGTGGGGGGAAAGCAGGTGTCAGGGCAGGGGGGGGCTGGGCATGTGTGGGGGTGCCAGAGTCAGGGCTAGGGTTGTGGGGGGGAATGAAAGAGTCAAGCAGGGGGCTGGGTGTGTATGAGGGAGGTACAGGGCTCAGGGCAGGGCCCTGGGGGGAGTATGTGGGTCTCAGGGCAGAGTGTGTGTGGGGGGTCAGGGCTCAGGGGAGAGGGCTGGGTGACTGCCCCCCTAAGAACTCCCAACCCCCCTGCTCCTTGTCCCCTGACTACCCCTCCTGGGACCCCTGTCCCCCAGGACCCCATCCCCTATCTAAGCCTTCCTGCTCCTTGTCCCCTGACTGGATCCTACCCCCTACTTGTCCCCTGACTGCCCCGACCCTTATCCACACCCCTGCCCCCAGCCAGACCCCCGGGACTCCCATGCCCATCCAGGATTTTTAGGAATTTAATGCCTATCCAACCACTCCCCGCCCCCTGACAGGACCCCCAGAACTCCGGAGGCATCCAACCCCCTCACAACTCTCACACATGCATATCTGAAGGGTTAGAACATCTGCAGTCATCTTCTTGCTATATGTTCCAGTCTATGCATCCGATGAAGTGGGCTGTAGCCCACGAAAGCTTATGCTCAAATAAATTTGTTAGTCTCTAAGGTGCCACAGGTACTCCTGTTCATTTTAATTTATGTACATGGATATAAACTGAATTCCCAGCATTTTTTCTCCTTTCTCATCTGTCATCTCAAACCTTGTCAATAGCCAAATGTTTTTCAAATCAGTATTTAAAAAGAACAATGTCAGCTTTTAAAAAAAATTCCAGTATGGACAGCGTAATAGAAAGGGACCTACAGAAATTGGATATAACAAAATGAGACTCATCTTGGAAAAATGCAGATTAGTAGATCTTGGTGGGGAAGTAACTCAAAAACACAGATAGGCAAATGAGAGAGAAAGAAACTGGGAAACCAATAATGCTGAGTAAGAACTCAAGGTGATAGTGAAAAGCCAACTATATACAAGCTTGCAATGTGTAATTGAAAAAAAAAACCACACCAAATACTGAAACAATGTGCCAATGTGATTTTTTTTTCATATCACAGCACAAGAAGGTATTAGCTCCTCTATGTATACTGTATTACCCACAAAAAATAACTTTAATGTTGCAAAGTCAGGTGCCTGTAAACCTTAATTTGGCCCCTTTGTGCCAATACATTGATTCATTCCATAATTACATGATCCCATACTGTTTTTTCCACCTGACCATGACTCATTCAGTGCATACAATGAATGGTGCTCACTTAATGATCAGCTATTTAATATTTTATTTTCCCCTTGGTCTATGTGTAGCTCCATGACTTATTTATTGCATGTTGTTCAACCTCTACTCTGAATACAGAATAACCGATTTCCTCTGGGGCTTTTCTGTGGTGCTTATTACTATAGCATCTGAGTGCTTCACAGACATTAATTAATGTTTCCACAATGCCCCTGTGAGATTGGGTGGTACTGTACCCATTTTAGAGATGGGGAGCTAAATCACACAGAGATAAAGGTCCAAAGTAATTTTAGGTGACTAGTCTAAAATGCTTAGGACCTGACTTTTCGGAATATGTAACATTTTGAGTGGTCTTTTTGCCTACTCCACCCTGTATCTATCCCACCGGCTCCCTGCCTCAGTCTTCCTGTGTCTCCCCACACACTCAGGATCCTTGTCCCAATCTACTCCTTCCACACTTCCCTTCTCCCCTCTAGGCCAGACACCTCACCCCTCTGTATTTCAGTCAGTCAGCTTCATCCTCCACAATGCCTGGTTACAGTCTCCCTGCTTTCTGTTTCCATGTATGGCACCGCATTGTCCTGTGGAAGCTGGGAGGAGCCATTGTAGGAAAAATCCTGCTTAGCCCTTGCATGCCTGGGCCTGGAGCATGCTTAGTTCTTTGGGAATGGTGCACACATAATCCAGTCAGAGAATTTGTCATCCCTTCACAGCTGCAGTGTAGATGGAATCTGAAGAATTTAGTTGCCAAAGTCTAAGTTGCCTCTACAGATCACATGCAAACTGAAATTTTTCAAAGGCTTGTAACTTGAGCAAAATTAGATAGTTTTCTAAAGCAACAGCAAAAGGCTCCACCTTGACGCCAGCCTTGCCCCTGCCGAATTTCAGGTTCCTGCTCCAAAGCATGGAGGCACTGGAGTTTCTCAATACAATGGTTGTAAGCAGGCCTGCTGACATGGGGGGCAACCGGCAAAGGGTGTTAAAACTAATAAATCAAAGAATTGTGCTCCAACTCAGACACAGTATCTATCACCTGTTAAAAATCCTCACTGCCTGCACACCTCCCCAGATTAGTGAAAACTGGACCCAGATTGAATGTAAAAAACAAAATGGATTTTATTTAGGGAAACACACACAACTGGGAACCCAGGGGATAAACAGAGAACAGTAAAATGACTCAGTGGTTTTGAACGAGTTGGGCTTGAAACCTGGCTCCTGTACAATCCTAAATAAGCTAGGGATATCTGTACTAAAGTCTGTTTTATACTTGCAGAGTGATATCATGATTGGACAGGCAGCTGGTCTCAACCCAGGTTATTGCAGCAGCTGTTAGGTTCCGGACCTTCCACTGTTGATGATGGTGTCTAGTAGGAGGAACACGGAACCTGATGGAGCAGGTGGAACAGTCCAGGATACTCCTCAATGATCTGCAGGTGAGTATCTAGGACGGATGTTGACTCTCGGCGTGCGCGCATATAACCAGTTTACAGGCTGCCTCTGTGGAGGACAGCATTCAATGCTGGACACAGCAGCCTTATATAGACTCTAGCACGCGAAAACCCTAGTGCGTGAGACTCTTCTGGCATTTTCCCTGCCTTTCCCGCCATTAGAGAAAAAGGGCGCCAAAGTTTGATAAAGAAGGGCTTACAATATGGAGTCCAAACAATTGTTTAGCCATATTCAAAATGGCGAAGCCAACAAAATGGCATCCATTGCCCTAAGTGTACATAAGCATCATCTAAACTATAAAGTACAACATTAACATGACAATACAGAAACTTACAGAACATCACAGCAATCTAAAACAAAAACTAGAGGCAACATACTAGCTCCTGTGTTGTCAAAATCTAAACCCTTTTACACAGTAAAAAGACTTCACTACGAGTCAGCCTTCATAGGAAAAATTATAAAATGCAAATATTTACACGTGTCTTTCCAACACACCTTCCAATCAGCCAACAAGCATTACATCTAATGTTAAGATAGCTGTTCTTATATGGAACTTGTCATTTTTCCAGAAAACCATTTGAACCTTGAACATTTTACATTATGTTTTAATATTTAATATTAAAAAAAAGTGTGCTGTAAAAAAAATAATTCTTTGATGACAGTAAGCGCTCAGTAATTCTAATTCATCTGTGAGATGTTAATGTACCCTTTATATGAGAATCTGAGACATCCGAATTCCATTCATGTATTCACTCATGGAGTTGGGAGTACTTTTAAACAAAGTTGTGTAATGTTTTTGCCTTATTCAAACAAAACAATGATAATTCCCATTCTCTATTTGCATCTAGTGCAACATACAATACTTTAGGATGTACAAATCCAGTGTATGTCTTTGCTTCAGTTCCCAGAAGTGCATTGGTATAATCAGGAGAGGATGCCAGACTTCACCCTGGTAACAGCATCAGGATGGTGCAGAAAAATGGATGAACCTTTTCACCATGGTATATGCCAATCATAGCAGAGAATAACTGAGCAAGGAGTGTGATTAGCACTGTTAACTCAACTGTTAACATGATGGTCCTAAATGCATAATACACCTAATCCAGAAAAGAAAAAAGTTGTACTGATCACACCTTTGTATAGAGGAGGGTTACAAAAGTATGGGGAATTTTGCTGGGATACTTGGTGAATCTTACAGCAATATACTTTTTGTTCTTGTGTGTATTTTTAATACTGGGAATGGCTAAATCCTAGCGGACAGCTATTGTTCGACCATTGTAGCTTTTTCTCTGAATACACATAAATTGTTTATGATTATATGCATAAGTGCCGATTGTTAAATTGCATGTACATTGTACCACATGAATTTTTATGCTCATAATATATTCTGAAACAAAATAGTATATCTGACTACAGTATAACAAATAATTTATAGAAGTTATCGAATTAATTTATCCCTTTTTCTTTTATGAAATAGCCATGTACAGAATTCAAATTCACCACGTTATTTTTGTCTCTATAGCCCAACTGAAAACAAAGTTGCAAATATTTGATCCAGGATATTCAAAATTAGAGCTCTGCTTCTTAGTAATGTTTGTTCAGATAAGTCATGTGGTATTTTTCCTGACTGGAGGAGTGCCTGGGGACTTCTAGCAAGACTAGTCAAATGTGCAAATTAAAAATGCCATTGCCCTGAATATTCATGAGACACTGAAATCACTTTCCACAAGCATTTATGTTATTATGTAGGTATAATGCCATTCTTCCTTAGACTGAGAAGGCTTTTCTTTTGTTTTCAATAACCTATGTACATGAAATCTCTGTAATAATTACAATAGAAAAAAGTTTTAAAAGAAAACCTCAGTCATTCAAATGTTCATGTAAGCATGGCTAAAACAAAATCATTTTCAAATTTGAATGGGTGTTTGTAGAATTATTTATTGCAGAGTTTGCTCAGCTATGCATTTGGTCCTCACCTTAGTCTGGGTAAAATTCACACTTGTGAGTAGATCTAGCCCAAAGTCTATGCAATGCTAAATGCCAATTTAAGCCTATTTAGAATTTAAGTGATGAATAGGTCTTGTACTGGCCCTCTGCATGGAGGTGAATTTCAGCCTGTACGTGCGCAAGTCTTCATCCTTTTGTACCCTTTTATTAAAGCACCAGACTGCCCTCACCAATTTGCGGTGCAAGTGCACTAAAGTCACTGGGGTTGGACCAGATATGATGGAAAGGTTTGGCAAGTAGTTTTGTAATACACGTAAAAGAACTAGAAAAGCTAAAATACAATGGATTTCAAAATTAAGTGGGGTCTAATCTCATTCTTTTACTGCAATTCCTTTAGTGTTTCAACCTGCTAGACTTCCTGCTTTCAAAGAATGCAGAGATAGTATGTCAGGTCTGTAGTTGGTCCTACTGGAGTTTATAGTAATTTACTAATCAATTTTAGCACATACATTATGAGAAAGGGGTGAATTGTTGTATTTTTGACAGTATATCAATGAAACAAATGTTTGTTTTTATTGTTTTCTGTGATGTTGAATTAAGGCAGTACCGCTAGTAAAGGTGGTCAGTCTAGTTATAGATTAATATGTAGACTTGTCTGGTCTTTAAAGAAGGTGGTAGCTGTAGCAACTCATTTTGTTGGACTTTTAAAATATAGCTATCTGTTTCTATTGGTTAATTGAAATATCTTTATTCTTCCATCCAAAACTGTTTTAGAGTTGCCTAGAAGGAACAGAGCAGGGGGTAAGGAGAAAGGAGTTTCACTAGCAGAATGAGAGAGGAGAAAGAAGACCTACTGTTTGTCAGGGATTTTGATCTGATCAAACAGCACTATGTGACAGCTTGTCACCCCTGGGGTGCAGTATAGGAGCTCTGGGAACTGCTGTGCCTCTATAAAACACACAACTGTGTTGGGGACACAGCCAGCCTCACCGAAGCCCTGTTATCACCCAAGACGACAGCAGGTGGTGCAACTCACCCAGACTGGGCTACTTGAGTGCCAACAGCAGACACCAGCCAGTTTCTCAGCTCCCCAGGCACACACCCCCCTCTGGAGTATGAACCCAAAATTACACCGTCTTGCACTGCACAGCAATCTATATAGTGTAAGATCATTAATATGTCCATCCCTCTCTCAGTGTGGAGAGGGATATGCACAATACACTTCTGTTAAACCAAGCTGAGATTTTCTCCAGACACTTCAGTCAAAGTCACACCGGGTTAGAGTAAAACATATACAAGATAGATTTTAAATGATTATAAAGCGATAGCAAACAAACAGATCAAAGCAGATTACCTAGTAAATAAACAAAACCACAAACTAAGCCTTGGATACTAGAAAGATAGGATATGAATCAGCAGCTGGTGTGGCTGTCCCCAGGGCCACCTGAGCAGCCCCTTGGCCACCCTGGGGTCTGCCACACTGGTTGCTGTAGAAGTCACGGCAGTCATGGAAAGACATCGAATCCTATTAATGACCCATTACACTGAATGGGCCCTTCACAACTTGGAAACATCTTGCCTAGTGGGTGTCACCCAGGTGTGACTACACGTGAAACACAGATACATAGTCAATATTTATCACTTCAGATACAAAAATGATACATGCGTACAAATAGGATAACCATATTCAGCAACTTTTCCATAGATGTCTGACAAGACATATCTTGTACAAAATGCATCATAGTTATGCCATAATCATATCAATATCACAATAAAGAATATGGGGTGCAGTGTCATATCCTAATTTGCCAATCTCTAATAGAGGATGGGTTTCACCTTTCCACTGCCACTGGTCAGCTGCCCTCTCTCTAGCCTGCTATGACTGCATATCTTGCCATCTTAGCTCCTCCAGATATGATGTAGAGGTATAGGGAATTCTCTTTGCTGCTATATCAGGAACTAGCTGTAGAGAAGTCTGCAATGCAATACGGACTAGAGCAGGTCAAAAAGTGTTTCATTTTTGGTGGAAATTTGAATATGAAAAATGACCAAACCCCCAAAATTTCTGTTTTCATCAGAAATATTTCAGTTTGGGGATGTCCATAAAAAAAGGGAAGTTTTCTGCAAAAAGTTTTTTGCCTACACAGTTTGTTTAATAATAAACCAGTTTCAACAGAAAAATGTCAGCCAACTGTAATAGGCCCCAATGAGACACCAGTCAGTCAGATGAAGGTTCAAAATGTTGGTGGGTAGGTTTTGTATTTAATTATCCTAAGACATTTGTTTCTGACATAGATAATCACTGAACTGCTTGGATGAAGAAGCACATTTTAAGGAGGGAGTGGAATGAAGAGCAATGGTTATTTGGAATATTCAAGAGGTATAAGGAGCACCATAAAAGAAAGCATGATGATGGGCCTATGAGAAGGATACAAAGGGAACAATTAGACAGGAGGCATAGATGGAGCAAATGGCAGGGTAAAAATGGCAGCAAAAACATCCACAATCATCTCCCCACTTCTCCACCATGATCTAATCCTTGGCAACACTCTAATTATTGCTGCTTCTCCGTGCCAGAATACACCAAACCTTTAGGGTGCCAGTAGCATTCCGGTTGCACCACAACTCAAAGGTGAGCACTCTAGATGCTTCAGCAGCTAGGTCTTTAGGTTCTAGTCCTGGTGGATCCCAATAACCATTCAGATACAAGGATAAGGGAAAAGGTTATTTACTAGGGCTGGTAGTGTTGGGGACGCACTTGGTATAACCCAGGTAATTCGGGAGAATGGAAGGCCATGAGAGCCGATGAAGTCCTCTTGTTCTGAGCCATAGTGCACCAGCTCCTCCACTTTGAGTTTTACTCCTCCATGTTTGACCTCAGATTGCCCTTGTTGGGAGGGGCTACTCCTACTCCCTCAGTTGCTGGGTAGATTTAACCTTTGGGCGGGAAACTTAACTGTTACTAGGCAGACTTGGCCTTGGGTGGGGATTGTGTGAGTGACAGATCATGTTATAACATGTATCAGTTTTGGTTCCAGTATAAATAGTTAGGTTAGCTGTTTGTTTGGCGTGCTTGATCTGAGTCCTGTGTGGCTCCAGGCATCTTATTTGAGCTCAAATAAAGTTTGGTTACTTCTCCACCCTGGGTGTGTTCTATTGGTTGCGAAGCACACCGGGCAACGTACCCAATCGTTGCCACCCTCGGGCACTCCATGCTGGCAACAGTTTTTGGCGCCCAACGTGGGGCTCGAGGCAAAATTGTGCCTTGCCCGGACTCCTCCAGTGGCCAGCGGATGGCGGTCGCAGCTGATGCCCAGCGTGCACCAGTGAGTTTACCGGGGGCCTCGACAGAGACGTGTCAGACTGACCTCGGAGGACACAACGGTGCAACGCGATCGTACAGTGGAGAAGTAAGAGGGAGTTAGGGTAGATCAGTTCTCCTATGGAAGGTAGACGTCAGAAGAGAACTGGTCCCTCCAGATCGCGGGGTTGTACAACGGTCTTGGTCCGGTCCCCCTTGGACAAGGTAAGACCAGTCTGGTTTATTCTTGGCTTATTTACCTTCTGGTGTCCTAGGCTATCTGGAGTGGTTGAGGCTGGGGATGCCCAGTTGTCGTAATTCCCATTAGACGATAGAGCGTCATATAATGGATCAAGAGCATGGCAGGAGGCGGCAGGAACAACGTACGCAGCTAGAATGCATTCTAAAGTATTGGAAGGTTTTTGGGTCAGACCGACTTAGGAAACAGCAACTAAAAAGGTACTGTACAGTTGACTGGCCTCAATATCGGCTAGAGAATCAGGAAAGGTGGCCACCAGAAGGATCACTTAAGTATAACATGATCCTTCAGCTGCTTTTATTTTGTCAGAAAACCGGTAAATGGATGGAACATATGTATGCACAGTTGTTTATGTTGCTGAGAAGCAGGTCGGATATATTGCGTGTTTGTAATTTGTTGCATGATTGTGATTTGGATCCCACTGGGTCACCGGCTGAGGTTTCCGCAGTTACTGAAAACCCCCTCAAAACTGTAATGTCAGAACCGGTGTCCCCTTCGGCTACTGCACCCCCACCATCCTATGAGTTAATGCGTGATAGGGATATGTCCGTTACTGAGGCTGCAGGCTTGTATCCCCTTATTACCGAGACTGTGATTGCCCGTCAGGGAGCTGAGGGGCGACGAGCCACTACCATGCAAGTCTACACCCATGTACCCTTTAACCCTGTGGACTTGGCTGCATTTAAAGCGCAAGCTGGGGAGTTTTCTACAAACCCAAGTCATTTCATTTCGGTCTTTGAAGGATGTTTGGCTAGCCAGAAGCCGGATTGGGATGACTGTAATATCCTACTGAGAACTTTGTTATCAGAAGTCGAACGCAATCAGGTCGTGTCAAAGGCTAGGAAGGAACCACAGCGCAGGCATGAGAGAGACCCACAGAATGTCTCTGACCCTGCGGATGTGGTCCTTGTGAGAGACCCTCGGTGGAACCCTAACAACCCCTCGGATTATACCCGTTTAACTGTCTATAAAGAATTACTCCTATATGGTCTCCAACATTCTGCGGTTAGACATAGCAATTGGGCCAAACCTTATGAGGTAATGCAAGAACCAAAAGAGAGCCCGGTTGCCTTTTTACAGCGTATTCGGGATACCATCAGGCAGAATACTAATGCTAATCCCGATGACCAGGCCACCGAGGCGATTGTAAAGAGCATTTTCACTAGCCGTGCAGCCCCTGACATTAAAAAGAAGCTGCAGAAAAAGGAGGACCTAATGGGTATGTCTATGGCTCAAATCTTGGAGATTGTGAATAGAGCATATACTCTAAGAGATGGAGAAAAGGAAAAAAGGCAGGTCAAATTAATGGTTGCAGCAGTGCAGGCAAATACTGAGGAAAGGCCACAAGAAGGAAGAAGAGGTCGAGGTATGAGGGGTCGTGGGCAAGGGCGTCCATGCCTACAGGAGAGGCGCTTAGGCTGAAACCAGTGTGCCTTATGTCGCAAGGAGGGACACTGGAAGAACGAGTGTCCCACCAGGGGACCCATCCCCTTGATGGGAATGGAGGATAAGGACTAGGGGTGTCAGGGGAGACAGACTATCCCACCCCCGGAACCCCGAGTAAAAATGCGGGTGGGAAAGCTGGAAATGGACTTCTTGGTAGACTCAGGAGCAGCAAGGACAACTGTCAACCAACCCCTCAAGCTGCCTGTTGAAAATTCCTTAACTGTAATAGGCGCCATGGGGAAGGGAACCAAATGTTCGGTGTATGCCCCTGCTGAATGTGCCTTGGGAGATAGAAATATTTCTCATTGATTGGTTTACCTCCCCGATTGTCCAACCCCTTTACTGGGACGAGATTTGCTTTGCCGGTTGGAAGCCACCATGCATTTCACCCCAGATGAAATAACCCTCACTCTGCCTCCTGAGAATGCCTGGATGATGACCTTTAAACTTGAACCTCCAGCTATGCAAGCCCCTGAGTGGAAGCAATAGATAAATCAAGTATACTCACTGGTATGGGCAGTGGGGATCCCAGGGAAGGCTACCCATGTGACTCCTAGTACTGTCCAGCTCCTACCTGGAAAAAGCCCCGTGCAAATTCGGCAGTACCCGATCAATAGGGAAGCAAAAAGGGGGCTACAGGATATTACAGATAAGTTCTTAAAGTATGGTATACTTAAAGAATGCCAGTCAACCTGGAACACTCCCATTCTGCCAGTAAAGAAGCCCAATGGTACATACCGGTTGGTACAAGATTTGAGAGCGGTCAATGAGCGTGTTAGGACACTGCACCCTCTTGTTCCGAACCCCTCTACCCTGTTAGCTTCCATAGGGACACAATATACCCATTTCTCAGTCCTTGATTTAAAAGATGCCTTTTTCACCATTCCTGTTGACACACCTTCCCAAGAAATCTTTTCGTTTGAATGAAAGGGTAGCAACAGAGTAAAGAGGCAGCTTTGCGGGACAGTTTTGCCGCAAGGGTTTAAAAATTCACCCACCCTTTTCGGCCAAGCCCTGGCTAATGGTCTAAAGGAGTGGAGTAACAAAGAAGAAGTCCTCCTTTTACAATATGTCGATGATCTGTTAATTGCTGCCATAGGATCTGTTAATTGCTGCCAGTGTCTTAAAGCTACTGTGAGCCTTCTAAATTTTGTTGGACTCCGGGGATACCGAGTAGCTCAAAGTAAAGCTCAAATAGCACTCCCAGAGGTTCAATACTTAGGTTTCCATATAAGACAAGGGGAAAGGCAGCTCTCAAATGAAAGAAAAGAAGCCATCTGTCAGATTCCTCCACCGACTAACCGCAAGCAGCTTAGAGCATTCTGTGGCAGGTTTTTGTAGGATATGGATCCCAGAATTCGGACTGTGGACTAAGCCACTATATGAAGGTCTTAAGGGCACAGAACAAGATCCATTTCACTGGTCTACAGAGAAGGACATGGCATTCAAGGTCTTAAAGAGAAAATTAATGGAGGCTCCGGCCCTGGGTCTACCGGATCTCTTAAAGCCTTTTCAGCTTTATATACATGAAAGAAAGGGAGTGGCTTTAGGAGTATTAACTCAACTATTTGGCACCTGGAAGCGTCCTGTGGCTTATTTCTCTAAGCAACTTGACTAGGTAGCAAAAGGATGGCCAGCATGTCTACGAACAGTAGCAGCAACAGCCATAGTGGTCGAGGAGGCTGAGAAGTTAACTCTAGTGGGAATGGTGCAGGTATATACTCCTCATATGGTGCAGGCCATTTTAGATACCAAAGGAGGACTCTGGCTTACTCAGGCTAGGGTAGCTCGGTACCAAGCCAAGCTCCTGGAAAATCCTGAAGTCACCATACAGACCTGCTCTTCCCTAAATCCAGCCACTCTTTTACCTGGAACAGAAGAACAGGAACATGATTGTCTTGAAACTATAGATGCTCAGAATTCCAGCCCTCCTGATCTTAAGGACCAGCCCATCCTGAATGCGGACTATGAATGGTATACAGATGGGAGTAGCACAGTTGTTAATGGACAAAGGAGGGCAGGATATGCGGTTGCAACCCTTCATGATACCATGGAGGCAAATTCATTGCCCACTGGAACATCAGCCCAACTTGCAGAACTGGTAGCTCTAACTCGTGCACTCGAGCTGTCACAAGGAAAACGAATTAACATTTTCACCGATTCCAAGTATGCTTTTGGAGTGTTGCATGCACATGCAGGATTGTGGAAACAGAGGGGGATGCTAACAGCTCAGGGCTCCCAAGTTAAATATAGCCCTCAGATTCTCCGACTCTTGGCTGCAGTACAACTTCCCTCAGAGGTGGCGGTAATGCATTGCAAGGCTCATCAAAAGGAAGACCAGGATGTGGCAAAAGGAAACGCTCGAGCAGATAGAGAAGCCAAACAAGCTGCCACCTTAGAGCTGCCGCAAACTATGGAAGTCTCCATGCAAGCTCTCATCCCAGCAGTAGAAGACCTCCCAACCCCTCAGTATACGCATGAAGAACATAAACTAGCTAATAATCTGGACTTAAAGCAAAAGGATGGATGGTTTTACACCACTGACAACAAGGTGCTCCTTCCAAAGGCCCTTACCTGGCAGGTGTTAAAAACCCTGCACCAATCTACTCATGCAGGAAGAGAGGCTCTAGTCCAGTTAGCAGAAAAGTATTTTCTGGCCAATGGACTTCGACCTTTGGCATCCCAAATACAAGCAGATTGTTTTTCTGGCACACCAGACAATCCTAGATCTGGATGTCAAGAACAGCCAGCCACCTTGTCACCTACTCCAGGCCCAGGCTTGGTGTAGCAAATAGATTTTACTGAACTGCCCCGTACCCAAGGATTCTGGTACCTGCTTGTCTTAGTGGACCATTTTTTGGGATGGCCAGAGTAATTTCCATGCCGTAACTGTACTGCCAAGACAGTAGCCCTCAAGTTTGTTAAGGAAGTTATTCCTCGCTTTGGATTACCTTTGTGGATGGAATCAGACAATGAACCCCACTTTGTTTCACAAGTTGTTCAACATGTGGCTACCACCCTCTGCATCTCCTGGAAACTTCACACCCCCTGGCAACCCCAAGCCAGTGGAGTTGTGGAAGGAACAAACCAAACTCTCAAAAGACATCTTTCAAAAATCTGCCAGGAATATAGCTTAAAGTGGATTGAGGCATTACCTCTCTTTGCTCCATCTTCGTGCTCTTCCCCGGGGTAGGCTAGGGTTAAGTCCCTTTGAAATTTTGTTTGGGAAACCATGGCCAATAAATGGAATATCGGTACTGGCAGGAGAGTGGGTGATAGGGGATAAAATGTTATCTCAGTATATGTGCTCGTTGTCTGCTGTTCTTCTCTCTCTTCACAGGTTCACTAAGGATTCACAACCTATCTTGCTAGACGTGCCTGTCCACTCCCTGCAGCCTGGCGATTCGGTCCTCGTTCGCACCTGAAAGGACGAACCCCTACAGGACCAGTGGAAGGGACCACATACAGTCCTGCTAACATCCCATATGGCAGCTAAGGTTAAGGGACATAAGAATTAAATACACCATTCCCGACTCAAAGTAGTGAAGGATTCCCCGTCGTTGGATCAGTGGACTATCCAGCCTGCTGGTAACTCGGAAAATACTGACCTTGGACTTAAATTATTGTTTAAACGACACAAAGGTCAGAAAAAGGACAGTGTACCTATCTGAAGGGTGGTAAATTGTACAAATTTTATTAATTGTAACTTTAAATGCTAAATTCACAGTGTTTTGTTCCCTACCCTTTACCTCAGGGAAACGTTATGGGTTCAAGCCCTCGGTATAGTTTAGTACCATTTTCCCTTGGTAGGGCATTTTTCATACTCTTGGTTATGCTCTCTAATTAGGGCCCAGATGCATGCAGGGTGGGATCCTAACACTCCTGATTTAGCAACCAACACCTATGAGGCTCTAAAGGTTTCCTTTGCCCGAGAGTTTAATCTATCCAACTGCTGGATATGCTCTCAAATCCCTTACCATGCAGCAGGATTACCCTGGAGGGCAATCCCTAAGAATTGGTCTGATCATTGCCAATGGTGGTTTGCTTCTGGGGGAAACGAGTCTCGTTACACACATAATGTTCCTGGATTAGAACCCGGTTTGCCCAACCTGTTTAATAATTCCTCCCATGAACAACAGTATGCCTTAAGTAATGATTCTTGGCATCCTTTTGGCAATGCCTCACATTTCCCACAGCCTATCAGGTTGCGTTTGGTTCCATCAGGGCTCCTCTGTTTTCAGCAGTCTGTGACAGCAAATCATACTTGGTTTGCTGGTAACAGTACTTGTCAGTATTATGTGTCCTCTGTGGCCAATGTTTCTATTCCTCTCTTCAATGCCTCAGGTCAGGACACTGGAGAAGGGTTCCTATATTTCTCTGCTAATAGTTCTCTCATGATTCAGCAGGAATTTAATGGTATGGTGGCTAATGGCCAATCCTTTTATATCTGTGGTAAATTTGCCTATAAGTGGTTACCCCATCATTGGCATGGAAGTTGCTATGAAGAATTCCTTGCTGCTCCCCTTCGCGTTTTAGACCAACCTCCACCTGGTCATCCCAGACAGCACAGATCTCTGTGGGCTACCCCAGAGCCGATTAAAGAAGGAGATAGGTTAGGTATGATCCTCCTTCCATCCTATGGGGTAGGACGAATGGCTCAACTCTGCTGTAGACTTTCAGTATTCTTAACCCAGTTTGCTAATGAAACCTTAGCCATAGAGAAAAGCTTCAGTTCTGAACTCTACCAACTTAGACTTTTAGCTCTGCAGAATCGACAAGCTCTAGACTAGTCTTGGCCTCTCAAGGTGGAGTTTGTGCCCTTATTGGGGATGAATGTTGTACCTATGTCCCAGATAACTCCGTGGACATTAATAAACACATACTATCTGCTGAACAAGCTTTTAGTCAGTGGAAGGCTCAAGAACAAGCTCCTTCCCTTTTTGAATCCCTCTTCAATTGGTTACCTAACCTTGGTGGGGTAGGTTCAGAATTAATCCGCCTTTTAATAATAGGGGTGGTGTTATGTTTACTTGTTCTACTGTTACTTGCCTGTTGTAAGGTTATCATGGGAAAGGTTTGTTCTACAACATCTGTCACACTTACGCTGATGGCTGGCCACCCTCAGCATTCCCCAGACCCAGATTTAAACCAAGTGCTGTCATGATTTTATGAGAAGACTCAGGCAGGAGCTTTTTGAGTATTCTCAAAGGAGGGATTTTTGGGGACGCACTTGGTATAACCCAGATAATTCAGGAGAATGGAAGGCCATGAGAGCCGATGAAGTCCTCTTGTTCTGAGCCATAGTGCACCAGCTCCTCCATTTTGAGTTTTACTCCTCCGTGTTTGACCTCAGGTTGCCCTTGTTGGGAGGGGCTACTCCTACTCCCTCAGTTGCTGGGTAGATTTAACCTTTGGGCGGGAAACTTAACTTTTACTAGGCAGACTTGGCCTTGGGTGGGGACTGTGTGAGTGATAGATCATGTTATAACATGTATCAGTTTTGGTTCCAGTATAAATAGTTAGGTTAGCTGTTTGTTTGGCGTGCTTGATCTGAGTCCTGTGTGGCTCCAGGCATCTTATTTGAGCTCAAATAAAGTTTGGTTACTTCTCCACCCTGGTGTGTTCTATTGGTTGCGAAGCACACCGGGCAACGGATCCAACCGTTGCCACCCTCGGGCACTCTGTTCCGGCAACAGTAGGAAAGGGAAAGGTTAGGAATAGCCTAGATACAGAGACTTAAACACTTACAGTTCACGGTGAGTGATAGCGGTAAATGTTTGGCCCCTGGAGACACTCCAATCAAGAGTCAAGCTCTTCAGGGCTAGTGCCTGGGGTGCCCTTAGGGTGATCAGACAGCAAATGTGAAAAATTGGGACGGGGGTCGGGTGGGTGTAATAGGAGCCTATATAAGAAAAAGACCCCAAAAATCGGGACTGTCCCTATAAAATCAGGACATCTGGTTCCCTAGGTGCCCTCTTCAGTCCAGTCACTATTCAAACAGGAGCTTGTGGGTTTCCAAGCCAGGCTCAGTTAGTCTCTCTCTTTAGGGTCTCTGCACTGGCTCCCAGAACTCAATAGGTGCTGCAGCTTCCCCATATCTCACACTGACCTGCATGCAGCTGTGATGTCTCTCACTCAGAGCCTGTTCCACACAGAGATCTGCATCCTTTCTGGTCTCCAGCTTCTTTCCAGCCCCTGGCTTGCCAGGCAGCTGCTGCTTCACCTTCCCTGCAGCTCCTCACTTGCCATACAGCCACTGTCTTCAAATGGACCCTGGCTACTTCTTGGTTCAGGACCTTTCCCTTTACCAGACAAGGGGAAAGGAAGCGCAGTGGGGAAGTTGGGGAGTTGTAGTCCCCTGCTTTGCTGAGCCATCACAATTCCATCATCATGCCAGTGCATGAGTATTTTGCACTCCGCTTATTCCCCTTTCTCAGTGGTAGTGGCCTTGCCATACTCTAGAAATAAAAATGCATTTTACTTACTTGTGGACTTTTACTGAAGAACACCTACATTTTTATAACAATTGACACTTGTTAAGGAGCCCAGATGCAAAAGGTGCATAAAGATCAAAGTCATGATTGCATCTGGTCCTGCATGAGTAGATAAAAGACAGACTCTGAACACCCATTTAGGGGCCAGGCACAGTGAGTTTTATGTGCCTTTCTGAGTGCAAAGACTTTAGAAACACTATTGGCAGCAGCAGCAATAGCCTCAAAGACTGTGGAGAAGGGTCTGGTCATGGCCTTGCCTTCCAACACTCTGACAGAGCTGACCAGGTGTAAAGAAGAGTACATGATGCATCTTCAAGATAACTCCAGCTTACACCATTTAGGAATTGTGCCTGAATTCTGAGGAGCTAAGCAAAGAGGAGAAGAAAAATTTCCATCATTCACATTCATGAACACACTCTAGATTGGAGTGTGGCTCACCCAACACACCGCTCCAAGGAACTTCAACACAATTGTTCACAACCTTTATTTTTAGTCTTTCCTATGGACCTCACCCCTGCACTACCTGCGCCCCTCATGAATATTAAAGAATTAATCCTTTAACCCTTTGAAAGTAGGGAAAATTATCCCCATTTTACAGGCTGGCAATTGAGGCACTGCAAGATAAAGTGACTTGCCCAAAGTTACAAAGGAAGTTTGTGGCAAATCTGGAAAGAGAACCCAGATGACTCTGAGTCAGTCTGATGCCATAATCACAAGACCATCCTCCCTCAAGGGGTACATCTACATGGGGATAAAAACCCATGCCTGGTCTCAGTCAGCTAACTCAGTGTCATGGGGGCTCAGGGGCTGAAAAATTGCTCTGTAGACATTCAGACTGCAGCTTTAGCTCTGGCACCCTGAGAGAGTGCAGGATCTTAGAGCTGGAGTTGCAGCCCAAGACCAAATATCTACTCTGCAATTAACCCCTTATTCTGAGATCCACAAATCCGAGTCACCTGGCACGGGCCAGTCATGGGTTTAATTGCATTGTAGACATGCCCTTTGAGACTCTCATTCAGCAAAACATGTGCTTAACTTTAAACGCCTGTTGAAGCCAAGGGGATTTAAGCACATGTTTAAGTGATTAGCTGAATTATTCAGCCCTGAGTTTGGGCTATTAGATATAAATAATCAATATCAAATATTGGCCACAACAGTCTAAAGAGACTGGATATTAAACTTGTTTCCACAGCTCTACTAGTTAAACATAATTCTGAGTTAACTTGAAAGAAAAAAAAATAAGGCCCCTTCCAACCCCAACATGCAACCTCCTCTCCACTAACAAAAACCCAACCAACATACAGGAATTAGTCAAAATATTCTCTTATACAGGGATCTGAGGAGCCAACAGCAAATGTTTTGCTTCAGGGGGTTCCAACCATGTTTTCAAAGCATAATTTAATATCTATTGAGATTTCTCTCTTTGTGAATATGAGCTATGGGTATGTAAAAGCACATTTTCTCTGAACAATGTACAGAGTAGGAAGCAGTAATTACTTTAATGCTAAGTTTTGCAACTCAAATGCTGTTGTGATTTGTATCCTTTACAATTTTGCCATAAGATGACTTGAGACATCTGTCTGCATTATAGCCGGACAGAGCAAAAAATAAGCAGGAAAAATGAAAAATTGTCAACATAGTCTGTTGCCACCAAATAGCATTACTAGTTTATCAAATTACAGTTGGTTACCATTTCCCCTCAAATCAGTGTGCAAGCTTGCAGGAATAATACTGCAAAAGGAAAAACTGTCAATAACTCCACTAAAGCACCTAGCACTCTTATTTAGTTTTCTACAAGTCATTTTTGATGTGCTAAACCAACACCAATGTTTGTTTAAAAAAAAAAAGGGCAACATTGCAAAGCTTGTACTAACATGTTTACTACTAAACCTAAGCATGATGCAGTTTGTGTAGGGGTAAGTTTGGGCTTGGAAAAAGCAATTTTCTCTAAGTTTGCACTGCAACTGATAACAAATGCTAAACACATTGAAGGTGAAAAACAAGGATCTCTGGGGAGTTTTGAGAAAGCAATTAATATACTGACTAAATTAATTAATAAGCACATTCTTAAGCTACCCAGGAAGAAAACAGACAGCCTCAAGCACTCAGAGAAAGTTCTTAGAGCAATATGTAGGCCTAGCAGAAAGAGAGTCCACTGATAAAGAGATGAAAACTTTAGAAAAGTCCTGTCATGATTCATTTGACATCAGAAAAAGATTAAGAATATTTGTTGTCAACTCAAACCTCACAAAATCATAGAAATTAGATATGGAAAAAAGCATACTGGGTCATGCAGTCCTCCACCCTCCTGCTACATGTTGTTTCCCACAGTATGTTTGCTGTTGCTTTGATCAGTCTAGTATTAAGTGTGCTCATAGATGTGGTTTCTGGCACCTCTCTTGGGAGAATATAATTAAAGACCTGATTCTGTAATGAAATAGCAGGAACAAAGTCTCATTGATGTCAGTGGGATTCCATATGGGTACAGGTATCCATGGAGGCACATCTATCTGGAGAATGAGGACTTAATACATCACAGAGTAAGGCAGTTTTTCCTGATATTCAACCTAAATTGTCATTTTCTTAATTTCACTCAGTTATTTCTAATTATATAGTCTTGTACTACCATAAGTAATTACTCTCCACCCTTGGTATTTATCCCCTTCATATAATAATAGACCGGGGTGACCAAACTGTGGTTCATGAGCTGTATGCAGTTCTTTTGCAGTTAAAGTGTGGCTCCAGGAACTCTCCACACCCACCATTCTCCCCCTAGCAGACTGGGGATGGAGCTCAGGGCTTCTGCCCTGCAGTGGGATGGTGGGGCTAGGGACTTCTGCCAGAGACAACTGCTGCCTGTGAGAGTGGGGGAGGGGCATAATGTAAAGGTTCAGCCCTTCCAACAGCTTAAGTGACCAGACGTCCTGATAAAATCGGGACTGTCCAATTTTGATGAGTTTGTCCTGCCGTCCCAATATTTTCCCCTTAACATCTGGTCACTCTACAACAGCTTGAGTCACATGCCCCCAGGCACACACACCCCTTTCCTTCAGCAGCCCCTCCCTTCAGCTCCCAGGTGTTAGCTCTTGTTTGGCATTGGCAAACAGAGAGGAGGGGTCTCTGCGTTAGCTCCTTGGGGAGAGGCAGCTGCAAAAGTAGCTGAAGCCCCAAGCCCTGGCAAGTATGCCCCAGCTCTCTAACTTCTGAAGAATGTCATATGCATAGGGCCCTACCAAATTCACGGTCCGTTTTGGTCAATTTCACAGTCATAGAATTTTAGAAATCACAAATTTCATGGTTTCAGATATTTAAATTTGAAATTTTACAGTGTTGTAATTGTAGGGGTCCTGACCCAAAAGGGAGGTGGGGGGGTTGGTGTCACAAGGTTATTGTAGGGAGGCTTGTGATACTGCTACCCTTACTTCTGTGCAGCAGCAGCTGCTGCTGCTGGCAGTGGTGCTGCCTTCACAGCTGAGCAGATGGAGAGTGGCAGCTGCTGGCCAAGAGCCCGCTCTGAAGGCAGAGCTGCCGCCAGCAGCACCACAGAAGTAAGGACAGCATGGTTTGGTATTGCCACCTTTACTTCTGCAGAGCTGGGTGCCTGGCCAACAGCTGCCACTCTGTGACTGCCCAGCTCTGAAGGCAGCACAGAAGTGTGGCAATACTGCAACCTCCCTATAATAACCTTGTGAGCCCACAACCCCCTTTTTTGTCAGGACCCCCGATTTGAGAAACCTGGTCTCCCCCATGAAATCTGTATAGCATGGGGTAAAAGCACACAAGAGACAAGATTTCACAGTCTGTGATGCATTCTTCATGGCCATGTATTTGGTAGAGCTCTACATATATGGCTTGGAGAGTCAATAAGTTTTGCTACCTCTGTTATGTAGCAATTTATCCAGGCGCTCTCTCTTTAGTTCTTTTAATCCTTCCTCGAGTAATATAATGTAGGTTCTTAGCCCCAGTTAGATTACTGAAAATATACAGTTCTGTACCAAAATAGCTGTTGGTAAAACTGTGGAGAGAGGGTAGGAAGGTGAGGAGAGGGAAAATGTAAAAATCCAAAAGCTCAGGAAACAAATTTCCTAGTATATTACAAAAATTACTGTGATGATTTTCCCTTGTAATCAATACAAGAAGCAAAAGTAGCTCCTAATAAAGTGATGCATCAGCTTGAAGTTAGCATCTCAATTCCTTGTAGCTGTTTACAGTTGGACAGATGAAAAATGGAAGAAGGAAGAGCAACCTCCTGCTTCCTGTTGGATAAGATTATAGGACACTCAGAGTTGAAAAATTAATCTACGACAATAAAACATTTTACCCTATCTTGAAAGTACAATATGACACCCACTGAAATTAAAAAGGTAATATTTAAAATTGATAAAGGATTTTAAAAAGTCAGAAGGCATAATTAAGCTATGGAATAAATTATGCCAAGATTTTATCCAAGCTGTTCTGAATTACCAATTGTGAATGAATTGTCCAACAAACATAGCCCTTCTTCTATTTGTGAATAATTTGCAAAACAAGCTTGGTTTCTACAAAAATATTTATGATTTGGAGTTATTCACCCATTAGTTAACACAAACAATTTTCAGTCTATGGGATGTTCACAAGCTGTTCCCTTCAACTATTTATTTGGTTATTCGTAGTATGTGACTGGTTGCCTCAGCCACATGGTTTTGTTTTGGCTCACTAATTGGAGGACACTTTTTAAAAATAGGAGGGTAGGAAAATGACAAACAGGAAATAAATAGTAAATAATGAAGACCATGTGTGAGTATGGATATTCTTATGAAGAGTTGTTCCTCAAATATTTATGTGTATGAACAACCTGCTTGTGGGAGCATTTCATAGAATCGTAGGACTGGAAGGGACCTCCAGAGGTTATCAGTTCCAGTCCCCTGCACTCATGGCAGGACTAAGTATTATCTAAACCATCCCTGACAGGTGTTTGTCTAACTGTCTCTTAAAAATCTCCAATGATGGGGATGACACAGCCTCCTTAGGCAGTTTATTCCAGTGCTTAACAACCCTGACAGGAAGGTTTTCTTAATGTCGAACCTAAACCACCCTCACTGCAATTTTAGCCCATTGCTTCTTCTCCTATCTTCAGAGAGTAAGACAAGCAAGTTTTCTCCCTCCTCCTTGTAACCACCTTTTATGTCCCTGAAAACTGTATGTCCCCACTCAGTTTTCATTTCTCCAGAAGAAACAAATCCAAGATTTTTTCCAATCTTTGCTCATAGGTCATGTTTTCTAGACCTTTAATCCGTTTTGTTACTCTTCTCCAGTCTGGCTCCAGTTTGTCCACATCATTCCTGAAACATGCCCAGAAATGAACACAATACTCCGGTTGAGACCTAATCAGCACAGAATACAGCATAAGAATTACTTCTTGTAACTTGCTTACAACACTCCTGATAATGTATATTAGTGAATATCTGGTCCTGCTCAGAATTAAAACACATACGTTCACAAACTTTGTTTTGTAGTATTCAACCTACTTAAGCTCTTCTGCTCAATAATACTCTTTAGGTATTTAGATATAACAGTTCTGGGTGCCACTGTAATAACTGGATGGATGAAGATCTGAAAAGGATTAGACATCTGTATGAATATCATCCAGTTAAGTATCATAAAAAATTATAAAGGCCCTTAAACTCCAGATTCCAGAATATATGTCAGCTATCAACTGCCTTGGATTAGGAAGAAATTTACCCTATAGTCAGGTTATTTCATACTGTCCATTAGGGAGGATTACACCTTCCTCTGACTGGCCAGTGTAGATGGGCCATTGTTCTGTTTTGATATGGCAATTTGTGTTCCTATATTTATTCCAAGCTGTTCTTCTTAGCATATGTACAACATGCCTCAGGTATCAGAGTGGTAGCCGTGTTAGTCTGGATCTGTAAAAGCAGCAAAGACTCCTGTGGCACCTTCTAGACTAACAGACCTATTGGAACATGAGCTTTCGTAGGTGAACACGCACTTGGTCGGATGCTTAGTCTATAAGATGGCACAGGACTCTCTGCTGCTTTTAACATGCCTCAGATGTCATGTGACCAGGATTCATCACCAGATTTGGTCTGCTGGTTGGATTATTATCTTGCCCATCTTGGGCCAGGTACTGATGTGGAGTGCGATGTGAATGCTGATCCATGCCCTCCTCCAAGCTGTTTAGATAGTGGATATGATAATCTTGCACACAAATCCCTGATTCACACTTCTACGTGGCTAGGTAGGCATCCATCTAAATTGCATCTGTAAACGTATTCAAATAAACATGTTGTAGTTCACATGCATGATGCCTACAAACTCACTGGAAATCAAGCCCTTAGATTGTAAACCTCTTAGATCAGTGATTATTTCTCCCTCAATGTTTTGACAGCACTGTATCTAATGACAAATAATAAATAATAATGACAAGAATCAAACTATTTAGATGCCCATTTTTCAGTTTAAGTACTTAATTCCGTGTTTAACTTTCATCTAGATGCCTAAGTGATCATTCAGAGCAAGCAGGTGAGCACAAAACTTCTTGGTGTGGCCAAAGGTGTAGATAAGCAATAGGTTCAGGTGATCTTAAAATCAGCTTCCTTCTAGCTTCTGATTCTGCAGTTCAGCTATCAGTAGGCTAGAAGCCTAAAAGGTGAAAATGAGCCTGAGTGACCAGGAGTGGGACAGACAGGTAAAAGGGCAAGTCTGATGATAGTGAGAATTGGACAGGGGTAGTTAAATATGGACTAAGGCAGCTAGAGAGGGAAGGTTTGAGAGGCTGCATGGTGGCTTGCTTTGGAACAGAGGGGACTGCTTTTTAATCTGAGGTATTACATATGAAAAATACATGAATGCACCCTAAAGATAAACTTGCATGCACAAAATTTGGGGAAACACAGTTCTCATAGTAATATTGTTTCACTTTAGCAGCTGTAAAATGACTATGATATCTTCTTTGTAAAGAACTTTGAGAGACTGATTAAAAGTGCTATATAAAAAAGTTAGGTATAATTAACCTATTAATTAGTAAGACTTTGCCTTTAATCCTGATAGCAACCCAGGGGCTTCTGTTGAGAAGACATTTCTCACCCGCCCCACATCCTAGTAAGTGGATAGTGTAAATCGTTTAAGGACACACTTCCCCATAGACCATGGGCACAGCTATCCATGCAGGTCCAACGGTGACAGAAAATGCTGAATAGTAATAGACTGAGTTTAACACTATAGAAAGTCAGTTCAGTTTGGATGCTTAACCAGATTTTATCTGAACTATGCATACCTCTTGGGCCTGCAAACTAGAGCTGGAAATCTGCTGAGAATAGACTTTCTGGTTACTTCCGTCTCCCAACTGCAATGAAAATACCCAGAGAACAGTTTATTTATTTTGGGTGGGAGGTAAGGGGGCATGTTTTGGCACCTCTAGTCTGGCTGGGAAACAATAAGTATATTGGCACATGTATGTTACATGAAAACATTTTTTCTGGTGTTTAATATCCTGAGTTAAGAAACAGTTTCTACTTTAATACAAGTATTCATAAGGGCTTTTGTCAGATGAAGAATCATGAAATCTGGTTATCAGATTTAATGATTTTGAAATGTTGGCTGTTCATTAGCTCCAGATATTAGAATACCCAGAAAAAAACCAAAAGGAAAATACGAGTAGACTTATTATGCACTGAGTACGATGGGCGTGCAATGTGGCTTTTCTGGTTGGAAGCACAAATAATATTCACAAGCCATTTATTTTAAGGAACCATCAGCATTATGGAAATTGTTCTACTGTTAATCAGAGCTCCAAAAAGTGAAGAAAACACTATTTTGGACATGCAATCCATGTTTTGTCATTAAAATCCTACGGTACCATCCAGAATATTTTATATGGATTTTTCCTCTGGTGCCTTTGCTCACTTAATATAAGACAACTTAAAAACATAATTTTAATAGGTGTGCTACTTGACAAATTCAGTCAAAGGACATTGCTTCAAGAAGGAAAAACAAAAACAAATGAACATGTAAATTAGCCTGTTATCCTAAACATGCATGTCAAAACAAGTACAGACAATGGATTGCGCTATGAAGTTAATAGATAAGGCCACATTTTCAAAAATAGTGTTTAACTTGCACCTGGACTCTCACATAGAAATCGTGCTCACAACCCGTTTAACTGTTTGCACTCATCCTCTGATTCTGTAGATATAACTTAAGCCTCTTAAAAAAATTTGGTCCAAAAATGTTCTTTATTTCATCTTGCAATTTCAGTGTGTTTCTTTAATATTTTGGGACTGAGTAATCTCCCTCTGGTGGCTAATTTGATACTTAGAAATCTCTCATGTTGCTGATGACTAAATCATCAAGTAGACAAAGGACTGTGTTCTGCTAACATTAACACTGTTCTATATCGGAAGTTACTCCATTTAAAAGAAGTTGCTCTTGATTTAGTTTGAACAACAGGCAAATCTGAGCCAGTGTGTGAGATCTTTGTACAAAATACTATAAGCGTGAATAGTGCTGAGCTAGTATCTTTCTAAAAATCCTGTTGCTGATGTGGATGGATGTATTCTCACCACTTATCTACTTGGAAAAAAAAAATCAGAGGAGAGGGTAGGGAAGGACCCATAGTCCAACTCCTGTGCACCAGCCAGTGTTGATGCCTGAATCCCCATGTGCGGTGAAAGAACAACTTGTGCTGCATTTTCTTAAACCACCAACAGTAGTTCTTCCTGCACTGCCACATACTACAGGCTCCACTGCAATGTAAAATTGACTAATTATTGTCCAAGGCTAAATTCTGTCAGGAGTGTCATGTATACTACAAACAAACAAACAAACAAACAAACAAACAAACAAACAAACAAACAAACAAAAAAATCATCAACGTTGCTGTCCATCAAGTAATTAGCAGAATCAGAATCTACCAAAATTAAAATGTCCCATGTGGTCCACCCAAAAGCATGAGGAGTAGGAAAAAGGAGTGAAGCTTGAGAATATTGTGCCAAGAGTGTTGAATGAAATCCAGTGTACATGACTCCTCAGTGACAGGCCCTGCAAAGTCCTATTCTCACAGTCCCCAAGCAAACCTTTCCACTTCATATGGAGTAAATACCTTAATGTGCATCTAGATATACACATCTACTACTCTGGGGTGTTCCTTGGAGTTGAGTAAAAATGGCTGCATATCTTTGCATACAGCAAATCAACTTGTCAGTCAGAATTTGGCCAAATAACAATGCTACTCACAGTATTTATTTCCTCCCCCCACCAGCTCTTCAGGCATCCAGGATTCTTTTCTCCCCATAAAAGAAAGCCAAAAGAAATTTCAGACATGAACATAACCTCCTGCCAATCTAAAAAACCCCAAAACAACCAATAGTTGTAAAAATGTGTGCTAATCTTCACCTTGTTATTTCTGGCACAGGGGTTGTGACACTTTCACAGGGTGGAACTCATTTTAGTACACAGGTCGTTTCATGGACCTTGTATTTGTGATTGCATAATTGCAAAACATCCCTATGACAAGTACAGCAACTGCTTACACAGAAAAGTGACATTAGGAAAGTTATTAATGCATTTGCTGGTTTGAATACAACTTAGAAGCGGGAGATACAAAGGAAGACTCAGCACCATCTGGCTAGTCTGCTTTCCCCAGACTCCCAGCAAATGCTCTATAGACCAGGGGCAAGCTGGAGAAATACTATTCTCAAATCAGAAAGTTATACAGCTGAGTTAAGAATACAGGATGAATCCTGGTTCCATCGAAGTCACTGAGAGTTTTGCCATTGGCTTAAAGAAGGCCAAAATTTCACTTATACTCTTTAACCTAAGCCACAGACTTCCTTGCTTTTATGAGTTTCTGGATTGTAATCTTGATTTGAATCATTAAATCCACATAACTAGTTAGGTAATTGCATGATCTTACTACTATTACCCTCCTGTGAGAGAGTGTCAGCACAATGGTGCCCCTCCTGGCCAAGCAGGACATGGCTTCAGGTCAGCAGCTCTCTGTCTATCTATCCTTGGTGCTCAGGAATCTGAACCCCTCTCTATTCTCAAGTCCATCAGGTATTAGGGGATCCCACATCTCCCCACTCCACTGGGTTCCTGCTCAGGCCAGGTCCCCAAGCTAGACAAGCAGCATCATGGTTCACCAACTCTGACAGTGCCTTGAGCTCCTTCCTACCTTCCTCTGGACTCTGCAGGCTCTCAAGCCTGTACATCCATTTGTCCCTTTCAGGGGTGTTGTCCCTGGGTGGCTCGTTAGCAGTTTGCTGACAAGCACTCCTTTCTCCAGCCTACTTACTCCTCTGGTAGCTGCCCCACCCAGTTGCTTCCCAGCCTATCCCACCAGCTGCTGGGAGGCTGCCAATCAGCAGTGGCCAGCTGTGCCTGTATTAACCCTTCAGTTGCTGAGCCAGCATGGGATATATATATATATATATCTCCAATGATGCCTCCTTCTCTCTCCCCTCCTACTACTTTGTTATACACACGTTATGTCTTGTCTGACACAGAACTCTACAGGACAGGAGCTTTGTCTTCCTCTTTATTTGTACAGCACTCAGGACAATGGAGGCTCTCATCATATCCAGCAACTGAAGTTGCAGACCAGTGCAACATGGCCAAGCCCCTCCTAGCAGGTTGCTGGATGCCATTTTGTTCTCCCTAGCCCCTGTGCAGTTCCCACAGGCAAAACACTTTTTCTCAGACTGTGGGACCAAGATTTGGCCATAAACCAAGGTGTACACAGCAGACGTACTCTGAACGCTTGGAAACATTTTTTGTTGATATCTATATTTCATTGACTTATGAAAAGCACTTATCAAAAAGGCATAGAAATCAGCTTGTTTTTTTCCTTACCTCATATAGCTTTCATGAGAAAGGTGATTAGCGATCCAGGCTTGTTGTAAAACAGATTTGTTGTATTTGGCATCTATTGCCACTGAGTGGTACCAGGGTGTCTGGATCTGTTGTTTTTCCTCCTTCATCCACACGCCACTTTTTTTTTTCAAGCTTTATTTATATCTGAAGAAATCAGTCACAAGAGGATTTTAAAAAAAGGGAAACATCCAATGAAAACAATTGTTCCAATTCTTGTTGAACAGAATATCAGTCCCAAAACACAACTAAAATCCCTCAGATCACTTTGTCACAATGCAAATCCTATGATTTTTTATACTATATTTTTTAAAGATTTCTTTTGAACTTCCTCTATGTCTTTCTCACTTGTTCAACATGATCAGCCATTGTTACCAGGCATGTATGTCTGCTTGTTATGGCAGTTTTTTGCCTTATTACTTGTTTTCCACTTAACAAAAACCAAAACGTTGATCAGATACTATTTTCAGAAGATGTGATCTTTGGCTTTTTAAATATTCTGCTTTTAGGAACAGACTAGGATGACCATTTCAATAGAGGGATAAAAGCCGTATTTAGATGATAAGCTCTTTGAGGCAGGGCTTGTCTTTTTGTTCTGTGAATGTACACTGCCTAGCACAGTGGGATCCTAATCTTTGACTGGATCTCCAGTGTGCTACAGTATTACTATTACTAAGAATAATATCACACACACACACATTCACACATTCACACACACACCCCTTGAGTTCACAGAGTCTGGGAGAAAATGGTGCACTCCCCACTGCTGCTTTCCAGCTTCTTTCTGTCTCCTCTCAACAGTTTCCTAATCTTTTTCTCTTCTTCTTGCTGTTTTCCAGCTGCTTCCTCTTTGCTCTGTTATTTTTTAGTTTCTTTACCTCTCACTTGATTTCCCTTATTATCTTCTCAGGTGATGGTCCAAGAGTCTCAGATGAAATGGTTGGCTATAGAAAAAACAACAGCAACAATAGGATCATGCCATCCAAGCTGCTCTTGCCTTCTGCTGGTCCTCTTACAGCTACCTGCATCTGCCTTTGTACAATCAACACTGTACTCTCTCTCTCTAGTCCCAGCACAGACCTGATCACAGCAGCACTCAAGGGCCCTGCTTACAGCTAGGCCAAAAGCAACACTGGTGGTCCCACCTCATAGTTACTCTGCATATAGAGCTGATGCGCTAGAAAGAGTCTCCCAGGAAAAAACTTGCATAATTACCTGTGAAGGTGCTCAGATACCAAGGTAATGAGAACAATGTAAATGCAGAGAGATATATTTCATAAATGCAGGAAATGACTTTTTGGCTGTACATTTTTTACATAAATTACAGTTACCTCAAGGAGTAGAATACATTTTGTCACCTCCAAGACCAACTACTACAGGCCATTCATGCATCATCTACATCCGGTAACTCTGCAGAAGCTTGAATCTGATTGAAGCAATATAGGTGGGAACCTATGAAACTTTTCACCATCAGTTTCCAGCCCTCCCTCTTTGTGAGATTTCTTTCTTCCCTATCCTCTTTTGGCTACCGTAGTTTTACCTGGTTCTTTCTGCATCTAATACTGTAGTCGTATTAGGGACCAGCTGGAAGAGCTAATGATAACCTCTGCCCCTGCTGACCTGCCGTTCTTTCCAATACTGCTCTGGAATGGTCCCTGAGGCTACCAGCTGAATAGCAAAACTCAGGTTTATAAATCATGATTTTAAAAAGTAGGAAAAAGGATGGGCACAAAGGGGAAATGTTGAACACATGCTCATTTATAATATAACTCATAACAAAAGCTCAGGCATTATCTCTCCATTTGTAAGAATAAAATTTAAAATGAAGGAGAGGAACTGTATTTCTGAATGCAGGTGTCTGATGGAAAGGGTCTGATTCCTGGTCTTGGAAACGGAGAATAAGAGAGAGCTCAATGAACATATAACAACTCCTGGCATAGGGGGGTCAATGGGACAAAGCCTAATGGATAGATAAGCCTTATGCTTCTGCAAAGGTGCAAAGATCTACGTTAACCTGACCTACCCTGAGAACAATCTGGCTGGCCCAGTAAGGTGCTCAGACTGGCGCAGCCACTCCGCAGTCAGAACCCATGGAAATCGAAAGGGGACTCGGAGCTGATGTAAGTGGTCCTGCATTTCCCCGTGCAGAAAAAGTGAAGCCTACAGCAGTCTGAGGCCTGCAGTAGCTCCTGCAGAACCCCACCTGACAACAGACCAAAGAGCCAGGGTGGGGCTCACTAAAAGCCCCTACAAAAGAGGTCCTTGGTGGAGAGATTGGAAGAGACTATGGGCCTTCTACATTCCTCCAGGCCAAAAATTCGTGTGAGGTGTATGGCTTCAGGCAGATTGGGTCCCATCATCCCTAAGTGACAGTTCTGTTTTGAAGTTGTAAGCCAACTGATGCTGGGGAGCAGCTCTCTCTACTCCTTCTCTGTCTCTCCACAACATTCTTCTCTATCAGCTCCATTCCACTATCATGTCTGGTGGGGAAAGGGGAAGGAGAGGAGTCTTTGACACTACCAATGGGATGGGAGGTGGGCTAGATGGCCAGAGAGCAGCTCTGTGTCCATAGATAATGGAGTCTTCTCCGTCAGGACCACTGTATGGGCATGGTTATGGCCTAGAGCATGGAATTGTAGCCACAATACACAACAATGGTGTACGCTCATTAGATTTAGTCCATCGATATTAGAGGTAGAAAAGATATATTAGAACAAATATTAAATCTCCATGCCATTGGACTTGATGTGAGAATGTATAAACTGGATATTCTTCACATTACACAGTTAGTTATTGTTTCTGAGAACATGTTAATTGATGGTCTAAAGCTATGAAAAATAACATTGCATTATAGTTCCCAGAGAAATGGCTGAGGTTATTATTGTACAAAAGAGAAAGTCTGTGTAATCCTAAGATTATGTAATATTTGGCTTCTAGAAGCTGATTTCCCTCAGCTATGTTCTATATTTTCCCAGTAATTTGGATTTAATTTTCCAGCACTTTTAAGTATGACATCCATTTGTATGGCTTCAATAGTTGTTGTGATAAACAGCCATTAACAGCTGTTCTGTTTTATCCCTCACCTGAAAGCTGGAAGGACTCTTTCTGAACAGCCTGGATCCTTGACCACAGGGGAACCAAGGAGAACCTTGATGGTGATAAAAAATAATGAAGCCTGTGTTCATTCTCTCTTACAAGACCATCATAAGATGACAAAGACTGCTGCTTACTGTTACTGTTTAGCAGCACACCAGATGCCTGGGAGCAAAGGTGAAAAAACAGTGCTGTTATGATTTGAAGACATACACAACTCTCTTTTTACCTCACCTGCATTTACATTATGTGGTTTTAATCTGGCTAGTGTAATACTGGCTATAAGCTTCTCCTGTCTGTGAGAAATATGTTCATTGAATGAACACACAAGATTTTTACAGCCACTGAAGATTGGAATATTACACTACCATTTCACCGGTGAAGCAGCTAGTTCTGAAACCCACAAGAGGAGAGACAATTCTTGATTTAGTCCTAAGAGGAGCACAGGCTCTGGTCCAAAAGGTGCATATAGCAGGACTGCTTGGTAATAATGACCATAATATAATTACATTTAACATCCCTGTGGCGGGGAAAACACCACAGCAGCCCAACACTGTAGCATTTAATTTCAGAAAGGGGAACTACACAAAATAAAAAATGAGGAGGTTAGTTAAACAGAAATTAAAAGATACAGTGCCAAAAGTGAAATCCCTTCAAGCTTTCTCAAGTGGTAACAGCCAATTTAGACCCCATCATTTTTATGTATAGTTGGGATTATGTTTTCCAATGTGCATTACTTTGCATTTATCAACACTGAATTTCATCTGTTATTTTGTTGCCCAGTCACCTAGTTTTGAGAAATCCTTTTATTATTATCACTCGAGAAAGAGATCTTGGAGTCATTGTGGATAGTTCTCTGAAAACATCCACTCAATGTGCAGCGGCAGTCTAAAAAAAGCAAACAAAATGTTGGGAATCATTAAGAATTGGATAGGTAAAGACAGAAAATATCATATTGCCTCTATATAAATCCATAGTACACTCACATCTTGAACACTGCATGCAGATGTGGTCACCCCATCTCAAAAAAAATATATTGGAATTGGAAAATGTTCAGAAAAGGGCAACAAAACTAAAACAGCTGCCCTATGAGGAGAGATTAATAACACTGGGACTTTTCAGCTTGGAAAAGAGACAACTAAGGGGGGGATATGATAGAGGTCTATAAAATCATGACTGGTGTGGAGAAAGGAAATAAGGAAGTGTTATTTACTCCTTCTCATAGCACAAAAACTAATGAAATGACTAGGCATTAGGTTTAAAACAAAGAAAAGGAAGTATTTTTTCACACAATGCACAGTCAACCTGTGGAACGCCTTGCCAGAAGATGTAGTGAAGGCCAAGACTATAAAAAGGTTCAAAAAAGAACTAGATAAGTTCATGGAGGATAGGTCCATCAATGGCTATTAGCCAAGATGGACAGGGATGGTGTCCCTAGCCTCTGTTTGCCAGAAGCTCAGAAGAGGTGACAGGGGATTAATCACTTGATGATTACCTGTTCTGTTCATTCCTTCAAGGGTACCTGGCATTGGCCGCTGTCAAAAGACAGGATACTGGGTTAGATTGACCTTTGGTCTGATCCAGTATGGCCGTTCTTATGTGAGGACAGAGAGTTGGATTGCAATTTACCTATCAGTTTTTGTGAACTCAGCTCCTAGAGACCGGTAAACCAAATGCAAACAGTACCAATAATCCAGCAAGATACACAGAGAATATACTCAAAAATCATGATGGCATGACCAGACATAATGAACTAATATAGCTTTTTCCTGAGAAGGTTATGATCAGCACTCTAAGTCAGAGTTCAAGATATTTACTGGGGAGGGAAGGGGAGGGAAGAGAGAGCGAGAGGACTTTTTGCAAATTTTCATACCTAATATTTAAGAAACTTGATTAACGGAAATTCCACAGAGAAGGGGCACTTTCTTTAAACATTGGACCAGATCTCACATTTCCCCATTCTACTTGCTTTGTGAAAAGCAGCCTAACCAGCTACCTGAGAATTTCTCTTGCTGTGCTGGAATTCCCTGGTGGTACAGGATTACTATAGCAGTCCTCTGCCACTCCTTCAACCAACTGATCTCTGGCTCCTGTAATGGTTTATAAGGGGCTGGAGCTGGCACAACTTAGATTAGACTCAAGGATGCTCTAAATTGGACCTTGTGCCTGGTAGCACTAGGAGAGTGAGAGAGAGAGAGAGAGAGAGAGTGTGAGAGCGAGATAGATGGTGGTTTAAAGCCTCTCCAAACTGTACTCTGATCAGAAGGGCTAATTCCAAGGCTCCAGCCCATTTTTATAGGTAGAAGCAGGGGCGGCTCCAGGCACCAGTGCACCAAGTGCATGCCTGGGGCGGCAAGCCACAGGGGGCAGCGTGCCGGTTGCCACGAGGGCGGCAGTCAGGCTGCGTTAGGCGGCATTTCTTCAGAAAGTCCACTGGTCCCGCAGTTTTGGCGGTAATTCGGTGGTGGGTACACTGAAGGCGCAGGACCGGCGGACCTCCCGCAGGCATGCAGCCGAATCCATTTTACCAGCGGACCTCCCGCAGAAACGCCGCCAAAAGCCACCTGACTGTCATACTTGAGGCGGCAAAATATATAGAGCCACCCCTGGGTAGAAGAATTTTAAGTTAAAAGAAGCTGGTTAGAGCAAGTGACTTTGAAGCAGGATTGTAAGGGCTGCCACTGATAACGCTGCACTCTCTCTCTCTGTGTCAGTTTATCCATCTGGATAAATGGGGATACCTATTTGACAGGAGTGCTTTGCGGCAACCCTAATTAATTTATGTTTGTTTGCAAGGGCTTTGAGAGCCTAAGGTGAAAGCTGCCATGGGTATTAAGAAGTATGCAAATTTTGCAGGTAAACACCCATTAAAATATATATCTATATTGGCTAGGTCGAGCATGTACATTCCAGAAGATTGGAACTTTTAATTCTTCTGCATATGTAATCTGAACTGATTTAGAAGAAGGAAGAAAATATATGGTTATTTATATGGCACTTGGCATGAAAATAGCACATTTATCGTTTCATTAACAATTGGCCACATCCTGTCATCTGTATATGTGCCTATAACAGACTTACCCCAGTTGCCTAAAGGAGAATGAAAGCCTTATGGGCTATAGCACTTCTCATATGCAGCAAGGTGAGGGAAGAGGAATATGGGTGGGGTGAAAGAGTGGATGTATCCCTTCTGAGCTGGCTAGGTTCCTTCTGAAGAGGCTATTCAAGGTCCCATGTCCTCAAAAACAAAAAGAAACAATACAACCAACCCCCACCTCCAACCCCCAAACAAAACGAAAATCCAATTGCTTAACTCTAGTAAAGGGAGAGCAGAATTGCTCTCTGTACATTTGGGATGATCTATAACAGTGTTTCTCAACCTTTTTGATAGCAGGGACTGTCTTGATGCCTTTCTAATCTGTGTCAGGGAGATCTCAGGGACTGGTGCCGGTCCACAGACTGATCGTTGAGAAACACTGCTCTAAAAGACATGAAGTGGCCTAATAAAGTTTGTGTCTGGCCAGGTTTGTATATTATAAGAAACAACGTTTCACTCGCAATGTTGCCTGCCAGAAAAACTAGGCTACTGGCTGTAAAAAAGAGAACTAGAAGAAAACTATGTAACATCTGACATCTGATAATGAAAAATTGAAGACAGCTTGTAAAAAGAGCCCATGTAGAATCATATAGAAATTTGAACATCCATCCCAGCTGCCCATGTGAGACATTCAGGTTTAATCTTCTTCCTCTCCAGGTCATCCAATACTAGGATCATTGCCTCGTGCTCTGCCAGGGACTGCTCCAGCTAATATGTGAGGAGCCTGGAGGGTCTTCAAAAGGTCTCCCATCTTGTGCTGCACCAAGACAGGGCACTGAGACCCATCTAGAGAAGAAAAATATATATACATAAAGATATTGGACTATGGTCTGGTCTGGTCAGCTTTCACAATGCTGGCAGCTAACAGGATCAGTGTAAACACCTGCATCGTATCTGAGCTTTTCACTTCTCTAGAGGAATTTCCCTTAATTAGTCTTTATAAAAAAAACATTAGTACAAGAAGAAAAAAAAGCAGTTATTGGCCAGAGATTGGATAAGAATTTGAGCTCCTTGACCCAGCTGCATCTTGTAAAGAAATGTCCGTGACATAGACAAGTGAAATAAATTGCAAGGTCATTGCACCTTGCTTGTATCAGACTGCCTTTCAGAGTCAATAAATGATGTGTGATTACAGTAAGCAGTTAGCATTTAGGGAGTATATTTTGGCAGGGTTCTCCCCCCCCATCTTAACATTGGTATTGTGGCTTTGTGCCATGGTATCCTCCTACCTGTCAAAAGCTTCATTTTGGATGCACTGCCTGCTTCTGAGAGTGGAATAAAGCTGGCCTTATGCATCCATGTCTGGAATGTATCTTATAACGGTCAAGTCATCAAGTAACTGGGCAGAAGAGACCATGCCATCATTTTCTCCTTGATTTGATATCTCCTTCATAAGATATCAATGGGAGCTCCCTCCATGCATGAGAAAAGGAAAGAAAATGGCTTTGACAATTAACAAGTTATTTTCTTTGCTTCTGTTTACATAGGCTTCAGCAGTTCAGTCATCTCCTGCAGCTCTGTTTTTTCCCCCTTAAAATGACACTCACCATCGAGGTATTTTTTGGACTATTTAAAATTTTTTTCTGCTTCTTTTTTTTACTTGTCTCTTGGAAGCTCAACATTTGAATGTGTTTCTTTTATAAGTAGTATAAACGGAGGAAGACAAATGCTGTTTGCCTGCCTGTTACTCTGCCCCCTTGTTAAAAATGACTGATGTTTGTTTATTTCCTATTCTGTGTCCTGAACAAACATCAAATCCCAAGTTTTGAAACAAGAATGCAAAAGAGGAAGATGACTTCATCATCATTTATGGTGCATTTAAATGTGCATGTGTGTGCCTGCACTGCAAATTATGACCATAGTTTTATTTTTATGCTCACACTAAGCACTGATGCAATATCTTAATGCTGGTACTTATTGTTGCATTGGAATTTAACTAACATTCTTTGATTGTAACTGGTAGAATTACTGTCTGTTGCAATGTAAGCTCCTCAGAGTTAGACTGACACACGCTTTTCAAAAGCACTGTATGTGCACTTGATGGTACTCAGTAAATAATAATAATTTTCATTAAATGTCTAACAGGGAGGGCCCTATATATAATCTGATAATGTGGCCATTTCAGTTAGCGAATGAATCTCCTTCTTTTGGCATATGCTACACAACTGTGCCCCAAAATCTAAGCTGTCATTTGAAAAAAAGATTCTCCCTCTACTTCAGCCACTTTGCACCATATTCCAGAGCAAAGGCATCCCAATCAGCCACAGGAAGATTACCCCAATGTAAAGGACCATCTTGTGGTGAACTTAGATATTCTTGTGCTATTCCTCATGCCTGCTGCTGGTGTAGGAATGTGACCAGTGGGGAAGGGAGTGTGATAGTGGCAGTGCAAGCCCTAAGCAAGAATATTCCCTCCGCCAACACAATAAACAGTGAATAGGGAACCCCCTTGAGCTGCTCATGGCCCTAAGTAATTGTTTAGTGTTATGCCTAGCACTGGCTCTGGAGTGTGGCCAGCACTTCCTTATGCCTCAGTGATCCTCAGCTGCTGACTGGTCCTTTAGGTCTATTAGCAGCTGACATCCTTTAGAGAAGCAGCAGGGGACTGCACTGTCATGTACTTGGCTCAGGATGAGATAGTGTGAAGACCACCTTTGCAGCCTCTCTCCTGAGCTGGGCTGTTTGCTCTTCAGCCATAGCCAAGGATCTGGGCCTAAATTTGTAGCCCTTAAAACTTCAGAGATAATCTTCAAAATGTGAACAGAATGTAACAGATGCAGAGATGTCTTCCTGAGTATGAAGACAACTTGAAACAATAGCTCTTCCAAGATATGTAAACAACAGTCGCTCATCTCAATGACTTGCATAGCGACATCTATAGTCAATGTAGCCTCATAGTTTCCAGGAGGAGAAGAGGCTAGATAGCACAGGAGAGCTAAGAAGAAATGTGATATAGCTCCTGTGCCTTAACTGAGCATACAAATGTGTTTAGATAAAACACTCCCTGGCTTCTATTTAATGCGAATCCTCCTGACAAATCTCTTAGTTAGCAGTTGGACACTCCACTGTGCAGCCATCTGATAATTCAGTTTTTTGACATCCTCAGGAACCTTCAGAGAAGTTGGTTTCTAATGCTGGAGCCTAAAACCACAACAACAGTTAGGTAGCTACTGTAGGGTTGCCAACTTTCTGATCACACAAAACCAAACATCCTAAGAGGCCAGAAATGAGGGGTTCAGGGTGCAGGAGGGGGGTCTGGGCTGGGGCAGGGTTTTGGGGTGTGTGTGGGGTATGGACTCTGGGCTTGGGGTGCAGGCTCTGGGGTGGAGCCAGGGATGAAGAGTTTGGCATGCAGGAGAGGGCTCCAGGCTGGGGGGTGGGGCCAAGGGATTTGGAGTCTGAGAGGGGGCTGTAGGTTGAAGCAGGGGTTGGGAGGCAGGAGGGGGTACAGGCTCTGGGCTAGGGTCAGGGGTTGTGGTGCAGGGGTGGGGAGTGAGTGCTCTGGGTTTGGGGGGAGGGGCTCAGGGCTGGGGCAGGTGGTTGGGGCTCAGGTTTACGTCAGGTGGCTCCCAGTCAGTGGTGCATCAGGGCTAAGGCAGGCTCCCTGCCAGTCTTCACATGGCACTGTGCCTCGGAAGTGGCCAGCAGGTCTGGCTCCCAAGTGGGGGGAAGGAGGGGGCACAGGGATCCGCACTCTGCTCTTGCCCATAGGCATCGCCCCCCCACAGCTCCCATTTGCTGCTGTTCCCAGCCCATGGGAGTGCAGGGCCGCCTAGAGGGTCGGACCTGCTGGCCGCTTTTAGGGCAGAGTGCGGTGCCAGGACAGGTAGAAATTAGCCTGCCTTAGACCTGCAGCACAGTTGACCAGACTTTTAACGGTCTGGTTGGTGGTGCTGACCAGAGCCACCAGGGTCCCTTTTCGACTGGGTGTTCTGGTCGAAAACTGGACACCTGGTCACCCTAAGCTATTGTGCTCTAACCCCTGCTTTTCATGGGGACCAGACTGATCTCATTGTTTTCTTGTACTCTCCATGTTAGTTTGCTGTGTCCACCCGTTCTCTCTTGTCTCATTCTTAGATCATAAACTTCCTGGGGCAGAAGGTGTCTTTTTGACATATGTGTTTGTTCGGAGCCTAGCACAACAAGGCTCTGGTCTATGGTTTCTGAAGGATAGCTCAAGATGTGCTTAATGCTGAGTTTACTGGGTGAGGTTCTATGGCCTATGTCATACAGACTAAATGATCATAATGGCCTGTTTGGGTCTTAAAATGTGTTAATAAGAAAATAAACAAAAAATTGTTACCAAACGTACGATTCTTTAAAAAAAAAATTACAAACCCTAAACCCAAAAGCTATTTGTATGCATTGTTTTTAATTCCACTTTTGCTTCTATTCTCCTTCCCACCTCTCTGGAGCAATGCTAGGAGTCATATGTCAGCAGGGGAAGGACACCAGGACAAGGACATCCCTTACACACACACCTGGTCACTAAAACTAGATGCCTTATAAACAGGGCTGGTGCTTCCATTTAGGCTACCGCCAGGATTTGGGAGGGTGGCATTTTGCGGCCCTCGGCGGCAATTTGGCGGCAGGGGGGTCCTTCTGCGCTCCCGGTCTTCGGAGGCAATTCTGCGGTGGGTCCTTCACTCGCTCCGGGACCCGCCGCTGAAGTGCCCTGAAGATCAGGAGTGCGGAAGGACCCCCCGCTGCCAAATTGCCACAGACTGGGAGCGCGGAAGGACCCCTGCCAAGGGCGCCAAAAACCCTGGCGCTGCTCCTGCTTATAAAAGATCCTGGGAGAGGAGTGGAAGATGATGTGTTTGGGGATTTGTTCATCAGCCCAGTAATAGTCCCTGTGATTCACTGAGAGGGTTTAGCAATACTAGAGAAGGGAGACCTGGGAAGTGGCTAAGAAAGGAGGAACAGCTGGAAATAGGCAACTGGGAGGTGGATCAGGAAGGTTGGATGAGGCACAAGGAGACACAATAGGGTAAGTAACCCGAGTTACCCATTAGGAGCTGCAGAGAGAAATTCTGACCCCACTGAAGTCAAAGGCAAAAGCTGCCAGGGGGAGCAGAGCTGTTTTTGACAGCAAGTCAACAACTGAGAGCAGTTGCAGCAGCAGTAGATAGTTATGAACAGAGTCTGTAGGGAAGCAGTTTAGACTGGAAGAGGAGAAAAAGCCAGGGATTGTAAAAAGAGGGGAATGAAGAGTACCTCTAGGAGAACAGAAACAAAAGCCCTACAGACTTTTAAGGAGCAGTGACCTGAATAGGCTTCTTCAGCTATCAAGCCTCAAACACAGGAGAATAGCCTTGGAAAGGGTCAGTATGACTGACCATAAGTTTTTTAGGCTCAAAGGGGAAGGGTTGCAGTGCTTTTTAAAGGAGCAGCAGCCAGGGCTGGCTCCAGGTTTTTTGCTGCCCCAAGCAAAAAATTTTTTTGGCTGCCCTCTCACCCTAGCCCTAGGCTCCCCCCTGCCCGCACTCCCCTCCTGTCCTAGCTCTGGGTTCTCCCACCCCTGGACCCACCCACACCCCCGGCCACCCCAGCCCTGGGCTCTCCCTGTAACCTGCACCCTCCTGTTGTCCCAGCCCTGGGTCACTGGTAACTCGCTCCCAGGGCTGGTCATTCAGCAGGAATTTTGGATGTGCACAGAACACGGACAGGATTGCTTCCCATGTGGTTGCAGAACTGCAGTAAAGTGGAACAATTTTCAGTTTGTGTGATTGAAGGATAGCTGGATGCATATTATAAGACTGTCCTACATAAATGAGGAAAAGTTGAGGTGCCTTTATTAGTCTTTTTTTCTACTCTTTCTTTCTATGGGGAATTTGCCAATGCAATATCACTGTCTTCCTTTTAAACAAATAAAACTAAAAAAAAAAAAAGGCAATGGCTTTTGAAAATAGCAATTCCAGTCCTAAAAACCACTGGAAAGTATTTCTTGCTCAATTTTATCCTACTTTTTCTACTGCAAGTTGCAGTGGATCAGTATATTTGATTTGGGAGAAATGAAGTAACAGCAGCCCAAATTGAGCCTGAGCACTCCTGAATTTTGAGGGTGTTCAAATCTGGAAGGCAGGTGCTAGATTCCCTTTCTGAATATTAGCTATATCTGGAAAGGAAAAGTCAATTTCTGCTTCCATGGCACAGAAGTGGAAATCCTCATAAGTGCCTGGTACTGTATCTAAAGCTGCCCAGGTTCAGAGCCTCCCCTCCCTTACTTTTCATTTTAATTCTAGTGGGATCCACGTACCTCCCTTGCTAGGTTTCAGATAAAGCTTCAGCCCAGGTTTTACATGTCACTAGAGCAGGTGAGTGTTTGCTTTAGAATTTGCTAAACTCAAGACTTGCTCTAGTTATTAATTCACTTGGAATCAGAATGATGAATAATGAACACTGCATTTCTGTTTCTACTTGACATGGACATTTGGAAATGGCTTATAGCTCTTTATGTCCTTTGCTAGGACTACACAGGTAGCAAAATCTAAAATATATTCAGAGTTTAACAGCTGCCAGTTAAACCTTTTCAAATGATGCTGATGCAATTTAATCTCATGTTTTAAATTTTTGTTGTTACCAGTCCTTTATTGTGCAGGAGTGATTTGGATTTCATGTACCAAGCTAGATAATCCGCCCCCTACACATACGTCTTTAAACCAATGAGGCTGCCTCACATTTGTTTCCCTTTAGTCTGCTAATGAACTGAGACTTGAAAAAAAAACTAGATGTCATGGGTTCCAAGATCAGACGAATAAATCTAATTTAGAAATTTCAATGAGCATGCTTTGCTTACACAATGCAAACTCTTATTATTCTGCTTCAGCAGTACCAATGAAATCTTTCCTGCTTCTGTTCAGAGATGAATACTAAATAACCTTTACCAAATACAAGAGCTAATCAGTTTACTCCAGAGTCTATTAAAAGATTTTCTGTTTGTTTGTTTGTTTTCGTGAAGTTGCTCTGTGCATCAAATTCTCCATAATCCCATCAACCCTGGAAAGGGCAGATATGCCAGGAGGGCTCCTTCTGAGGGCAGTGACTTAAGGTATTAGGTGTATAGACTTTACAGGGAATATCATCCACTGCATCTTTTCTTTCAGATAATTTCTTTTTCTCCTGCCCTTGCCTTATCCATAGCTATGATTCCAGCAGCCATCTTGCAAATAGGATGACAGACAGTTTGAGGCTCAATATCCACTCCATAAATAGCCAGTAGGAGATGTGAAAATGTGATACATACTACAGAAATAGATGCCTCACTCTCAAGACTTTGTTCTTTGAGTACAGCAGGTACACATGTAGGGGATATGAGTTTTTGCATAGCTCCCAGACTGGTATGTGAAAAAATTATAAAGCTCTGAAATATGATATGAGGTAGATGACCATAGTTGTTCATATATATGATATGTAGCCTGTCATACACACACAGGGCTCTGAAAGAGTTAAGGACATCACTGTCTGAGCTTCCAAACACCAGCTGAGTTGAAGGAGAAAGACTAATCAAGGTGTCAAAGTCATAGGCTTAAATGCATGCATAATTGTGAGCTTAATATGGGAATTTAATTACTGAAATTGCATGTGGAAATCAAATATTTGCATGGGCAAATGGCCAGTTAGGCATGAAGCCAGTTCTTCAACTGGTATAACTTGATATAGCTCCATTAAAGTCATTTATACCAGTTAAGGAGCTGATCCATGCTTTCTAACGTGAAAATGCTAGCCTTAAGAGTTCTGAGGCCATTCATGCCCCGGCCCTGCAACTTAATATAGGTTGTCTTTAAACATTTCTTTAGTCTAATTTAGATTCTAATGTCCTTTAGGAAAAGACTTTCTTTTATGAGGAAATTTTCAAATTGCCTATAGGCATTAGGATCACCAGTGCTATTGGCTTTCAATTAAATATGTGCTTCTAACTCAGTTAGGCATTTTTGAGAGTTTACCTGTAACATATCTGTACATCTGGGGACTATATTCGCCTACTGTAAACTAATGTTACACTAACAAAAGTTCTCCCAAATGACCTTGAGTACACAGAGCTGGTAAAAAAATGTAATATTTCCTTTCCGGTCATTAGTTTGAAATCCCAGTGAAATAGGTTGCATAACACTGCATCCTAAAATAAAAACTCTACTTAACCATGCTAATTAACTAGGGATGCTGATATCAGGGAGGCTAGCATTTGCTTTGTAACCAGTACTATATTTTTATGCTCAGTCTTGCTGCATTTCATTATGCTTTTACGAGAGTCAGGAAATGCCTACTGAGTAACACATGGCTTATTGACAATGGTCCATCTGTTAATGTGACATTATGGTTGTTACCTGAAATATTCAAGGACCATTTGGCCTTGTTTCCACTTACGGGGAGGTTATAGGTGTGTGGTTTCGACTTTGTTGTATTAGCTTTAGAATAATTTGTCTAACCAGCTACAGTTTATCTTCTTTTTAGGTGTAAATGGCAGTGGACCTAGATTCCATTCTGGATCATATTTATTATATTTGAATATGTTGTTGTTTGACATTATTCATGATGGCAAATTGTAATAAATCACTGCCATGATAGTGATAATCAAAATAATAATTTATGTTTATGTGAGAACCATCTGTTGCCACTGTCTGGCTGACTCACTAAGAAGCTTCTCCAAGAGCAGTAACAAATGTCACAGGACTCATTCTACCTTTATTTCCACATGTGATCTGAATGCTTCATTACTTTTAAGACACAGCAAATGGTCTGCTAAGATATTTCTTTTACCAATAATGGCAATACAAACTTTTAATGCTGTAACTATTGTGACAAAGTTCCTCCTCTGCCTTGGTAGGTCCTGCACTTATTGGAGGATTTGCTCACCTCAGAGATTCACGGCAGCCCTCAGTTTGGCCACTTTTGCTAGTGGCTCAAACCTGCCATTCACTCAGTTAACCTAATCACTGGCCAGCATGGGGGAAACAGAGAACAATCTCCGCAGTCTCTGTGTTCCACCTAGTGGGTGGGGGACTCCCAGTCCAGGTCAATTGCTCCTGTATCCAACAGGGAGCTGGGGGGGATGGAGGGAATCCAGGCCCACCCTTTACTCCGGGTTCCAGCTCAAGGCCCTGTGGATCACAGCTGTCTACAGTGTTTCATGTAACACCTGTGTGACAACTACAACTCCCTGGGCTACTTCCCCATGGCCTCCTCCCAACACCTTCTTTATCCTCACCACAGGACCTTTCTCATGGGGCCAGATAGCGTTTATACTCCTCAGTCCTCCAGCAGCACACCCCTCACTGACTGAAGTGAGGTCCTTTTTAAACCAGGTGCCCTGATTAGCCTGCCTGTCTTAATTGAGTCTAGCAGCTTCTTAATTGGCTCCAGGTATCCTAATTAGCCTGCCTGTCTTAACTGGTTCCAGCAAGTTCCTGATTGTTCTGGAACAGCCCATTATCTTACCCAGGGAAAAGGGACCTGCTTAATCTGAGGCTAATATATCTGTCTTCTATCACTCTCCTGTAGCCATCTGGCCCGACCCTGTCACACTATATAATACTAATTACACAAACTTTGCTAGGTAATAATAAAAGTTATCAAGTGCTGCTCCAGAGAACATAGAACATTACACATATAGTTAAAAAATAATACACAGTATATAACCACTAAATTAAACTACTTGGTTCTGATACCATAGTTAACACACAGCCATGTATTGGAATGTACTGTCTGTGCAATACCAAATAACCTTAACTCTGCCCCATATTGATGGCCAGCAGATGAATAAAAACACAGAAACAACTTTAGTGATTCATCAGAAACAGCTTAGTTTCAGCAGATATCACAAACACTGGAATGTCGTAATGACCATCAGACATTGCTTAAGCCAATATATGTGGCCACAGTCCACATAAAAACACATTTTACAAACTACTAATTGGACCAATAGCATAAGAAGATCTTCATTCCCTGTGCTTTATTAAAACTCACAATAATCCTCATAAGGCAGGTATGATAATACACATTAGAGAGACGGCAAACTAAGGCACCCAGTGGTTAAGTGACTTGCTGATAAGTTCCACATACACCAAAATAACAGTCAGTGGAAACTTTGCAAGTGGAAACTGTAATATTTTGGCATCATGTAATCTCTCTCTCTCTCCCCCTTGCTCTATTTGTGTGTATGAGAGTAACATGTAGTCAGCAGGTGCACCTAAGAATAATTCATAGAGAAACTAGAGATAAAATTTTCAAATACATATCAGTGATGAAGGAGCTTAAATCCCATTTTCAAAAGTGATTTAAGAGCCTAAATCTACTGAAAGTCAATGGGATTATGTTCAGCATTTTAGAAAGTACTGCACTACAGCTGACAATAAGCATTTCTTCAAGCATGGACTCCTGTATATTCCGATAAAACAGAAATAGCAAAACTATCTTCATTTGCACCATCTAGTGATACTAAGTGTCCAGTAAGATACTACAGACACTTGCTGAGTTTCTAGTCTCCTGTGCAGGAAAATCTATCTAAAGGGATTATTTCCTCCTTGTATGCAAAAAATCCAGCGCTGAAATAATTAAAACAGTCTACTGTCAGCATTTCATGACATCTCTGTTAGCCAAATTGTTGATAGTTTAACAGTGCTAGCAAAATATATTAACTTGCTTGATTGCAGTGATTAGCTGCTATTTGGAATGTAGTAAAGTCTATCTATGACAATTGAGAAATGATGCACCAACTGTGGGTTTTGATTATACAATGCCAAGTTCCCTGTTCTCTCTGACAACAGAGAATCCACACTGCAGCATCTTAATGACTTGATCTACTGCATGTCTGATGGCCACCTGCTGCCAAATATACTAGAGCAGCATACGATTTGCTAGTTTTTGAGGAGCTGAGAGAAAACTGGAATGAAAGGGCACTTATTGGAGCTCACATTGAAAAAGCAGTGGGAGATGTGATCGATGAAGATGAGGACAATACAGTTTACAACAAGACCATCTTTACTCTTGAAATGCAGATTAAAATATGCACAGCAGCAATCAATGTGCTGGTGAGCTGAAGGATTTCTGTACAGAACAAAAGCTTGATCTCTGTTAAAAATAACACAATGCAAAGGCAGCTGCACCACTCAGATACCAAACAAGTTGCAAACAACATTACAGAATTTTCAAAATTGAAGAACTGTAAGGGCTGACCACTTCTGAGCAACAAAACCTTGAATAGGGAGAATTTTTACTTTAATATTCTATTTATTACCATATAATTTGATCATTTTAAAATCTTCCCATCAATCCACAACAGACGCCATGTTTCTCTACTCAATAAAGACATCAGATTTATAACCAAAGAGGATCAAACATTTAAAATGTGTTAACTTTTAACTTAGTGTTACATAAATAAGTGGGTCAACAATTCAAAAGTGTCACTTTTTAAAGAAGTGGAAGCCCACTTTCACACTCAAATGAATGTACTATAGTGGCAAAGAGTCCTGTGGCATCTTATAGACTAACAGACGTTTTGGAGCATGAGCTTTCGTGGGTGAATACCCACTTCGTCAGATGCATCTGACGAAGTGGGTATTCACCCACGAAAGCTCATGCTCCAAAACGTCTGTTAGTCTATAAGGTGCCACAGGACTCTTTGCTGCTTTTACAGATCCAGACTAACACGGCTACCCCTCTGATGCTGTACTATAGTGCTCATTTATAGCAATTGTACATATAAATCAGGGTATTATATGCACCCTGGGCATTTAAATACATAAATGCCTATTTTTTTCCATAGATTCCAGTTTTGGATTCACAGATGTAAGTGTTCACTAGCTATTTTGCACATGTACTTTGGGTTTCTGGTCTAAAATAATTTGGCATAGGAAGTCTAACTGGCAAAACAAATGAAACTGGGATTGAATTTTGCCAGCTAGACATTTCCAGACAATTAGCAGTTTCACTGGCATTTGTTATGAATAGTTTTCTCTTTATGTTCAGAAATTAAACAAATATGTATAATACTCTCTTGTTAGAAAGGTAACATTATTACATGCATTCTTTAAAAAATGCAAAACATTTAGTCTTCAGGGTTTTGCTCAGTCAATTTTTGTACAGACAAGGTTAAATTATTGTATATGTAAGTATATTATTGGATGGGCAAAATACATTTTTGCATATTTTGTCATGTTTTTCATAAGACTCGTTTCTCATTTTTTAGTATGCTTGGAGTCTAACAAACATTATTTCCCTATAATTCTTTTGAAAGGATTCAATATCCATAGTAGACAATTTTGTTAGTTTTTTAAAATGTTTCAAAAGCCAGTGGCCCAATCTTGCAGTTCTAGTGCAAACAAAAATTCCTATTGCAGTCAACAGGAGTTTTGTGTATATAAGATTTGCAACACCAGGCTCCAAATATAGGATCAAGCCCATTACAATCTTCTTTCAGATACAACTCCCACTCCCTTCCCTGAGAGTTTTGCTTATGGGATGATTGCAGACTTGATCCTCCTGAATTTTGCAACAGTTCAACTGTCATAGGAAACTCAAAAAAATGTTTATAGGGAATTTCTTTTAATTGACTTGATGCTGTGAAAAAAACAAAACAAAAAACCCTAGAAAGATATAAAATTAACATGGCAGACATTATATTGGTTAAAAACTGACTAACTGATAGGTCTCAAAACGTATTTGTAAATGGGGGATCATCATCAACCGGGTGTGTTTCCAGTGGGGTCCTACAGGGATCAGTTCTCAACCCTGAACTATTTAAGATTTGTATCAATGACCTAGAAGAAAATATAAAATAACCACTGATAAAATTTGCAGATGACACAAAAGTTGAGGAATGATAAATATTGAAGATAACAGGTCACTGATACTGAGTGATCTTGATCTATTGGTAAGCTGGGCACAAGAAAACGACATGCATTTTAAAATGGCTAAATATAATGTATACATCTAGGAACAAAGAATAAGATTTGTGGGTCATGGTGGATAATCAGCTGAACATAAGCTCCCAGTGTGAGGCTGTGGCCAAAAGAGCTAATGTGATCCTTGGATGCATATAAAGGATAATCTTGAGTAGTAGAGACATTATTTTACCTCTATGTTTGGCATTAGTACAACCACTTCTGGAATACTGTGTCCAGTTCTGCTGTTCATAATTCAAGAAGGATAAACTGGAGAAGGTTCAGAGAAGAACCACAAGGACAATTAAAGGATTAGAAAACATACCTTAAAATGACAAATACAAGAAGCTCAATCTATTCAGCTTAACAGAGAATTTAAGGGGTAACTTAATTACAGTCTGTATGTACTTACATGGGCAATAAACTTAGTGGGCTCTTCAATCTAGCAAAGAAAGGTCCAGTGCTATCCAATGGCTGGAAGTTGAAGCTAGAGACATTCTGACTAGAAATAAGGTGTAACTTTTTAACAGTGAGAGTAATTAATCATTGGAACCATTTACAAAGGGTTGTGCTGGATTCTCCATCACTGACAATTATTAAAACAAGTTTGGATGTTTTTTCTAAAAGATGTGCTCTAGGAATTATTTTGAGGAAATTCTATGGCCTGTGTTATGCAGGAGCTCAGACTATATGATCATAATGACCTCAGTGCATATTAAGCAGCCAAGATAATTTTGCGGTTTTAGTTTGGAGGTTTCTAGTAGGGTGACCTCAAAGCACCAGCCCTAGGGAGGATACATGTTGTCCCATTGGTGTTAATATCCTTAGGGATCTGGTGCAGATCTAAAGCCATAGTGAACAAGAGGTGACTTTGTTCAGGGTGACATTTCTGGTAGCATTTTTTGGAGCTTTTAGGACCAAAGAACTAGTACCTGAGTCCTGTAAGGAGTCTTCTGGCAGGGCTTTGGAACTGAAGGATATACATTGAGTGGAGTGACTGGGGGAGATCAAAAATGGATCAAGGAGGCCAGGGTGAATGCATTATTCTACAGGAGGTTAGCAAGCCCATGATCTGCCTTGTGGAGGCTGTGGGGGCATACATGGAAATAAGGTCAGGGAAGGATGGACTCCTCTTGATTCACGGTGATCCCCTCCCTAACTACCATTTTGTTACAATTTTAAGACAGGAATGGATGAGATTGGGGTTTCCAGCACATGGACTTTGTTCCCACTCATTCAGGACTGGGCACAAGAGCAGTGGTCCACCTGGGTTTTGGAGCTAGTGCAATTCAGGCATTTTGGCATTGGCATTTTGAAGCACACATTGGGTATGTGATGTGATAATTTTCCTTTATGTTTGTGTTCCAGATGCTGACAGATTGGCCAGGCCGATGGTGGTGTGGGTCTTTGGGCACTGGATTGTTTACTAAGAGCATAAGCAGGCTTCCAGATTGTCCGGAGGTTTGCAGCTGGGCCTTAGTGGTGAAGCAGTCCTAAGCCGGCATGGGAGGAGGGGCATGTTATGGGACCAGCTAATGCCCCTTCTGTACACTGTGGTGGACCGTGAACAGGCACCAGCTATGCTTATTGTTCACGCTAGGGAAAAAGATTTGGGAATGCATCAAGGGGAGCACTGAATGATCAGAGCCAGGAGGGACTTGGAGCAGATCCCGGAACTTCTCCCAGGTGTAAAAATTGTTTGATTAGACGTGTTGCAATGCAACCCTGTTGGGTCCACAAGTCTAGGAGGTATATGAATAGAGAGATGGCCAAATTCATAGGTGGCAAAGGGGGAGGGTTGGTATATCTCATCTGGACATAACAAAAAGGCACCAGAATTGTTCATATAGTGGCCAATATTAAAGATGTCTGGGAATCCAGCAAAGGATTGTGGGAGGCAGCCAAGCTAATTGCCGGCACCTCCTTGTGGCAAATGTCCAGTGCAGGTACTCCATAGGGAAGGGATATGGTGATCAGATAAAATGGATTGGTAAAGGATCTAAAGGAGGTATTATTTAAAGGAACAGAAATGTGGGTTTGGGGCTCCTATGACTGATACCGCCCCCCTTAACCCTCATTCAAGGGGGATAGTAGGGTTCCAACAGTGGATTGGCTGGGGAGCAGGATGGGTAAAGAGGGAGAGCTGACAGCAGCCCATGGAATTACCTGCACTGTACACTTTTATCTGCCAGATATTCCCAGACATTGAGGAATAAAGTTTCAGCCTGATTAAACCACATGCAGAGTCTCCTGTCCTTCTAGCATATCCAGACAATCGTCCCTTCTGGCCTTGGAATCTATGAAGTAATATATCAAGAATGTGCTCAGGAATCTTTTAATTCAGAAGTTGTTTAAAATAAAGGAAACTACATTCAATATAGGGCAAATCTGAAAGAAAATTAAGGTTCAACACCATCATTTTAAAGGCAAAATAATGATGGCATGCTTTTCTATTGCATTTAAACTGTGGGTTTATTATTATTATTATTTATAGTTATCATTTTGGCTGCTCTGAGTAGCAGTGACTGGGATTAGTCATCTTCTCTCCGCTGGATGAAAAATGAAGTTTGAAAGAATGTTCATTACCTTCCTGGCATGTGTTGACTGCACTGATTCTTCATCTGCCAAAGTGTGTACACTGGCTTCTGTCTCATCTAGAGACCTCTGTAACTTAAAGTAATTGATCAAATTAGCTCTAATATAATCCCACACAGGTTCTGTTGCTATTGCAGCTTGTTAACCTTATACACAAACAGTTTATTTCAACTATCTGGATGACATCATGAAAACCACCTCAAATAAATATGAAACGAACCCCTGTTCCAAGACTGTTCCAGTGCTTCATTTCTCTGGTGGTTAGAAACCTTCTAATTTCCATCTTTAATTTACTCATGGCCAGTTTATACCCATTTGTTCTTCTGCCAACTTTATCCTTCAGCTTAACTAGCTCTTCTCCCTCCCGGATGTTTGCGGGTTCAGGTTTTTTTTTAAAAAGATAAAATTTATAACTTCAGTCCTTAGTGAATTTCAATCCAGGTGGCCTTACCACAAAAGTAACTGGAACTTTTCCCACAGCTTTTTAAATAAACCAACCGCCAAAATTCCAAATTCAACCATGATTGCTTTGTAAATGTATTTATTTTGTGGGGGACCTGAGTAGAAACTTTCTTGAGCATGAGTTGCCTTATATTTTATAATGGCAGTTCCCAAATATTTTCACTTTGTGGCTCACACCTGAAGATTGAGATCAATTAATTGACAACTTCCCTTGTCACTCTCTATTGTCATCACGTCACATTTTCTCTGCAATATCTAGAGCTTGGTTACATAAAAATAACAACATTAAATAATACTAAGGTGTCACAAATACAAATAAATGTACGCTAATGCTACGGGTGAGATGTCATAGGACATTAAAATTCCCCATTATGTATATGTGCTACATACACCTCTCATTGTGTAATGATCTCAGTGGTCTAGCTTGTTGAGATCACACAGCCAGGCCCACTGACAGCAATTCCAGGCCCTAGGGCCAGGGCCATCCCTGGGGGAGAGGGGGCGGCTTGGCAGCAGTGATGAATCCTTCACTTCCGGGACTGCCCATCACTTCCAGGACTGACCACAGTGGCAGATTGTGCCACCTGCAGGGCCCTCCCAAAGCACAGGGCCTGGAGCAGTCACATGCCCCCAGGAGCCCTGTGGCCTGCCTGGGCCCCTTGGCAATTGCCATCTTTCCTACCATCCCAGCCATTGGTGGGCTAGCACATGAAAGGTTGGTTCAGTCTTCTTGTGTGTTTCTTAGCCTTTCATCAGCTAATTTGATTGCAGTTGAGTTTTCACAAGAAAAAACACAGCCAAACAAATAGCCTTGATAATAGATTTCCCATGCAACAACTTGAATGAGAAGAGGCATACAAGGGATCTCTGTTTGACGACTGATGGATGAGAAATTGAAATTTTCTAAGATGGAAGCCAGTCCTATTCTGAGGAAGAGCCCCATTAAGGACAGGTTGGGGACTGGTAGTTTGCAAGGGATCAGGTGGTTGCCTGACGAGCACCTGATTCCTACTAAGGCTAAAAGAGCTTATTTGGGAAAGGAAAGCTACCGGAAGCAGGCTGACTCATGTGGCAGGTGGCCTGTAGGAGGACTGGAAAGAGCTGACAGGAATAGAGAGGCTCTGTCAAGAAAGCCCCTTGGCTGGGGAATTGCTTAGCTACTGCATTTTTGTTGATCTGTTTTTATTTTGGGGGTTTGCTAAAAACTACTGATGCCACTGGGAAATGGTGGCCTGAAAAGATTCTGGGTGTGGCACTGGTTCTTTCCTGGGCTGAGGCGTGAGGCTAGCAGCCTACACCATCCCATTCTATCACCCCTCTAAATGAGATTCACTCCCCTCTCCTCGTCTGTGCTCCTAACAAAGGCTGAGAGGGAATAGGATGGCTCTCTATTAATAGATAAGAAGAGTAAATACCAGAAAGGGAGAAGACCTGTTTAAACTAAAGGACGATGTTGGCAGAAGAACGAATGGGTATATATTGGGCATGAGTAAATTTAGGATGGAAATTAGAAGGTTTCTGACCATCAGAGGCATGAGGCTCTGGAACAGCCTTCCAATAGGAGTAGTGGGAGAAAGAAACCTACCTGGTTTTAAGGTGGAGCTTGATAAGTTTATGAAAGAGATTATATGATGTGGTTGCCTGTGATAGCAGGTTACTCCACTCAATAACCCAGGAGGTCCCTTCCAGTACTATATGTTCTTAATATAATTTGTTGCCGCTTTCTGATCCTTCCACCAACCTGTGAACTAGGATAGGGGAATCCCAACACATTAGAAAGTCAGGGGAAGGGGAGAAAAGTCACGAAACCAACAGTGGTGGAGAGCCAGGGAAGGGAGGAGGGAGACATTGACAGAGAAGACAAGGGAAGGCATCACAAGGCCATTAGTCTTCTGAGTTTATGTTAGGAAGATGGAAAGGGCCTAAGGATAAAGGGGAATGAGACTGAGGACGCAGGAACTGTGATGGAGATGGAACTCCTGCTGGCTGTAGAGGAAGAAACAGATGGCTATAGTCAAGTCCCCAAATGCAATGGCTAAAGTAGATTGAAACAGGAAGGGGAGCTCTCAGTACACCACAAAGAAGGGAAAGCACAGCTTACCCAAACCAGGGAAAGAGTGTTCATCCTTAGCGCTCTAAAGGGTAAATAATTTCTTATTTTGCAGTTATGATGTCTGGGTTTTTGTGTTAGACAGGCTTTCCTTTTAAGTGAGAGAGAAAATCCCTTGTGCGGTGGACGTGTCATACTGGAATGTTCCACCAGGTATAAAAATAGCTGCCGAACAGCCAGCCAGAAATTCCCAGGGCTCTTAAAGCAACTAAAAAATGACTCTTAGCAAAATAAGAGTGTTTGAGAACAGAGGGAAATGCAGAATGCTGACTAGTGGTGATTTATAGGATACAAAACATCACCCACAGCTCTGAGATCCCTGCACAAAAGGGTGAGTTAAAGATGGCATGGCAGCCTTAACTTTAAGATTTCCTTTCATTTATCACTTTGTGACAGACCCTTAGCTTCGATGATGTCATTTTCTGTATTCGTTACATTGTATGAAAGCACAGGGAGCATGATTAGAAAGTTAAGACATAATCATATCACTCACTGTTGTCTCACTACCTGGTGACCATATTCCTGTCACAAAAGGTGTAAAAAAAAGACCTCCCAACCATCTGCCTTGGCCATGAGCAGGGGCAGCTCTATGTTTTTTGCCGCCCCAAGCACAGCAGGCAGGCGGCTTTCGGCAGCGCGCCTGCGGGAGGTCCGCTGGTCACGCAGATTTGGCGGCATGCCTGCGGGAGCTCCGCCGATGCTGTGCCATCGGTGTCCCCGCCGCTGAAGCTGCGGGACTGGCGGACCTCCCACAGGTGTGCCGCCAAAAGCCGCCTGCCTGCCGTCCTCATAGCAACCAGCAGACTGCCCCCTATGGCTTGCCGCTCCAGGCACATGCTTGCTGCGCTGGTGCCTGGAGCTACCCCTGGCCATGAGTGACTAGCTGGCTGGTGTCTAATGGACTCTTTCAGATGTGTTGACAGTGACAACCTCTCCTGTGTGAAACAAATAGGTAATAATAATAATAATAATGAATAAATAAGATCGAATGACAAATCTATTCATAGCAAAACTACAAAGAAATCAAATAGGGCTCCTGTGTGGGCATTCCCTGAAGGAGAACATTCCCTGAAGGATAATCCACTGTCATCATGTGTTAAAATCACTAAATAGCTTAAGGAGGAGTGCCCTTTTCAGTTAGGCTGGGCTGTATTTCAGAGGCTTTTATGATAGCGTTGTAAATTCTCTCAGTTCTATCTAGCAGGATATTCTCCTCCAAGTAATTTAGATTTATTTTATTAGATTACACAACATTTAATAGAAGATCTCAAAAAGAAGTGCTTTTTATTTTGTCCATGTTGTTTGCAAGTCTCCTGCAGGCATGCCTAATTTAAGCACCATTATGGGATGGATGGTCAGCTCTTCTCTGGTTCAACAGCAGAGACCATTCCAAGGACTAGCCGGAAGCAGTACTGAGATGCAGGATCAGTGCAAGGATGTTTCGTGCCCTAGGCGAAACTTCCACCTTGCGCCCCCCCCCCCCCCCGCCCCGTGGCAGCTCCCTACCCTCTGCCGTGAGGCACCCTCCCTGCCCCAGCTCAAACCTGCTGCACGCGTGAGCACCCCGAGCACACTGTCGCCGCTTCACTTCTCCCAGCTCCCAGGCTTGCGGCACCTAAGCTGATTGGCGCTGCAAGCCTGGGAGGCAGGAGAAATGAAGCATCTCACTCATGCCCCGCCTCCTCCCTGAGCACACCTGGCTGCTTCACTTCTCCCACCTCCCAGGCTTGAAGTGGGGTGAGCTGGGGCGGGGAACTCCCCTGCGTGCCACCCGCCCCCCCTTACTTGTTGCAGGAGGCCCTCCCCCCGCTCCCCTGCCCCAGCTTCCTCTGCCTAAATGCCAGTGGCCACTGGGGCAGCCAAAGATCCGGCCGCCGTGGTCACTGCCAAAGAAAATGGTGCCCCCCAAATCCTAGCGCCCTAGGCGACTGCCTAGGTTGCCTAAATGGTTGCACCGGCCCTGCTGAGATGGCATCATAGAAATGTAAGGCTAGAAGGGATCTTGAGAGATCATGTAGTCCAGCCCCCTGTGTTGAGGCAGGACCAAGTATACCTGGATCACCTCTGACAGGTGTTTGTCTAACTAGGAATAGCCAATTGCTTGGCTACACATGTGGTTCAATATTAAAAAATTTTAACAGACCAACTATACAAGCTTAGTCAGCTTGTCAGAGACAAAGCAGCACAACATGAAAAGGAATCATACATTCCACTCTCTCAGGAAACAACCTTGCAGCCTTCACCTTAGATGGTAGGTCTGCTTCAAAATATGTGCTCAAGACTTCCTGTATTTACACTGCAATTGTTTACAAACTACAATCATACTAATATGTCACCCAAGATTCAACTTACCAGTCTGTATCAGTATCCTAGCTTGTCTGTACTGTCCTGTACCCTCCTTATCTTTGCTTTAGATACCACATTCCAGGTGTCAGTATGCTGCTGGAGCACCCCCTAACTGTACCAAGACATACTATTCATACATTTTGCTTCTGACAGGTTTGGTATTGCCTGTGCCAAGAGCAGAGTTCAGTTATTGAAAGTGTCATGGGATATACCTTAGCATGAGTGAAGAGCATCTTGGGGAAAAGCATAATACAATTCACAGCTGTATGACTTAGCATAATTACCCAGTATTATGTACGATATAACATGTACAATATTATCATCATAACTCTAATACATAAAATATATGTTGGCTAACACTTCAGATCAAGCTGATTACTTCTTGTCCTACCTTCTGCAGACATGGAGAACAATTGATCACTGTCCTCTTTAAAATAGCCCTTGACATATGGTAGAACTGAGAGTTATGAACACCAGAGTTATGAACTGACCAGTCTACCACACACCTCATTTGGAACTGGAAGTACACAATCAGGCAGCAGCAGAGAGAGAAAGAGAAAAAGAAGCAAATACAGTACAGTACTGTGTTAAATTTAAACTATTAAAAATAACGGGAAAGCAGCATTTTTCTTCTGTATAGTAAAGTTGCAAAGCTTTATCAAGTCAATGTTCAGTTGTAAATTTTTGAAAGAACAACCATAACATTTTGTTCAGAGTTACAAACATTTCAGAGTTACAAACAACCACCATTCTCAAGATGTTCATATCTCTGAGGTTCTACTGTATTTGAAGACTGTTAGCAGGTTCCCTCTCAGTCTTCTGCTCTCAAGACTAAACATATTATTTTTCATTAACCTTTCTGCATGTCAGGTTTTCTAAACTGTTTATCATTTTTGTAGCTCTCTTCTGGACTCTTCAATTTGTCCACATCTTTCCTAAAGTGTGATGCCCAAAACTGGACATAATATTCCTGCTGAGGCCTCATCGATGCTGAGTATAGTGGGACAATTACTTCATATGTCTTACATACCACACTCCTGTTAATACAGCCCCAAATGATATTAGGCTTTTTAACAACTGCAGCAAATTGTTGGCTCATATTCAATTTGTGATTCACTATTATTCCCCTATATTTTTTAGGAATACTACCATCTAGCAAGACATTTCCCATTTTATATTTGTGCATTTTATTTTTTCTCCCTAAGTGGTAGTACTTTTTACTTGTCTTTTATTGAATTTCATGTTCCTGATTTCAGATCAATTCTTCAATTTGGCAAGGTCATTTTGAATTCTGATCCTGTCCTTCAAACGGCTAGCAACCCCTCCCAACTTGGTGTCCTCCACAGATTTTATATGCATGCTCTCCACTTCATTTTCCAAGACATTAATGAAAATATTAGATAGTACTGGATTCAGGACAGACTCCTGCTGGACCCTACTAGATACATCCCCTTCAGTTTGATAGTGAACCATTGATAACTACCCTTTGAACACTCTTTCAACCAGTTTTTCAGCCACACTATTGTAATTTCATAATCGTTTAATCAATCTAGCAGATAATACAGTCCAATGGTTGGAAGTTGATGCTAGACAAATTCAGACTGGAAGTTAACCACTGGAACAATTTACCAAGAGTTTTGGTAAATTTTCATCGCTAGCAATTTTAAACTCAAGATTGAATGTTTTTCTAAAACATATGCAGTTGTTCAAACAGGAATTATTTCAGGGAAATTCTATGGCTATGTTATGGCAGGAGACTAGTTGACCACAATGATGCCTTCTGGGCTTAGAATCTATGCTGACAAAAGAAGTGTTCTTGCCAGTATAGCTTATTGCATTCAAGGAACTAGTCTAAGCTGTACTGGCAAAAGAAAGTTTGCCAGTATAAGCTGCATCTCTGCTAGGAGGGTTTGCTGTTCTAGCTATATTTGCAAACCCTTTCTTGTGTACACACAGTCTGTTAGTTGAATTACTGATGCAGATCTCATTGTGGTTGCATAATAATCTCACTTGAGCCATATGCTTCACCATTGCACAGAAAATAACTTTCTAAGGGCTGGTTATGTTCATGGATCTCCAAAAAAGGATTACCTTTTGTCCAAGTTGAGAGGCGTTGTACCCCAAATGATTACCTACTGTCAAATGCAGAGAGCCTATATATGTGTTTAAGGCACATGATTCAGCCATCAAATGTATGATGTATTGATGAAAAAAGTGGATGGACAGGCCGTTAAGTTGATCCACTGTCTTACTTTCAGGGTTGGTTCTTAAATGCACAGTCAGTATATGTCACAAGAAGTTAAGTTCAGTATTCTTCAGTCTCTTGTGGATTAATCAGCGTCCAATCCATAAGCCCCAAAAGCAATAGAAATTTAATACACTGCTATCTGAAGGAGAGATAGCAATGTAACTTACCAGTTTGTATGAGGAAACACTGAAATATTTGTAGAGCTTTGTTAAGCCAAGAAACTGCCTATAGCCCAACTGATTACATGCACCCATCCCCCAAATCTCTCTTTTCTCTGCACATGGTCCTTAGTTCCATATCACTTTCCATTTACAGTGAGTGGTGGTTTAATGCCAGCTTCCTCATGTGTGAACAAATTCCTTTCTCCTGTATAAATTAAGTATTTAATTTGTTAGGGAAAATGAACCCCAACAAAAATAGTGGCTGTACAACGAAGAGTAACAGAAGATCATATTTATGGGCACATCAGCTTCAAGTTCTGCATAGATTGATACAGTTAATCAAGAAAAATATTTAGAGGAACCACAAGAAACAAAAAATAAAATTCCTTTTTAAAAATTTCAAAACCCATGAGTGGTGTAGACTTCTCTGTTTTCCGCAATGTGACTGTTTTATGCATCCTTGCAGTTAATAACTTATTCTAGGTATTAAATCTGTCACATTCCTTTTACTTGGACCAGGGTTGAAGAATTTGTAGCAGGAGACCCAAATCTGACCCAGCAATTTGAAAACATAACAAAGCTATGAATCCAATTATTCTCTGTCCAAATGATGACACACATACCCTGTATCAATGTGACATCTGAACAAGTCATTTAACATTAGACTCAAAGTAATTGCAAAAATGAAAACTCAAGGATTATTTAACATTGACTTTCTGAGGAGAGTTCAGTCTTGAAAAGAGAAGATCAGTCTGCCCCGTTTGATTAATATGCAATATAAGCTATAACTTACAGTCTGGTTGGAAAACAGAAAATTTGATCCTCTGCTCTTCCCTCTTGAACCATGACCACACATGTTTAAAAAGCAGTTGTTCATCATACAAATTAATAAACCAGTGTCCCTCCTCCCAGATTACTTGGGCAGCAGAAATGTCAGCAGTTTATAACTGAGGTCTATAGAAAACCTGCCAAGTGCTTGGAGTTTTTTTAACCCCCCCTCAAACTAGAACTATGTGATTTTTTAAAATATAATGCACAACTGTCAGAATCTGCTTTTCCTCTGGTGTTTTCTCTGGCTGAAGTGTCACAGATTTTGCAATATATGATCATTCCTTTGATATTGTAAAAAATTAAAGCTTGATGTTCATCTCACGAAGAGGTACTGAAAGTCAAAGGGTATGGCACAGAGTGATAGTCAATATGTACTGTGCCTTTACAATGAGAAAAAGGATTTTCCCACATCATAATGTATGCTGAGAAGAGCGAGAGGTAGAAGGCTCTGAAGTGGCAGCATGGGCAAACAGTTGAGATAAACAATATGCTGGAGTTATAATAATCAAGGAAAACTTCCCTTATGCTGGGGGAACGTTCCCCTGCCGCAAAACAAGAAAAATGAAGACAGTGAACCAAATAAGTGGGATGGAGGAAAAGGAAAAAAACAAAACAAAACCCCAATACCAGCAAAGCCCTCAAAGTTAGGGCCAATTTTTTCCAGTCATTTACTCAAGGCGAGTAATTCCACTGAAGTATGTAGGACTACTCATAGGGGGAAAAACCACAGGGTTAACATCCCCTGCCCCCTCATCTCCATTCCCCTAGCAAATAGCAAAAGAAGATATAGCAGTGGCAGTAGAACTGCTGTGTGTACCTCTAAACTACCCGTTATAGTCAAGGTTGTTATCTCATTTCTCAAGATGTCCACACTATCCATCAACTCTTAGCTCCCAGTTAGCTTAGTAGTGCTTAGTACGGTGAGTGATGCTGCAGAGTGGGCAAACTGGGAGACAAAACCAAACAGCAGCACTGGGATAGTGTTGAGCTGAAAGGCAGATACAGAGGATTTCTCCTGAAGCACTCTTCATAGTTAGGATGAGTTTAATTTTTTTACCTCTGTATGGATAAAATGATCCTTCCTCAAAATTATCTAATCTGGGGATTTCTACATGCTTGAACCAGGCTGTACAATATTGTCTTTGCTTCTCTGAAGACATATCTAATCTTTCAGGGATCTGTAACCTATTTCCCAGTAGTTATTTGCTAGGAGAATAATACTGGATTATCATGCCAGAGAAGATAGGTTAGGGGCATAAGGGATACAATATTCTCCATTATCATCATGTGTTGACACTATAATACATATTTATAAAGACTCCACTATTGTCACCTGGAATTATACAGCCCTCTCCAACTGTTTGTCTGATACCAAGTACCACAGACCTAAGGTATATAGTTCTTGGTATTGCCCAAACAGTGAGTGATAAAACCATTAAGGGGGGTTTGTTACCCAGCCTGCAGGCTTAATTCTGCAACCCTCTACCCAGATGAGTACTTACATTAATCTGCCTCAGATGATTCAACACCAAATTTCTAGAGTGACCACAGGGACAGTTATTAGATTGTGTACAGAAAAAAAGAGATTAGTTTGGCATCTTAAATATTTAATCTGTCTTCTAGTAATAATGGAGAGTTAGAGGCAACCACAACTGCTATCACTAGTACTCATGAAGAAGCCAGCACCTAAACCATTCAAACTCCTAGCAGCTGGAAGCAAGATATTTTAGCTGGAAAGTACAACAGAAGGGGGAGAAGTATTAGTTTTAAACCACACATTAGTGTGATACATGACAGGTATGAAACATTGAGCTTCAATTCACTGTGACCTTGCACCTCGTGCAGTCATTTATACCAGTGCACAGTGAGTGCACGGCATGACCAAATCATAATGGTAGAATTTTGTACTCACTTTGCATTGATGTAAGATGACTGCATAATGGGCAATGAAGAAATGGGTCCAACACACTTGAGAGAGCTCTAACGTAATTATTCTCCTGGTGGTTATCAAATATAGCATCAGTTCAGGATCATACCAAAAGAGGTAGAGTAAAAGGTTTCTTTCATAGATATTTACTGTAAATGAATTTACAATTCAGTACTTACCATATTCTGATTGTTGCTAAAAGCATCTGACATGCCAAAATAAATTAGAATGATTAGTTTCTTTTCTTTATTTAAAAATAAATGCACCCCCAAAAGAATGCAATGTTCCAGTTAAGCTTCTCAAAATTCCTGGACAGAACATTCTTCTGAAGAGTCTTTCTTCATTTTAGTTTATTTAATAAGACTAATTTATTAACACAAAAAATGCTCAAGCAGTGAATGATCTTTCCTTTGTTGCTCACAGTTATTTCCCATTGAAAAGTAAAGATGGACCTTTCTTTCACAAGTAGAGGTACAATGTAACCAGAATTTCACTACTTAAATCAAGACAAAACAAAACAAAGAGCACCACTGTGAGCCAAAGGTAAGAAAATGCAGCTTTTAATCATGGGCTTAATTTTGGGGCTGTCAATTACAAGAAACATGTTCTTGTCAGAGAATTGTAAAATATAGCAGTATTCAATAACTGTTTGCATGATACAATTCTGATAAATAGAAATATGAATCTTGCCAATATTAATTATTGCAATGGACCCAAAAGGGTTAAGAAAAATTATCATTTTTCTGAATAGGAGTCAGAAAATATATTAAAGCAACATGACTCTAGAAAATTCCTGAAGGCACATTTTTTTAAAGGATTTGACCCTAGTGAATTGCTGCTGTGTCTAGTGTAGACCGAAAAGTGTAGTAAGTAGAGCCAGTATTTGGGTCACAGTATTATTGAAAAGTTAGAACAAATATGAGAGCAGGTTTAAAAGGTCTTTGTAGATTCATGCCACTTTAAAGAGCACTTAGACTGGTATTATCGGATGCCACATTAATGGCACAGAAATTACAGAAGGAGAGAGAGAATTTCTGGTGTAAGATAAAAATACTGATTTCATGCAATAACTGTATTATAGAAATAAGATGATGTTCTGATGTCTTGCAATAAACCATGACAAAGACTATGGTAGCTGTCAACAATCTACAGCCCTCCAGAAAGATCCAGAAATCAGGTTTTGATCAGAGTGGAAATTAATAAAATATGCAAAATTCGATGGCCTCCAGGTTTTCTCTTTCAACCCTCTGGGAGTTGCAGTTGCATGGGCTTTGTTTAGTCTGAAGTGTATGGTCCTATTGTAATTTGGTTGCCAGTTAACTTACCTAACATATTTGAAAGAGTTAAGGCAGACATTCCACAAGTCTTTGTTCCAGAGCACAAACTTTTGCGGCTCACTCCTGGCCAAGCCCTGTCAGCTAAATTAGCTGGTAACATTAGAGCAGGCTGGCTGAGTGCATGTTCACCTCAAAGACCATTTCCCAACCAGGCTTCTCACATGTTGATGCCCTTCCCTTCCATTATGAAGCCTTCTAGCTTGTGTATTTTTTGTACATGAACCCTAAAGCCAGTCCTTTCCAACAGGTACAATAAGGACAGTGTAGGGAATTTTCTTGTGTAACAAGAGGGAGGTGTGGGTAACCTTTTCTCTTCCTGATGCACCCGCCTGAAAATCTAGTCACCATACCTGCCTGTAACTGCTCATGTTCACAGCCTCTATCTTAAATTAGGGTGCTTAATTCAGAAGTCTACTACCCAAGATTTGGCTGCCCTAATTAGACATAATAATAAATTAATTCAGGATACATTTAAGAGCAAGAGGTCTGGAGGAATGGGGAGGGTTACTGACAAAGTTGTCAAAGTTCTGTTTAATCTTTCCAGAATTATGACTGGAGGGCAAACAGATGTAGAAAACAAATGTTTCCAGTGTACACTAGCAAAAAGTGCTGATGACAGTGTATTTTTATTAATAAGCTTACCATTTATATCTAACTAATGAAAAAAGAGGAAAGGTCTCCATTGAATTCAGTTAAGCTCTCTGTTTTTTTGCAGTACCAGCGTATTTCTCTATGTAATTTAGATTGATGGAGTAAGTATTCTGGAATAAGTGGTTTTCTGTGTTTGGAATAATATAGACACTAACCTGAAAGGTAAAGTTGTGGCTTTCACATTTTTTTTAAGCATTTGTGACATGGCCTATTCTATTTGCATGTTTTGATACAAATATAAAAATAGTTTGTGTGGTGACAATCCTGATCCACTCATGTTGCTTAGCACATAGATAACATGGAGATAGGTGCTACAGAAAACCCATTGAGAGACAGCCAAACAGCCAGCTAGCAAGTCCCATTCCAGCCCCTTACAGAATTCAGGATCATAGGCCTAGATGGAATGAGAACATGACATTTTAGGGGACAAGGTTTTTTTTCAGTGTCCTCCTGCCAATGATCTATGCATGAGACTCACGCTAACGTTAATGGCATTTTAACAAAAACTCATTGTGATGGGTTGGACCCCTTAGGATGCCACCTCATATGCTGAGATACCACTGAGCCTGCCTGTTATGCCAGCTTGGGCACCCTTTTTACCTGTCTTGCTGAGCTAGGCTATTGAGCCTCCTCCATCAAACACACAGGAAGGGGCACACCCAACTGCAGAATGAAACAGACATTGAGAACAGTTTAAGGGACTTGCCTCAGCACTCAGGTGTCCACCTCCCTTAGAATTTAGATCCAAAGATATATTATGCAATCGGCCTCCTCCCTTAATATGGAGGAAGGTGTGCACAACTTCCCACACCCCCAGTTCGAAATTACAGAAATTGGGTTTAATATTAAACAAAACAAATTTTATTAATTACAAAAGACAGATTTTAAAAGGTAAAAGGAGTAGGAAACAGAACAAAGCAGATTACTAAGCAAATGAAAGTAAACACTCAAACTAAACGAGTTACACTAAAGAAATTGGTTACAAATAGTATTTCTCACCCTAGATATTGTTGCAGGCAGATTATAGAAAGTCTTGAAAGGCAGCTGCACTGGTCTCCTGCTTGAGACCTCAGGTATTATTACTCACAAGCTAGACACCTTTCCAGCTTGGGCTCAATTCTTCTTCCTGTCCTCTCCTTCAGTTCTTACTTCCAGGTCTTTTTCAGGGTCTCTTAGGGTGGGGAGGCAGAGGAGAACCCTGATGATGTCACTCCCCTGCCTTATATAGCTCTTTGTAAGGTAGGAACCCTTTGTTTTCTAATGGAAAACCACTGGCATTCCAAAAGGGAAGGAGGGGCATCCAGTACCAGGTGACTCGGATCCTGGACTGTGCATGGCTGTGGCAGCCATTACTCATAGGCCGTCTCCAGCATCCACAGCAAGACTAAGCTCTTTCACAGTTCATTGTCTCTGCTAATGGCCCATTAGCCCTGTCTAGCTTTTCCATTGTGGTAGCTGAAGAACTGATTGGGGTTGACACTCAAAGTAACACATTTGAAATACAGACACATAGTTAATATTCCTAACTTCAGATACAGAAATGATACAGGCATATAAATTGGACAATCACATTTAGTAAATCATAACCTTTCCAATGATATCTATGATACCTTACAAGACCCATCTTGCATAAAGTACATCTCAGTTATGTCCTATTCATATCATAAGGATATTTTCATAAGGAATATGGAATGGAATGTCACTCACTTAGGTAGTGCTGTACAATAGGCATTTTATGACAGAATTAGAGCTATAGCTTAAGTCCAAACCAGCAAACCACTTAAGCATGTGCTTGAATGCTTTGCTGGCTTGGAGTCAAAAGACCTGATCCTGCAAACTCTTATGACCTCATGGTGTGCTTACTATCATGACTTCAGTAGGATTACTTAATAGTGAGCATGACACCAGGTAAGTGTCTGCAGGATCAGGCCCTACATGAAGCCAGGAACAGGATGAAACAACACAGGAAGCATCTGGGGAACAAGCAAGGGTGAAACCAATGCACAGTCTCTTTGGGGTACATTTTGAGGGGGAAGCAAGACTACTAGTTCTTATACCTTTTTGCCTCCCATTAGATTAGATTAGTCAACATGTTATTAAGCACTGAAATTATAAATTCCTTAAAGCTGTTTAGCCAGTCATGCTGCTCAGATGACTAAACATCCTCATGACATTTGAAAAGAGGAGAATGTCTTTTGTAGTGGAACATTCAACAGACCGTACCATTTTCATTTCTTATATGGCAGGGAGAAAATCTTTATAAAAATCTTTATAAAAATACATTTCAATTTCAAAGCTTTGTAATGTAAGTAATGCTCTGCTTATATCCTTCTGGTATTATAGTGTGCTTGTCACTTTTTTTTAAATGACAAAGCAATACAGCTCAACACAACAACAACAAAGATCTGCATGAAGCTAGATAGTGAAGTCAGAGGTAATAAATTGAGTTTAAGTATAGACACTTATTCATTACAATTTCTTATTAAAAGACAAAATCCAGCATGATCACAATATTGACAGCCTCATTGTGTGATTTGCCCACAAAGCAACAATGTCCATGGAAGGATCTTCTTGTTAGTTTTTGGGGGCTCTCTAACCAGGTACATGATTTACTCTAGGAATAAACAGCTGACAATACTCTTGGCCCATTCTCTCACATTTGGCAGATAGTCATTGTTGTCCCAGTGCAACATACCTTGCAGAGATACAGTTCTTTGCTTTGGACAGTGTGACACCTGTGGATTTGAGTTTTATTTCTTGAAAGCAAGGCTGACTACGCAATCATGATGACAAAGATGGAAGGGACAGATTAGGAATCTCTAATACATCCACCCAGAAATTACTTCACCTCAGAATTTGTGGATCTCCTGACAACCCCAAAGCACGTGCCAGAAATAGCCTACATATATTTCACATATTTGTTACCATTGCTATTATTTGCTTTGTGCATTCTTACAAGTATAATGTGGGAATAATCCTGGGGCCAACAGCACAACCCAAGCATGTATGGCATCCACTTAGCCATGCATTACAAGAAAGCTTCAGACCCAACAGGTGCCCTGGTACCCAAATTTGTGCTCTTACCACTTATATAGAAATGGTTTCCAAAACAGGGGCTGTGTTTCTTGGCTTGATAGCATGATATGATACCATCTGGCACATTAGTCTGCTGGTCAAGATGTCCAAGATGTTACCTTGATAGGTTATTTTGGCTATGGAAATGATGCCAGCTATTTTAGCACATGGAGGACCCAGAAGACTGGACTCCCTCAGGGATCTGTTCATGCTCCAACTCTTTTCAACATATTTACAAATGATTGGTCTCAAGTATGCAGATGATATTTGCCTAACTTAAAGAGACGGAAACTTCAAAAAGATTGCGGACAATCTGAACCAAGACATGGCAGCCATTAGTGGCTATTGCAAGAAGTGGAATCATAACCAGTGTGTCAAAGATAGTGTTGTCATATTTGCTCCATCTGAACCATGTCAATGATTCACAAGAACTCAACATCTTCCTGAATGGGGAATGACTGGCACATGAGCTAAAGCCAGTATGTCTAAGAGTAACTCTAACTCACACACTTACATAGGGGAACCACATTACCAAGGCAGCTTAGAAGTTTAGGCCATTTCTGCTCTTAATAAACTTGTGAAATTAAATTGGGGAGCTGATTCACAAACTTTGCACAGCCCAGTAGTAGCTCTCTGCTACATAGTGGGAGAACACTGTGGTCCTGTGTGGTTAAACTCTTCCCACACAAAGCTAATTAATGTACAACTGAATCAAACAATGAGAATAATAACAGGCACTATGAGAGCAAAAACCATTGAATGGTTACCACTCCTCTCTAATATCCCATCTCTGAACATCAGAAGTTATACTGAAGCAAAGAATCTCCTTGATAAAATCCAGGAGATGTCACATCTGCTACTTTTCAAAGATATGGGAAGCACCTTGCCACCAACTCATCATCAGAAGACCAAGCTGGAGTATGTTACCAACCAGCTGTCTGGCAGACACTTCCATATTATGGTGAGCAGAATGGGAACAAAGTGCTCCCTCTGGAAGAAACGCCTTCCTCATCACTCAGCTTGATGAGATACTGCCTGGGTTTGAGCTGCCACACTATCTCTGGTGCAAGCTCATTTGTTTCATAGATGAAGTGGTGAGATGTACAGCAAATGACCACATATTGGGTCTCAGGAACAGCCCTTTCTGTAGCTGTGGTACAGTTGAGGATGCCATGCCCCTATCTCTGCTGCTCATCTCGTGCTGATCTGTCAGGAGGACTTTCCAGATGCCACACTCCTCACCCTGAGACTACTGAATGGCTAAAACACGTAATGCTCCTCTAAACTCTTTTGACATGTTTTTCTTTTTTGACTTAGACATCTGTTTATCTCCCTAGTTTACATTTTATATTGTGAACTTTATTCCATCTTTACTGTATCTCTTGTGCATTCAATAAGAAATAAATAAATATAACAACAATAAATAACTGTTACATTGTGCAGTTGTCACAGGATGCTGCTCTCCAATTTGTGGATGAACTACGGAAGGCGAGTTTTGTAAAAGACAACCATAATTCTGTTCAGGCGCTCACACTACACTCACCTTGGTTTGAGCACCTAAAGCATTTAGAGACCACACACCACCTCCTTGGTTCAGCAAAGTGAAACCAACCTGCAATGACCATTCACCTTGTTTAATATGTAACTTGCTAGGTAGTCATATACTACACCCATTTCTTTGGGTGCTTAAAGGACATGTACAGAGAGCAAAGATATTGCAAAATTCCAGCAGTGGACAGAAGCATAAAATGCTTTGTGTGTCAAGTTCAGCTGGCTTTAGAGAGAACCACAGTATTCAGTAACAGTCTGGTAAGCGCTAAGACACCTGTTTACAATAGGAAAAAAGAAACCACGTCCTAAAAAGTGAGGAGCAGGGGAGAGCAGTATCACAGGCAAGCAGTAATATAGGAAAAACCTGCTATGAAGTATTTCATTTTTGTGATTCTTTAACAATTTACAGAAGAAATGGCACATAATGGAAGTTTGGTTCTCTTTTGGGAATCATAAATAAAACAGTGCTGTAATCAAAGGATAGAAGAAAAAAGACACTTAAGATATTTAATTCTTATTTATGTTCACCTCCATAATTTATGATTTAAAGGCAAACGTGGAAGATTACAAAATACGACTCAACCTCTTGTACATTCTCTTGCAGCACCCTGCCTATTAATGTCTTCTAAAGCTTGAACCTGCTGCTTTAATTTACTGCTTTCTACCCGGTGATTAGAGAGGGGTTTGAAAAGGTCTTAGAAAAAAAGTGGTGAGCTTTCTGTAGGATTTGTTACTACAGCCTGTTCATTTGTCTGTTCAATAGTGTGCTGCAATCTAGGTCTCCTGCATGGTCTCCAGAGGACCCATACCTCACCTGGGAAAACTTTCTAATGCTTCCTCCTGAAAGAGAGAGGTTTCATGCAGAGAGAGAGACAATGCATTTTGTTTCATGCCAGCTGCAGAGATCTTGTAAGTGTCTGGGGAAAAATAGGGCAAAATATTCTCTCCTAATAAACCCAACACTTACAGTAAATTTAATTAAATATGATTTAAACATAAACATCTGTCCTTTTCACCAAAATCTCTTGTCAGTACTGTACTCCAGAGCAATAAATGTAGCAATGGTATAACATGTTACACTGGAATAGACTGTGAATGAACACAGGTTTACTTGTGATATTAAGATTTGCTTTTAAATCAAGTTTGAAACTCATACATTCCCTGAATCATTGAACTGCAGTTTGTGTCCATATCCTTCCTTTATTCTCTTTTCCTTTTCTCATGCTTGATAGGATTTATGCCTTTTGATATTTTTATTTCATATGTAGTATTACATAGACATAGGACCTATGCTTAGCAAAAGCTGCACCAGCTCCTATCTATGGAAGAGTTGGATTCTGTAACAGCCAAGAAATTTATGACATTGACACAGATTTTTTCTTACACTGTGATCCACTGAGACATAAAAAGGAAAAAAAAGTGTGTGTGTGTGTGTGTGTGTGTGTGTGTGTGTGTGTGTGTGTGTGTGTGTGTGTGTGTGTGTGTGTGTGTGTGTGTGTGTAGGGGGGAAGCAAAAGCAAGATAAAATGGGGTTATTAGAGAGCTGGCTTTGTCTCCTTGTTTTTCAAGCCATAACAACTTCCACCCAGGACCGGCGCTAGTGTTTTTAGCGCCCTAGGTGCACGGCCATTTCGCCGCCCCGCACGCTGGTCCTGCGGCTCTGGTGGACCTGCTACAGTCATGCCTGCGGGAGGTCCACCGGAGCCGCGGGAGTAGCGGACCGTCCGCAGGCAAGGGACCAGGGGACCCTCTGCAGGCACGACTGCGGCAGGTCCACCGGAGCTGCCTGCCGCCCCCCTCCGGCAAAATGCCGCCCCCCAATAATCCTGCTGCCTAAATGGAAGCACCAGCCCTGCTTCCACCCCAGCCCTGACATCAGTTAGAGCTGGCTGTGCTGGATTTATGCCAGCCAAGAGTTACCCCCAACCCCCACAAATCACTTTTCGATTTCTATGACCAGATTCCAGCCACTTTGAATTGATTAGGTGGCTCAAAAGGACTGGACATGGTTGGGTGGGGGACAGGGTGAGAGAGAGAGAATCTGGTACATTATGTTTATGTCATTATTTTCTATTATTAATAAGAGTGATGCTCTTTACCTTAAGGGAACTGAGAATTCTTTCCCTCTACACATAGTTCACCACCAGTGTGAATGCAGCATGTCAAGGGAAGAGTCTCATTCTAAAGCCATAACAAAACAATGCTGTTCAAACTGTGAAGATTGAACACCTTATAAAAAAAGAACTAAGTTAAAACATTGATCTTGTTTTGTATTCCTCATTTATCCACTGTCGACAGAAGATGATTTAATGTTATTTGTGACAGGCCTACCAAGTGACCTCAGAGGCCACCCATCAATGTATCCTTTGCAGACTGCTTCAAAAATCCTCTCATGAAGTCAGTTTCCTCAGCTGTTCAACCTATTTTGCAGCATAGCTGTCACACAGCTGGGGAAAAAAAGAGGTTGTGGCTCTGGAGCTGTTACATTGGCTTGATCCCTGGCTGCCAAAATGGCCCCTTGGAGTCTCAGGTAGCCAAAATAAGATACAGCAACCTAACAGCTGCTCTGTTTGGTGCTGGACCAGGCCAGTGCTTGCTGGCTCTATGATCATGGAATCACAAGAAGTGGGCTGATTCAACCTTTGTTCTCCCATCCTGGGCTTGCTACATACTTTCAGTACACCTCTACCCCGATATAATGCGACCCGATATAACATGAATTTGGATATAATGTGGTAAAGCAGTGCTCTGGGGGTGGGTGGGGGGAGCTGTGCACTCTGGTGGATCAAAGCAAGTTCGATATAATGTGGTTTCACCTATAACGCGGTAAGATTTTTTTGGCTCCTGAGGACAGTGTTATATTGAGGTAGAGGTGTACGTCCTATTTGTTTATCTCTGCTGCACATCTGCAGTAGACAACTTCAGCCAAGATCCTGCCACATCCTTGTTTCATGATCCCACACATTATAAAGCACGATTGAATGGCTTCCTGGATGGGTATGATATAACATGGATGTGAAAACAGTGTAGCTTAATATGGTTCAAACTGTATGACATTATTAAACCTTCATTGATTTAAAAAGAACTGCAAGACAGGAGATAGTGGTGGTATAGAAGTGGATGAGGTGCCTTTGTTCTAATGGAAGAATTTTCAGGGGTACCCTATTTCATACATCTTCCACCAACGGAAATATTTGTGCCTGTTTATTTTTGGTAGAGTAATAGTCCTTCATCTTTGTAGACTCACTGACACTCCTCTGGGTCATTGCATAGCCATAAAATATAAAATGTGCCTGTTTTGATTAACATCGAACTGATCCAATGTCAATGATTCAGAATTCAATAAGAAGTGCCCTGATGATAGCAATCATTTCAATTTTCCAAGAACGTTTCCATCTTATCACTGCAACAGATTTCTTTCAAGTCTTCCAATGGAAATACCAAGCAGGTAAGGCCCTACTTACTCATGGGAAACCAAGGAGTAGATTGTGAGGGAGCTGATGCCATTTGGTAGCAACCTGGTACAGAGTATTTCAGAAGGATACTTTGGAGATGTGAACCTAGCCTATAGATATATGATCTGCATATTAAAAAAATCTGCAGCTATGAAGAGTGCAGCTTTAAAACTGGGAATTTATAAATGCATAAGTGAACATGTTTTTAGATAGTTCTGTATAATCCTATGTGAGTGTCTGCTTTCTTTGGGTTTTATATTTAATTGGCATAGTCTTGTCTTTTATGAAGTCCTACTTTTTTGCATATTAGTTTGATTCAAAGAGTACCACTGTAGAGAGGTACAAATGAGGAGTGATGATATATTCATCTTTAGTATCACCTTTCATGGAAGATTAGGGTTGGAAGAGACCTCAGTTTCCCTGCAGTTGGAGACTCACCCTTTTCTTGACTCCTAGCCCTTTCTTTTCCCTCCCACAAGCAAAATGGCATCCCTCTTGGTTGTCTGTTACACACTGAGTGCCCAAGTGGTCTAATGACTTCAGATGCCCTGCCTGCATCTACCAGATCCATCTCTCCACTCTACGTTGATGGTGTCAGGTTGGCCACGGGAACAAGCAGTACATGGAAGCAAGTCATGCTGGGAGGCTGGGATAGATGCAGAAGGAATTAATGTGGGCAAAAGGTGGGCAAATTAGGCATAAATTTCAACATTCCTTGTGTCCCCAAAACCACGAAGGAAGACCATTTCCTGGATTACATCCATCCAGAAAGTAACTAGATTCCTGAGAGTTAATGTAGTATTGATATGCTTGCAATGAAAAGAGAAAAAATGTCAATAAAACTAAGAAGAAAAACACATCAGTGAAATAATATGCAGTTCTCATCTCTGTCTCACAAATATTTAGAAGAGATGACAAGCAACAGATGAATGACAGGATGGATAGTTAGGTGGATGCTGGCGCGAAAATATTATAATTGGGAGCAGCACTGTTGGCTCTGTTATCAGAGGTGAGGAATGAAAGACAGAGTCCTGTTATTTACATTTGTTTTCTGTTTGAAAGACAGCCCAAGAAGTAAAATAAAACGAGAGCCTACTCAAATACCTGCTAAATTTCCCCTTATATTGAATTTCTCATTTTATCAGGAAGCAATACTTGCACTGATGTTAGACAGCCAGCTAAAAGGTCAACAAGTTCCCTGGGTTGCCTTTTGTCAAGGGTTTTTGACTTGTCTGTGAATAAAGATCTCCCAGGAGGGAGGCAGACCTGAATTTCCTGTCATCTGGAAGACAGCAACGAATTTGAAAATGTTACAAAAAGCATAAGGGACTTGAAGCACACCTTCAAATGCACTGCTGATGCCAATAGCTTCCCATGTAAACATGTACACAGAGTTGTTTTGAATTTGTTCTGTCAACTTTTGGTTGTGAAACAAATTGTTATACAGCTGCCCGCATTGAATACTGAATGAACTTGAAGGTTTTTCATTACTGTGCTGTGCCTAATCAGAACTACAATCCCCTCAGATCAGTGATGTTGCAGGCACACTCCTATATCCCAAGCCTCATGCCACATTGCATTTTCTGTGAGCTTCTTCAGTGATTTATCCTGCTGCACCACCCCACTTTTCTGCTCAGCTGTTGCCCCCCTGGTGCGTGGTAAAGTGCTAACAGTTAGGACAGGCTTAACAAATATCTGGACCAAAAGACAGAAATCTCTCACTCATGTGGAATGTTAATCATTCCAGGAAGCATATAAATTACTTTCTTTATCGGAGATGGCAAGAATTATTGTTTTTCTTGATGTCTGTAGGAAGATAGTTCTTCTTGAAAGGATAATGGGGAACATTTTCTCAGAATACATCCATGTCTTGAAATCCATTATAGATGCTTTCCTCTGCTCATCTGAGTTACAGTGAATTGCAGTAATGTATATGCAGTACTGTGTGTGTAGCTGCAATGGAGGCTAGCAGATGGAGGCAAGATGAGTCAGTCTCTCATTTCATGATTAGAGACACAAACTTGTCTTTCAATGTTACATCATGTGTTAAATAGATTTCAAGGCAATTTATAGTTCAGGAAAGACCATTCATGCTACATTTGTTAAAAAGAATAATGGAGGAGCACTCTGCAAACCAAGCATCTAATCAAAAGAGTATGACAGGGTGCTCAGGAAATGTTGTACAGCCAGTCAGGGGAAACTTTTCAAAAGCTGCTAAGTGTCTTAAGAGTTTAAGGACTAGATTCACAAAGGGAACTTAGGAGTTAGGTATTGCAATGCCGAGCATCGCAATGCTTAACCCCTAGGTGCCCGCTGCCCAGTGGATTTCACTGCCCCAAGTTAGGCTCCCAGGTCCCCCATGAGTTGTATGAGGAGAGTTATGGGATTCTTTTGTTCTTATGTTATGTTCTTATTTTCAGAAGCCAGCAATCTGAGTGGGGAGCCACCTAAGGTAAATATGAATGAAGTCTCATAGACTCATAGACTTTAGGGTCAGAAGGGACCAATATGATCATCTAGTCTGACCTCCTGCACAAAGCAGGCCACAGAATCCTACCCATCCACTTCTATAACAAACCCCTAACCTAAGTCTGAGTTATTGAAGTCTTCAAATTGTGGTTTGAAGACCTCAAGCTGCAGAGAATCCACCAGCAAGTGACCCATGCCTCACGCTGCAGAGGAAGGTGAAAAACTTCCAGTGCCTCTGCCAATCTGCCCCAGAGGAAAATTCCTTCCCGACCCCAAATATGGCGATCAGCTAAACCCTGAGCATGTGGGCAAGACTCACAAGCCAGCAATCAGGAAAGAATTCTCTTCAGTAACTCAGATCCCATCCCGTCTAACATCCCATCACAGACCACTAGGCATACTTACCTGCTGATAATCAAAGATCAGTTGCCAAAATTAAGCTATCCCATCATACCATCCCTTCCATAAACTTATCAAGCTTAGTCTTAAAGCCAGATATGTCTTTTGCCCCCCTTGCTCCTCTTGGAAGGCTGTTCCAGAACTTCACTCTAATGGTTAGAAACCTTTGTCTAATTTCAAGTCTAAACTTCCTAGTGTCCAGTTTATACCTATTTGTTCTTGTGTCTACATTGGTACTAAGCTTAAATAATTCCTCTCCCTCTCTAATATTAATCCCTCTGATATATTTATAAAGAGCAAGCATATCTCCCCCCCAAACTTCTTTTGGTTAGGCTAAACAAGCCAAGCTCTTTGAGTCTCCTTCATAAGACAGGTTTTCCATTCCTCAGATCATCCTAGTAGCCCGTCTCTGAACCTGTTCCAGTTTGAATTCATCCTTCTTAAACATGGGAGACCAGAACTGCACACAGTATTCCAAATGAGGTCTCACCAGTGCCTTATATAACGGTACTAACACCTCCTTATCTTTGCTGGAAATACCTCGCCTGATGCATCCTAAAACTGCATTAGCTTTTTTAAGGACCATATCACATTGGCAGCTCATAGTCATCCTGTGATCAACCAATAGTCCAAGGTCCTTCTCCTCCTCTGTTGCTTCCAACTGATGTGTCCCCAATTTATAACTAAAATTCTTATTATTAATCCCTAAGTGCATGACCTTGCATTTTCACTATTAAATTTCATCCTATTACTATTACTCCAATTTACAAGGTCATCCAGATCTTCCTGTATGATATCCCGGTCCTTCTCTGTGTTAGCAATACCTCCCAGCTTTGTATCATCCACAAACTTTATTAGCACATTCCTGCTTTTTGTGCCAAGGTCAGTAATAAAAAGGTTAAATAAGATTGGTCCCAAAACTGATCCTTGAGGAACTCCACTAGTAACATCATTCCAGCCTGACAGTTCACCCTTCAGTACAACCCGTTGGAGTCTCCCCTTTAACCAGTTCCTTATCCACCTTTCAATTTTCATATGGATCCCCATCTTTTCCAATTTAACTAATATTTCCCCATGTGGAACCGTGTCAAATGCCTTACTGAAATTGAGGTAAATTAGATCTACTGCATTTCCTTTGTCTAAGGAATCTGTCACCTTCTCAAAGAAGGAGATCAGGTTGGTTTGGCACGATCTACCTTTAGTAAAACCATGTTGTAATTTGTCCCAATTACCATTGACCTCAATGTCCTTAACTACTTTCTCCTTAAAAAAAAATTCTTTTTTGCCATGACCTTACAAGTCCTAAAAAAGGGGTGGGGCTTTGGGCCCAGATCCTTAAGGGATCTCCACTTGGGATTTTCAGCCGTGAAATTTGTCCTGGAGTTAGGTGCCTAAGCCATGAAAAACACACATGCATGCAAGCGACACTAGTAGCCCAATGGGAAGGGCACTCACTGGGGATGTGGGAGACCTGTTTTCAAATCCCTGCTCTGCCTGATTTGAACCCAGGTGTGCCCTAACCACCAGGCTATTGTGTACTGTGCTCTCAGTCAGTCCCATTTGAAGTTGTTCCTGCGCCAGCAAATATTTATTTATAAAAAATGGGATTTTAACCTTACTCTCTCACATCCCAGCTGTGTACCCTGTCTGTCAGGCTCTAAAGTAACTCTCTCAATTTTTCTGACTCTAGCCCAATGAATATTTAATTATTTATACAAAATGGAACAGCTTCAACAGGAGAGACTGAGTGAGACCCACCCCACAATACCCAGTATTTCATGTTTAGGGCACTCTTCTGGGATGTGGGAAGGACAAAGGTGGCTTTATATCACCTTTCTAGCTTTGCATCCTGAGGGCAAGTAAAGCTAACTTTCCCTACATATTAAACACACACATATTATACACATTAAACCATATCAACACACACATCTTATGCATAGAAATAAATACCAGTACACTCACCATTTCAAAGAAAATACATGTGCTGTGGAGCCATCTGAATAAATGTATCCACAAGTACTTGGTGCGGTGGGGTCACAGAGCTCCTCCGGCCCCAGGACTGTGGCGGCGGGAGAGGGACCGCTAGGGTTGCCAACTTTATACTTGCACAAAACTGAATACCTTTGCTCCACCCCCTGCTCCGCCCCTCCTCTGAGGCTGCACCCCTGCTCACTCCATTCCCCTCCCTCTGTTGATCACTCTCCCTATCCTCACTCACTTGCTTATTTTCACTGGGCTGGCTCAGGGGGTTGGAGTGCAGGAGGAGGTCAGGGCTCTGGCTGATGGTGCAGGCTCTGGGGTGGGGCCGGGGATGAGGGGTTTGGGATGTAGGAGGGTGCTTTGGGCTAGGACAGAGGGATCAAGGACAGGAGGGGACTCAGGGCTGGGGAAGAAGGTTGGGGCCTGGCAGGGGGTGCAGGCTCCAGACAGTGCTTACCTCAAGCAGCCCCCGGAAGCCGTGGCATGTCCCCCCTCTGGCTCCTACACAGAACCACAGCCAGGCAGCTCTGTGCACTGCTCAGTCTGCAGGTGCCAACCTTGCAGATCCCATTGGCTGCTGTTCCCGGCCAATGGGAACTGCCGAGCTGGCGCTTTGGTGCCCCTATGCCTAGGAGCTGGAGAGGGGACGTGCCACTGCTTCTGAGAGCCACGAGGAGCCAAGGCAGACAAAGAACCTGCCTTAGCCCCATTGTGCCACCAACCAGATTTTTAATGGCCCAGTCAGCAATGCTGACTAGAGCCACCAGGGTCCCTTTTCGACCCAGTGTTCCGGTCAAAAACTGGACAGCTGGCAACACTCAGAGAGCCTCTCTAGCTGGAAGAGTTGTGTGCCCACACTGCAGCCCCATGGCCAAAGGAGTTCTCTCTCTCCCCACTGTGGTCCTGGGGCCAGAGGAGCTCTATGCACCTGCCGATTATGGGGGGGCATGCCCCTGCTTGCACACCCCTTTTGCACACCCCTGCGAGCCCATTAACTTTAGAATGTCCAGACTTGTGTGTTTAAGTTCTAAAGCATCACATTATATTAGTGGAGGTTTGTTCATTTAACACAGTTTAATTTGATAATACTGTACAACTGTTTAAATGCAAATACATGTTAATGGGAGTCCTCTGTTTTTTGTTGCGAACAAAGTGCACAGGTCAAGACATGTCCCCCTGACTCCCCAAAACAAGCAAAACAAGCCAAACAAAAAGCCCAAGCAAAATGGTGTGATAGCTACACAAGTTATTTTGTTTAATTAACTGAGGCTTTAATGTCTGTAATTCTTCAAAGGGTGTATTACATGAATCAATAGTAAATATATACTGGGAGAAAAAAAATAAATAGAAATCCAGTCACAATGTACTACTTCATTTCTACTGATATACAGAACAACTGTAGGATGTTTCCTCCTAGATGTATCATTTGGTAACATTTTAAATGAAGGTTCCCAAATACATATTTCATTTACTGGTCTACAAAGATAGTTACTGCATATTAAATAAATAAATACCAATTGATTTGCAGTCAACACTTTCTGAGGGTTGTTAATGACAGTATATAACAGAAACAGGGCTGTATCTACTGATGTTCATTCTGTTTGATTTTAATACTCAGCTAGTGTTTAACATGGAGTAATTATCCTATTGAATGGGCATTTGAGTATTTTACCCCAGCTACATCTTGTGATGTTATTGACATGAACTGTGACCGTATAGATCATTGTTGCAACCAAGCTTCTATAGTTACACCAAATCTTGTACAAAGGAGGTCAAATGAGGTGTCTGTAGAAAGGCTGTAATTTGCTGGTTATGATTATGCTTTCTATATGTGTGTATCATTTTTGTATTTGAAGTTATGAATATTGGCTATGTACTTGTATCTCAATGTCTTTGATTCTAAGTAGCCTTAGTGAAGCATTTGGTCAGCTTCTTGAGAAAGGACTATTCTCAGTAAGTGCCCAATCAAGAAATGCTTAACTGACAATGTACTTTTGGAGATGCCAATCCACATCCGAGCTTTCCTGGGAATGTTCAAACTAACATGTAAACAATGGCATCAGCCTGCAAAAAGCTGAATCATTCATGGACATGTGACTTGCCCAGGTGGCTACAAACTCCATCTTGTTGCTGTGATTTTGCACAGAAGAAAAACGGGGTTCTGCCAACAAGAGATAATATAAAAGGCCCTGGAAGCCCCTCCATTTTGTCTTCGGCTGGCTCAAGAGATGGCCTCTCCAACCCAAAGAGATGCCTGAAAGAAACTTGGACAAAGGACTTTAACTACTGGGGTGTGAGTGATTGCTGGACCCAGGCCATAAACCACAATATTGGTCTGAAAAGGATTGGGCCCAGTCTAGGCAAGAGTCTAGTCTGTGAAAGAAGCTTATTGGAACATCTCTGAGGGTGAGATTTACCTGTATTTAATTTCCTACTGTATTAGTCCTAGATTTGCGTGTTTTGTTTTGGTTTTTTTTGCTTGATAACTTACTTTGTTCTGTCTGTTATTGCTTGGAACCACTTAAATCCTAATTTTTATATTTAATAAAATCACTTTTGATTATTAATTAACCCGAGTAAACAGCTGTGCATATCTTTCTATCAGTATTATAGAAGGTGGACAATTTATAAGTTTACCCTGTATGAGCTTTATACAGAGTAAAACAGATTCATTTAGGGTTTGGAACCTACTGGGAGCTGGGTGTCTGAGTGCTAGAGACAGGAGCACTTGCTAAGCCATTTTCAGTTAAGTCTGCAGATTTCAGGCTGTGGGTCAAACCCTGAATCTGTGTTGCAGCAGATTAACAGATCTGGCTCAACAAGGCAGGGTTCTGAAGGCCAAAACTGGCAGAGAAAACGAGCTCAGAGGTAGTCTCAGCACATCAGGTGACAGTCCCAAGGGGGTCCCTCTGACCCAACCCATCACACCCCTTCCCTGGAAGAATGTTTGAACCTCAACATTCAGATATATACTCTTTTGTTAGGGTAGAAGTAGGCACAGCAAAGAGGCCATGAATTGGCTCCAAGTTTTCTCAGAAGGCCATGACCCTTGGTAGCAATAGAGCCATTTTCTGCTGATATCAGCTCTGTGCTTCCACACAGCACTGGCTATATGCCCATAACATCCACCCACAGCACAGGCAAGTGCCCTTTGTAGTATCCTAAAGTCATGGACAGGGAGTTATTGCTGCTCAAACTAATGTCACATTTTACTTCTACCTGAGATCAGAATAAACTATGTATGACACTGCTCTTGGAAGTTGCTGCACACCCTCAGCGGCTGAGGATAATCAGCCCTTTGCAGAATCAAAGCCTACAGCTGCTGTTATCCTATTCCCTCACACTCCAGGTATCTGTTCAGTTCATATGCTGCAGCCACAGAGGGGATAAATATGACTAGGATGATGAGAATTAGCATTATTAAATACATCTATTCCAATAGCTCCCAGATACCCCAGTCAAGACCAGGACTCCATTGTACTAGCTACTGAAGATCTCACAAAGTGAGAACATCTAACAAGATGCTAGCGCATACAGTAGCTACCTTTCCCCCTTGTCACAGTCCTCATGACAGCATTCCCATGGAAGTGTTGTACTTTTGGTTCCTTTTACAATATGCAGTACAGGGAAGCATACACACCCTTGATTTAAAAACAAACATACACTCCACCACTTCCATCATCTTAAAATTTTTTCATAGGTTGTACATTTAACAAAGTTTCCTAGTGTCTTCTAGTCAGCTGTCTGAAATAGTCAGAGAAAGAAACTGCATCACAAAACTCCCCCGAAAAGAATAATATTACTTTTAAGGATTTCTATCATTTAAAAAATGCATATTTGTTTCCTTGAGGGCAGAGCAAAATTAATATCAGCATTTATATGATCTGCATTTATAGAGTTATATTGAAACAAGCCTCTAAAAATCATCCTGCCACTTTGGTTAACAAATAAAATATAAGATCTTATCTAGTGTGTACTTTTAACTGCCGAGGTGCTAGATTTATTGTATTAATATGTACCATGACTTAAAAAAATTGTGATCTCTTGTAATCTAACCAATTTTGATTGTATCAATGTTTTGCTGTAAGGCAAAATGAAATTAACTCTGAAAAATATCCTGATCTTGTTCAATCAAGGACCTACATGGGAGAGATGTTATCAGGCTTAAGGTGTATCCAAACATTATTTACATCTTAAAAAAAGAGATCTGTAAGGCAACATTAAACTGTGCTTATCTTTTCCAAGATATGGTCCATGTTCCATTGACTGCCATAATCTACTGGGTAGACTTAAAAAGCAGTGACTGTTACTAGACCATAATCTTTGCTAGGGCTTAAAGAGCATCCTACATACTGAGCTTTCACATATATCTTACTACAATCCAGTGTCTGCTTTTCTCCCCATTCTAGTTGAGTTCTATTTCTTTCTATGGCAAATTACTCCAATTGATATTAAAAATAAAAATAAGATTAAGCTTCTAGAAACCAGAAGCTGGATTTTCCTCCTTCACTGTTACACACTGCAGTCACTCCATTGACTTCAGTACAGTGACTCTAGATTTATATTACAATAAGTGATGACAGAATCAGACCCACTAATTTCTTCTATAGATTTGTGCTGGAACTCACAAAAGGGAGATTATATACTATCCATCATTAATAATGTTCAATCAAATGAGTTAAGGAAAAGGAGAAATATAAGAAAGGATTTTCTTTAAATAAAACCACAAAAAATACCATGTCTGGGTGGGTTGATGGGAGGAAAAAGGCCTTAAACTGAGCTTGAGTCACACTGAATAGAAAAATTCATTTGTTTTGTACAGTGGAATTTTTAAAGAAACTAATATTCTTGGTTAAAACAGAAAGTATCAAATGGATTAATACATCTGATTACTTCATTCTACTGACTTATTATGGGTTTGTCTGAATTAGGAAAAGAGATCATGATTAATCCAATTAATTCATGAATTAGCTAACCACAGATTTTTCTTTAGTGTAGATATATATTAACATTTTTTACCTTCCTTTAGCTGTTCCAGGTCAGTCCTAAGCACAGTTAGCTAAACTGAGGTAAAATTTTAACCTGCACTGACACTGAATAAAAATGTGTGGTTATGTCAGAGTTAGTCAACAGATGTGTGTTAACCTCTACAAACCTTGTAGTGATAGGGCAAATAATTCCCCTTTTTTCCATCTTGGAGCATAATAAGCACATGTATCCACAAGACTTACAGAATGGTTTCTAAAGACTCTCCAGATCACTCAAACCATTAGATTACTCATTTCATGTTCTTGCATACATATTGGAAGGCAGTTCCAGTCTCTAAAGCACAGTCTTCACTGCTCTCAAGTCAGAACCTCCAGCACATGGAAACTGATTGCAACTGCTCTGTATGCTCTCTAAACTATTGGGAAATATTTTTTTTTCATGTTTGAAGAGTTACATGTTTGAGAAGGGAAGTCCAAATGGGTGTTAGTGACTTTTTATTACACCACAGCCAGCTTTTTAAAGAAGAGTTTATAACTGCTGCTGTCTTTGTTATCAGATGCGTGGCCAGGCAACCCACAGAAGATCATAGAATATCAGGGTTGGAAGGGACCTCAGGAGGTCATCTAGTCCAACCCCCTGCTCAAAGCAGGACCAATCCCCAGATCTGCAAGGCTTCACTTCATTTACCGAACATCACTCCATGTAGACTTGTCATATTGAAATAACCCTCATAACACCCTCCTTAAGGCTCCATCTTCCAATTATAATCATGTTTTTTGAAGCTCTTGGCTATTTCTAGGGAAAGAGACCCAGGCTTCCCTCAGCTTTGATTCTGGAAAGAGTACACTTCCAAACCCAGGCAGGATCCCTTCAGTCTTCTTAAAGGAGTAAAAAAGAAATCAAACAGCCTTATCTGTTAGCCTTCCTAAGATGAGTGCAGGCCTCAAGTTGCTCCCTAGGGGCTCCTAGCACCATTTCTTCTTATGCTGTGAAGAAAATCACAAAACACCTGCTGAGTGCCCTTTTCCCATTTCCTAGAGTGAAACTGCTCTAATTGACAGGTCATACTGATTCTGCAGGGCAGGGCACATCCCCGGCAGGGAATTTTTTACTTCTATACTTAACGCTTGTGTGGAGTACATAAAGTGCATCACAAGGCTCAATTGTACTACCCAGTAGAGAGCCAGGTTCAAGGGTATCTTCAGTGACAGTGAAAGTAGTTTTGAGTCATCAATCTAATCTCTAGTGAGATTACGGCTTACTTTACAAAATCTCCACAGAATTTTTGAGATTTGGCAGCCTTGCCTAAAGTATACAGGCGCTATTACAGTTCACAGCAGATGTACGATGCGGTTGTGGGGAGATTCAAGAAATAATGGGGTAGCCACAAAGATTTGGATAAACTCAAAAGCTTGTATACCTGCCTGAACTACATTGCTTTCCATCATTGGCCTGGGAATCTCAGGAATTTCCCAGTACTTCTACTTCTGATTCCAGAGGGAACCAGAAAGTGCAGGGAAACCCAAACATGAGAAAACCAACTGGCTAATTTTTCCCTAACTTCCAAATACAGATGGAATTATGCTTTTGTCAGTGTGATAGATAAAGGCATTGGTCAATTAGTGCCAAATCAAGTTGCCCATCCACAGATTTAAATTTCCCTAACGCTAGTCGCTGATCTTAGCTTCTCTTGTTTTATGAGCACTATCATGCACCAAATATGAAACATAAAACACAGATAAACTTTTCTGTCTAAACAGTGTTAGGAACACATGAGCACTTGGTTTTATCTATATTACAAAAACACTTTCTAACCTGAATGCCCAGTTCTTTTCTTCTTCCTATGTTTAATTTTTGTTATCAAGTTGTCTCCATGATTTGTGATTGGCATGTTTACAATATGTTAAATGGTTTTATAGCATTTTCATATTGTATGTTATGTTCAAAGTTATGGCTGTATAAACAGGATACAGTAACTGCGTAGTTTCTAGGAGTGGTGATCCAAAGAGAAATTACCCACAGTACCCATAATTGAAGTTCTCTTAAAGGTCATAACCTTCTATAGATCCATACTTTCCACCCGTTCTCCTCTTGGGATTTGAACTTCAGTATGTTTAGAATGGATGGTTTAGCTCTCTTTAGACTAAAAAGAAACTGATGCAGAATGAGTCAGAGTGGATTCTCTGTAATGCATGTATATACTTTGGGGTGTCTACACAAACATTTAGATCACAGCAACCTGGGATATAAGTCTACCCCACACTAGGCTGCTGCACACTAACTGTCCATGTTCATCCTCCTGATGTGCACTAGCAGTTATTAGTGTCCTTTGATCTAGTCTCATTTCAAAGCAGTCTAGATCAAAGTACACAACCCTCTTTGAGAGGAATCTAGAGCCACCAACAAAATTTCCTAGGACATGTAATTCAAGTGTGGCATCAGAAGTAATGGTGACCTTTAGAGAATATCGATTACAGAAATAATTTTACTTCCTTTTCCTTATTGCATCGTCTACTAAATCTATTTGAGGATATGAAAATACAGAACTTCTGAACTGTGAACAATAATACAACTGTTGACTGAAATACTGAACTCTAACAGAAAAATCAGAGAGCATTCTTCTCAACACGTCACCTTTACACCCAGGACTTCCATTAGAAACTGATTCCTTTTTACTATCTTCACAGGAAGATGTTCAGCACTTTAACACCATCTCCAGTTGGAACCTTGGTATTTCCTATACAAAGGGAAGGCTTCTAACTTACCAACTTCAGCCAAAAATCTACTATCTGTATGGATGTAAAGAACTAGTTTGAAATTATAGTTTATATTAAGTGAAGAAAACTGTATTGTAGCTATAAGGCACTGTATTATAAATTATTTTGTACCAAATGTATAAAAATGCCTCTTTTGCCATAGGTTATAATATTACAAGATTGTTTTTCCCTTTGTTATATTTTTGGTTAGTTATTTCAGCATCTCACTGCATTAAAATGCCTCCATAGAAAAGGTCACTCTTTTTCCTTTCAAAACATTTCTTTGCTGTTTCTGTCCCCAGAGGTACAGACAGAATCAACAATCGATAAGAGAACATCACATAACAGTTTGACTTACCTTTGAGGAATATCCATTAGGTCAACACATTTTACCGGGGAAGGACTTTTATAGCCAATCATTTTCCTTTTAATGGCATTTCCTAATCACTGGCTGAAAATTCCTTGAATTGCAATAATACAGCTCAGTTATTTAGTCTGATGCATCTTTAACATGGAATAAAAAGCTACTTTAAGATGTCATTGTGAAAAATTTTCTTTTCTTTTGTTACTGCCTGTTTCTTATGAATTGAAGTGCTCCCTAGTTATAATTCTGCATGTCTCTGAAATGGATAGAGACCTGGAATACTAAAGGAAGGTTTAACAAGTTTCCACTGTGCCATATAACAATCATAACAGCAGTGGAATACCAAAGCCAATATCCTGTGTTCTCTGACAACCTCTGAATTGCAGAATTTTAGGACACAGGGGGATAAACCTGTATCTTTTAAGCCAAATGAAACCAGCATTTGCAAAAACATTGTTTAAATCTCAGAAATGTTTCCAGTTGTTTCAGGGGGGGTAGAGGAGGATGTTTCAAAGTGGTCACAAAAAATTCTCCCTCCAGAAAGCCAGGTGAAGGATTGTTGTTTTGAACGATTGTCCTAGGTCAATGTCAGTCAAAGTCAAACAGGAATGCTATATACAAAATAGTTACTGTTCATGATTGCCATCTTAGGTCACATGAAAACAAAGAAGAAAGAGAATATGATTTCATTCTGGAACTGTATTAATCCCAAGAAAATATATCCAGCCTACTGACTTCCACATATTAAAAGTGATAATTACTAACATGCATTTCTATCACTCTCATCACTGCAGCATCTGGGGGCTCCTATCATCTACATCTCTCTTTCAAGGTGGCATGGACAGAAGTCTCTCTCCTGGTGGCATATCTGAAAAGAGTGGGGAGGGGAACCCACTAAGAGGAAATGAACCCTTTTTTGTATACTGCATACCAAAAACTGCTAAAGGTGTGTTAAGGTTGCAAAGTCAAGCACTCAGAAGTTAGAAAATGCTCAAATTAAGGTAGCCTGTGAAACCTTAATTTGCCCCCCTTGTGCATATATATTATGATACAGGTTTTAATGACATGATCACATCCCATGTTTTCCACGTGTCCACTGCCTCATTCAGTGCACAGGATGGGTGGTGTTCTGGTATCGAGAAAACTGTTCATTTTTTTGTTTTATCCTCATCATTCAATATGTGGTCCCCATGCCTTATTTTCTGTGCACCATTCACTGCACTGAATACAGAATTATTAATTTCCTCATGGGAATTTCTATGGCATTCAGCACCATAATAGCTGAGTGTCTCACAAAGAACTATTGACGTATCTTCCTAACCCTCTTGTGAGACAGGGAAGGAATGGTTACTTACCCAACTGAACAGTGGTTCTTTGAGATGTTGTAGTCAGTTTGGATCACACTGTAAGTGTGCATGCACTTCATGTGCATGAGATTGGAGTCTTTTCAATAACTGTGTCCAATTGGGCCATGTATGTCCTGTGCCTCCCCATACTCCCATATAAGGACATAAAGGGTGGGGCAGCCACGGCCCTCTCTCAGTTCCCTTACAATTCAAAGCCTGTATTGCTGAGCATGGTGAAAAGTGTGGATGGAGGGCAGGTTGTGGGATCCACTCTAATATCTCTAAAAACCACAGTTAGTGCACTCTAAGTAACTGTTCTCTCTTGTTTGAGTATGGGTCACTGTGGAGCCCATTGCAGGTGATAGGCAAAGACTATCCCCTGGATGGTGGGAATGAGGAGTCAAACAAACAATGATTGAAGCACTGCTCTCCCAAAATTGGCACCAGACCTGGCTGCCATGCAAAGGGTGTGATGTTTAACAAAGGTCAGTTGGTCGCTCCATGTTGCTGCCTTACAGATTCAGACACTAGCACATTTCTGAGGCAGGCTTAAGATGCTCTGCCCTAGTGGAGTATGCCTTGTTTGGAGGGAGAAGCTTCCCAGCAGAGTGATAGCAGGTGGAAATACATTGTCTGATACACTTAGAGACTCTCTTTAATTAAATTGATTGGCCTCTCCGTTGACCAGATATGGCCACAAAGAGTCATAGAGACAGTCTGAAAGGCGTGGTCTTGTTAAGTTATGAAACAAGACTCTTGAAATGTCCAGCATATATAGCTTCTTTTCTCCTGTCATCAAGTGTGGTTCAGGGAGAAGACTGACAGATTAACTGATTGTTATAGGCGAATTCTTAAGGTGTGGTCTCAGCACCATCTTGCATCTATAAAAGGATGTCTAAATTGGTTCAGCCATGAGGGCTAGGAGCTTGCTGACCATTTGTGCTGAGGTGACAGCAACAAGAAAAACTATCTTGAGAGTGAAATGACATACTAAGCAATATGACAGCGATTTGAAAGAAGGATCCATAAATTTTACAGAATGGTGTTGAGATCCCACGTAGGAGTCTGATCTCTGATAAGAAGATAAGAATGGAGGAGGTTGCAGTATGTTACACCTCTGTAAGGTCCCTTTGGGGAGAAGTTGGATGCTGCTCCTGTCTCAGAATGCAAAGCACTTTCCTTGGGCTGTGCTGTTCAGAGCTTTTGCCACCTTACAGAGGCAGTCAAAACAGTCCAAACCAAAGGGTCAATATGTTTCCACAGCCCACAAAAAGCAGAGTCCTAGGCCTTCAGGAAGCAAAAAGTTAAAAAAAACCAGAAATGGACAGGCTCTTCTCCTATCTGAGAGGGCCTGGGCAGCCCATACTCTCAAGCCATTTCCCTGGTCAGAAACCCATTCTTCCACAGTCCAGGGAGCTTTGAGTTACTCTGCTGCTCCTTCTGAGTGCCTCAATCAGTTGGGACCCTCCCTTTTAAGAACCAGGCTTGACAGGCTTCACAGATGCACTGGGTTGGGGCTGACTGTGCTCAGAGGAGCTCTTTAACCTCTTCCTGACTGGGGTAGGGATCTGCCCCACCACAGACTCCCTTAAGTATGGAGAAGGCCCTTGATACCTTCGGATCAGAGATGACCAAGTATGACTGTATCAGTGTATGACATACCATTATTGATGCAAGGTGGACTTTCAGAAAACTAAACACTGGTCTAATGTGTAGCAGGTAGGCAAAGATCTTTAGTATTAGGGCTTCTAATGGGTCTAGGCTGTGCTGGGGCACCCACAGGGAGAAACTCTTTCTTCAAGGAGGTGGGCTTCCTAGTGGATGGATTCCTGCTCCATATGAGAATCTTTTGTATCTCTCAGGAGCCGTTTCAGTCATCAGGGTTCAACTAGCTAACATCCAAACTGTCAGGTGCAATGACTGCAGGTCTAGGTGCAATATCTGCCATGGTTCTCTGAGATATTATGTCCAGGTAGACTGGGAGATTGATGGGAGGCTGAATGGACATTTGCAATAGGTCTGACAGCCAAAACTGTCTTGGTCTCTAAGTAGCTACAAAGATCAATGTGGCCTTTTCCTGTCTGACCTTATAACTCTGGGTATCAGGGGAATTGGTGGAAAGGCATATAGGAGGCACTCAGACACTGTAGCAGGAAGAGATCAGGCCTCAAGTCTCCTTTGAAGCAGAAGTGTGGGCATTTGGCGATATCCTTTGTGGCAAATACATTTATTTTGGGAGCTCCTACTGATGGAATATTGGCTCTGTGATAGACCTCTGCTGTGACCATTTGTGGTTGGTTACTGCATGTCTACTTAAGAAGTCTTCCAGGTTGTGGTTGTCTCCTGGAAGGTGCAGAGCCAATGAAGTTACTCCATGGTGGCACAATATTCATAGCCTGATGGCTTCCTGGCAGACTGGGGAGGATGGAACACTTCCTTGTTTGCTTATGTGGTGTATTTCAGATGTACTGTCCATCAAGATATGCACCATGGAGTTCTGCAGAATAGGCAAGAATACTCTGTAGGCCAGTCTGATGGCCCTGAACTCCACAATGTTCATATGGAGTTTCAAGTCATCCAGGAATGAAGTCCCCTGCATCTGTAGATGGCTCAGGTGGGCTCCCAACATATCCCGGAGGCACTTGTGATGAGTGTCATTGTTGGAAAAGAGGCAAAGAATGGAACTCCTTTTCACACATTCTCTGGGTCCAACCATTGAGTTGCCACAGAACCAGAAAGACTGGAATCTGTTCTTCATGAGGTAGGCTCTTGCTGACAGAGTCAGTCATGGCCCGGATGAACTCTAGTGTCTGTGATGGGATTAGAAACTATTTCTTGTATTTCCCAGGGAGGCTGAGCAGGGAGTTATCTCACCTTGTCTCAGTGGCTTTATGACAATGACTTTTAGCCTTCATGCTGTGTACAGCTTCTAGACTAGTTTCAGGTTTTTGAAGTTGCTCCTGCCTTTGTTCTGCTGTTTTACTAGATCAAACTGCTTTGCTGTATCTATAGCTATGGGTAGGTTTGAGTCTGTGTTCAGTTGTAGCTGCTATGAGAGATTTTTATCTGTTAACCCAATAACCATCCTGTCTCTGATATTTTCACATTTTGCAGTCCCAAAATAAGAGTTTTCAGACAATGCCTGCAACATTCAACATATTCTCCTGTTTTTTTAATTTCTTGGTGAAAAAAACCCTCTTTCATAAACCACATTTCTCTGCAATATAAGGTATGCATCAGACATAGCCAGAACCCTTTCATAGTCATTTTTGTGACTGTCTTCAGTAAAGTCAGAGTTTAAAGCATGTTTGCTTATTTCCCCACAGTATAAATGAAAGAAGATACCTGATTATCTCCAGCTTCCTGATGGAGTTTTGTAGCAATTTGAAATCTTGCAAAATACTGCATTCAGGCTGACAAAACTGAAGTTCTCTGGGACATTGAAGAGTGGCATATTGATGAGATCTTGCAACCTTTGTTGCTGTTTTCCTTCCGTTTCTGTTCTCTTCTGGCACTAGTTTACTTCTGATACCATGTCATGTACTTCTTGTATACAGCAGGTTGCAGAGCTGCTACTAGCAGGTCAGGATCCTGTACCAGAAAAGCACCAAGAAATACATATGCCATCGCAGGCTGTCGATAGTAATGCTTGCCTCCATCATACCATCTCTTCAAACTTAAGACTGTTTTGTGGTTCTTGACTTGGTGCTTTTTAGGTTTAGGGCAGGACAAAGACCCCCTTTCTTCTTTGGGATAAGGAAATACCAGTGGAAGTCTCTTTCCCTGAATTCTGGTGCTGCCTTTCTCTATGGCTCATAGAGGAAGCAATGAGACTACTGTTTGCCACAGGCTCTTGTGACAAGGGTTCCTGAGGAGTGACAGGATTGTATAGACTTCTGTCATAGCTGCCTCTTAGTTGTTTCTTTTTTCTGCTTGAAGGAGGTGGGAATGCATGCCTGAGTGATGGACAGAAGTAGGTCTCCTCTAGTGGCTGTGCCAAGGTATATGATGTTCTCATTACCAGGGTCTGCAATTATCTCAGTAGCAAGGTTATTCCCAATTTCTCCAGGGATGTATCCATCAACATCAATGATTCTGCAGAAGGTGTTGACACCAAAGCTTGTATTGCTGATACTGGGGTCAGTGTTAAGGGAACTTTTTCTCTGGGCCTTGATGGTAAGTAGTCCCTTCTCACGAGCCCCTTTTTCCATTTGCAACTAAGTGGCTTTCTTCTCAGAGGTCTTGTGTGCTCTTTCCTTTAGGGAAGACATTGAGCTCTGGCTGCAGTTTCTCTATCTTTCTGTTTGTGGAGGCCTCTCAGTACCAGACGTATCAGTATTGGCTTCAGTACCAATGAGGTTAGTGCCAGTGGTATTAACTGGCGCTAGTCTTTTTTCAGTACCAGGGTCTTCTCCATGATGATTTTAGGCATTGTTTAGGCACATGCAGACACTGTTTTATTTGATACCTGGTGGAATCTGAAGAGATCTTCATTAATTGTTCAAGCAAATGAAACTTCAGCTGAGTGTTCCTTGTGCCTCCTCAAAGAGACTGACCAACATACTGACTATCTAGCCAGTAAGAGTCTACAATGTAATACTGTTGCAAAAAAAGCAAACATCATTCTGGGATGTATTAGAAGGAGTGCTGTAAGCAAGACACACAAAATAATTCTTCCATCTACTCAGCACTGATAAGGCTTCAGCTGCAGCACTATGTCCAGTTCTGGGCAGCACTCTTCAGGACAGATGTGGACAAACTGGAGAAAGTTCAGAGGAGAGAAACAAAAATTATTAAAGGTGTAGAAAACATGACTTATGAGGAAGACTGAAAATAATTGGTTTAGTCTGGAATAGAGAGTTTGCGGAAGGACAGGATAAGTCTTCACCTATGTAAAAGATTGTTATAAAGAGGATGATGATGAAGTGTTCTCTATCTTCTGAGAACAATTCAAGAACTAATAGTCTTAAATTGCAGAAAGAAACATTTAGACTGGACATTAGGAAAAAAATTCCTAGCTGTAAGGGTAGTTAAGCACTGGAACAAATTACCTAGGGAGATTGCGGAATCCCCAGACTGGAGGTTTTAGAGAATAGGTAAGACAAACCCCTGTCATGGATGGTGTAGATAATACTTAGTCCTGCCTCAGTGCAGAGAAATGGACTAGATGATTTACTGAGGCCCCTTCCAGTCCTATATTTCTATGATTCTACATGACTCTCACACAACAGAAGAGGGATCTTCTATGCCTATCTTTCAAGGGAATTATGTCATTGCAACATTGGCAGGGATAAAAGCTCTCAGGCTTAGAGTCTGCCATGTTGATATACGCATCACAGACCTTTACTATGTCAGCTAAAAGAGTAACTACATTACCAGGCAGTAGGAGTAGGCTGTTATCCTCTACTAAACAGAGGGTTACATATGCAACAGTTGCCCCATTTTACAGACATCATAGCCAAACACATAGATTCAGCAGATTCTTTCTGAAAGGTAGGTTGGCTAAGTGGATGACATTTGGATCTGCTGTGTTAGAGATCTCAGGTGAAATCCTAGCCCCAGTAAAGTCAATGGAGATTTTGCCGTTGATTCCAGTTGGGCCAGGATTTCACCCATTGATTCTCTTCCTATCTCTGTAGGAGTGACCATGGGTAACCTCACAGCAGGGTACGACATGTGCTTAAAAGTAAGGGCTATCAAGGGCACAGAATTAATAATACCAGTCAGTAGAAGAGGTGAGTCTAGAATTCATAGTCTCCTTGGCTCACAGATAAACTCATCTAGGTCAAAGGATATTTTGATGAGAGAAAGGGTGAGGATGATCCATTTTGTCTGTGGTCTCTCTGGAGAGTTAGTTCTGTATGTAAATGGGACTATATTAAAAAGCGGGAGCTGAGGATACTAAGAGGGAGAATTGTTTAACATAAAAAAGGCAAAATTAGGAGTAAGGCAGGATAGCCAGGGAGGGCTAATCCCAGGTAAATTTCATCCCATCCCCACAGTACATTAGCTCATCTGTTTTTTAAAAAAAGTAATTTGTTTTTAATCTTTTTACACAGACTCTTTCTATTAACAATAAGCTTTTAAAAATGTCCTTTGTCTCTTGTGCATTGATCCACTTCTCCTTCCCATTTTGCTTCTTTCACCTATTTTTTTTCCTTTCTTTTACCATGTATCTCATCTTTTCCTCTGTCCTGTTCAGCTTGTTTCCTCTCCGTATCACTTTTCTATATTGTTCAATAATTGACTTTTCTCTCCTTCTCTTCTTCCTTCATCCATTTCTTCTTTTTGGTCCTGTGGAGATGAGCAACAACAAGAGGAGGCTTTTTATTCCTATCTCCCCAGCCCTGGAGCAGGCAGAGTTTGCAGCAGAGGACATACATTGCCAGGGAGGAAACTACCTAGAAGGGGCATGTGTTCCCCATGCCTTTTTGTGCAGGTATAAGTGATGGGGGCAGGTATGCAAATACCCTTTATATGAGTTGGAGGCCAGTGCACATATTGAAAGGCAAAGTTGGGCCCTAACCATTTAAAAATGTTCTTCCTCATCCTCTGAGGCTGACAAACTACAAAAGAAAATATGGAAATATCTTGTGTTTTTCTATAAAGAAGTGAAAAATAATTTATTTAATCTATTGAACGTAATAACTAGAAGAAAGTTACACTTCCCTGGGATTTTTACAGTAAACAGCATCAGTCTACAAAGACTATTATGGCTTATAAAACTGGCATTGTGAGATAAGGGTCTCATAAATGATTCAGTTCTACTCATAGAATAAATCTTATTTTTCAAGCAAACAAATCCATGGACAATCCTATTATGTTCTTAGACTGCAATGATTTAAAACAAGAATACATGTCATGTTAAGAACCTGACACTGCATTAGAGTGCCATAAAATGTTCAATTAAATGTGGCAATGGCATAAAAAATGTTACCCTGGATGCAATTCTTTGCTTGCCTTAAGAACTCTAATGTGGCTTGTTTATTGAGGGCAACAAACATCAGGGTAGTACAGTGACAGCGTCAAATTCATGTGAAAATATTTGTGTTAGTGTAAAGGAAGAAAGAATAATGTGTCTTGCTCCTGATCTCAGCCCTTTAAAAGATGGACAGAACTGTATTTCGTGTATTGTACCTTGTGGAATTAGAGCAAACTTAAAGAAAACTGCTTCAGCATCTGTCTTCTTTAAAGCAGAATATCAACAAGAGAAAGGGGGAGGGGAGGAAGGGGAAACTTTGCAAGGATGTTTTAAACCCTCAAGATAAACTGTCGCTTAGAACCTTGACAGCTCAAGAACTTGACACATGTATCTATTCTCTAGAGACCCTGCCCTCCACGCTTGGCAAGCTGATCACGGCTACTGAGCTGTGACGCCACAGTGCTTGCCTGACCTGACATAATGGGCAGCTATTTACTGCAAACAAGATAGATGGAAGAACATAGACTTAAATGATGCTCTGGTGTAAGAAGGAATCCACTAGGGCCCCCAGCAAGCCAGTCAATCTTCAGGGCTATTTTCCCCCTTTTGCTGGAACTGTTTATTTTTTTCCCTCAGGACCAGGTGACTGAGGCTTGGCACTGAGCCACCCTTCTGTAGATCAATAGTGTGGGTTAAAGAAGCAATTGCATGACAATAAATAAAAAAAGAAAACTAACTTTGGATAACAACACAAAACTTACAGCTTGCCATGCTCGTTTTTCATCTATTACCCTGAAAAGTAAAAGCACAAGCCCCAGGAGGACTTGGGAGCATGCCGTCAGCATCACTCTAACATGTAATCACAATCAAACTTGATTTGTGAAGAGTAAGTGTCAAGAGCTGTAGTGGATCATGTAAACATCGTGTCTATTACATGAAGCCAGCTGCTTCTAGAGTCAGTATGCCTAACCGACCACATTTTCCACATATGTTGGTCCACATTTCATTCACCTATGAACACAACCTGAAACTGAGATCCTCTCCATTGCTTCCTCTCACCATCTCAAGCAACACAGCAAGTTGAAGAACTGCGTAGCTCTGTAGACTTAGAATTCTGGTTGCACCATTAAGGCCAGATTGTGAGCTGCTGTAAATCAGTGTGGGTGCATGGACTTTCAGAGAACAAATGTATGCTGTCTTATGTCAGCTGAAAATCTGGCCCTTCATGTGCAATGTACCAACCCACCAACGTACCAATCACACACAGAGTGATTAAATAACCCCAACAAGTTAAGGATGACAATACATCCTCTACTGATACTTAGTGAAAATCAAAAAGGCACAAGACAGCTAAATTAAGGATGTCTTTAACTTTATTTCACATTTCTTGACCCTTTAACATTTCTAGAACATTATTTAAATACACACCTGAGGTTGAATGCCCTCTATTTTTAAAGTAAATAAAGTGTCATGAAAGTTGAAGAAAATGGGACAGGCCCACCTATAAACAAACACTGAACTTTTTATATTTTTGCATTATTTACCAAATAAGACCCCCATCCTGCAACTGGATCCACACAGGCAAACACTTGTGCCTATGGGCAGCCTGCTAAGTTTAATGTCTCCACATGAGACCAGGTGCTTGCCCTTGCAGTTCTGATTATGGAATCAGGGCCAAAAGCATCTGGGTGCCTGGCATGAAGCAGCAGTGTGCATGCACCTCAGTGAGTTAGGAGCCTACAATATTCAGCGGCAGCTGAGCAGGTGTTTGTTGAGTCCCAGTGGGAGATGATTCTGAGATTTATGTGCCTAAAGAGGCAATTAGGGACTTGAGTCCTTTTATGAATGTAGCCCTTTGTGTCTTAATTTCCCTGTCTAAATAATGGAGATAATGAGATGTACTCTTTGAGCTCTACTGCGGCCTAAGCTCACTGAAGTCACTGATAAGATTTTCATTGAGTTCAATGGACTTTGAATCAGATTTCAGATAAAAATTGCTAAATTTCATTACACAATTTCATCAGCATTAACTGAATGAATCACCTAGGTCATTTCTCTGACAGGTACTGAGTTACAACTTCATGATTTGCAAATTCCTGTGTGTTTTAAGAAAGTTGCACTTTTATGGATATCTAACAAAGTACTAATATGCTGAAAAGGCAAGGATTTACAATTTAGGACTGAATTACTGAAATCCTCTAGTAAGTAGTGGCACATTAACATAATCCCCTCTGTGCCTATTAGGATCTGCTTCTGAGTATCTAATGCAACATTTACAAATGTTTCAGTCTTTTTTTTCTAAGCATGTCTTCATTGTATGCACTCCACTGTTCCAGACATTATACATCATGCACCAGGACTAGTCACTTGCAAAGTCCTTCTTCAAACAATCTATTGGTCAAAAGATTTGGGGAGCTTAAACAGAGTCAGCCAGGAATATTCCACTCTTTATCTGTTGCTCCAATTATTCGATGGAGATCTTTTTCTGGGGATTTGTGAAAATACAAGGGACCAATTCTGTAGTGCTCAATTGGAAAAACCTGCCATTCACATCAGTGGGAATTTAGCTTTTTCAAGGACCTGAGAATTTGGTCCTCGGCTCTTTGAGTTCCTGTTTAACTGCAGGAGCAGCAGAATTGCACCTGTAGATCCCAAAGACTTACTCACCCAAGAAGATTACATGCATGCAATAGATTCATCACCATTAATGTTATACTCCTCTAAATAGGCTTATACTATAAGCTAAACGTCTTATAATGAAAGGCTTCTTTTTGGTAGGAGGGCCTGATTGATGCATCCAGGATGATAGAGACTTAAAATTTTATTTAGCGTTTTATTGAGGAACTGTAGCCTAAATTTTAGTTTATTATATATCTGTTCATTATAGCATTTAATCTTTGCTGAGCTGCTATAGTGCGGCTCTTTTAAACAGGATTATTCTTGGCCTATTCTGCTGTTGATTTCTTTTGTGCTTTGCTGCTTATGATGGAGTAGCTCACTGGTTTGTTGTCTGCTTTAGCCATAATGCTCACAAAATTGTAACGGCAGCAAAGAATCCTGTGGCACCTTATAGACTAACAGAGGTTTTAGAGCATTAGCTTTCGTGGGTGAATACCCACTTCGTCAGCGGCTACCTCTCTGAAAATTGTAACTGGGGCATAAAACCTTCTTGGTTCCAGTAAGAAACCAAACTACTTGAACCTCTCATGTCAATGGTAATGACTTGGTCAGGATGGGTAACAACATGCTTTTTAGCAGCAAAGAGTCCTGTGGCACCTTATAGACTAACAGATATATTGGAGCATGAGCTTTTGTGGGTGAATACCCATTTTGTTGGTTTTTCTGTTTTTATCAGTGGATGAGCTTAAGTGGCTGGAAGTATGGTGATGTGTGTCAGGACTGCAGCAGCTGCTGTTACTTGAAGAGCAAAGACAGAAAACCAGGAGCCAGGAAATTAGACTAGGACTGGTAAATTGGGATGATGCTATAAGGCACCTGGTGATAAGCAGTAGGGAATTGTGTAGAGGGACTGAAGGAAATTTTCAATATTTCTGTTAGCTTGGACAATTTAGTCAAGGGATTTATTCAGTTAGTTGTAGCCCTTTAATAAGCCATCCTTTCTTCAGGAAGAGCTATGGTTGAAAAGGGTGTTCAAACAAGTTTCCAGCAAGGATCCCTGGGCCAGTTCACTTTATCACCTCTGCTTCTTAGCTTTTAAAGAGACAGTGCAGCAGGAGTGAGCGGAGGGAGGTGGAACCCTAAAGGTCAATTTTGTTTTAACAAGGAGATCTGCACTGTAAGTAATGTAAGTGCAATTGCATGCCATCATTACTGAGCACAGATACCATGACTGAATGCACAAATTAACCGAATTTGTGTGTGCTGTCACAATAGCTGTGATCTCTAACATTAATGGGCAACTGCACTTACATTTTTGTGTAAACTCCTCATGATTTCTCTTTAAAAAGCCTGGTCCCTGCTGGGCTCCCTTCTTAACCACCTGCTAATGTTTAATGCCAAAGCAGGGTGCTGACATTGTTCAGAGGAACTAACTCTGAGATTATTGCATTTTACACATAGTGTGACTCCAGAGATGAAGACTTTCAGAAAAGCTTCTTGACATCAGTCAAGGTACCTCTAAGATTGCACGGAAATGAACCTACATACACTGAGATATGCCAATAAAAAGGAAAATACCTTATCAAAGAACAGTACAGCTTTATTTGGCATGGTATCATAATACAAAGTGCATACCAAGGTATTCTGATGAGTTAAACTGCAACTTTATAGAGTAAATAACATCAGAAGGAGGGAGAGAAATTAAAAAGCATAGACAAGTGTTAGTGCAGTTTAGAGGAAAGAGACTAAAATGGGTTTAATAATGGGAAGTTTTGGTTTTGTAGATGAGGGGGTGGAGAAGCTGATAGGTGGTGATCTATAAGGACTACAGGCCTCAGATCTTGGGAATATTGTGATTCCTCAGCAGCATTCTTAGTGTTGGTATAAATATCCCAAATATTCAAAGCATATGGACAATGGAAAAAACAGAGCAATGTAAGAGTCAAACTTGGGGACTAGGTTATTATATGTAAAAGTCTAAGCTCCAAAAGGCATCCCCCACTATTCCCATATTAATATCCAGCAGTGTACTTTTGTATCACACATGGACTCTCTGCTGCTGCTTAAGCCATCCTGTATCTTCTGTATTTACTGGTTGCATTTCCACTACTTGCACAAAAACAGAGTTTATGTTAATGCCAAGATATCACCCCAACCTTAAAAAAAGGGTGTAGTGATCAGTATCCATCATCTTTCCAACTGCCTTGTCACTACATCAATTAATAGAATTGAGCAAAAAATGTCACAAGCCCGGTGGAAAAACCTTTTCACAGCCTTTCATGGGGAAGTTTACTTCCAGCTTTTTTTCCTTGCATTAGCTCCTGTCATCCACAAAACAACAGAACCCAGTGGTGTCAATTATATTTGATTGACTGAGTAAAGCACACACACAAATAAGGGAAAACAATGGACACAAAAATCTATATATGACTCCCCTTGTCAGTGAGAATGCTTGTCTTCTCCATTTTCATGCTGCATGGTATCCTGCTGCTACAGACTTAAATGTTTCCTTCAGCCCCAAAACTATCGCCAATTAAGTTAGCAGGGTCTTCAAAGGTGTCAAACGACTCCCTGGGCAATTGGCTGTAACTGCTGTTCAATAAATGAGGTCTAATTTATCAGTTTAACTTCACTTTTAAAAACCTAATGTCTCATGGTACCGTGTGCCATTTGCCCAGAGTGTGAAGAGATGCCTGCCGCGTCGCATTTTGAAAGTTATGTGAGCTCTTGTTAGCGATTGCACATTTTCTCTGTCACATCTTTTCTCCCCTTTTGAAAGATGTATTTGAATAAAATATACTTGTACATCATTGTACCTCATAGAAGCCTTCATGGAAAAAAATAAGTAAAAGGAATAAACCCAATCTTGTGCTATCTTTGAGGCAGCTAGTTTTAATGACACCTTTGCTCCTTTTCATGCGGTGCTTTTGTTTTGTCCCCACATGGAAACACCAATGAATATGGACTCAGTGTGGTTTTGTTAAGTGTTGGAAATCTGTGGCCAGGTTGGAAATATGAGGCGATGTGGACAGAGGTCCTGCTTGATATATATAAATAACATAGGGGTGCAGGATGAGGTTATAACTTATTAGACAAGTCGGTGCTTACAAAATCAAACAGTCACAAATCCAGTCATTCACAAGGCAGCACATAGACCTATGGAGATCTTAATTAAAATGTGTGGAGACTAAAGTCAAAACCTCAAGAAATATAATAAATAGGATAACCATAATTAAAAAAAGCCTACCATAAAAAGACATTTAATCTAATTTGTGGGTGTGTCTAAGGATATTGGGGTGGGTGAGGCAGAAGGGAAGATAAGGATGGGAAAGCTCTTAGATCAAATAGTGGATATAGGCTTATGTTACAAAGCAGCACCATAGGCCACAATTTGCAGTTGCTCCAGAAGAAGCTCATGACTGAAATAGCAGAGTGGCAGTGTCATGTACATTAGCAGCAAATATTAGGGGAAGCACTGCGACTGCAACCTTACTTGTGCATATACTTATTAATGAGGGAAACTTTTGAAAATGTCATTCATCCCACTGCTGTGGATGCCGGATTAATCAGTGCAGTGAAGAAAACTTTTCTGGAGAGCAGCTACTGATGTGGAGTGGCCTGTTGTGATGAGTGCTACACAGTTTGGGATACACAATCTGCTGCATGGGTACTTCTTGCACGGAAAATATTGAACCCTACACGATCACACTGACTGCTGTGAGTTGTGCATACAACTGAAATGAAGATTAACTTACTTTACCCTCCATTGTCTTAATGGATCTGTATCCCAGTGGTGGAACCACAAGTGTCTGCATTATATCCACCTTTATCCCAGCAGAAGAACTGATGTTAGTTTTTGGGAGATGGTTGGGAGCTTTGAGATCCCTGATATTTACTAGGCACATGGGAAGCATAGTACTATGACAAGAAATGCTAAGTAATCATGATCTCTGCATTTCTACATGCATTCAAACAGGAGCTTTAGGAAGACTTTTCCTGGGAAATTTTGTATATGCAAAATGAGGCACTTTGGAAAGAGACTCAAAACAAATCCTGGGGCAGGTGGAGGATTTTATGAGTTTTGGATGGAATATTCTTCAGTAATACCCTTCCATAATGTGTTGGATGTTAAGTAATGTAAAATGATTCCTTCTATCCTTTGTATATTACTTGTCTTAAACTCTCCAGGACCGGGACTGTGTTTTCCTATGTGTTTGTACAGCAACTAACACAATAAGGCACCAGTCCAAATAAGGGCCCCTGGGTAATATACATATTTAATAGTAAGAATGATGGATTTTAGATTTAAATGTTGCACTGTTGGACAAAAGGACAGACTTTGGTATGGGGAGGGAAGCTGTTTGAGCTCTGTATTATGGTCATTATAATTTAATGTTTTGCTTTCTTTTTATATATGTCATCTTCCTTGTTGCCACTTTGATGGGCAAATGAAGACATTAACAAAAATAAATAACACCCGCAAAATGAAATTAAGAGAGTCTGTTGGAATTCCTTATAATTTGTGTCTGAAAGATCCAGAGGAAAATCTATGGATAATAGTGACAGTATAGTAAATTAAACAGTTATCAAAGCAACAGGCCAGGCAGTCCACAGATAAGAAAGCTGTGACCCACAGCACCAGGCAGAATCATGTGAATGTAGGCACGCTCTCCAACTGGCAAAATGACAATAACGCTTTTTTTCTTTCACAGCCCAGAGGAGAAATCATTTGATTATATTATATATTTTGCTTTGTGAAGAAATTATTGAAGAAAATATAATTCAAAGAACTGAATTTTGCAGTTCGTTTTGAAAGAGTTTACCTTTGTCACTTTTTTCTTTTGTGGGAGTGAGTTCCACAGTCTATGTCCAACTCCTGTAAAAATGAAGGAATTGGAATATCAGGATAGAGACTTTGAATGGGACTTTGTAGTCAGTGACCGGCAGGCAGTACAGAAGGCAGAGCTCGGAGGTAATGTGTTCACCGTGACCTGCACTGCTAAGCAAATGGATTGCTGTGCTATGTAACAGTTGGAATTTTTGTCAGACACGTGGTTTCATTCCTAGATACCAGTTGTAATAATTAAACCTGGAGGACTTAAATGCATGGGTCATTCTGGCCAGGTCTGTGCTTGCGAGGATAGGGAGAAATCTTCTGAACAGTCAGTCACAAATGAAAGTGGATATTTTTGCTTCCATGACCATTTGGGCATCCAATAGCATTGAGAAGTCCAAAAGCACTCAAGGCTCTAGGCTGATTTAGCAATCTGCAGGTGGAAGCCCCAAATAATGAGGTATGTTGCAGGAGAAGTCAAATTTAAATAAAGCTTATTCTGCTTCCTTCCAGCATTGCCCCAGCCTTGCCTGGCTTCAGCTTGAGCCAGATGCTAGTTTTGGCCAAGCATTGAGAAAGCTTGGATACAGATGGTCTGGTTACATTTGATGTGAAGGAAAAGTAGAGGTGGGAGGCTGCATATTACAGGTACTTCAGGCCATGATTTCACTGTAAGTCTCCTAACCACTTGAATAATGTGTGGGAGAGGACTGAGTCTTGCGGAATTCTGCAGGTGAGCATTTGGAGGTGGAGGAAAAATTGCCAGTAATAACACTCTGGGTTCAGTCTGAGAGGAAGGCCACGAGTCATTTGAAGGCATTTCCATTCACCACTGCAGCTTCTTAGAGATGGTGATCAATAGTATCAAATACTGCAGAAAAGATTGTGGATGTACTTTTCTTCATCTCCATAAACAAGGAGACATTCACCACAGCAACACATGCTCTCTAAATACCAGTCCCTGGCCTGAAGCCTGGCTGAAAGGAATCCAGAACACTAGGGGTCTTTGAGACTATATTTTGCTACCTTCTTAATTAGCTTGCCTACAAAAGGGAGGGGCCAGATTAGTCTTTCAACAACAGGAGTTGGTCCAAAAAAAGATATTACCTCACCCACTTCATCTCTCTTGAATCCTGGGACCAACACAATTACAATAGAAAAAGGAGAGGTGGACTATTGTATGTTTTAGGGTAGATTTCCTTCATCAGTAGGGACCCAAAGTGTTCTCCTCTTAATATTCTGATGTGAAACCAATCTAACTCCATCGACTTCTGTGGAGTTACAACAGAGAGATCAGAATCAGACTCACAATGTCCTTTGAGGAGAGAGAGAGAAAGAGAACTACACCACAGCAAACAACAGGCACACAGTACGCACTTCTGAAATAAATCAAAATAATTCAGAAAAGGCCCCAGACCAAAAAATCTAGAGTTAATAATAAAGCAAAATAGTTAGCTACTTGAACAACACAAATTATTTAACTGTAGAATCATTTATCCACGGTGTGTTTATATAATAAAATATTGCGGTTGCTTATATATAAAGTGACCACAATATTTAATATCCAAAACCACACATATGCATAAAGAAGTGATTCTTTGTTCTAATGTTTTACTGTCTGTGCTCTGGATGCCTTGCTGGGTGATTGGCTAGCTGACTGCTAACCTCCTGATGACAGACTGTCTCCCTTCAGGCTGACCACCATCAAAATACTTGGCAAACTGGCATCATTCCTTTCCTGAAATTCAGAAAATCTGTTATGTGTGGCTGTGGCATATAATTTTAAAACACGTCTTATTAACTGAGTTACACGTCCAATAATAGCACAAAATAATTAAACTCAAACCTCCACAGCAACTTTTGGCCTTGGTTTCATTGTCTCTCCTTTTTCTCTATATTAATTTGCTTTGTTTTTTCCTTCTTCCTTTGTTTGTTTTTCTTTCCCTTTCTGTTGTGTTTTTCCTTTCATTGACAAATCCATTGGCCTTCTTTCATTCATCTCTTCAATTTTACAGTTGGTGGCCAGATCATCAGCTGAGGTAAAGAAGTGACAACATCATGGACTAGTTAGCTTAACATAAAGGGAAAAACTTCCGGGAGGAAACAGCCAGAGACTCCAGCCTGTAGGAGCATCTGCAGAAGCAGTGACCATTCTACAGTTTTGACTGGACTTTCGCTGCCTTGTGTCAATTGGCTCTTTGATCCAACCCTCTTCCCCCATCCTCCCTAACAGTTGCTTCACCTCAGTTTTACTTCACACCTGGCTCTCCTCCCCCCTGCCCTGGGCCCATCACCCCCTTCCCTTCACTGTCCCCTCTCCCTTGACTTTTTTTTTTCATTTGGCTTATCAACTCCAAACTAAATCTATTCCAAACCAAAAAAATCATGGCACTAACATGCTGTTTGCTGCCATGGCATTGTTTTCTGTTCATTGCTAAGTAATACCGGCACCCTGTGTCTGCCCTGTCTATTTAGATTGTAAACTTTTTGAGGCAGGGACTATCTACTACTCTGTGCTTGTACAGTACCTAGTACAACTGATCCCCATTCTCGGTTGATCCATAGGCACTACCATCATAAACATGATTAATAAATACAATAATGAGGTCACAAACATACAGGACTTGTTCCCTAGATTTCAAATCACTGGAGAACAGCGTGGTGCAGCTTTTTTTTTTTTTTGAGGGGTGGAGTCTGTTGATTTTTCTATTCATTTATAGACTATCATTGTTACTGGTGATTATTTATATTTACATTAGCACCTAGATGCATCAGTTAGAACTGGAGTTTCATTGTGTTTCAAACAGAGTAAAAAGACAATCTCTGCACCAGAGGTCTTCCAATCTAATTAAGAGATCAACATATTATTTAAATTATAAATATTAATTGATTATGTGATTATTAATAGATTTTAAAAGTTTAATTTGTGTTTCATCAAATAGTGTGATAATTATTGTTTGTATTAATTAAGCCCTGCAAAAAAGTTTGCAACTCTGATGACACAACAAGAAATCCTGCTTATGCCAGAGATGTGTGAAAAATATTGCATTTTTGCAGGTGAAAACTAGTGATGAGTGAACCTCAAAACTTGGCATGGAGAAGCACCAAAGAGTTCAGACTCTCATCTCAATCTTATCCAAACTATATGAACTTTGTAAGGCCCTTCCTGGGTAATACACCTTACCCACCTACCACACTGCCTTGACTTGCTTTTCCTGTGGCCTACTCCTGAACTCTTCATGCACTCTGGTTATTTTCAGTGTCTGAAGGCACTCAAGTCAGCTTTTCTGCTTATCAGATGAATGTTCTGCTACTACATATGGTGCTTTCTGGTCCTGTGGATTTCAAAATCACAATTACTGGATGTATACAGGTCAAGAACTAGGGGGGCCACAGTCCCTGCTGCTAATACCATCAGGAACTATTGGGAATGGCATTTTCTTTAAAATAGCTACTGACCTATCTGTCATGTTGTGGGCTACTGCCCCCTAAAGTCTGAGCTGAGACACTCACTTGGAAGGTCTATTTCTCCCTTAAGATGTAAACCACTTGGAATGAAGTAGAAGCCTTGGTGGTTTTGCTCCCCTTTCTTCATTCATTTTTATCCTATAAATTAGAAGGGATTTTCTGGCTTCCTTTTAGAACACTGCATTTCTCTGGCTCACCTGTAAAGAAAACACTGGCGTGCTTTCTCTTTAAAGCTGCATTTTACACTGGTGCTGAGTAATTACATTACACATGCTTATTTTGAATTTAGGATTATTTCAAATATGCTTTACATGTAATTAGCATTTACAAGCACTAGGACTTTCTTGTTAATTTAGTTATTTCCTCTTCTAAACTAAATGACAATCCTCAACCTAAAAAATATTTTCACGCTGTATTTCAATTAGTAGGGTATTTAAATGAGTAGTTCGCACAGAAGGCAGTCAAAAAACAAATCCAGTTGAAAGCTACAAGAAATCAAGCTGAAATAAAGCAGTATGTAATACAAGAGTGTAACTGCACAAGTATTGGCATCAAGTAACATAAAATAATAGATTATAAACTCTTTGGAATAGAGGCTGTCTTTTAGATAGATAGATAGAGGCAGTGAGAGAGACAGAATCCTAATTTGGCCCATGGGTACCAATGATAGCTGAGGTCAAAGAGTTCACAAGGTTGATTTGGCTAGATAGGTAAGGCTACATCTACGCTATATCTGGGAGCAGGCCTTCCAGGCCAGGCCCACAGAATTGTGTTAGCAGGGCGCGTCCTCTTGTGCTAAAAATAACTAGGCAGACATTATGGCTCAGGGACTCAAGCCTGAAGGTGGAGAGCAAGCTTGAGCCCAGCCTGAGATGCAATTTCAAAGCACTGTCTACACATCTATTTTCAGAACGCTAGTGTGAGCGCTGCTAGCACGAATCTGTGGAGCCTGACTTGGAGGTTCGGTCTCAGATGCAATGTAGAGATGCCCTAAAAATTCCACTGCTTAATCAAAGCTTCTCTGAACTCCTGGGTCTAGAAATAGAGCTGGAAAACTACTGAGAACTGACTTTCTTGCAAGATTACAGATATCAGATGAAAGACATGGGGTGAATGAAAATAAAGATAACAGGGTTGGTTCTGGTGCATGTTCTTCACCCATATGCTACTTTAGTGGTTTGTAGAGGCCATAAAGAGGCCACTGTGGGCTAAGGGAGAATATCCTCAATGCAAGGAGCAGAGTAATACTGAAATAAACAGTCCTATGCTGCCCCCCTCACAGCCCCCAGAGTAGGGGCAGATCACGGAAAGAGATGTATGTACGCATAACACTTAGTGCTACAAGGGATTCTGGCGTGTCCACAGGCAGACCTTACCATAATTTAGAGCCCCTCCAGGGCTATAACAGCCCCTCGTTCAGGCATAATTCAGGTGATGCAAAAATGGTGTAAAACCAACTGTACTATCTCCTATCCCCTGCTGCACCAGCTGGGCTCTATTCTGTAGGTGATGCAATATAAAATCTGCCCCCACAACTTTTTCAGACCTCATACATGGTTCTGTTCCAGTTCAAGGGCAAAGATTTGAGTTGATTCTTAGCTTACTGGGATCAGTTGATCCATTCGTAAATATAGTTAAGTATTTTTCCCCCAGAGGGCGAACAGAAATAAAACCTTATATAGCTCCCAGACATAAACTGGGACAAAATAACATGGAAGCAATGGTGAAGAACTGATCCTTAAAAAAGTATGGAAATTCAGAAATAAAAATTGAGTCTATCATGTTTAGGTACACCATGAGTCACATATCTGGTTAGCATTACAGTTGGTAATCCAGATGCAACTGCAAATTCAAGGTTCTGCTCTCACTTGAACTCATTTCCCACCAAAGTGATACCACTGATTTCAATGAATTATTCCAGATTTACACTGGTGTACATGAGAACAGAATTAGGCATGTTATATCTAAGTCAGATGATTGCTCATCATTTTTAGGTCCAAGTATACTCTGAGCTGAAACTGGCTGGTCTTCAGTTTAATCAGCGTAACATAACTGTCTATCCACTCAGGATTCCTAACTGAAGCTCCATTGAAATTACAGAAGCCAAACGAATCTGAGTTTGAACAAATCCAGTGGTCTGACTTAAAATGTCATAGTGTGTCTAGCTTAGTCCCCTCCTCTTGTCATCCACCACCCTCCACCCAGACTCATGGAGTAGTAGGCATCTGGGTAGCATGTTTCCGTGGATGGATGTCCATGAGGTTTCCGTGGATGGATGTCAGGGGCTACATGCGTCTGTCAACTAATCATGGTCCAGTTTTGTGTCAGGCTGTACCATTGGTTACTCTATCTCTAAAGAGCCTTCTTATTGGCCAAGAGAGAGGAAGCTGCATCCCACTTTCCCATTGAATCCAAAGAGGGTACTTACAAAAGTGCAAGTCAATGGGAGTTGGGAGCCTGCTTGCCATTTATGCCTTTGAAAATCTCCCCCTAAAACTAACTAATAAGGGCTATTTCACTTACACAGGCAGTATAATGAAATCTTTACCTTGCTGTGGCTTTTATTAAAACTGAATGCTAAAAGGTGCCATTAGCATGGTTTCTAAATGAAGTTATACAGTGAGTTCTATTGTTGGAGAGTATATCATGGATCTAGTGACAGCCCATGGAGATTTTTATTGCAGGATGTCCTCAGATATTCTATAGGATTTTTTACCACAAAGGCAGTCCACAGTTCCAGAGACTTCTCTCTGATGTCTCTTATGAGAGAGAAGACTGCTTATTAACTGGTGTAGTATGAGGAATTAACTTACAGCGATGTATTATATCTTGTCATGCTGTAAGCTTTCTATAGTCATTTAAAAAAAATCAAATCCATGCCATTTTTTGAATATATAATAGTTACTTTAGCAATAGTAAAAGAAACATTTCTTGACTCACCACCAAAAAAAATATATAAGATTTTGATGATGCTGAAATACTAATCAATAATTCATTGGTTTGGGTTTTTCATATATATTTTAAAAAAGTTCAAAGTGAATGCTTGAATCCCCAAAGTCTGTAGAAAAAATGAAATCTTCTTCTCCCAGACCACAGTGTGGTGAAATAAATTAGTATAATGATTTATGTTTACGGTTTTAGTCAATTCTGATAGAGATTATAGAGACAAAATGACAAACTGCCTTAGCGGTAAACTTAAATCATGTCAGCCAATCTTTAGTTTTTCCTTACTCTAATTGCTCCTCCTGTTCATTTATCTTCCTATGCAATCTTTAGAAGAAATACTAGTTCAATCAGTGCATGTGCAAACCACCAGAGATAAAAAGTTTAGCCTAATTTGTCTCACTAAATTGTAATGCCTCTAGTAAACAAATCTTTGTTTGAAAAGAGACCAAAGAAACCTAATAAACATTGCCACAAAATGTTTTCCTCCTATATTTTCACATGAAGTGTTTGTTGATGTTTTGTATATTTTTTGCCTTTTGATGCAACACGGAATGGAAACGTAACTGTATATAGCAGCATGCAGGCTATTAGAATAGCTGCATTCTGCCACTTATGGCATTGAGGCAAAAGATAATTAGTTTCATCATAGAAAAGAAGAATGTAGTATATCAGAATGGAATAGTATATTCAAAAATTTTAATATTACCTAATTAACACAGACTTCAACTTTAATTTTTCTTTTCACAGTTGAGGAAAACATTGGCTTTACAACCTTTAGCACACAGAATTTCCCAATTTAAAGAAGTAATCTCATTTTTAATATATTTACATTGTATAGTAGGACAAATCATTCTTCCCACTGACATCAATGGGAGCTTTTTTTGTTGACGTTGCTAGAAGCAGGATTAGCCCCCTGATGCTACAAAGACACGCATGCTCATTGGGGGACTACTCACAGTGTATAAGATAAAGCACATGCATCTTTGCAGAATCAAGGCATAAAATAGTAAACTCAGATTTGTAGCACATTATGCACCACATAGGGTTCAAAGCACCTTTAGCATAAACAAATGCTGCTCATTTGATTTCAGTGGAGTTATGCCCCTGGATTTAGCCCATCATTTGAAAAAAATCACAAGTGCTGCTGCAAGAACTTGTCTTTTAAAGGTATATTTTAAAGGGCCTGATCTTGCAATCCTTTTTTAGGCAAAACTTCCATCAATAGGAAAAATCTCATCTCAGTCAAGATAGAGTCTGCAAACACACTTGTGTAGCTTTACTCATGTGAATAGTCCTATACACCTAAAAGGGGCTAGTCATGTGAGTAAACTTGCATGCATTGTTAAGTATTTGCAGGATATGACATCACTCTCTCTGCAAATGTTCAGGAATACATTAGATTTTATGTGTTGCTATCTTGGGGAGAACACACAGAGAACACCACTTTATAAAATGTGTTTCTATTCATGGTGATCAGAAAGGAGGGGGAACATTTGAAGACAAAACAAAATAATCGCAATAGTACTAGTAATAAGGTTGTTGGCTGGGATATCCTCTTATTGGACAACATGCTTGCCAAACACATTGGGGTGACCAAACAGCAAGTATGAAAAATCGGGATGGGGGTGGGGGGTAATAGGCGCCTACATAAGACAAAGCCCCAAATACTGGGACTGTCCCTATAAAAGCGGGACATCTGGTCACCCTAAAATACATATGTGCTGGGAAGAAAATATGTTTTCTTTGTAATTAAGAAATTAGAGAGTTAAAGATAAAAAGTGAGTGCATCCCTGTTTCTGGATGACAGAAACATAACTCATGCCAGATACCTGAATTCTTATCACTTTCTCATTATGCACATTTATCATGGTCATTCATCTACTTATCAGGTCTGCATGATGGCGCAAACATCAAAAAGCACAAACAGCCACAAGACTTCTTAGACAGCATGACTTTGGGCCTGACCTTTCAAAATGTATCAAATATACATCATTTCATCTGTTACACAACAAAAGATTAAATGTCTACAGATTAAAGTCAATAATACAGCGTGAAAAAGTCTATGCAATAACAAAATATTGTTAAATGGTTTATTTCTCTTCTGAGCTGTCTTGGATTTCCTGTTACTCTAAATATGGAGCCAGATTCTCAACTCTTGTAAATTCTTATATTTCATTTAAAGCCATAGGAACTATGCTAATTTACATCAGGCGAGACTCTGGCCTATGGTCTTTACTAAGAACAGATATGGTCAGCTCTTTATCCTCCCTCACCCACAATACCATGAAGGGATCTGCTTCTGCTCTCAACTGTGTAAATCCATTGGAGACAACAGAGTAAAAGCAGTGTGACATCAGAATCAAGCCCTGAACATTTTGCTTGAATATGAATACAAACTTGATAGGCCATTTTTATCACTGTAAACAGTCATTATCCAGGATCTGCAACAGATGACACGATAAGCAGAGGGTTGTCAGGTTTTGTCAAGGGATCAGCAGGTTGAACAAAACAGAATGATATCCACTGAGACAACAAATTCCAACCAAAATATATTTCCAAGGAATTTGCCTGGCTAACTTTTAGAATTATTAATCCTGAGTACAAAATTTACTCATCCGGTACATTTGAAATACCAAGAAAAATTAGGAGAGAGTTTTAGAGTCTCTCTCTTCATATGATTTTAAACAAACTTTTAGAGCAAGAGACTTTGCAGTAGGATTAGGTTCCATTTGCAGCACTGCAGCTGCTATGAAATCTCAGACATGTAATATACATTGCAAACCACTGACAGATGTAGCCTTTTCCGTCTGGTTACATATTACTTGGAAAGAGTTCACAACTTTTACAAATGTATGGTTAAGTCAAAACTGTGAGACAAATTCTTAGGCTATGTCTACACTACAGACCTTACAGCAGAAAGCTGTACCACTGCCCTTGCGCTGCTGTAAGGTCTCTCGGGGAACCACTCTGTGCTGGTGGGAGAGAGCTCTCCCATCAGCATAATTAAACCATCCCTAACGAGCGGTGGTAGCTATGTTGGTGGGAGAGTATCGCCAGCTGACATAGTGCTGTCCGCACTGGTGCTTCTGTCAGTGAAAGTCTGTCAATCAGGGGTGATTTCACATCCCAGACCTGAAAAAGTTTTACTGACAACAGTTCTAGTGTAGACAAAGCTTCAGTGGGAACAAACTTCAGACTAGCAGATACTTGTAAGCTGTTGCAACATTCAAGTATTTGATATTGATAATTTATTATGCAAAGCGTAAGACTGGTGATCTGAGCCACATGACATGGTTTCTGTTCCCTTACCGGATGACTTAACTTTTATAAACATGAGTAGTGTCCAGAGAACTCAATGGGACTTTGATACTTTCCCATGAAGTGTGGGGAGCACTTAGAGAAGGAAGAGAGAGAGAACAGGAGATAAGCTGGGCAAGGGATTTTTAGGATGTTTTAAAGCTTTCCCTTCCATCTTTTCTACAGGGAACAGTGTTATATTTGTGTATGAACTCCATAATAAACATACCTGGGTTCCATCCTGACTGTGAGAAATACCAACATGAGTGAGATTTATTAGCTATTTAGCAGATGTTACATTTAGTTTTCTTCCTTTCTTCAGCCAGTGCATCTGTGTCTACCTGCACAGTCCTATTTGCAAAGGGTTGGGCACCTCTTTCTCTCTCTCATTTGAACAATTGCCTCTGTATGAGGGCTGTAGCCAAGGAAGTGGGAATGGCTATGTAAGTGTACATTGATTTCAGTCACTGATTTCAGTTTTTAACATGCTTTCACCAACCACTCACCAGTCATTACCTGGGTGTAGGTGCACAGTCCCATTTGCCTTGGAAATAATAATCTATCTTTATCTCTCTCATCTGAGTAACTGCCAGGCCTCTGCAGTGTAGGTGTCTCATCCCATCATTCCCCTTCCCATATACAATAGCATTTCAGATAGCTACCAAGTACTCCAGCTGAATGTATTGGTTTTCATTTTCTCTCACTGCTATCACCATCCACCACAACCCACATCAAACAATTTTGTAGTGACCTCTACCTGCTTGTCCAGTCCTGGTTGCGACGAGTGCTCCATGATTTCTGCCACAGCTGATGAGCCAGGCATCTGAGAAAAAAAGGAGTGGTTCTCAGCTATGTTAATGTTAAACAGTGTCCTATTGATAACTGCTTGCAGGGCCATCATCAGCAAACACAGAGCCAGATTGTGCTTGAACTTTGAGTGGGTGCCCTAGAAGCGAGATATGTTAAGGAGCCTCTCTCTTTCCTTTCTCTTTGTCTCCTGCATAGAGTCAGGGCACAACAGGAGTCTTTGCACCAAGAAAATGCAAGAATTACGACGGTACAGCACAGCTATCACCACTTCCAAAGGGAGTGGGGGTTTCCTCCTGCTATGGAGAAGAGCATGTGATGTGCCCTCTAAAAGGATGGCAGAGTGGCTGTGCTCTCTAGGAGCTCCAAGATGCATGGTGTCTCTGTCATAACATAATTCCCAGATTTGGACCTTAGCGTCCAAAATATGGGTGTTAGCATGAAAACCTCCAAGCTTAGTTACCAGCTTGGACCTGGTAAAGCTGCCACCACCCAAAAAATTAGAGTGTTTTGGGGCACTCTGGTCCCCCCAAAAACCTTCCCTGGGGACCCCAAAGACCCAAATTCCTTGAGTCTTACAACAAAGGGGAATAAACCATTTCCCTTCCCCCCTCCAGGTGTTCCCTCCCTGGGTTCCTGGAGAGATATACAGAACCAAGCTCCGTGAATTTAAACAGAGGGACTCCACTCTCCCTATTTCCAGTCCTAAAAAACACAAGTACAGAGAGAGAGCTAATCTCTCCTCTTCCTCCCTCACCCAGAGGGTATGCAAAGTCAGGTTAATAAATTTAACACAAAGAAATCCCCCCCCCCCCGACGACTTCTTCCTCCCATCAATTCCCTGGTGAGTTGCAGACTCAATTCCCTGAAGTCCCCACTAAAGAAGAAACTCCAACAAGTCTTAAAAAGAAGGCTTTCTATAAAAAAGAAAGAAAAGGACATAAAAATGGTCTCTCCGTATTAAGGTGACAATTGCTTAAAAGGGTCAATTGCTTAAAAGAAATATGAATAAACAGCCTTATTTAAAGGAACACAATTCAAAACACTCCAGCAACTACACACATGTAAATACAAAAGAAAAAAACATATAAACCACTATCCTTTTTGTACTTACAACTGGGAAACACAAGATTAGAAAGCAGGAGACAGAAAAATCCTCTCATAGCCGAGAGAGTATAGGCAGAAGACCAAAAACAAAGGACTCACACACAAACTTCCCTCCACCCAGATTTGAAAAAGTCTTGTTTCCTGATTGGTCCTCTGGTCAGGTGTTTCAGGTTACTCCTTTCCAGGTAAAAGAACATTAACCCTTAGCTATTTGTTTATAACAGTCTCAGTGATGGACAATGCCTTTTGGGCTTCATCTGGAGCAGTGCACCTCTACACATAGAAGCCAAGTGCTGTGCAGCTTCATGTGTGACATTTCATGACAGGAAGAACAAGCAAATGATTTCACCAGCAGGGTGTCCCCAATCAATGACCAGAAGTGTGGGAGCTATTCCTTCCACATCTCAGAAGCAAGAGATAGGATTAGGGGGAAACTAAGGTAAGCTACCACCACTATGAAAGCCAGTGGGGACCAATATTACCGAATCATTGAATCATAGAAATGTAGGGCTGGAAGCGGCCTTGGGAAGTCATCAAGTCCAGCCCCCTGCGCTGAGGCAAGACCAGGTAGTCAGTGTTTCTCAATTGCGGCCACCAGGAGCTTTTCTTGCGGCCACAACCTCCTGGGCTGTGATAGGGGGGCAAATTAGTGGTCCCTCCCCCTCCCTGTTGCTCCTGGATGCACCGCCTTGGCGTTGGTTGCACAGTTGCCAACTTTCAAGTGGTAAATAAGCACCTTGACTTTCACAATAAGCCAAAAATCAAGCTAATCCCATTTCAAAACAAGGCTAAAACAAGCCAATCTCTAAGAACTGCAACGCTCTATGTGACTAGATCCCCCTGGGTGTGCAGTCTGGGACTGCAGTGGGCCCACTGTGAACCCCTGACTCTCTCCCCCCCTTGCCCCTGCTTGCTGGGAGCTGATTAAAAAAAAAAAAGCAACAAGCTACAAACCAAAAACTAGCCAACAAACAACTCACAAAGCAATTAAGCCAAAAACAAGCCCAATTTCTGCGTTTTTTCTGCAGGTTTGGCATATCTGGTTGGTTGCTGGAACCACCAGCAGGGGTTGGGCCCTGTCCCCCTCTGGAGACACCTGGGGCACAATGCTGGAGGAGCAGGCAGTCAGTGAGTTCCCCACCTTCCCAGAGATGATAGGGCTCAGGATTTGGGCATCAGCCTCAGGGTGGTGGAGCAGCAGGCTCTGTTCGCAAGGCTTCAGGCTCTGTCCCCAGGTCTCAGCCATGGGGCTTCGGGCTCTGGTTGTGGGGCTTCAGGCTCCAGCTCCATGCTGTCTTCCCCGACCCTGCATTCAGGGCTTAATTTGTCCCCAGGCTTGCCAGGGCTGAGTAAGTTTGCTGTGAAAAGTGAAACTTGTATGTTTGTTACTATCACTTTTTACAATAGACTTAGTAGCTAGCAACAAATAAATTACAACTATTTGGATGTGTATATAGGCATACACCTCTACCCCGATATAACGCGACCCGATATAACAAGAGTTCACATATAGCACGGTAACCCTGGGGCTGTGGCAGCGGGGCTTGGGTGGCAATTTAAAGGGCCCTGGGCTCCAGCTGCTGCAGGGAGCCCCAGACCCTTTAAATCACCACTGGAGCCCTGTCACAGCTACCCTGATATAACAGGGTTTCACCTATAATGCAGTAGAGATTTTTGGCTCCCAAGGACTGCGTTATATCAGGGTAGAGGTATATTCATTTGTTTTTCCTAAAGCTAATTAAGTATTTTAGGGAAAAGTGTGAGACCGGTCACCAGCCATAATTGATGGCCGCACTCTGAGGCCACCAAAAAATTTGTCCTGAGAACCCCTGACCTAGATCATCCCTAACAGGTGTTTATCCAACCTGTTCTTAAAAATCCCCAATGATGGAGATTTTACAACTTCCCTTGTAAGCCAATTCCAGTACTTAACTATCCCTATAGTTAGAAAGATTTTTCAAACTCTCTAGCTGCAGATTAAACTGGTTACTTTTCATCCTACCTTCAGAGGACATGGAGAATGATTGATCACCGTCCTTTTTACAATAGCTCTTAACATATTTGAAGACTATTATCAGGTAACCACTCAGTCTTCTTTTCTCAAGACTAAATGTACCCAGTTTTTTTTAATCTTCCCTCACAGGTCAGGTTTTCTGAACCTTTTATGATTTTTGTAGCTCTCCTCTGGACTCTCTCCAATTTGTCCACATATTTCCTAAAGTGTAGGGCTCAGAATCAGACACAGTACTCCAGCTAAGGCCTCACCGGTGCTGAGTAGCGTGGGACAATTACCTCCCAGGTTATACATATGACGCTCTTGTTCATACACCCCAGAATGATATTAGCCTTTGTAATAACTGCATCACATTATTAAGTCATATTCAACTTGTGAGTCACTATAACTAAGGATGAGATTATATCATGGAAGTCATGGATTCCGTGACTTCCAGAGACCTCTGTGACATTTTCCACTTCAGCCCTGGTGTGGCACAGCTGAACCTGTCAGCCAGTGGGGCCCTGGTGCTCCAAGCTGCCATGGGGTGTAGAGGGCTTCCACAGCTCTCAGCCACTGTGGGCAGTGGAGGGACCTGGAGCTCTGAGCCGCTGGTGCTGCAGTTCCCAGCCATCATGGGTGGTGGGGGCCCCCTGCAGCTCTTATCTGTGCCAGTCCCAGAGCTCTAATCTGCTGTGGGTGATGGTGAGCGTCCCACAAATCCGAGCTGCTCAGGTGGCAGGGGGCACCTGCAGCTCTGAGTCGCAGCAGTGGCAGGGGGATGCTGGACAGCAGGAGGTGGCCCACAGCTCTGAGTCACTGACCCCAGTGCTGGCAGCAACTGCAGGTGGCAGACGGACCCTGCAGTTTCCAGCTGCTGGCCCAGGAGCTCCGAGCCTCTGTGAGTGGCGGGGCGACATGGAGCTCCCAGCTACCACAGGTGTCAGGGGACCCCCGAGCTGTCAGCTGCAGCAGTGGTGGGTGCTGGACCTTCCTCCCCCAACCTCTCCCACAGCAGGCTCTCATCCTCCCAACAGCCCCATTTTGTCAGTTATTTTTTATTAAAAGTGAGGGACAGGTCACAGATTTCAGTGAGTTGTTATTCATTGCCTGTGATCTGTTCCTGACTTTTACTAAAAATAATTGTGACAAAATCTTAACCTTAACTATACCCCTCAGATCCTTTTAATCAGTCCTACTGCGTAGCCAGTTATTTCCCTTTTTTGTAGTTGAACATTTCATTTTTCCTTCTTAAATGTAGTACTTTGCACTTGTCTTCAGTGAATTTCCTCCTATTGATTTCAGCTCAGTTCTCCAATTCATCTCTGAATTATAATCCTGCCCTTCAAAGTGCTTGCAACCCCTCCGAGCTTGGTGTCATCTGCAGATTTTATAAGTATATTCTCCACTCCATTATCCAAGTCATTAATGAAAATATTGAATTGTACTGGACCCAGAACTGACCCCCCTCTAGATACGTCCTCCCATTCTGACAGAAAACCATTGCTCACTACTCTGTGACTGCGGCTTTTCCACCAGTTTTTCACTAGTAATTTAATCTAGACTACATATCTGTAGTTTGCTTATGAGAAATGTCATGTGAGACTTTGTCAAAAGCCACAATATAATCAAGATACAGCATGTCTACAGCTTCTCCCCTATCCGCTAGGCCAGTAACCCTGCCAAAGATGGAAATTAGGTTGGTTTGGCATGATCTGTTCTAGACAAATCCATGCTGGCTATTATTTATCACCCTTCTTGGAGGGAGTCTCAGACTACTGAGAGTTGGGTGTGGGGGTTGGCATGAGACCCTCAGGGTTTATTCAGGGATTAATGGAGAAAATCTGGGAAAAGGGTTGCTGGGAGAACCTGGTGCTGCCTTCCTCATTCTCTCCTTCTCCCCTAAACCTTTTCAATTTTGCACCTCATTTTGTCCCCTTCCAGTTCCTCATTCCTTGTCCCGCTCACTCTTTCCTACTCTGCTCCTGTCCTCAGCCTGTTTCACCATTTCTGTTTTCATCTCCTTTGCAGCTGCATCTTCTTCCCTGGGTGCTTCCCTCTGGTCTGGATCCAGAAGGGGAAGCAGAGAAGCCACCTGGCTCCTTGAAGCAATTGCCAGTAATTGCTTCTGAATATGGCCGATTGCATCTGGGAGTTGAGCAGATGTGATGGGTCTGTGCACTGTGCGAGTGTCACATCAGGTGTATGACCCTTGTTGGCAGCCTAGTCTGCACCATCCCAAATGTGTGCCAGTGATGAAGCGGCACAATCCAATGAATAATGAATAGCCAATGTTGTCATAGCAAAAAGTGGAGATAGAAAGCCCAGGCCTGAGAAGTGGTCCTGGAAGTGTAAAAATAGAACAGTAGACAATCCCGTTCCATGGGTACAGGACCCTGTGGATATGGTGTTGCCAGCTTCTCTTCTTCCTGTTGCACTCCCTCTGGGGCAAGATCCCACTCTACAACTCTGGCCTGGAACAACCACCTCAAAGAGTGGGGCCATGTTCAGTCTCCAGGTTCATTCAGTCCTTGGCCTTTTCACCGAGTGTGACAGCAAGGGTGCTAATAGTGATGGTTGTTTTTGTGAGGTGGACATTTGGCCATTAGAGCTGGACTGAAACTACCATCTCTTTTAGATAGCCCACCAAAGAGCCATCTGACAGTACTGACTTTCAGTCACTAGTGAGCACTGCACCATACAAAATCAGAATATAGAAAAGAAAAAACTTTGTTTCCATTACAATTCCCCAAGCCCACCCAACCCATAGTTCCTGTTTTCAGTGAACTCTTATTGAGGCTTTTAAAGGATTTGCGACTTTAGCCTGGGATAATCAATGCAGATACTGAAGTGGAACTCTGAAATTATCCAGACAAAAACAAACTGACAGTCACAAACAAATAATATGTGTATTTCAAAGTAGGGCATTTAAATTACTGGATAGAGTGGTTGTTTCACTTCTCCAGACACAAAGTTAAAATGCACAGATAGGAGACAGATTACTAAAACTACTAATGCAGACTTCATTACCTACAAGCCTTTTGTATTAGACACAAAACAGAAGCAGATTAAAACAGAAATAGTTTGAGTTAAACTCCACTGTTTTAGACTTTAATGCCTGGGCAGATGGTTAAGCATTTTGATTGTTCCACACCTTCTTCTGGCATGCATATGATCAGTATGAAACAATAATAGTCTAAAAATAAAACTGCCTGAATGTAATTGTATTATAATAGGTTTTCTTCCTCTCTCATGTATGTTTGTTTTTACTTACACTGTCAGAGAATATCACACCCTACCTATTGCATTTCCCAGAAAAAGCCCTGAGTAGTTTGACCTAAAACTCCAATCAATTACATAGCTAGAAGAGATTTAATGAAGAAAAGAATAGCTTTAAAGCTTAATTCACTGTAGTTTTTCCAAAGCAAGATTTATACTTTAAGTGGATTTTTCAAGCCCCAAAATGAAGGATGCATAGCAATGTAATGGAATAATCTGACTTCCATGGCTGTATTAATAAGACATAACCATGTTAAAAACAAAACCTTCTGTGCGTCTAAAATCTATTTTGTATAATTCTGTTATTACCACAGTTACAGTGCCAACATCTCACATTCCACATTTCCTAGCTTTTCATTCCTGAAGGATGTTTGGTTTCCTTAAACATTAGTCCTACATAGAACTTAACCAGTAATTGGGAAGATAACCATAAAATCATAGAGATGTAGGGCTGGAAGGGGCCTCAAGAGATCATCTAGTTCAGCCCCCTACTCTGAGTCAGAACCACATCTATACCTAGAACATCCCTGACAGGTATTTATCTACTTATTCTTAAAAGCCTCCAGTGATGGGCATTCCACAACATCCTTTGGAAGCCAATTCCAGTACTTGACTATCCTTACAGTTAGAAACTTTCCTAATATCTAACTTTAATGTGCAGCAAAGCACATTTAACTGATTATATCTTGCATACCTTCAGTGGACGTGGAGAACAGTTTATCATCATCCTCTTTATAACAGTTCTTAACGTATTTGAAGACTGTTATCAAGTCCCCACTCAGTCTTCTTTTCTCAAGACTAAACATGCCCTTTTTTAACTTTTCTGCATAGGTCAGGTTTTCTAAACCTCATCTTGTATGTAGTTTCTAAATTTAAAAAAAAAAATGTAATGAAAAGAAAACCACCAAGTAGACAAACTTAATCCATGCAAACCACATCAACTGAAATAAACTAACAACATTCATACCTATATAGTGCAATTAAACCTGCTATGGAGATTGATGCAAAAACTGAACTGAAAAAAGATTCACAGTTGAACTAAAAAATGTACAAGATAATATTTAATCAAAACAAAATCTGTTTGGATACGAAATTTTAAACTCACAAAATTAACACCTGGAGATTGCTAGGGGAATATATAAACCATGTAATTTAAAAATAAATGCTATTTTGGCCAGTGACTGAAACCCTCAGTTGTTGTGAGCAACAAAATGGCATAACCAGTATAGACAAAGCATGATGGGGCAATAGATCATGTTAATAACATTTGCAATAAACAATAACAGAACAAAGCAAACATCTATAAAAATCCCATGAGGAATTTGCCTTATCCATAATTTTTCTTTACATTAGAGAAACTGTGTCAGGAAAGGCCATTACATTCAATGGCACCAATTAATTTCTGCAACTTTTAATGACGTCTTTCTGAGTAAAAACCTCAGATAATACCCCAAGCACATGATTGATAGAAGCATATGTTTGATTTGTACTGGAGTCCTGACTTTTTTTTAGTATTTTTAAAGAGTCCCACTGCAGCCAATCAAGCAATCAACATGAAATACTCAGATCCTCTCTTGTAAAGTACAAGAAAACAGAAAGACAATGTGATTTTCTTAGCTGAGCTGACAGACTGTTGGTGATTTTACGTAAGTAGTTTTCTGGATGATGGATTACAGGCATTTTTATTTCAAGAGCAAATGATAGACAAAACGAAATGTTCAATTCTCTTTCTATTCTGTACATTATAATGCCCTTAAAAGGACTGTTGAAATGCAGTAGAGATAAATATAATTGATTCTGAGAAGTAAAACACATAATAAAAAACTGTTCCTTACGTTTGGTTTTCTGGTTTTTAGCTGTCCAGCAGGCTTCATGACTATCCTGTAAATTTCACTTTAAAAAAAAAAAAATCATAAATCTTCAGAGAATTTTTTTAAATACAGCAGCAAATCAGGTTAGAAACCTAAGGTCCATAACTTTCCACAGGAGTTAAGCCCTTATCTTGCTTAGACACTTTTGTAAATCCTTCTAGGCACCTATCTGCATCTTTAGGGTGCTAAATATCTTTGCAAATCTGCCCCTAAATGCTCTTTTTATTATGGAGGTTGGTATGTGCTTTCACCATGTATTTAAGAACATACCCAGGACCAGTTTCACAGAAGGATAGCTCTAGTATAACCTTTCCAATTGTAAACTCTAATTTACTTGTATTGTTTGTGTCAGTCAGTGTTTGTTAATCATGTTCAGGTATGCGTGGGGAAAACGCATGTTGTATGCAAACTGTCTTGAATGTTTTGCAGTAGCATACATTTCATTGATTTATTTTGATAGTTTTTTTTCATATGCTCAATCATTTTTGCAATATCACGATAAGTATGACTGTGTCATTCATATTTCTATTCTCCTGATGGCATGCAAATAGCATGCTATAATAATATTTTTATATATGGCTATAGTATTTATTATATTTTGTTAACATTTCTCTAGGTTAATGTTCTTTCATTTCTGTGGAGTAATAGTTATTTTACTTTCCCCCGTAGTATTAAGCAACTGAATTGCAAACATGAATGCTGCTTAGTTAAGTATTCTCATCTGCAGCGTTATTAAATATTGTAACAGTTGAATCTAGTGTGCTTACTCTTGCCAAATAGAAAGCTTGGGGGTGGGGGCTTCACAACTGTATAATCCATGAAGTGATAACGTTTCAACCCCGTTAAGCTTGAACTACATATTTGTTTTAATTAGTTCTTCAAGATGGCCTTTCAGTTCTATGTCACTGTTCCTGATCAGTCCTTCAAAGCTCATATAAATCAGACACTGACCCTTTCTCTTCTGTTTTACAGCATCCTTGCAAAATTGCCACAAAAGCTTAGGAGGGGCCCAAAGCTACTTACATGCCACTACTGTGATGAAGATAATGAAAAAAATTACATTTTACTTGTGCACAGACAGACTACTTGCCCTGGGCAAACAGAATTTTTCATGGCTGTTTTACTATTAATTTTTCTTTCATTACAGAAAAGAATAATCATAAATACGTTATCATCAGGCTATATTTACGCTCGTTGCCCACATATAGCTGCTGTATAACTATACTTATACTAGATGCCATGACTTTACCTTCAAGGCATGCATTTTGCAAGAACACTCAAATTCTTCCCATCTCAAGAACTTCCCTTTTCAGATTCTGTAATGGCAAAGTTTGGGGTTGTAATTATTTATTATGTGAAATATTAACTTGGGTACATCTGATACAACTAATACAAGAGTTGGAGATATTAAAAAGAATGAGGTTTATCTTCCCTGGCAGAATTATTTGAAAGAAGCTCTTGCATGGTAACCACAGCACTGATATTTATTTCAGTGTAATAATTAGGAAGGAGACATAGGAGAAATGCTGTCAGATTCTGGACACAACGGTCTCCTCCCTCTTTCTTCTCCTGCCATCTTGTGAACAACTGGAAATGCTCAAAATAAAATGTGTATGTTATGGGTGACTCATGTAAGCATGCGTCTGTTTTGTGAAAAAGACGAGTGTTTCATCCTAGGGCCTAATTCAGTAGATTTATCTGCTACAATTACAGTGCTTTGATCACTCCAGAATAGGTGGTGTAGCTGTCCTTTTCCAATTCACTCTCCTTATCAGGATACATGTCTGTTGATTTGTGGGAAGCTGGCTGTTTTTCGTTCCTGACAAACTCCAGTGATTAAAATGTAGTGGCTTGCTCTTGTTCCCCTGATAAAGGTGACAGCTGCAGAGTTTCCAGTGTTAGTGGATATGGTCCATGCAGATTGCTTTTTAATGAAAGCAATATATTATCTTACCTAGAGACCCTGCAGCCTTACCTTGTTAATGTATTCTAGCTTGGCACCACATTCATCTATAAATTAGTTGTATTAAAAATGCTTCTTACTATTTATCCAGTCTTTAAAGAGGTTTTTTTAGTTTAGTTTGTTTGTAACTTTGTTTCATGCCATGACCACCACCACCATCACTTACAAGAATGCCCAGTAACTTTGATTTCTCATAAAATATTTCTAACATTGAAAAATATCATCACAGACACCTCCATACTCGATGAGTTGATAATCCTTCACATTTAGTCATTAAAATATGCTCTAAGGGATATGAACTCAACAACCCTTGATTAAACTAGTAATATCTGCAATGGTTTTCTTTTTCCACTGCAAATTTATGATCAAAATAATAGACAAATATAAGCATGTTAAATCAAGGAAAGTGAAGCCATTAAAGTCCAATTGCATTTTGTATGGCAATATCTCTTTTCAAATTGTTTGATTAAAATGTTTAATATGAAACAAATTGGAAATCTCAGTTTTGCTATATAATGTAATAAAAGCTTGCAGGTTCTTAAAATCTATGTCTAATTCACCCTCACTATGAATGTTGTGATCATCAAATATCAACGGTGCATTCACTGGCAATATTTTCAGTCATCTCTTTTAACCTCCCTGGTCCAACCAGACTTCTATGGATTGGTCAATAGAATACCATCTGGCAAACAACTTGGGCTCTTCTTTTATTGTGATTTTTTAAAAAAATACTGGGCAAATATTTTATCTCAGTATCACTGATAAATGTTGGAGGGAGAGGAACATGGAAGTTTAATGACATCCTTAATCCACATGTGTAAAATAGAACAGGACTTTGGCAAAGTGGGACAAAAAAATTATCTTCAAATCTTCTATATGAATCAAATCTTCTACATGAATCAAATAACAGAGATGTACCCATTAGGAAAAATTATACTTGTATCTGTTAACAGCTCAGAAAGCATGCTATGAAGATCAAAACCAAAATATATTCTGTCCAGTCCTAACATTTTTAACACATCTGTGTTCTACATTTTTATCCTTGAAGGAGTAGAATTCAACTCTCTTAGAACTTATATATTTCTCTGCCATCTCTGTATCTTTGTTGACCATGCATATAGAGTGGGGCAGATAAGTAAAGGATTAGTAAAGGATTACAGAAAAGCCTTTGGTTTACATATACTATGAACTCTGCCTCTGCAGTTAATTTTTTGAATTTTTAAGTTTTCTTAGAAAGATAACAAAATGTCCTACCTGATTTTTCCCTCTAAGCCAGCATTGCAGTTTTCTTTTAATCTTCTGCTTAGAAAAACATTGTTTGAGTATCTAAAAGCAAAAAAAACTTTTATAAAATTAAGAATACTCAAATCTTTGCTCTACAATTCCTATTAACAATTGCTTTGGTGCAAGAGATCTATGTATGTTTATTTCCTTCATTATGTTTATTTGTATTATTGTTACACATAAATCTGGAACTGGGAAAAAATTTTTTCCCACTGGTTTCAGTTTTGTTCCTTTAAAAGGGAAAAAATAAACTTTAAATGTATATTTTTCAGTGAATAAGAAAATACAAGAATAGAAAAAAGAAAGAAAACACAGGAACATATAATTATGGAAAGGGTACAGAACTGTGTCATCAAGGTTTTCCACTCACTTAACCAGGAAATAAGAATCCATAATCTAGCTAGTAACTATTCTCTTGTGCTCCCTTTTTTCCGGTAAGGTTCTTTCCTAAAAATAGTCTCTTTCTCACTCTCTCTTTAACACAAGATGTTAACTATATTAAAGGTATTCGTACCAATTATTCTTTTTAGGGACACTCCTTCTTTTCCTAGAACCTGATTCTAAGCCCATTAAAGTCAATGGAAATTCTTCATCTGACTTCAGTGACTTTTGGATCAGGCCCACATATCATATTTATTCTCTACTAACACCTCTGTTTTTTTATTACTATAGGGCTTTGGCATGAAAGCAAGTTCTTTGTCCCTTTGCAGTTTGTTTCTCATTTGAAGTCATAGTTCTCTGGTTGTGACATCACAATGGTCTCTAATTAAGACTTCAAGTGAGAAATAAATACTAGGGGTGAAATCCTGTCCCCACTAAAAATCAATGGGAAATTTCCCATTTCACTCTAGGAGTAAAATGCTTGGGAAACATTATACTGTTTTCAGGTCATGTTTTTGTCCCTAGTGGTAAATTAAGAGGATTACACATACACAAACATACTGTACATCATCAGATGAGAGGTTTTGGTGCAAAGGGATCATAGGACTAGACCTGTACCTCAGCAGAATTGTTTCTGAATAGAATGTAAAAGGAAATTTTCTATTAAGCATCAGGTGCCCTTACAAGATTGCTTCCTTTTCTCTGATGCTTGGTAATATCAATGCTACTCTTAACATATTAGCCATATTTAGCAGAGAATATGTAGAGAAGAAACTGACCTTATGTTCATAGTTCTAAAATACAGCTCTCATTTTACTGAACACTAATGTAGTAATGGCTGGCCATATAATGGTCAATAAAATGCATGTAAAATGATGGTCTGTTATTAAATATAAAGGCTGAGAACTTATGTAAAGCAAAGAAAGAGAGAATCTGCTTTTATATCTTCCTAGGAGATATTATGGACCAAGATACCATAAACCTATCTTTGTAAGTCAGGACCTTGCTCTAAACAAATACTCCCTGAAATACTGTGGGCCAGATGCTCCAGAAAATTCCAGCCTCCCTTTCACCGCTTTGTTGGTGCGAAGGAAGGAGCCACAAAGCATCTAGATCTGGCAAGCCAAGAATCCTCCCAGTGTACCAGGGTAGTCCACTGATGCAGAGCAGGTGTAGCTCATGTCTGGAGTACCTCCTTACATGGCCCCATGCGTGGCCGCAGTGTAATGAGGAAGGCTGGAGCAGCAAGGAATTGGGATATGACTCCACCATCAGGAAAGCAATGGGAAAAATACAAGAGCTCACATGAAAAAAAAATCCACTTTGTGATCATTAATCTTTCAGACAATTATATAGACCACAAAACATATGCAAGCAAACCCACAGAGCGCTGACTACAACACTTGTTTTTTAAGTATAAACAGCCACTACTTTCTGAACTGGCTTCTCCAATATATTACCCTGTAAATAATCCATGTGAAGTAAACAGATGGCTAGTCTCTATCAGTCATTCCTCGCTATCTTTTTTGCTACATTCCTGTTGCATAAAGACATTTTGATTGACAAAATGACATACTGATATAAAACAAGCAGGAATTTCGTGATGTAAATCACTAGGGAAAGGAAAGATTATCAGGGAACTAAATAATGCAACCTACAGCAAAATATATCAGTAAATCATACAAACCAGGGTAAATTAGATAACACTGTCCATATACAATTACACTGTTTGGTTCCCATGACAGCCTTTAAATGTGACATGTTATTTGACATGTGTGCAATTAGGGCTTAAAATCAATGTTTGTCTATTCCATTTAAAATAAAAAATGTACCACTTCCAAATCAAATGCTACCTTTTGATTCAACATAGACAAAAATAATATCAGGTTAGCAGCACCACATTTGCAGTGTGGACATAGACCAATGAGGATCAGCTTTATTAGAGTCGATGACAGAACAGATCCTTGGGAGTAATTACTACTGTGTATTATTTCCTTTCATTATTATCACTACTCATTTTTCACAGGCTTTTAAAAAGCCAAGAATTGGTGGAAACAATGCAGTAAATTCTAATACATAGTAATATATGTAGCGTGGTGAATGCCAGAGGGGATTAAACATTTTCCAAGCATTTGGAGTAACACCCTGCTACAGTACAAGCCCCCTAGTCTCAGATGTGATATGGTATAAATGGATTGGAGAAGCCGCATGGTGTCTAGAAGTTACAGCATCCTGTAAGGAAGCTGGCTGCTACTACTAACTTGCTGTTTGGTGTAGGATAAGTCACTTAACTACTCTGTCATAGTTCTCTCATTTGTAAAATGGGGATAATGCTACTATCCTATCCACCTCAAAGGAATGTGGGAAGGATTAATTAATTTCTGTAAAGTAATTTGAACATTTAAGGCAATATATAAGTGCTCAGTATTATTACTATATTGGGATCATATTCAAGGATGGGAAAGCGCTCTCCCCTTAGACTTTCACAGTAATGTATGTAGTATGGATACCAAATGGGGACATCAAGTAGTTCAGAGATTCTGGTCTGATAAGCATCAAAAGTTCAGATATGAATCTAGAATTATGCAAATGATTCAGACTTCCTCCTCCACAAACCTCTAGTTGTCCCTGCTTCCACTACTTTAGCCTCTTCAGCCTAATCAACAGTTTTCCTGAAGCCTCCATCCCTCTATGTGACCCTCCAAAAGGCCTTATCTCCCTTCACAATATGTCCCTCTGCAGTAGATCCCAGCTTCCACCCAGCTGCTACCCTTCAGTAGGCTCCTCCTCCTCCTGATTCCTTCTCCGAGGACCCCATGATAGTGACACAGTCACAAGTGAGTGACCCCACAAATTAAGTGGAGTTGAGACAGATGTCATACTTGCAGAATAAGGGCGTTCAGATGAATACACACAGTTCACAACTTGGGCAGATAAGAAACATGATCTGAAAATCTAGAGATTTGTAAAGTAATTATCAGAGCTCAAAGAACTAAGTGTGAGGTGGAGATTATGATGAGCTTCCTGGGTTGTGAAATGCTGCTGTCTCAATTCCAACTCTGAATCCATGTAAAATTCCCCTCTATTGCAAGGAATAGAGGTATGGTCTAGTTGCCCAAACAGAGGGCTGAGACCTAAGGAATCCTGATTTGTATTGTATTGTATTGACTGTGTAATTTTGGAAGAGATCTATAATCTTTCTGCTTCAAATTTCCCATCTCCAGAAGGGGAGTAGAAGAGCGTTGTGAAGATTAGATGATATTTGTAAAGTACTTTGTAACTCAAAGTGTGCAGTACTATTATTGCAATGCAAGTTTCTGCCTTGATGGATATATTGGGATGCAGTTTATGCTGAGCAATTGCAGATTAACACAGTTCCAGTGATTTCTCCAATGGGGGAAAAATTAAACCAAAGAAAAGAATGCCACTATTCTGAGTAATTACTTGAGAGTAATTACTTCCAAGACATTCATGCAGTTTTAACATGGAGTCCTCTTAAGAAGGAAGCCAGTGAGAAATGAGGCAATTGTTTAGGAAAGGATAGATAACACAACAAGAACAAAATTCATGGAACTGCTATGATGTTTGCCGCAGACACATTGTTCACGCTGCTCGTCTGTTATATCCTATTACCCTTCCCTTTCTCTGTGTTGTCTATGTATATTGCAAGCTATTTGGGGCAGGAACTGTCTCTCATTCCATGTTTGTATAGAGTAGCACAATGGGGCTCCACTCTCAGTTAGCATCTAGACACTAGCCTCTAACTTGCAAAGGGCCTGAACTTGTGAGGTACTGAGCATCCTCAACTCCCAAAAGAATTAATGAGGATTGAGAGCTCTCCACACTTCACAGGAGTTGCTCCGAGCCTCACAAGACTGAGCCGCCATGTGGAGAGAAACCATAACACTTCCCATGTTGTGTCAGGAACCCTGTTCTGACTGTCCTGTGTGAAGATTCCTATAGGATAAATAAATATGTATCACACTATGTATGTCAGATACCTTACGCTGCAGGTTGTAGTGCTGTTGAAAGATGGCAGCCAAATCTCCTTCCCAGAGTACTGCATTCTTAGCTAGAACTTGTACTTTTATCAATGGATTGTATTGCATTGTCCAATATTTTAAAAGGTGTAACTGCAGTCTTACTACAGTGAAAGAAAAACTCTAAACAGAGTCAAAGAATTAGTTTTTTTAAATGGTACAAATTCACTTGCAGCTAGTGCTTGGAAAGGGTAGAGTACATATGGCATCCCAGCCTCTAAGTAGACAGGGGAATGGTGCAGACTCCCCAATAAAATTCACAGTCATCACTTTATCCTCTTTCAAATCTTTCCTCAAAACTCCTCTCTGCTGTGAGGCTTATAAAACCCTGCCTGCTTAGCTGGTGGTGAACAATGGCTTATGTTCACTACCCCAAACCCCCTCGTTTCACTTTTACCTCTTTCTCTCCCCCCACATCCTAGTTGTCTTGTCCCTGTGTTGTATCTTGCCATAAGACTAAGCCATTAGTGGCAAGGTCTGTTTGGTTTTTGAGTTAATATCTTTGCAGCAGCTTGCACAATGGTGCTCTGGTCCTTAATCAGGATCCCTAGGCAATACGGTACAACACAATACATGTACCTCTTCTCTTCCATAGAGCTATTCAGTGGATTCTGGAAGGAGATGGGGAAACTCAGTCTAACAATGCTTTGCTGGTTTTACCCCTTCCCCTTCTCCGCTGCTACCACTTTTAAGACTTTGCCAGTCTAAAAAGTTGCAAAAGCAAAGTGTGGCATGACAGGCTGAAAGGGATCCAAGGGCTTAAACAATCATGTACCATTGATTGGGATTCTAAAACTACTGGAAAGCTTCTTGTTTACCAGCCTCCTGATGCAGTGGGGGAGCAGAGCCGTAACTAGGTATTTTTGTGCCCAAGGCAAGAATATAAAATTGCACCCTTCCTTAGGGCCGGTTCTTCAGTGGCAATTCGGTGGTGGGTCCCTCAGACCCTCTCGGAGGGAAGGGCCTGCCGCCGAATTGCTGCTGAAGAATGAAGTGGCAGCGGAAAAGCCTGTGATTTTGGGGGATCTAACTCATGATTTTTGACTGCTTGGGCTGGTAATGTTGCTTCCAAGATGATCTTTGGTTCCAGTCCAGTTCCAATCCAGAGACGGACTCACAGGTTAAGACAGGAGGGACATGCTAGATAACAGCAGTGGCCACTAGGGATCAGCATGTGTCCCGAGAATGCTGAGAGTTCAGGTTTGCAGGGCAGGAACAGGGGTGGCAGGTTTGTAGAAATTTTGGTGATGCCCAGAACCTGCCCCCGCCCACCAACCCAAGGCTCTGGAAGGGAGTTTGGGTGAGGGAGGAGGTCTGGGGTGCAGGCCCTAGGCTGCGGCAGGGGATTGGGGTGTGGGCTCTGGGAGGGAGTTTGGGGATGGGAGTGGGTGCAGAGGGATGGGGTGCAGGGGTGAGGGCTGTGGGTTGTGGCTGCAGATGAAGCGTTTGGAGTGTGGGAAGGGCTCAGGGCAAGAGTAGGTGTGAGGGCTCTGTTGGGGGCTGGGAATGGGAGGTTTGGGGTGTGGGAGGGGCTCAGGGCAAGAGTAGGGGTGTGGGTTATAAATATCTCCATGCCAGCAGCTTTTTTTTTCTCCACTGCTTTCTGCACCCCCTGCCTTTATGTGCCTGAGTCAAGTGCCTCACTTGCCTCGCCCTTGTTACAGCCCTGTGCAGTATCATAGCTGCTCGTGCTAATCTTTTAAAGTTATGTTAGGTGCAATTCCCCAATGAAAGCAAGAGTCTGGGGTCCACTAGATCTCAAGCCACTAAAGAGTGTGTGCATTCTGGTGAATTTTAGCACAGTTCTTGACAAACTTCAACTACTTGAATAGTCAGAACTGCCTCCCCTTCATTTACACATGGCAAAATGAATAAAATGCCCGAAATATTAATATTCCCCAGCCATTTGACAAATAAAATGGTAAAATAGCTGACTTGGCCAAGGCCACAGTGGGAGTCAGTTTTGGAGCCAGGAGTAGCATGCACAATTCCCATGGTCTTTGTCTCTTTAGTCCAGTAGATCACACTGATTCAGATGCTATTGAGCTGCCCTCGCTTGGAATAGAATAACACCTGCTGCTCAGCCAGAAGATACCCAGCTTACACCAGCCTTTGTGCCTTTTTTTCTCTGTCATCTCCTTTTAACACTCCAGATACTGGGCTCCTGAAGATAGTCTTATGAAGAGGGCCCAGAGTATTGCTAAGCAGAGGGAAATAACTACAGTATGCTTTTGCACTGATACTATCTCCTTATTCTGACAAAGCTAAGGTATAAGGGTTTGCAATGGGAACATTTTCTCATTACATGGCAACAGCTCCCTCTACTGTTTTACTAGGGGAAATTTGTAAAGGGCTTTCCATTGTTAGAGGTGACACCTTAGGATGTGCTGACTTATGACGTTTTAACCCCCCTGAAACCTGCCCTGCCGTTAGTTTGAACAGGCAGCAGAGGTGGCATTGCAGTATGCTACTGGAACAGGATGATAGCTAAAGAGAGAACCAACATGATCTTTTTCTGAGAACTCAAGGCAGGAACATAGCCTGGATCTTCTAACACATGCTCAGATGACTTTGTGTCTAAAATCAGAGCTTATTTCTTTGTGTTCACCTACCCTTCATGTGTGCAAGCCAGGACAATTGAACAAACAAGACGTTATAGTGAATGAAACAGTCAAAACAGCTCCCAGCAGATACCCAGCCCCTCTGATGGGGGTGTCCAATCTTATGGACTGTGTTTGTTTCTACTGGTCATTAAATACAATATCTTGATTTATAGAGCAATGCTGGTTTTCTTTGCCTGACATGCACAGATATAAACAATCTTAATTTGAAGATTCCCTCCCCACAGTCCACTTAATAGTGAGAGCACCCACCTGGTATTTACTAACTAGTAGTACAACCATTTCAGTACAGATGTTACCTTACACTTACAACTGCAGCAGGATTACTCGAGGGCACGCACAGCAGGTTGCCACAAGGAAATTAAGTTCTAGCACCAAATTTGCTCAATTAATTCCATGGGCCAGGAGTGCTAAGTTCCCCCTACTCAGAAGTGCCTTATGACACTCCAATGCCCTGCTGCTAATGCTCATAGTGGTCCTGACAGGCTCCAGTCTGGAGCGAACTGTATCCAACTCTCTTCTACTAGAGTGGAGGAAACCACAGTGTGGGGCTGTGGCTGGGAAGACAGGCGGATCCTAGGGTGCACTTCAAAATGATTGCAGACGAACCCTATAGAATCAACTCTGATTAACTGAAGGGCTGTCACATTCCCCCAACAATGCAGTGCACCATAAATCAGTGCTCAGAATCTGTGATGATGAGTGCTATAGAATAACAATGGGTAGAGACAAGAACCATTGCTTACCTGCTTGCCGACAGCCCCATTTTGTCTCAAAGCCCCTTCATTTCAATGAGCTTGCATAGCAGGGAAGAGCTGACTAGTCCACTTCACAAGCATTTTACCATCAATTAATACACTTAATAAAGAACCTTATTGGGCCAAGTCACAATGCCCGGGTATACAGGTATATATTATTCTAGGTATCAGACCACAGCTAAAATAATATACAGAGATAGCCATCACCTCCAAAATTTACTCTTCCCCTCCTGCTTCCCTTCAGTGGTGTTTTCTCCCTCTGTCCTCCAGTTTATACCTCAGTGATTTATATACACATGACAAATGGGCTTGAAGCATTGGGCTGGGCGTATATACAATAACAGGATGCAAGAGCTGCCCTGAGGGGAATACGAGTTCTCTGCCTCCTTGTCCCCTGTGCCCCAATTAATTATCTGAAAAATAGGAGGCAAGAAGGAGAAAAACATTTGAAAAGGAATAAATTCCAGATAAAAAGAGGAGCTGCAAAATGCTTGGTCATTTTGACATAGGTGCATCTTCCTACACTTCTCCCAGCGCCTCAGCTTTGTGAATACCATTTAGCCTTAGGAAAGCTACATTCTCTAAATGTGGGGGCAAGGGAGAAACTTGGGTTGAATGTCCTGATTAAAGAGACATGCGAGCAGATAAGAATATTCACTTTATCCCTGGCTAGCTAGCCATACTGTATTCCTGCTCAGGAGAGATCAAGGATTGGTTTTTAAGGGATGGACTCTCTTTCTCACAATTAATAAAAGGATCCTTTCTCAGACAAGAGCCCCTTAACTTCTTCAGTAGCTGTGTTTTTTGTTTTTCAATATGCCTGGGTACGACAGCAACAAGCACTTTACAAATGCCAGTACAATTTTTGGTGGATTGACAGTTTAGGTAGTGTGTGTGTGTCTGGGCATCAGAGAGGCTAAAAAATGGAAATGCAAATATTGTTAATCCAGTTTCCAGGAGCAGGACAGGTGGGTATTTCAAATGGGAAGTGCTCTCTAAAATATGTGGCAAGAGTTTCAGAAAGTTCCACGGAACTTGTTTTTCAATGTGCTCCTGACTCTGTCCTCCCCCGATTACAGGCACCTTTTTGTGGGATAATCATGTAGTGCCCTGTCATCATCCATTGTTTCATAATCTTCTCTGAGGATTTCATTTGATCATTATCATTTTATTACTTTTTTAAACTCCTGCTCTGCACTTTTCTTTTTGACACTGAGTTTTGTATTTATCCGTGTAAAAATTCAAGTAGGTTTGTAAAAATATTCTATTTGGCAACCAGTTCTTGGCTGTTCCAATCAATTAGGACTATTAGTCATGAATGGATGGAGTAAAGGACCTGGGTCCAGGGCTTGCAAATGTCATCAGGACCCAAAAATTATCTTGGCCGCCTGAGATCTGAACTGTTTCTGTCTGTTTAAATTATTCTGTTTTTCAAGTGTGGTTTGCCTCACAGATTTCTCAAGTGGGAAGGGACATCTTGAATTATTTTTGTGATGTTCACAGGGCGTCTAGTAACCTCTAGATTGAAGGGCAGAAGGGATTGACACTTGACTTTGAGAAGAGCAATAAAGGGGGCTCTTCATTTAGAATGTCCTTCAGTCTCTGAACCTCTTCAACTGTCTGAGCAAAGCACTGTGGGCCAGGTCAATTAATGGATTCGTAAGGAAAACAGGGTGCTGCAAAGAAGTGTTGACAGGTCAATAGGTGACACACTTCTCTCTAACTCAGTATTAAATCAATTCCTCAGCACGTTGCTAGTGGGCAGTGTGCTGCAGAAGCTACCCACTTTCAGATGTGTCAAGGCAGCATGTGGTGAAGAATCTTTTGGTCTTTTTTCAAGACAGTCTGTTAACTCAATGGCCAAAGTATAATCAGAGCAATTAAAATCTGCAGTTTCAACAGAATATGGTGTTTTATTTTCCAGTAGTTTTTGCCTGTCCATTGCATTGCCTGCCTGAGTCATGGCATAAATTTATTGTAACATCACATTAAATTAGCTAATCATAGTCACTGAAGTGGTGCATAAGGAGAGACCCGTACCTAAGGTCTCAAAGAACATGAGGGCTGCATACATTAGAATCAACATCTTGATTGCATCTAGAAGCAGATGGGCAAACAATAGTTTGCGAAGCACAGGCGGAATCTATTCAGACTAGCCCACTTTATCAAGCAGTTAGGCTGCCTCATTCAGTGCCAGCTCAACCACCCAAGTGGTCTTCCGAAGTAGCTCCAGTTAGAGTGTACTGCAGCAGTGATAAAGCAAGAATGTCTGTGATGAGGACTGAATCAGCAAAAGAAAGGCTACAATCTCTTAGCTGACTGCAGATGGAAAACAAGTGGTATAAGTCACGATATCATCTTGGGAAATCAAGAGAGATCATGGTTCCAAAAGACCTGTAGACTGCAAATATCTTTGGCAAGAGACAGACTTACTCCACCAACAGATGGAACAGTTACAGTCCCTCTCAATTAATCTACTTGATTCTCCCAGGCCCAGCATCATCTCCATCTTATTATGCCAATTAAGCTCTGGCCAGTTTGTCTTTATCTAGTAAATCAGTGTCGTTTACATGCCAGATCAAGTGAAAGTCTACAAGTGAAGGCCATAGGTGCCTTACTGAGAAATGTTTGACTATTACCAAGTTACCAAGTGAAGATGGTGTGAATACATCAGGATGTTCAATACAGAGACCAGTCCTACTAGTGTGAACTTCACACGTTATATGGTGGATCAGAGAAAAGTACTTTCCCCCTTGATCACAAATGCAGTGAAGGAATGTAAATTCTATCAGTGCTGCAATCAGTCAGTAAGCACACTTGCAAGTATACATGCTGTGTGTACTGTACACAGATCTGTCTATATTATATGACACGTGGATAGATTGTCCTTTATAACAAATCTTAACAGAAGGTCATTTGTTTAAAAAAAACCCACACACTTCTATAAACTCAGTTAAGGTCCCAACACCAGCATTCTTATGTCATAAAATCAACTGCTCAGCTACCATTCACGTAAAAAGATTTTCTACAAAAAGGATAGGGTTTGCACAGGACTGTGAAGATGCTTCTGACTCAGCACTGTAAATATCTTTTCTCCTGGTCCTAATAGTCTCATTATAGGTACAATTAGTTTTCATGTCCTGATGAGTCCAAGACCAACATTCTAAGATCAGAATCTAGCCCTCTACTTTTGATCAACTTTCAGTCCAACCTGTTTTTTTATAGCTTGAGGCGCATCCTATTACGTGTTATCTGGTGTTACAATTTACAACCCCACTGGAATCTGACATTTTCCTAATTCTGTTTCTTGCAAAGCAAGTACAGGTTTTTCTTAAACAACAATTCTTACTCCTTTTCCAGGAAGGAAGTAGTATACATGTGCCGCCTTATCTCCTGATTTAGTTTCACTAAATGCTGGCTTGCTTACTTGTTCAACAAATATAGGGGCCTCATTTACCTTTTACAGAAACAAAAACTGAAATTATTGATTACCTGTTTCCTTCAGGACACATTGTTAAACTGCTTCACTTCGAAACCAAAGAAACTGCACAAAGCAGAAAATCCCCCTGAAAATGTAAAAAGGTCAATGGTGCATTTGATGACATGTGTGCTTATGAAGCCACATAATTCATCATTTGTTACTACAGAACTTGTTCCCTGGAGGGATCAGCATTTGCCAATAAATATACCATATGGTGGGTTCTGTATGGAGATTTTTTTTTTTGTTTCTAAATTGTTAAGGATCTCCCATGACAACAATGACTAAAATAGGCCAAGCCTATCAGGGTTCCCTAGACCAGTAATGCATGTCGGTTAGAGGATGAAGTCATGTCTGACTCACACATCCATTCTTCAGTGAGACATTTGCAATTAAAATACTTGGCTTGTTATTTGACTTTCAGGAAGAGCCATTACTCCTACTTTTAGCTGTCAGATTCAAAAGTTGAAAACTCTTTTTAAACACATAGGAAAGTGAATCAGCATTTGAATCACAATTAGTGACCATGGCAGCTTGGATTTCTGGCCTAGATCTGTGAAAAGCTCTAAAAAGGGAAGCTACAATAGTCTGACTTTTCCTCCTGTCAAGCAGTTAAAAGCACCATTTTATGTACCTTCTAAACCAATTTGACAGGTTGTGTAAAAAGCTGCTTCAATTATTGATGCTAGACTCTTCTAGGAAATGTTCATGATTTGCACTTTCATTCCATCAAGGATCTTTTCTTTAGCAACAGTGCTTGAAAGGGTAAAGAGAGACAGAATGTGCTTTCCATGTTCTTCACTTACACTGTTAACAGGAAGTTCTGTACTACAAATGTAAGTATTATTTCACTCAAGCTCTGTAATAGAATATGCCAGTCAGTCAAGAAAACCATTTTACAGATGACAAGAAAGCATCATCTGCTTCTCAGAATCCCCTCTGCAGTTTTATTTGGTGAAAGCTTTCTTTTTCACTTCCTGTCCTAAACCATTAAGTGGTGTTGCTCTGCACTATTAAAATCTGCTGTTTTATCCAGATGTTTGGATTATACAGAGATGGGAAAGGTACAAATCACTAAGTAGAAGAGAAACAATAGGAGAGTAAATCACAAAGTTACATGGAATAATTGCATATTTTATACCTTCAAAGTATCTACTCTTGGAGATAGATGCATTTTTTCCCCCAAAATTGAGACTGTTGCACTGGTGTTGGGATTTCTTAAAACAAAATGTATTAATGTTGACATGAGAGCTCCCAACTTGCCTAATACTAAGAGTTTATTAGCCAAAAAAAAAAGCTAATTTCTTTTCTTTACTTACTATGTACAATTGAATTAGGGGGAACACAGCAATCTGACAGGAAAGGAATGTTTATTGACCTTGTTATATGCTTAACCTAATTATTTACAATTAAAGCCTTTCAAGAATTCCCCTTTAATAACAACCAAAACACCTAGATAATACTATTGGCAGGGGAAAGCCATAACTGGGGAAAGAAATAATTTATAATCATGTAAAATAAATGATTCATAAAACCTGCAATGCATGCAACTGTGACCAATGAACATTACCAGTCTAAAACCAAAATGGGATGGCATAGTCAACATGCTGGATGGACTGAAAACTAAGATCAGGGCTAAACATGAAGCCACCTTTTGTTAATAAGGTAGAGTGAATAATCTGATATTACAATGGTTTTTCCCTCACTCTGAGGAAGGACTGCTAGCCAGTGACTAACTAATTTTCTCTTCCTAATATACATTTTAAAGAACCCTTTTTATTTCTAAATTGGTAATAGCTTTGGCAACATTTTAACATTTCATTTACTATATTAAACCAAAATAGGAGGACTATTGTGTAAATCCTATTCCTTTCTCCTTCCCCCCAGGCAGATGTAAGAAATATATTAATTTGAATGTGGTTTGGAATACAATGTACATTTAAGGTTCAGCACTAAAGTGCTGTTCTGCTCTGAGAAATGATGTGAAAATTGGCCCAACTCAGCAATGAGTGTGTAAGAAGCCAAGCCTTCTCTCTAGAGGGATCTAGGAAAAGATCAAGGAGACCATCAAGAGTGCCATAGCTTATGTCATTGCCACCGATACCAGCAGACTGCATGGAGGCAATATCCTGTGGCTGGACAACAGGATGAAGAAGTCAGCAATGCGGGTATAGGACAGCATGACTTGTTAGTACAGGGGCATGCAAATTTGAGAACTGAAACAAGATTGTGTCAATGTACCTGACAGTATTTATGGACAGTATTATCAAATAAGTAGATGTGTCATAATAAGTGACTTATTGAAATGCTGATTCAGTCTGTCACTGTATACCAAAATTTTCTGAAAAAGTAGAACATTAACATATGCGTTAATTTGTGCTTACTTAACATTTAGTCAAGAAAATATTTTCACTTGTTTTACAATTATGAGTTTTCAGCTTATGCACTGTATTTCTGATAGTTAAATTGGTTTATAGATTTTTGTTTTAGGGAGCTAATACACAAGTTATAAAAACCATGCAAACGTTATTTTATATTGTTGTATAACATTAAAATATTTCTAGTACCTCTTGCAAATAAGAAATTTAAATTCAATAGCATTATAATAAGCATTATTTGATCACTTATATTACATCTTACAGTTCATTAAAATCCAATTGAAGTATATTAATCCTAAACAAAAAGGAAATAAAGATTTTTGCTTCAACGATTTCTATATGTTACTTTGTTCTCTTTGTAGAGGCTCTTATACATAACACAGTCTGGTAAGCACCATATTTGGATTCAGCACACTCTAGTTGTCTTAAAAGACTTGTTACCCGCTTCTAACAAAAAATGCCTCTTACAGTTAACATTTCTGGAAACCAGGCTAGTCTCGATAAGGAAGGAGGAAGACCAAGGTATTAATAGTTTGGGGAGTTCAAATGAATTGTCTCTTGGGGTGGGGGGCTAATTATTTTGGGAGATGCCACAGTTTTGGTGCATTTACGATACATCCACCTGGGTGTTGATTATGACACTTCTGCAATTCACAGTCCCTGCTAACCTCAGAAGGAACTGAGCTGGAATTTTCATATGACTTATTTGTGGCCTGTCTTTGTTCTCTCCCTCAGGAAAACCAGATAGCTTTATATCTTCTTAAAGGATTATAATATGATAGCTCAAAAGTCAAAATCCATGGAACTCACAACAATTTACCTCCTTTTATCTTTCCTTGGCTGCCAATCTTTGCTAACAGAAATGAATGGTTAGCCATCAAATGTCGAACATCAGTTAAGTCTATCATATATTTGTGCTTTCTAACTTCAAGGGTGAGTTTAGTGGTTTCCTCATATAATAAACCACACAGACATCCATATGCCATGAATGCCACAGTGTACAATTTGTACTTTCAAGGGGACAATGTTTCTTATGTCGCCTAGCAGTGGTTTGTAGCTTTTTGTTCAGTAGCAGTGTTCTTATTAACATGCTCCTATATTTAACTGAGGAAATGTAATGGCATGCCTCCACTGTGAGATTATACTACCAGTGCTGCCAGCACACCATGATCCTAAACTGCGCTCTCAGGCACAGACCTCTTCTACTCAGACAATATCAAAAGCATCATTAGATCAGGTGATTGTAGCATATGTAACTAGGTGAAACATACTTTACTTTCACTTTTAATGCAGGATTTGAATCCAACTTTCCAGATACGATACGCAAGTGTATTAACTCACTATAACCCACTCATACCCCTTCATAATGTTTTTAGATGTCAGATATCCCGGTAACAACAGTTATGATACATCAGTACTAAAGTCATGATAGGCTGCTGGTTTATTGCTCTGACAAAACAAGGGAAGTTGCAGAGCTAATCCATGTGGTCCATGTGCAGAGCTAATTCACTGCCCTCTGAATGCCAAGCCCCTGCAGTTCACTCAGGGCACGTCTACACTGGCCTTTTACATCACTTTCTAACACCTTAGCTAACATGATTAGAAGATGGGCATAAATGTTTGTCCCTAATGTCCTTTTTACAGTACAATTTACACTCTCATTAGTTACTTATTAAAACAATTAAAAATCCAGTGTAGATTAGTCTTGATGATAACAGCTCGCTAAAGGGTGTATAAAAATGATGACTATAATACTCATCTAATTCTGTTCCCTATTAAGGCCCCAATCCATCAAATCACATAAGCACATGCTTATCTTTGAAATTGAATGCAGTGGGACTTCAACCATGTACTTAATCATTTTGCTGAATAGGATGGGACTGCATATATGCTTAAGTGACCCGCTGAATTAAGACCTATATTTTCAAAGGCGGGCTCTCATTGCAGTTGTCATGCCTCTTGTCTCTTGCAAATGCACACAGATAAAATGGCAATTAATTATTACATACTTCTAATTACACATTTCTAATAGTATAATAGGTGGGACTCTTAGAAACGGGCTCCTCCATGTGCTGTCTCTATCTTGAGCTTTGAGCTCATCTACCTGCTATCTCTTTGACTTTCCTTGCCACTTTATTCTTAAAGCTCTACTTTCAATTCTGAAATGTTACAAACTCTGTCTCCCTCTGGTGGTCAGTTGTGCTATACTGCAGGAAGCATCTCAGTACACCTTCAGTTTGTCTGTATTCTCAGTACAATTATCTTTTCCCTTAATAGTAAGGATCTGTTACAAGCTATACTTTGTAACAAGTAAAACCCCTGCAATGCTCACTTTGTTGGCATGTTGCTGAAATATGCTCCTTTAGTGCTCAAGATTGGGGATTATGTTAAAAGTTATGCTCTGCAATAATAGTTGGTGCATATTGCATTTCTACCAGTACACTGAAAGCATTTGGAATACAGAAAGTTAATTCTCCTAGGACAGATGCTGAACTGATGACCATACCGTTCACTTACAATTACCAAGATTTAAACAATCTCTGTCAACACTGTTTTGTACGTTTTCATATTGTTTGGATTTAAAACCTTTACTAATCATCTTACATGAAGCCCTAGATTTATCATTAAGGAAATTTTGGCTCCCATAATTTGGACAGAGAGAAGAAAACACTCATATTCCTCGTACAAAACAGAGTGGATCTATTATATCCTGACAATCTTTAGGACCACTGCCTCTGAGCAAGTCCTTGACATTTGAATTCATGTGTGCTCTGGTGTGTGATCAGATATGGAGAACTCCAAATCCTGGAGAATACCAAACAACGGGCACACAATTCAACTAGCAAGTTTCATTTAGATCCCACCATAAAGATGGCTCCAATTTCATCTTCAAGGTGGGGAGTGGGTGAAGTAGGAGGAAGCTGATAGCACAGTAGTAGGCCACAGACTCCAGAACTACAAAAATCTGCCCACCGCCATATGCCCAATTTGATATAGTTGTAACTGGCAATTTCTCCCTTTAACAAAGTGAGTAACCTTGACTATAATTACAGATCTCTAAAGTGCAGCTAGTAATGATGTTGGCTCCCCTCACATCTGTGGAGCCACAAACCTAGTTTGTGCTTCCTGTGGCTGAAAACATCTTAAATGTGTGCTAAATTCATAGCACTCCGCAAACATCATGCTAAGACCAACTAATTGATATTCAGGGCATGAATGGAGCCATCACACTTCTGGAATGTGAACATATTCATCTTCACTTTACAGTCAGTCTGTTTCAAGCTCAGAACATATCCATCCACTTCCTGTGCTTTGCGTTTCAACCAGAAAGATGGCAATCTCCATTGGAAAACTTGGAAATATGCCTCCCCAGGAGAAATATGAGGTGGCTGTCATGCAGCACCTTAGGAAGCAGCAAGAGAGATTCCCTAACAGACTTACATTTGTTTGGTTTTAATCAACCCCACATTCCCTTCTCTCTTGTCTGTGTCAGACACTACCTGGTTCTTATTTTAAAAGCTGTTCAGAATAGATACCACTTATATTAAGTACAGTCAGTTTCTGGAATACAAGTTTCTGTCAAAATCCTTCCTCTATTAGTGATACAAGCTGGAACTGGAGAAATGATACTTCCTTAAAAATGCCTCCTTGTTATTTTCCCCTACAGTGTAAGAAAATTCTTTAGAGAGGGAAATTAGGAATCTTAGAAAACAAATAAGTGATTTTTTTGGTAGTGTGAGATTGGAATTTTGTAAGAACTAACTCAGGATTCATTAGAGAATGTAAGGGTTTTATCCCCATACTGGTGTTTTACCCAGTCAATGTTTGTTTCATAAAATAATGTGTGTGTGTTTTATATTTGTGTGAAACTGTTCCCTCCCCTTTGGACTGGCCATTGGTGACAAACCTGTGTGGCTCCATAGTTTGGTTCTGCTTTGGGGAGCAACAGTTCCTAGGACGGCTGGGAGGCATGATGCAGTGTTGAGCTTCAGAGTGCTGCAGACCTCTCTGGCTTGTTCCCAAGTAAGGTAAAAATAATCTTACTTGCTGTTGTTGTCCTTCTGCATAGCCAGGCCAGTGAACAGCTGGAACTCTTCCTTCCATTGGGTCTATTGCTGGACTGGGGCTCCAGGGGGCTTCAGATAGTCTATGGCTCACACTGCCAGGGGCTGCACTGCAGAGAACTCAGAGCTCAGACTCTGCCATCATATTTCATTAGCAAAGAGCTCAGGTGAACGCAGGCTAAGATGAAATTTTTTTTAACTTTGTTAAACCTTATGGACTGCTCTGTCCATGTGGTTAGTTGCTTCCAACCAAACTCCCCACATTCCCTGTTTTCCTGACAATAACGGACCTTCCATGGGCCCTCTGACTCCAGTTCCACTGATCATGATATGATGGGGACCTGAACCACTTCCTCACCCTTAAAATTGATCCTGCCAGGTCAGGACTGGGGCCCATTGTTGGAGTAGTGTAGCAGTTCTCAAACTCTGGGTCAGGAAGCCCTCAAATTTTGTCCCCTCCCCCGCAGGACGGTGGGGCTTGGGGTTGGGCCCTGCTGCCTGGAGTGGCAGGGCTCAGGCTTCAGTCCCCCTTCCCGGGATTGTGCAAAATTTTTTGTTTTCAGAAAGGGGTTGCGACACAATGAAGTTTGAGAAACCCTGGAGTAGTGTGTGTAGGTGGAAAATTCTTTCCCTGAAAAACCCTACAGTGTCCTTGTTCTGGGGAGGCTCAATAGTTAAGCTTATGTTCAGATCTGCACTTGAAAGTCCTTCTAAATCGAATTTTAGTGATTGAATTGAGTGTCCAAACACTCTCACTATTAAAAAGCTAACTGAATTTCCTATCGTATTTACTCAGGCAAATATTGTCCAGCTTTGGCAGTGGAAACACTTAAAAATCAGCTTTTTAAAAAAATGTTTCCTAACGGATTTATGCTTTCACAGTATGTTCTGAAATATACCTATAACTACCACACACCCGCACGCACCCCTACCTCCTGTTATCACATTTGTCTGCAAGAACACAGCCTTAGCTCCACTGTGTAGATTAATAAAGAAGCAAGCCATTGTATAGATGTAAAAGACGGAGTTGTGTTCTTTTTAGGAAGAATGTAGTCTGAAATAGTATTTATAGTTGTGGTTGGCTAGATAATATTGTGTTATAAGAACATGAATGTGTGGACTGCTGATGTTGCATTATTACCAATTGTATGCTATGAGGTGGAGATAGCTGTACTTATTGGGATATATCTTTGTCATAAACAGATACCTAAGGGTTAATGTCTCTTTCACCTATAAAAGGTTAACAAGCAGTGACCTAAAACACCTGACCAGAGGACCAATCAGAAAACAAGATTTTTTCAAAACTGTGGAGGGAAGTTTGGGTGTAAGTTCTTTGTTCTTTGTCTTGGTTCGGTGATCCTCTCAGCTCTGAGAGTGATCTCTCTCCATCTCCAGTTTTCTAATCTTCTGTTTCCAAGTTGTAAGTACAAGGATAGTAAGACAATAGGATTATATTGTTTTTTTGTATTTACATGTGTGTAGTTGCTGGAATGTTTAAATTGTATTCTTTTTGGATAAGGCTGTTTATTCATTTTTTTCTTTTAAGCAAATGACCCTGTATTTGTCACCTTAATACAGAGAGACTATTTTTAATGTCTTTTTCTTTCTTTTTTTTATATAAAGCTTTCTTTTTAAGACCTGTTGGAGTTTTTCTTTAGTGGGGACTCCAGGGAATTGGTGGGAGGAAGAAGTCAGGGGGAAAATCTTTTTGTGTTAGATTTACTAAGCCTGACTTTGCATACCCTCTGGGTGAGGGGGAGAGAGAGATTAGCTCTCTTGGTACTTGTGTTTCCAGGACTGGAAGCAGGGAATCTCCTAGGGTTGTCCAGGGAGGGGAGCCTGGGAGGAAGTAACCAGGAAACAAGGGGAGGGGGTTATTTCCCTTTGTTTTAGGTCTCAAGGCATCTGAGTCTAGGGGTCCCCCAGGGAAGGTTTTGGGGAGACCACAGTGAGCTAGGCACTGTATAATCCCTGGCTGGTGGCAGCGTTATCAGGTCCAAACTGGTAACTAAGCTTGGAGGTTATCATGCTAACACCCATATTTTGGATGCTAAGGTCCAGATCTGGGCAAAAATGTTATGACAATCTTAGTTTAAAAAGGTGATGTGCCATATGGCAAACTTACCTTATTTTTCTCCTAGTTGTAAGTGGGTTTTTCAATGTGGTATTTGGTTAGAGTTAAAGTTGTGTGTTTGCTGTCAAGTGTGATGGAGTTAGTAGTTATGCTGTTGGTGGTTGATGGGAATTTTATTCCTGGGGGAATTCTGTGCCAAAAAATTAAAAATTCTGTGTATACATTTTAAAATTCTGCATATTTTGTCAAAATAACACAATATAATCACACCAGTTTTAATTATTTTGGTAATTTATTTCGAAATACCTGTCTGCCAGTATGTCTGTAACAATATGAACAACAAAAAAGATTCAGGAAATGTTTTTTGACAAATAGATTCTTTAATAGGTATATTAATTCAGAACTTTGAGTAATAATTCACTTAAACTACAATACAGAATTGTATTTCTCGCCCTCCTCTCAGAAGCTGTGCAAAGGCTTGGGGGAGTCAAGGGTAACAGAGGAGCTGAGGGAGAGGGAAGTAATTGCTGGGAAGAGCCTGGGTGTGAACTTGGAGAGTGGTTGGATGCGGATGGGAGAAGTATGGAAGGGGAGGGTTGGGTGTGAGGAGAGATTGTTAGGAAGCTTCCCCCATGCAGACCCTGACTGACCCCTAGCCTCTCCCTATCAGTCAGGCACATTTTACCCATCCCCATGTGTCCCTGCAACTCCAGGCATTCCTGCACTCCCCACTCAGCCACTTCATCTCCCTCCATCCCCATGTGGCCCTGTACCTTCATTCATCCACACCATGCCCCATCCCCTGTGGCTCAACACCCTCACTCACCTACCCCGTCTCTCATGTGGCCCTGTAGCCCCACTCAGCCTCCCTCCCCTACCTGTCCCCGCACCCCTTCCCCATCCTCAAATGTCCCTGCACCCCCACTCAGCCACTCTTCTCCCTCCCCCATCCCCATGTGTTCCTGTACCCTTCACTCACATTCAGCTCCTCCCCCAGTTTGTCCTCCCCACTAGCCCTTCTGAACCCCCAGTGGCCCCCATGTGCCGCATGCTGTCCATCCCCCCATATTCCATGCCTCTTGACCTGACCCCATGGGCAGGGCGCTATGAGGGACACAGCCTCTTCTCTTCCCTATCTGCAGCTGCATCAGGAGCAGGAGCAGTTGCTTTCTGTTCTGGTGCCACAGAAGCCCTAGTGGGCAAAAGGCATAACTGCAGCACCTCTCTGACAATGTATTTTCTGCAGGGAAAAAAAAATGTCTGAGCAAGACATGAATTCTGCATGTGCACCATGGCACAGAATCCCCCAGGACTAGTATTTGTATATTTGAGAAAGTGATATGAAAGCAATATTATGTAGCATGGGATGAGGAACTTAAATGGGAATTTCCAAGGGTTTGTGTTGATAGCTGTTGCTCTTGAGCAACCTTGACTTAGACTTTTTTTTTCTTTTGGTAAGACAGGACTTTGGTTAGAACCCATACACTGCACATGTGAAAACATTCTATTTTCATGCACAACTGTGTACTTATAATCCTGTATGCTTCAAAATGCATTTTTTAAGAGTATATTGTGATCTAGGCATAGCTTTGGTACAGTAGCTATAACTTAGAACAGGTGCTGGTTGGACACATTTGATCAGCAGCTAGAATAGCCTTTCTATATCTCATTCAAAACTTACTATAGTAACTGCACCAAAAAGTAGAGAGATTATTCTTATTATATTTTGTCATTTGGAAGTAGCTGAATGATAGACATTTAAGCCTTGCAGTAAAACGTATTTAATACTGTTGATTCACTGACTATGCTGTAGTGATTCTGTTTGTCAAATTTCAGTCAAATAGGTTTTTAAAGGGTTAAGAAACACTGCCAGTTTGCAAGGGTAGTAACAGCTGAGTCTTATTCTACAGTCAGACAAAAACTGCACCAGCACTAATCTCTTCACTAACACATTAATTTGCATTCAACACATAATGTGCTGACATTTTCAGTTTATTTTCAACTCTGCTGCTTTGCTGTATTCTGAAATTACTTTGCCTGAAAGGTATGAAACATGCTATGAAACATCTTTTAATGAGCACATTTCAAGCCAGTTATTAGTGCTACAGATATATGGATGCTGGAATATTTGTATTGTTATGCTGTCATTCATACTTTGTTGTGCCATTGATCTTATGTCAGACTTGATGGTACAAGATAGTTTTTGAGTGACAGCTTCAATGGAATGAATATTAAATTTAAACTGATACTTTCTTTGCCTTTCTAACTTGTCTTACACAGTTCTTTGTTTTAGACCCTCACAAACTGATTATGCTGGATCTTGTGTATTTCATTTATCAGTAACCTACTCAACCAACATTTTTTCTTCTAGTGTACAGATTTAAAGACAAAGAAATAACATTATAACCAAGCTGCTTTGCTGATGTTCAACACCACACTCATAACATTGTCACTCCACATCTACCCAAGCAGTCCCACCCACCAAATCCCTCAAAACAGCTGTAACAAACAAATCAGCTAACCAACTAAAACAAAATATTCCTAGCAGAGTTTTTAATACCTGAAAGGCAGGAGAGACAGAGACTAAATGAAGTCAACAAGGATTGTTGGATACTGCTGTTGGATTTTATATGGGAAACACTAAGGGTATGTCTACACTTGACACTGGGGTATGATTCCCAGCTCACGTACATGTTCCTATGCTAGCTGTGCTTGAGCTGGCATACTAAAAATAGCAGCATAGCCAGGGTTACACAGGCAGCAGCTTGGGCTAGCTGCCTAAGTACATACCCCAGGGTCCAGGCAGTGCTGCCCCAGCTACACTGCTATTTTTAGCATGCTAGCTCAAGCAGCACATCTACATGGTGACAGATATTGCAATCCTATGCAACACCTTTGAAACCATATTTTACAAAGTTTATATATCACTGTAGGCCAGGGATTGTATGCAACAACATGGGGGAGGGTTACCAAAACTCCTTCAGGAACCAAAAACAGTGAGAGGTGATTAAGGTGAATCACTCAGTGAACACCTCCAGAGATGTATCACTTATTGGGAAGCCTTGCATGTAAAGACTGAAACTGGGTTTTCCAGAGACAAACAGACAAGAAAGGGCTTTTGGCTTAAAAAGGGCTTTTGAGTGAATTTTAATAGAGTCAGAGCCTTCCTTCTGATCCAGCAAATGGAAAGGACCTTCTGCCCAAGGGGGTCCCAACACTTGCAGAAGGGTTGGAAAGAATTTAACTTTCTAGGGCCCCATAAAATTGATGGGTGATCTATGGTTAGCTTTAGCATGAGTTTAGGAATTTTTGTTTTGTATATTTTTTCTTTAATGTTTTTACCTCAAGAATAAATGTGCTTGCTTAGAACGAGCTGTGTGGTACCTTGTAACTGCAGACAATGCACTCTTTATAGCCCTCAGAGAGAAAAGCAAAGCACAGGCACTGGACTGTAGGCAGACTGGCTTTCTAGGGATATTGCAGTGTAGGCAGGGAGCTGTGCAGCCTTAATAACCCCAGGCAGAAGGGAGTGGGACAAGGATCCTGCCCACAGATAGGTGATGGTTGGAGACTTGAGATCTGATTGGGCATTTCTGGAATGAACTACAGAGGGTGGGAGACTACAGAATCCGATACCCTGAAGGTGTGATATACGCATGCTGGGAATCACCCCCTCAGCTCCAGTGTAGACTTAGCCTCAGATACTCTGGTGATAGGCTGCAGAATAAAAATAAAAGGTTACTCACCTTGTGCAGTAACTGTGGTTCTTCGAGATGTGTCCCACCTGGGTGCTCTACTTCAGGTGCATGTGCACTTCTTGAACCCTTGATTGAAGATTTTCTATAGCAGTGTCTGTTCAGCCCATGCATGCACTCTATATAACCTGGTGCCATCCTCTGAGTGTACATAGGTTTTGCATATGTTCAGTTCCTTCTCTAGCTGAACATTCAACAAGAACAGCCCAAAGTGGAGGGGAAGGAGAATGAGTAGCAGAGCACCCATAAGGGCACATCTCAAAGAACCACAGTTACTGCAAAAGGTAAGTAACCTTGTCTTCTTAGAGAGGTGTCTCTGTGCGTGCTCCGCTTAGGTGACTCCCAAGCAGGATCCTCACAGGGAGGAGGAAGCTTCGGAATAAGTCCAATACTGAAGAGACAGTACAGCAGAATCAAGTGCTGCATCAGATCTGGTTGCAGCGACCAAGGCATAGTGTTTAGAAAAGGTATGCAGTGAGGGCCATGTAGCAGCTCTACATATCTCAGAAACTGGAAAGTTTATGAGTAGATCTGTGGAAGTTGCTTGTGACCTGTAGAGTGTGCTGTAATTCTTTGGGATGCACAAAGCACCAACAACACCACCACAAGCAGTAATATACCCAGAGATCCATCTTGTCGGTCTCTGTGAAGACATAGTGGACCCCTTTGATCTTTCTGCAAAGGAGACAAAGCATCTAGGTGATTTCCAAAATTGCATCTGCCCTAAGTTGTGAGTGTGTTGAGGTGTGCTTCGCCCTAACAATGATGTGTGCATTCTCATTTATTACTGTAGCTGTGTGGATGAAAGGAATGCTGCCACAGATATTGTGCTGATCTTTCCACCAATCCAGGAAGTTCTTCATCTGCAGGGGAACTGTAATTGGTTTGTTCAAGCTGTTCCTGGTTGAGGAACAAGTCCTCCTGAGCCAGCCCTGAAAGCAGTGGAGGAGTAATCTTGCATGCTTGGTCACAAAGGTGCAAGCTGCCATAGTCCCCAGCAAGCAGTTCCTTACTTTAGCATGGAGGCGTCTTTGAACTGTCCTGATCATATTCAACAAAGTTATGAATCTGTGTGTGGAAAGGAAGGCCCTGCCTGCCAATGAATCCAAATATGCCCCAATGAATTGTGTTCACTTCACAGGGGCTAACTTGAACTTTATGTTTTGTTGACCTGTTGATGTCCAACTGAACACTGCAATGCGGTGCTCCACTGAAACCTTTAAGTCGACCCCCAACACCTTGGCTGCCAATGCTGTCACACACTGCTCCCACATCCATTTGCCACGATACCACAACCCTTCCGGAATTTGAGAGAATTGTGGAAAATGAACATCTTCCCAGCCACCAGGACCGTAACAACATCCCTCATTACCGCTTGCAGTTGCATAAGCCCTTTTGGACTCACACATTTAACCTTCAACAATGCAACTTCAGTCCTGATGAAGCTTGGAAAGCTGAATAGAGGTCACAAGAAGTCACAAACAACCAACTTGTGGAAGATCTAATGCAGAAGATCTCTGGCTTCAATCTCCCATGAAGCTCATGGGCAACCCTAAACCGTAAGGGGAATGATGTAGTTGGGGCAGGGGAGGAGGATGGAAAGATTGAAAACCAGACCATTAGTTCTCTTCCTTTCTGGCTCCATTGCTGATGTGTGATGGAGTCAAGTAAGTTGTTTCCTCCTCCAACCCTTCTACCAGATAGGAAGACAGAAATGGCTTGAGAGATATAGAGCTTGCATAGGATCAAAAGGATGGGCAGACAGGAGTGGGACTGTTTACTTTGTGTAAGCTTAAGGCTGACTCAGGTTACCGATCTCTGCCAAGTGAGGCACTGTGTGGTATCCCTGTTACTTTTACCCTTGCCACATGTAGCAGTTTAGCTATTTGTCCCCATAATATCCCCAACAACAAGTAGGCTCTTCCATGACTGAATGAACGTCAGTCTGTCAGGGAAGTATTTGAAAGAATCTGCAGACTGAAGTGGCTGTGTCCGCGTGAATCCTCTGTTTCAAAGTTCAAGCAAAAGATGAAAGAGCAGTCTGCTCTAAAGATGCCTCCTCTGCCTGCTCCATAATGAGATTTGTGGGGGGCAACCTCTCAACAGATATCCATTCATAGGCAAGAGAGCCTCACTTAGACTGGCAACCAAAGAAACCTGAATGCTTTGCAGAATCCTAATAACTGGAAGCAGAGGGGGCACAAATTCTTCCTCTTCTATCTTGGCTAACTATTTTAAATGCTGATGGCAGTCCCTCAGAGGCCTGGAGAATTATATATCACATGAATGAGTTATGGTGCCTAGATACCATGGCAATGAAGGATACATAATGGTAACAGTTTTCTACTTGCAGGATACATTTCAGCCAACTGGGGGTCACAGAACCAGTGCATTTATCCACTGGGGACCATAAGGTAGTTAACATCTGCAGGCTCTGGAGACCTGGGTGGGAAACTGTAAATGGCTCCTACTCATCCCCCCAGTGTCCCCTTGTAGCTGGGAGCGCTAACACAAGAGTTAGCATCCCACTTCCCATCTTGGCCCCTAAGGACTCCATGACAATCTTTCTTGCCTCAATAATACTCTCCTTGGGGGGGTCAGTTTATTATAAAAACACAGTGTACCTATCCATAACAAAAGTTCCAAGCCACAGTCTAGTCCCCACCCCCAGTGCATGTAGCCCTGACAATCTCATATCCTCTAGTCCAGTAACATAGCACATACCGCACTCCAGCCTCCTCCACCAGATCCAGATGCTTCTTCAGACCTCTCCTATCATTTAACCAGGAAAGCCATCCCCAGCTCTTCCAGCTGGAGTGCAGCCCCACTCTTCTCAACAGGAACTCCCAAAGCATCTATTGGGAGTATCCATCATATTCCCTTGTCAGCTAACCTCTCATCTCATACAGGCCATCAGGTAAACCCATCCACTGCTTCCCCACCTTCATTCCTCTCCAGCTTGGAAGTTGGCAGGAAACTCCCTCTGCTGCCTTCAGCCCTCTCCAGATCTAGCTCTGGGAGGTCAGCAAGCAACCTCCCCTTCAGCCTTCCCCCAGGAACTCCTCTCATTCCTCCTTGCTCCTTTATGCCCCAGGTGTTGCCTCACCACCTTAATTGGCCAAGCTGTACAGTACTTACGAAGAAAGGGGCACTGGACCTGCTTCATTTAAAGGGAATAGCCACCCTGTGACAGCGATCGATAGCTCTGAGACCTGGAAGTAGTAGAGTGAAAAACTTATTTACATGAGCTCACTTCCATGAGACGTAAAACCTTGTGGGGGAGGAGGGGGTTTGACATTTATAGCAGGCTGTCCTTTCTACAGGGTTACCCTGCCAGAGCCACTATTCAGTGCTTTCCACAGCAGCAGATCAGCAGCATGTTGTGATTGGCTCACTGCATTATAGCTGGCACAACATATACTGTACAAGACGAGTTAGGAACATGGAATAAAATGTATCAAGTGTGCGATGGTGTCAACCACAACATCCAGCTCTTTCCTACTATACTCTATAATCCAATTATCTCTGAGCCTTTAGAATCAACTTCAGCCAGAACTATCCATAGGATCCCTTTAATCAGAAATCCTGAACATCTCAAATCCCAGTCCCATGTAATTTAGCAATCTCGTGGTTTTATAGTGCTTGAGTAATTTCAATTTACCACATAAAGCACCTGCTGTCTCTACGATATGAAATGCAAATATCCTCAATATGGATTGGAAGCTAATTGACAGCAGGTGTCCTCTAAAGCCACAGTGTCCAGAAAACGTAATTTCCTTCTCCCAGTACTTGACAATATTTACACCGTAACCTGTTACAATCCTTCACCAAGGCTCAGCTTGTCTCCTGCTGCCACAAGATGTTATAGATAGCTAACACGCATCAAATCAGTCATGAGACTTTAATCACTTTAAGGAGTCAGTGTCTTATAACACAAACTGTCCTTCAGGTCTCTGTCCATCACATATTCATGCAAGGCATTCTACCTCTAGAATTTCAGACCTGTCATTAAGTGTTGATGGTGCAGTCATTGTTGAAGGGTAAATATTTTTAATATTCTGTTTTATTTTTTAAAAATTGTCCATTTATCCTTCATAAACCATGTTATATTTGTGAGCTTCTTGACGTTCACAAGATTGTTCACACACTCACCACAAATCTGACTCAAGAAATCCATGCATCAGACACAGTAACTTTGCTTACTCTTTTATTCAGACATTATCTTTCAACACTCAGACAACTGGAACACGTGTCCCTTTTCTCTTTGCATTTTTATTTCTTATGGACACATGGAAGATGAGAGGCCCAGCTAGAGGTATTTCTGTTCCTGGCTTTCAGATATTTTGGAGGTTTCATTGTTTTCTTAAAAACCACAGTTTATGTCAGCTGGAGTGCTAAATTCGTTCCTTCTATTTGAAAACCAAGGCATTGCCAAATGGAAGATAAGAACTAGAGATGTTAACACAAACTATGAATTTCACTTCTGAGTGTGCTTGTCTTTTATTATTTCAATTTATTTTTCTGATCTCTCCATTCTCTTAACAGATAGAATTGCTGTGGAAAGCCAATAAGCAATGCATAATGGGTTAGTCACATATCTCCTCTGAAGTCAGTAACAGTTGCAAACAGTGAAACACATTTGGAAAACTGATCCAAAGTGACCCCATTTTGCTCCATTAAGCTACACCCTGATCTCTCACATTATCTTACCTGTAAATCACACAATAAGTGGGACGTTAATTTGTGTAATTTTAACATTGTAGCTTGTCTTCTTTGAAAAGAAAAATGTCACCAGTAAACTTGCTGTTGTTGTAGTAAGATCTGTCTCACCAAGTCCACATAGCCCAGTTGAGAAATGAGGGGGAAATGCATCACTTAACAATTGCCTGTTACTCTGCTTTAGAACTATATACTGTAGGGATTGCCAAATGGAATGTTTTGATAATGTATAAAGAATCTAGAAGAGAACTGAATGAGGAATTAAAAACTCACTTCTTCCAGGAGGTTGCAAAATTCTGACTGACCCATTAAAAAAACCTCTATATAGCAAGAGAAACAACATCCTTCTCTGGATCTCCCAGTATATCTTGTATTACCAATGTTTGTCTTTCAAACCTGAACTAGTTCTCACTGAATTTAATGGAAAGTCTGTGGGCTACAAAGAGATATGAACTGGGCTTTAATAGACTGTAGGGTCCTCATAACAGGCACTCTGAGGCTAGTATAGCACCAAGCACATTCCAATTCTTGACAGAAAATAACAAAAAATGTTAATTCTGAAACTTATTTATGAGTTTCCTGAGCCACTGACTTTTTTTTTTAAAGCTACAAAAGCACATTTAAAATTTGAAAGCAATTTTTAACACAAATGACTTTGCACATTTGACCATTTGCGTGGAAGTCTAGGCAGTTGTTAACTGCACGGATACTTCCATCATTCAATACTTAAGCATTCTAAAAACCAAAAATGCCACTGTGAGGAAGCAAAGAACAGTGAAATGAGAAGTATCTGGACCCATTCAGATGGTATATTGTTAAGACTGTTTTTATTTCCTTTTTACAAAAAATAGAAACAACAGACAAAACATACCAGACAAAAAAACAACGTTATTGCCTTGGTCTCATTGAGGAGCTCAGCAGGCAGAGTCCTGGCTGAAATTTTTACAGTATATGTCATTGAGAAAGGGAAATACAGACATATGACAGTATATCCATGCAATAGATGAAGTACAAAATGCGTTCAGTGGCCAGATGAACATTCTTGAGGTTGCCCGTGTCACTGCAATTTCCAAACCATTACTTTTGCTCCCTCATGCCTTTGAACAGAATATCTTACAAAACAAGTTATAGACACACACATAGCATAAAAACATTTTGTATATGGTTTAACTGCTACAAATTTAAGGCATCCTAACAGTCTTGTTTTGCTGGTGAGAGTTATGTCTCATATTAATGTTCTTAAAAGAAGATATTTCAGGCATGTCAAACCACGTTCGAAGGCAGATGAGACATCATGAGATGTGATTTAGAGGAAGAATTCCTGCAGCTCTGGCTCTGCAATATTTTTTTGGCTGTAAGATTTCAGACTTTTCCTATTGATGTCATTATGCCTGGGGAGAAAAAGAAGAAAATTATCCATGATCATACTAATGATACGGAGTGTTTGGTCTTGCGCTTGTTTTATTTAGAATGCAGGTTTTGTGTGGTGAATGCAACCTTATCTACAAGCTTGATTCTCCAAACATTTACTACTGAATGGAGGGCTTAGTACTGTACTGTACGTTGTTCCATTGACTTCCTTATGGCTCTTATTCAGGTATCAAATTAGCATGGGCAGATATCCAAAGCCAGCCTGGGACCTTTGTTTGTAAAGAATTGTGTACATTAAGGCACTATTCAAATATTTAATGATAATGGGTAGAAATTTCAAAAATTCTTAAGTCCCATTGCAAGGGAGTGGGATTTAGGTGCTTTTGAAAACGTTACCTCAATAGTACATTCAGAAAATCATATTCAGTACACAAAAATTCAAACAAAAGGATAGCAATAATTATATGGTAAGCTCATTATGGCAAAGACCATACCTTGTTTGTAGAGCACCAAATATTTGGTACCTTTTACAATTCTTCCAGTTTTATTAATTAAGATGTTATTTATTAGCAACATCGATAAGTATGCCTTCTCTATAATATATATTTTAATCTCCAGAACGCTCCATTCAACCAGTTTTCAAAGGGGTATACAATATGCTCAGAATTTTATCCTTTAATTTAAGCAAGGAAACCAAAAAGAGAAACATTTAAGTCTGCAAACTATTTTATAATATATAAATTCAATTCAGAACATTCCAATTCTTTTGATTTATCTGTGGTCTGAATCTTCCAAGAGCATAATGTGAGTCCAATGCTGTTCTAATTCTCTTCAATGAAGTTTTTAAATTTTGGGGTAGGATTTTCAAAAGTGCCTAAGGGAGTTAGGAATCCAACTCCTCCCACTTTCACAGTGACTTCTTTTGAACACACTTAAAATTTCCCACCTTCCATTATTTGTCCTTAGCAGTAATACTCCTACAGTATAATCATCATATAACTTGGTCTCTGTAAGGGCCACATTCTGGTGTGTGGGTAAATTTCACAGAGCACGGTCAGACAGAGCGTGTCTGAAAAGGTGGCTTCAAGCTCACGTTTGCACAGATCCTGCTGTAGCTCTGCAAACCAGACAGCTGCTTTTGGGATGACTTGCTACTGTGCTGTTTCAGTTTTATGCCAGTGTAACACCACTGGAATCCACAGCTCTGTGAATCCCTCAGCCTTCCTCATGTGGAAGGCCATGCAGAGCACAAAAGAAGATACATGACTCAAGCATCCTCTCTGCTACAGCTCTACAACTGCTCCAGGGTTTGTGGGAGGGATGCAGCTTTTCTAGGGGAACATGTCATCTAGAAGCTGCACCTTGACTCCACCTAGGGAACACCATCAGACTAAAGGCAAAACACTGCTCATCACTGCCTCTCCTCAGTTTGCTGCCCAATGCAGCATTTTCCATGTTTTTGTAAACCTCAATGCTGAGCTATGGGAGGGAGTGGGTGGGATCTTAGTGCCCCGCTTGGATACTGTTCCCAGTTCCTGCCAACCTGAGGGAGAAGATTGTCATTACAGGTTTCTAACAGATTGTCATAACAGGGTTTCCTGGTTGATAGTGGAGATGGCTACCACTGTGCCCCTAGACTACTGCACCATAGTGTCCCTTACACAGCAGATATTAATGACTGACCATAACTAATCTTCAATCTGTTACGCACTCACTTTGCGCTCGGAAATATAAATCCCAGTGTAATCAATTACTGGGCACTAGAACTCTCATTGGCAATGTCTATTGCTTTAATAGGCATTTATAATTTTAAAAGGGTGTACTATTTATTAACTGCCTGAGGGCACTATGATGGTGGATTCCCCTAATGCACTAGAACATCCAGACAAAGTACTTCTAATTGCTGATGGCTAGCGGCTAATACAGCGCTTCTTACTGATGAGACGAACCAGTGTTCACTTTAATGTATTACAGATTTCAAATGAAAAATTGTGGGAAGTGAACATTTCATTGGCATCTAGGACACAAGTAATTGCAAACATTTGTTTGGACTTGTAATAAATAAAAAGCTAACCAGTCCTTTCAAAGAGAAAAAAATCACCCTCTACGTTGAAATCTCTCCTCAGATGTTCAGAGAAATGGAGTGAATCTAATTTTACAAGGACCCTGGAAATGTTGTTAATTTATTCGCTATCAAACTGTGACCAACTTGGAAAAGTGAACAACATGCCGAACCCCGACAAATGAGATTTTAAAATGTTTTTTAAAAAAGAAGTTGGGATTGGATGGGGATGTTGGTTGATTTCAGGTTGATCTCAAATAATTATCCACCATTTGCTACAAAATTACATATGGAAAGGTTTGAGTTAGAATGAGTTTGGGGCTGTCCAGAAAAATAAGACAGGCCTAAGCATCTGAAAAAGGTTATAACTGTAGAGGCAGCACCCTATTCAAAACAGGTACTTCTTTTTTTGGAAGAAGCTGCGTAATGTTTCAATCAGAATTACAGTCTTCCAACTCATTCCAGGGGAAAGTCGACTCTGCCCAGAATGACTAGTAATGGGACTGAGGCTGATACTTTCCCTAACCCAGTGATCACTGACTGGTCGATCCTGGAGCTTCTGACAGTTGATCACAATCTCTGGACGCTAAAATTTTGGTGGCGCAGAGGGGTTAAGGCAGGCTCCCTGCCTGCCCTGGCCCCATGCCGCTCCCGGAAGCAGCCAGCATGCCCCTGTGGTCCCGGGGAGTGGGTCAGGGGTCTTCGTGCACTGCTCCTGCCTGCAAGCAATGCCCGTGCAGCTTCCATTGTGCCACTGACCAGGATCCGCCTGAGGTAAGTGCCACCCGGTGGGAGCCCGCAGCCCTCCTGCACCCCAACCCCCAGCCCTGAGCCCTCTCCCAGAGCCAGCACCCAATACCCCTCCTGAACCCCAAGATTCTGCCCCAGCCCTGAGCCCCCTCCCAGAGCCAGTATCCCATACCTCCTCCTGCAGCCCGAACATCCTCCCATACTCCAACCCCAGCCCTGATCCCCCTCCCGGAACCAGCACCCCATACTCCCTCCTGTACCCCAACCCCCTACCCCAGGCTCAGCCTGGAACCCCCTGCCACACTCTGAACCCCTTGGCCACAGCCCAGAACCTACATCCCCTCCTGAATGCCAATCCCCTGCCCCAGCCGGTGAAAGTGAGTGAGGGTGAGGGAGAGCAAGCGACAGAAGGAGGGGGGATGGAGTGAGCAGGGCGGGGCCTCGGGGAAGAGGCGGGGCAGATGCTGGGTGGCACTTATATTCTAAAAAGTGATGTTGTGCGTAAAAAGGTTCAAGACCACTGCCCTAACATATTAAGCTGCACAGGCTACATGACACTAGTGGGTGCGGGTTGTGGGTGAATGGAAAAATGATAGGTGCAGTCTTGTCAACCTTGAATGTTCCAAAATCATGAGAGAGACCAAACAAACCAAAGGTTGACTTAAATATCATAAGAACCCTTTAAAAATGTTTTAACCAACTGCTATTTGGTTCTTTTTCTGATTTCTGACTCCTAGCAAGAACAGCCCCTTTTGTAATTCAAGAAACTCTCCTGAAGTGCACAAAAAACACACACCCAACTGGGGGACCTCCTCTCTTTTACTCCTGGTTGACAGGGGGGCTCTTCCCCAAAACCATCCCTTCCCCAAGCACTGATCTCAGCTCTCTCCTCTGTGCCCTGCCCTCTACAGCCCCCTCTCTTCAAACGGACACCAACCCACACCTCACTCTTTCTACTGTTTTTGGGCTCTGCCCCTACCAATTCTCATCCTAAAATACATTCCCCTGCTCAGCTCTCTCCCCTCTTCCCTGGATGCTGCCCCTTGTGAATGTTCTGGGAGAGTGCATCCCAGTTGGGGCTGGATCCCTGCAGGCTGGAGAGGAAAGGGGGGACACCCACCCACTGAGCCATTTACATGCTCCTTGGATCCCTTTTCTACCATCACATACCCCTATCTTTGCTTCTCTCAGCCCCACTCAATGCTGAATAGAGGAGGGGACAGTTAAAAACTATCCCTAAACTGGTTCCCTGTTTCTCCATCTGCCTCATGGCCCAGGAAGAACAGACAGATTTGTCGTGAGGGAAACAGCAAGGAGAGCACCAGCCTCTGGTGCAACTCATACTGCAGTCCAAAGTCTGCAGCTCAGTCTCCCAGGAGAAGCCTCTACAGTCAGAACTGCAGCTTCCACTACATCACAACAGTGGTGTTCAACTTTTATTTGTGGACCTCTAAAAAATTTCAAATGGAAGTGTGGAGCACTTTGGAAATCATAGATAGTCTGTGGATGTTCATGGGTTCGCGGACCACAGGTTGAATACCACTGTCCTATGGTAATTACAACCTTTTGTGGACCCCTTAGACATAGTCTGCAGACCTCCAGGGGTCTACAGACACAGGTTGAGAACCACTGCACTACATCTCCAGCAGAAATCCTGCGCTACCAGGAACTTCTCATGAAAGGCCAATTTTAATGGTGCAAAACTGTGGCACTTATGAAAATACTGTGAGGGCTGGCAGCCCTTTGAGATGGTTCTAGCGTAGGGAGATGATTAGTGGCTTAGTATTTCACCATACTCAAATGTCTGAGCTACTTTGGCTGGAGACTGTCCAAAGACATTACAAGAGACTGTTATAATACAGGCATTTTCCCTATCTTAAAATAGGTCAGAAGCGAATCTCCCCAATATTCCCCAGGGGAAAAGAAAATCTTCGTAAACTATACTTTAGTGTCCTGATGCTGATTTCACCGACACCAGTGTAAGTGAGAATTCTCAGATTCTTGTTTGCCTGAACCAATGTTTCTCAACCCCTGGCCCACTTGTGACCCGATCAGTACACAGCTGTGGCCCAGGTGACATCCTCAGGGCCATACAGGAAGTATATACATTGTGTGGATGTGGCCCACATGACACACACAGAGCTGTACATGTGGCCTACAGTGGTAAATAGGTTGAGAACCACTGGTCTGAACTATTAAGATCAAGTTAGGTATATGCGAGAAAGATTTGGATGGTAAGGGACAGATAGCCCTAGCCCTACATTTAAAAAAAACAAACTCAAACTACTAAACCTGCTAAAGTCATTCAAACTCCTAAACTGCTAAAAGATTCATTTTAAACTTTTCCCAAAGTTGCTAGCACTAGGTTAAAATAACAGAGCAGTTTAAGGAATATTTTCTTTTAAAACAAACATATATCTTATCAAATCCTGCATTTTGCAGCACATATTTATGGTTACTGAGAGATTGGTCTGTCTGCCTGACAATCTCATAATGCAGTACATTTAAATTAGAAAGATTAAACAAATGGTCAAAATCATGAGGAGACTTTGTTTTAACATATATAATTTTTTCTGAAGTCCAAGGCTGGATGAGAAGAACACAGAAGGCAGAACACTGTACTTTATGTTCAGATTATGATTGGAGGTTGACTTGCCCTACTCATGAGAAGAAATTTGATTTCTATTCTCATCTGGTACTTGACTTTCATTCAACAGAGACCAAGCGCTATGCCAAACAGAACTAAACTGCATGGTGGATTTATGAGTATGACTACTTTTATGCATGCTCACAGCTGAAGCCTCTAAACTAGTTCATCTGTGACATTAGCAGAAGTTCATCACAAGTGTGGCTTATTTTTTTTTTTAATTTTTTTTAAGGAAATCAAGTATTTGCCCTGTTTTTTATTCCTGACATCAGTCATATCATTTATCTCAGCAGCGAATTATTTTTAACAAGCACATGCAATTGGGGGGAAAAAAGCAACAATAATGAAGCCAAACAATTCACTCCGTATCAGCACATACCATGCACAGTTACACAGACGGTCTTCAATCAGCATGCTAGAGGAAAGACTGGTGTAGCTGGAGCAAGGCCCCTAGGGAAGTGCAATATACAAATCAGTTGAAAACATGCAATAAGCTTATCACATGCACAGTGCACACAGACATATTTAAAGTAATTGTGCAGTCAAAAGGCTACAGGAGAATTTTTAACAGTAAAAACTTAAAAAAAAAAAGATACTTTAAAACATAATTAATCTGTTACTTTTTTGAGGTAGAGAAAGCCCATTGTTATGAGGTATCTCTGACCAGCTGTGAAACTACATTTCCAGATGAATTTGGTGTTTGATGAAGATAACATGCAAATGTGGCATCTTGATATTTAATAAGATGACCTCTCGAGGTCCCTTCCAGTCCTACAGTTCTACACAGAGCAAGTGTTAATACTGCAAGCAATGATTGATAGCGTCAGAATTTCCTTTCCAACTGTTTAATCTTCCTAAGTGAGCTAAGTAAGCTATTTATGACACTACTTTCTATCAGTTTGCAGTGTTGTAGCTGTCTTGGTTCCAGGATATTAGAAAGACAAGATGGGTGAGGTAATATCTTTTACTGGGCCAACTTCTATTGGTGAAAGAGAAGCGCTCTGCGTAAGTGCGAAAGCTTGTCTCTTATCAAAAGAAATTGGTCCAGTAAAAGATATTACCTCACCCACAATGTCTCATTTTCTGCCAGAACATTTTTGAAGACAATCAGTCCTTTTCTCTCTTTCTCAAATATCTGAATCCATCTTTTTGAAAAATTTCACTCTTATGGTATCGAGTTACTTCTGTATTTCAATGGCAGTTCAACTATTACAGTTACAACAATTTGTAAGCTATTTGAAGGCCCAAATCTGCAATCTTTAATCTGGCTGTGTATTTCTATGCAAACAGCATTAAGTGCACCCTCTCTTGTCCACCTAACCTATCCCATTGACTTTACATTTTTAATTTTCATTTAATGTTTTGGCATTACACACTCTATTAATAATACAGTAAATTGTAACCCATCTCTTATGAGATTGCTTTTTCTTCTTTTTGCCTTTCTTTCCTTCATTCACTTCTTTTCACTGGCTGTATATTTGGAGGCACCTTTTCCTTCTCTTTTTCCATTTACTCCTAAATTATATTTTTGACAGTACATAATTCTTCCATTTCTCTCTCCCTTAGTCTGTTTTCTGTTATTTTGGTGTTTCTCCTCCCTTTCAATTTCTCCTTCCTTTTCTTGTCCTCCATTCATCCCTTTCCTCTCGTCCTTCTCACCCCAAGAGACTGACTCATCACTCACTTTCAGTGCTTCTCCACATCCTGTCACTCACACACTCTATTCTCTTCCTCGCCAGACATGCCTGTTGCTCCTCACAGCCACACACACACACACTGCAATCACACTGTTTCCTACCCCTCTGTCTCTCTTGCACTCACACATACACACACCCTTCTTTCTCTCCCTCCCCCAGGGGGACACTCTTTTGGAGTAATTCTTCTCCCTCTTTCAAACAAGGGAGGCGGTTTCTGAACAGACACATCCTTCTTTTCCCTGTTCCTCTCAGGAGGGGCACTTACTTTGGCACCCAGGCTGCATGCAGTGATCACGGCTCAGCTCACTCTGACACGCCAGCTCTCAGATAGCAGGTACCAATCAGCTGCTCTGATATGAACAGGAGAGTGTAGGGGAAAGAAAGCCACAGCTGGGAGGGTGTGAGGAGTGAATTGGGCAGTGGCTGCTCATGGAGAGCACTATAGCAGAGATGGAGGCAGAGAGGGGCAGCAGCAGCAGAAAAAGGGTATGTTTACATTATTTTCTGCCACCCATTCATTCCTGCCACTCTAGGTAACCAGGTCTATAAGACAGGGGTGGCCCTGAATGTATTTACTCCTTTGTAATCAAAAGGTTTTAAAATTAATGTTCTCACTATGAATTGTCCCCCAACAATAAGATTAAAAATGTATTCTGGATGAAATTCCCCTCTGTGCAAAGCACAGAGCCAATGCATCAATTAAGGGCACTTATGGACTTAAGTGGCTCCTAGTGGTTCCTCTCATGGAGGGAGAATTTCACCCTCAATGATTCCCCTTCCTTCCATAAGTCTTCAAATAAAAGCCAACTATGATCTGCAGTCTGTGTTTCTTTTTACCAAGCAAGTAGTGCATATTGGTTGTTTGTGCGTACATGGCTGTGGGGAGGGAAGAACATGAAGTTGTCATTCTTAACCATAGGTAAATTGTTCATTATTTAAAAAGGAAAAGAAATGAGAAGGAAAAAAGGCTTCTCTCTCACACCCTGAGAGCACTCACTGTCTTATTTTTTCCTTTAGAAGGAGCTGCTGGATTTCCCTTGCTATCTGCAGCCTTTCTTCCTAATGAGGTAAAGGGCAATGTTGATGAGGTTTTCATCAGGTTTGCTGTTTGACAGTTGTTGTTGTTGTTCTGGTTCCCGCTCAGAGTCTCCATTATAGATCTAAATGTTCCAAATGGTCTTTTCAGCTGATCCCCAGGTTCAGTGCTGGCTGGAGCCCGCTGAGGCGCTTTGCTACGGTCCTTTTCCTCATTCAGTGCAATCTCTGTTTGCTCCATCTGCACCACGGGCTCCTCAAAAGTTACTCTGAGTTTTAAATTCTGGGAGGTTCTGCGCTTTGAAGATGGAGACTTGAGGGCACTCTTAGGACTAGTAGCAACCTTTTGAACAGTGGCACTGTCAGTGCTGGACTGAGAGGTATCTCCAGAAACCTGGCTCTGAGATGCAGTCCCAGACTGATACTGGAGTTCGTTATCAGGATCACTGCTCTCTGAAGAGGGAGATGGGCTGTGGCCATCCACAGATTTGGAAGCTCTAATGCCAAAAGGAAACCGGCGCCCTGCTGCCAAAGTGTGTTTCTTAATCATCAGATGCAAACTCTCAGCGCTTTCAACACTTTCTACTATGGGTTGTGGCCTTGGTTTGTCAGTTCTTTTCACGGGGGTATTCTTCAGGTCCTCAGAATTATTTGAGTCTGTATCAGACTCGCTGAGGGATCTCTGCATAAGCTGCCTCAGTCTGGCTAACTTCAGCTCCCTTTTCTCTGGTAAAATCTTCTTCACATTCTTGGAGGAAGCATGAACATCCTGAAATTCCAATGTCAGCTTCTCCTGCATACAGACATTCTCAGAGATTTCTTTCCCCAACAATTGGCGCAGGATTTTATCTGAGTCCTCGTCTTTCGTCTTGGACCGAGTACGGCTGGAAGTTCCCATACTGCCAAGAATCTGAATCCCATCTTGGGTGTTCAATTTACTTTTTGGTAGAGACAAATCATCTACACCAGAGGCTTTCCACTGAGGTTTTCCAGAAGTGGGGGACAATGGTGAACTTAAAGGAAAAAAAAAAAAAGAAATGATTTTCAATACAGGACACCACAGTCAAATATGTACAGATATAAAATTCAGCGCTGCCATTTCCAGGGCACGTCTGTCTGAGCATATTGCACCTCTTAGCCCCTTGATCTTTGTCCACGTAGAATGTATTATTATTGAGCAACTGCAGGGGCTCTGCAGTGAAAGCTTTAATTCTGTTTCCATTCTAAACTAGATTTTGACTCCCTTTCTCTGCTAACGTTGACAAAGAAAAACTCTTTACAACCTGTTTCATAAGTAGCCTGTTATACAAATTGTGTATGGCTACTTGAATTCCAAAGAAGAATTTTAGAGGAAAATTTGAAAGAAACAGCTGTTTTTCAGTTATAGACCTTTCTTACACATTTTTCAAAAAGGTAAAAAACCACTCCTTTTTAACTAATTTTGTCCAGTCATAATGCAAAGATAGCTTGGCCTAATTACTACAAACATGCTTTGTGCTAATCAGAGGTGCATTTCACACATGTTGGATTTCACCCACCGCTAACAATAAACCATGTAAGACTATATAAAAAGCTAGGGCCATTCAGATCTTCCCCTTTAAAGTTATCTTGAAAAGGATGTAAATATACATTAATTAAGTTCAACATTATTAGGATGTTACTCCAATAAAAAACCCCAAATATTAGAAAGTGAGGAAATACAATCTTAAGTCTGGTTTGCAAAGGATTTATGTTACAGAGCTCTTTCCCTGAGGCACAGCTTTTAGAGTCCACAAATTCCATATCCTGGTTACAAACCAAACACCACCCTGCTATTAGTCATGGCCACTGGCAAAAAGACTCAGTTATGGTTAATTTGGGGCAGTATAGGTGTGAATTTCTTTTTTTCAAACCACTGTAGTTCTAATCATTTCACAGTCCTAATACTGTTGTACTAAATTAATATACTATTATTAATCACTTCATCTTAATTAAGAAATGTTTTAGTATATAAGTGAAATAGACAAATTAAAGCTGTATCTGGCCTCCTGGGAAATATGCATGCAAAAACTACTTGGGTGAAAGAAGGTTATCATTTGGGTGAAAGAAGGTTAGTTCTGATGATCTTCCTTGGGTTCTTGGAATGTGCTTCAATGAGCAGAGTATTGACGTGGCAAGATGGGATGGGTGAGGGAGTTGTAACTGGAAGGAAAACAGTGAACACCATGAAAGCAGAGTTTAAAAAAAAAAATGAAGAGCCACTTTCATCCCTACCCACATAATCAAGAGGAGGAGGTTAGTGGTTAGAATTAGTGAGTGATGCAGAACATGAATCTTCCTCTCCCATTTGAAAAAGATATACCAACCAAGCAATTCACCCACCAACCTACCCCTCTCATATACAAAGACTTCTCCAATCTCAGAAGGTGTATTTGCACTATCTATTTCTACTTCAGAAAATATTATAAATAATAATGATTTGCACTTGTGTAATACCCCATCCAGTGCACTTTACAAATACTAATGATTAGTATTTGGTCCCACAACTTATTAGATACTGTATAAATAGTACTCTAAGGGCTTGATCCTAAGTCCACTGACATCAATAAGTGACTCTTTCCATTGACGTTAGTGCTTATGTTAAAATGAAGTTAGCTCCATAACACACCCCTGTTATGCAGGAAAGTATCATCTCCATTTTACAGTTAAAGACACTGAGTGAGAAAGCGATTAAGGGAACAATCCTGCAAACATTTAAGTATGTGTGTTACTTTACTCCCTTTTGCAATCCCATTGAAGTCAACTGGATTGACAACTGAGTAAAGTTAAGCACATACTTAAATTCTTGCAGGATCAGGATATAATTGGCTTGGCCAAAGACATAAGAAGTCTGTGGCAGGGTCAGAAACAAACCAGGCCTGCAGGCTCCAAGTCTTGTCTCCTTCCTCTTCCTTAGTGTTATTCAACTAATGTCAAGTCGTCTATTTTAGCGAAAGGCGCTGACATGTTAAATTATACATGTTTCTGGTTCTGTGGCTTTTTACAGTAACTAGTATGGGCAAAACACGTAATGAGCATGAGAAGCCATATTAATCTGCAAGCATTTTTTGTTAGCAACTGGTTTTATGAACTATAGCTAGCATAAGGTTACAATGGTATACATGGTACACAAAGTGGAGCTTTACAATTTCACCAGGTGTTTCCTGTGTTCACTGTGATTCATCTTATACAAAATGTGCTCGGTTTCCATAATAAATCAGATTTTATATGGTGAGGAACAGGAATGATTAGTTCTGCTTACCTCTTTCTAAGAGCATTCAGTATTTACACTTATTACAAGCTAGCAATTTAAAAAAGATGTGAACTTGAAATCAGCAATGAAAAAGAAATGTAATGAGTTTTAGCAGATGTTTTACTATTTTTTAATGTGTGAATGATTAGATAGACTATGATCTCTCCTGATAATAATTATGCAATAAAAAGGCTCCAAGTTACACTACTTTAGAATTCCACTTCTGGAAACTGTTACCTTGGGGATGTTGGTAGTGATTGGCCCTCTGATCTCTGGGCTTCCAAAAGCTGCTGGAGTTGGTTCTGTAATGTCACACGTTCTACTGTCTGCCTGGAAGGAAATATTAAACCATTAAATCCATTTTTAAAGGCTGCCTGTATAAGAGGCTAAATGATACCAATCATTCAACATCACACTCAGAAGAAAGTCTGTTCATCTATAACTGAAGATGCAAATACAGAGCATATAAAAATATTAACATGGACAAAGAGGTTCTGTACTCCTGTAAATTGCCTCTAATCCCTACGGGAACCCCGTAGTCACTGCATAGCACCTTCTGAAAGCTGCCTAGTTAATATAAATTATTTATTACTGGTAGTGACTGCTGTAAGTTGCAAGTTTAGAATTTTAAGCAACAGTTTGTTGGAGCTGAGTGATGCACAAAGCTTAATCCATCTAGTGCCAACTTAACATCCCAAACTGTCAAGTCACAGCAAACTTAAGGTCAGATCATGATGGCTCTTGCTCAGCTGTGCATGGAATGGAAACGGATGCCCCTTGCAGGAGGCTCTAGCTTTGGGGAGTACAGGTATTGCTCACTCCTATTCCCTCTGCAGAGCAAATCACAGGAAGGTCAAGAGGAGGGAGGAAGGCCATTACCTCCAACACAGGACTAGTGCATCAGCAGAACTATCTACTTCATCCTGAAGGTCAGAGCAGACTGTGTACCTGCACTCCCACATAGGACAGTGGTGAAAATACCCACTGAGGGTAAAAGAATACAACCATAGCCCATACACAACCTCTTAATTTCCTGTTTTACTCTGTATGTGCTTTGTAAATAGTCTTCATGCACGTCTAGAGCTTTGGACAATCACAATTAAATAAACATACAATATTGTGCATAACTGATATTGCACGTATGATTATAGTGCAACCCTAGCAAAGAACGAGAGAAAGTCCACATATGCAAATATGAACACAGACACTTATTCCAGGTAGAGAGAGATCTAGATAAACAAAAATATGAAGATGACATCCATAATAAATTGCATCTATCTTGTACCTGTATGGCTCAAGACAGACATTCAGTCTTGTACCAATGACAGATTTAAACTCCAGTATCTCAAAATTTTGTAGAACTAGAAATTGAGGCTTCATAACTATAGGAAAAGAGAGACTCTTAGCTTTCCAATAGGAGACATAGTTCTTCCTTCTGCTAGGGTATGTTCCCATGTACAACATTTTACCATCAAGACATTTTTAAGTAGTTTAAGGTCTTTTTAAGAGGTGTTTTAAGTTTATTAGTTTTAATTTTTCTCTCCTTTGACACTTTGCAGTTCGACTCGCGGTAACTAAGACACATGTAGAACAATATAAGTACTAATCCCAATACATTTTTTTTTAATTATCTAAAAGATTTCCAGAATAGCTTTTCTGTAAAATGTGTCATATAGAGAATACATAGTGGAATAGGGTAGAAGAACAGATTTCGCCAAGTTTTCAAACGCGTGTGCAGAAATTGTGTCAACCAACGTGCATACACAAATATTGGTTGTGTGTATTTTTCTGAGAGTCCACCTTAGATGCTCACCTTTGAGCAGTTCACCCTTGGAAACATTTTGTTACTTCATTTAAAAAATCCAGTTCTCTAGAACAGGAGTTTATGAAGTTTGCACCCAACTGAAGCCATCACTGACAATTTGTTAGGAAACTTGACACTATATTAGTTAGCCTCATATTTGATACAGCAATGCTGGCCACTAAGATTATGTGTACACTGCAATGAAAAACCCACGCCTGTCCCATGCCAGCTGACTTGGGCTTGTGGGCCTATGGCTGTTTCAAGGCAGCGTAGACTTCTGGGCCTGGGCTCTAAAACCCTGTGAGGTGGAAAGGTCTCAGAGCTCAGGCTCCAACCTGAGCCCGGAAGGCTACACTGCAACGAAAGAGCTTTGCAGCCCAAGCGCTGCAAGTCCAAGTTGGCTGGCATGGGCTGTGTAGTTACTGTGTAAATATACCTTAAGACTGAAGCACGTTTTATACAATACTCTATCTTGATTCAAGCAGCCTTTTACTCAGCTCAAATGAACCAGTGAATGAAGACTCTGCCTCGAAGAGTGGCCATACGCTACAATTTATAACTTTAGGAGTTGTACTTGGTGTGCACATTTACTTCCCTTTGCTCTAAAATTACTGAATCCCAGGACATATTCAAGACATGGACAAATCTGAACTATATTGATTGAGGCCACAAGAAAATGGATTCATCTGTTTTGAAACGATACGTAAAGATACTTTCTAGGAGCAGAATTCTGGATTCTCCAGTCCTGAGTGGAAGGTGGGGGAGAACACTGCATGGAGCTTCTTGTGGCTCCCTGATTCAGGGCTACCCAACCTGAGTGCAAATTAGGGCACCACAGGAGCAGCCCTAACTTAATGCTGGTATATGATTAGCTGAACTCTGCTCCACTGTGTCCCATCCTCTCCATCCCCTTCTGCTGGGGGTTGGGGACGGCTGGCTCAAGAGATGGTGGAGCCACATCTGCCACCTTTCTGCTGGCTCGAAATTCTTGCTCATAAGGACTTCACCACTGGTTCTTTCTGGCTGGTTCAAAATGTACTACTTACAAAGTAGCCTTAAGCAGACTGCAGAAACTGGACTTAAGTTTCCTGGGATGAAAGCTATGACTCCTCTATCCACTGACAAAGCTATCTCCTGACATAGCCACGAATACTCGACATAAGCTAAATTAGGGTACCATCTTAACTAAAATACCCATATTTGTGGGCTTGCTATTTAGACAATTACAGATAAGCTTCACACAAAAGAGAAAACTAGAAAGATTTAATAAAAAAAATATGCAAGACAGGTGGTGTAAAGTGCTGTTTACCCACAATGCTTTCAGCACATTTGATTTTATTTCCTATCCCTTTAAGCATAGGTACTTATACATTAAAAGTGACCATGCAAAAAGCACTACCTTTTTATCTGCTTTATGGTTTTGGTCTTATCTACTGCCTTTATAATTTTAATATTTTTTTAAATCTTGTTAGTTGTGCAGAACTAACATGGCTCTTGACAGAGAGCTGGATTCTTTCCTAGCTCAAATACCATCAACAGAATTGTTAACTAAGTTCCAAATACAGAGTCTTTATAGTTGGAAATGTCAGAGCCAGAAAGAATCCAGATGACTTCTCAGATCTCAGGTTGTATTTGCAGGACTGACAGAAAATAAATGTTTTTTTCTTCTAATGTACCAAGTGGATCTGGAAAGCACTAAAGCAATAATGGTAAGATCCCAGCATGCCATTTTACAGTTACGTCTCAAAGCATAACCACACTAAGTTATATACATCTTCTCTTCCTTTAAATTTTCCCCCTTCCTTCCCTTCGCCTACACAGTTCTGTATACTATTTTAAAATCACTCCCACAATCTGTCAACACTAGATTATACGGTAAACTCCCAAGACACACTCTTTTCTAGGCAAATTATTTTCATTTGCGATTACTCTCTGATATCTACGTATCTATTCACTCCCCTCTTACCCTTTTCTCAACTTTCAGTTCAGCATATTAAAATAAGAAAAATAAATCACATACAGTGAGAACTCATCTGAAAGAATGCAAACTGTTTCATAGGTGTAACTAAAAACTTCCTATACTTGTAACCTTTCTTTATGTGTTTCTCTCACTAGAACATCTTTTCTTACAGTTACTCCAGCCAAGCCTCAATTATTTTTTAAAAGGCATTATACAAAAAATCTATTTATTCTTTATTAAACTAAAACTATTAAAGCTTACTCCATTCCCACATTTCCTTCATTTCATTACGTAATGAATACTATATAACAGACAAGCATGCACACACACTGTGATAGCCTTGTAAATTACAGGATCATATATTCTTGAGCAGTACTTTGTCATGCAATATCATAAGCTTTAGTATTAAAATACATAATTACAGCTCACCCTACCTTGCTCCTAATCAAGTCACAGAATTTCGTCACTGATGACAGTGGGAACAAACTGAGGCCCCAGACACTAGCAAAATGTTTCAATGTACCAAGATCTATTGTTTTATTAAAAAAACCCAGACACTTTATACAGCAGAAAATAAAACACATAAGTAAGTAAATGATGGAATAACATTTTAAAGTTTACGCCTAGTATCTGTATACACGTTTATATTTTATAAGAGTACCACACACAAAAACAACAGAGCATACTATAAGGTTAAATTTTATCCTATAATCATTTTTATTTGTTTGGCTTCAACTGCACAACATTATAAAACCATTCATATAAAATTTCAGCTAAATCCTGGCATTTTATCTACAGAATGTAGATTAACACTGGGAACAAAATGACAGACTGCTTTTTGATGAAAACCTGTAGTCCACGCTTCATTGACATGAGGGTATTTTTGTCTACATCTTTTTATTTCAGTGCTTGGCTTGGGTAGATGATTCCCACCCCCAGCTCCACCAACATTATCTAGCTATGGTATTATGTCCAATATATATGCTGCAAACCACAGGCAGTCCACAGAGAAGTCTGCCATGGAAGGACACTGTCAAAGACATCTAGGGAAGGGCTGATTTTATATCTTTGGGCCTGACAGAATTGTTCAGGCCAAGATAGCTCAAGCAACACACAGGTCAAGGCTGCTAATGCCAGCAGAGGGTCAAAAAGGTGGCTCATTTGTGCAGCAGGGTGTCTTCTGATCAGAGACCCATGGGTTCCTTAGGCCACAGATATACTACTGAGAAAATCAATCTGATTAACCAAATTGTTAAAAACCTTGGTGACCTTGAGAAGTACAACCGAGGCCTTTTTATGTAGGCATTGTGAAAAATTTGTGACTGTCTTGGGAATCTCTTTTGGTTGGCTGCTCCCATTCTGAATTGATCATTCAGAATGACAGAGAAGTGGAGGATGGGCTTTTTACAGTGAAGCTGATGGTAAGTACTTGTTTGTTGTTTCACTTTCCCTATGACCCATGGTGGAAAGAATTTTCCTGAATCTCTCTCTCTTCTGGATTCTGAGTTCCCCTTAGTCTGAAGATGAGAACGATAGGTAGGATTTCTGGTTTCTAGACATTTTCTATTTTCTAAGTGTCATATCTTCTCTCTGGAGAGAGACCGAGACCACCTTAGAGACCTTTTGTTTACACTCTTAGCCTTTGAGCTCGCCCATTTGCTCTGATCAAGGGGAAACTGAAAACTGATCTGAATGTTGTTTTACTCCTGGTTTTGTGCTCTCCCTTAACACTGAACCATGGAGGGGTTTAGTTCAGTAGCAGAGAGTCTTTCCCCTGGCAGAGAGCAACACACAGGTGCTCGTTTTCTGGAGACAGTCCTTGAAACAAGAATCAGAAGAGATGATTCTTGAGCTGGTTTAGGCCCCCTGAGCTTCTTAAGTTCAGCTGGTCAGGCTGAACGGCAGGGATGGTGATCTGATTTCACATAGCCAGATCCTACGTGTATTTGGGACAGTCTGACTTGATAACATGCTAAAGGTGGTGCCAATTCCAGGGAGGCAGATAAATGGCTGAAAAGGAAGGTGGTAGATGAACTGCTGTATCTGTAGGACACCATTAACCTCTTCAGCGCTTTCATGGATGGAGATAAAAGGGGGTTTCAGACAGAGGCACTTGTCCCTGGCTGATGAGACACACTGGTAAGTAAGTAAGTGGAAGTCACTGAGTCTTCCAGCATGTCTGGAGCTGGAGTTCCAGTACTGGGGCTGAGGTTGGTAACCCAAACAGGCAGGCAGAAGTTGCTTTTTCAAGCCAGTGATGGATTATTCCACTGCCTGACTAGGTTGCAAGACAGCTCCACAAGAAGCTCACAGCATTTTGTCTCCATCAGAGATTGAGGAGAGGCAGCAACACTGAGTGGAACAAAGCCCTTTGGCTTGAAAAGACAGACTCCTACAGAGCACAGATTGATTTCCAGCTGGGTCAAACACAGAAACCAATATGGAGTCAAGTTTAATGATTCTAAAGGTTTTCTATGTGCTACAGTTCAAGGGAAACCGGGGGTCTGAGAAGGTGCCTGTTGCTGTTGTCAGGAAATATTCTGAGCTACGTTATGTTCCTAAGGGGGCAAATGTGCCCACTGCTTGCTGGCTGACAGGTTAAGTCTTCCCTCCCCAATGAGGCATCAGAGGTAAAATCCAACACAGATACGGTGAGTCTTGATAAAAGAGAATTCTACTGAAAAAGAGAACTGAAACAAAGAACTGATGGTTGCCATTTATCCTCTCCATTTCTATTTCAGTTTGTTGAAGCTATAACAACTGAGATGAGTATCTGAATAAAAGTGAGTTTTCAATACTGAAAGACAGCATATGAAAAGTGTGACAAGATAGAACATTTTTCTCTTTTGAATTCACTGCTTTGGAAGGCGTTTCTCATTGTGTGAGGGAAGTGGGGAAAGGAACACAAGCAGCTGGATCTAATGCACTGCTTAACGACCTAATTCTTGAGCGTCATGTTCAAGTTACCAGGAATCAGGCAGGAGCCAGATGAACTCATCTGGACGGGGTCAGACACTAGTCAGGTCATCATGAATCAGGACACGGTCAGGATACAAGTAATCAGGCATATCTGTGTCTGAAGCACTGGACGAGGTGTCCAAGCAGCAACCAGGTAGAGCCTAATTGTGCAGACAGACATCTTCCAGTGCTTCTCTTTGGGTTTAAATAGGAAGCGCAGACCAATTAGAGATCCTGGTGTTCCTCCAATCAGGGCCCAGAAGAGGCCTCAGTGATATAGCTTCTGGTTCCTTGTTCTCTCCATTTGGTCAGCAAGTAGTGATCAACTGGGTGTGAGCAGGAAGGTGTCACTCGACTAGGAATCTTGCAGGCTCAAGACACGTGGGGTCATTACAGTGTGTGTCTAAAATGTAAACTGTAACTAACTGAGATGTTTCAATAATACAAGTATACACATATTTGCATATATGTACACAAAAACAAAATACCTCAAATGAACTGAAGTGTTCTGTACTGATAGAGGAGGCAAATTGCTACTGTATAATCTTTTTGTTATACATATACAAAGTCCTATGTGGCAGACACACATGGACTTAACAGCAAAGGAATAATAAATATTCAGTAAAACATTTTGACCCTGATTCTCAAGACATTAGGTTTGTAATTGACTGCATAAATCATGTGACCCATTTTTCCATGTTTGCATGTGTAAATGGGATATAGTGTACACTAAGAGCTGGATTTTCAGTGTTCATTTTGGGTCTAATATTACCACTGACCTCAATGGGAGCCAAGTTAGGCCAATACTGAGTGCTTTTGAAAATTCACCCTAAGGAGATATTCAATCACAATAACTGCTAACACAATATAGTCATGCTATCCCACATCTAACATTTTGAAAATCAGGCCCTTGTAGCTAATTCATTTGCTATGAGCCATAGTGATGCGCTCAAACTTGGTCATATCCAGAAAAAAACAGAACAAACAATATTTCCAGAATAGCTTTTTCCAAGATCCAAAGATTTTCTAACTACTATTTTCATGATTCCTCACAACATCAACACCTAACACTGTAATTGCAAAGAACTGTTTTAATTATCTAAATGTATGCTAAGTGACTAGAAAAATAAGATTAGAAATCATGTGGTCCTTAGGATTTTAAGGGGACAGGTATAAGGTGATTACTTACACACACATAAATACACAGATATCGCCACTTATACCCACGCCCACATAAGAACAGAAAACTTTCACCAAGATTAGTAGAAGAGCTAAGCAGCTAAAGATGAAGCTAAAGATTGATTAGAGTTTGAAAGAGTATGGTGATGGATAGAGAAAGAAGGGGAAAGTGTTAATTGACTAATTTTAATGTAGAGGTAGCTGAGGGACCTAGTTAATAAACTGAAGACAAGGGAGAGACTTGTATTGAGAACAATCCTGGTGTAGCCACTATCCCGCCTTCATGAATTAGACACTTACTCCTTTAGTTGTTTAGTTAATTTCACAACCTGAGATGCCAATGACATGCATGTCTCCACAACCACTAAGTAACGGGAACACATGGTGTGTCCATGTCGTTCAGCACTTTGTGAAGGTTTCTCTCCAGCACGGTTTTGCATGGTGACATTTGCTCCATATTCAACCAATGTCTGCAAAGATGTAGAAAGAACACGAGCAGCTGTAAGTGTCTTTAAAATCTCTGCTATAAACTATGGCAAAGATTTTCAAGTCAATGGGAACTGCTGAATTTAGAACCCTGACTTCAGGAACTCAGTTTTGAAAATCTTGGTCTAAATTATTTTTAAAAATCATCCATAGAAATAACTCTTCAGTAAGTCAGAGCTCCTAACTTGACAATCAAAGTTAACAATGGGGCATAGGAGTAATTTAGAATACTGAGCTACCCCTTCAGATGATCAGAGAGACCAGATGATATATTTCCCCCATCTTGCTTTACCTGTCCCCCAGTTAACTTGATTTTACACCTTTTGTTACTTTGTGTAATGTAACTTTTATAATGGGTTTTAAATCTACAGTATACTCTGGGGCTGAGACTAGTGAATGAGAAGTGTTTACATTTGGACACCTGCCAAATTCTGCTTGTGATAATCAGGGCTGAAAGTAAGAGAAAATACTTACTGGTACGGGGTCCCCGGAAGGGATGGGGCCTTGGGTCAGCCTCCTCCAGCCAGCCCTTCCACGTTGTCTGGCCTGTGCTGCCTGAGGGCTCCAGCAGTGATTTAAATAGCCCGGGGCTCTGGCCGCTGCTGCGGTGGCTGGGAGCCCCAGGGCCTTTTAAATCACTGGGCCCGGGGGAAGCTTCCCCTTTTGCGTGCCCCTTCCCCCTCGTTGGTGGCCCCTGGAGTGGAGGGGCGGAAAAAGGGGCAGCAATGTTAAAGCACTGCCAGTGTCCACTTCTTACTGGTACCCCGTACCGGTCTACTTTCACCTCTGGTGATAATACAATAAGCCTTTTTCAAATGCACTTGTACAAAATCTGTCTTTTTCTGTGAATGACTCCAACTAGCCTGATTTCAGGAATGCCTTACTATGAAATTAACAATCTGAGCTTTTCAGCTCAGATGGGTTTCCCTTGGCACTGGAATCCCTGGGTATAATAAGGTCAACGTAGTTAGCTTTCTGTCCTGGTCCCTTGGCACAGGAGCATGTTGGAGATGGAAGGTGTGGCAGACTCAGAGGGGTGACAGACACACTCGAAGAACTCTAGTAGAAGGGAGTGGCACAACTTTCCTTTACAGAAGCTGTGCTTTTTTAAAAAAAATCTGTTTAATTATTATTTCAATCAATTTTCCTGGTACTGATATAAAGCTTACTGATCTGTAATTGCCAGGTTTTCCCCTACTGGTTTATCTATCTATCAATCAAATAAAAATTTTTTTCAAAAATTCAGGACAGTTTATTCAAGTTAACTCTTCAGAAAGGAAACAACACTAGTCTTGCTTCCATTTAACTTCATTTCCCAGAATAGACTGGAATTGTTACTGTTCCATGCAAAATCATTTGCTAATCACTACTCTTTCACAATTTATTGCACAGCTCTAAGGGACACTGTCAAAGTTGGTAGCCTTAAACATTGACCTACCATGACAGTGCTCCCATCTGGTAGGTCCTACACCTTTCGCATTCCTTCCATCTATTTCTTTTCCACCTGATCGTTGCAACTATCTGAAAAATAACAACAAAAACACTAAGATAGGGATTGCGCATGTGCGCTGATTCGTTTAATGTGACTCTCACAATAAACTGGGCAGGGTACACTCCTGATGTGTTTCAAAGCAGGACAGCATCTCACTAACAAGAAAATTCAGCAAAGTTTTGTAATGGTCATGTCTCCAGATCTGTTTGATCGATTTCTTACCTCAACGTCTGCTGGTTCAATTTTCCTCTATTGCACTTACTATTTACAGATGCCTGAAATGACTTTCCTGAAATTAGCACTCCTTGTCTACGACTCTCAAAAAATACTACTACTGGTCAGGTACATTTTCTCTGTCTCTCTCTTCCTCTTGTCCTCATATCTTCTTTTTCCCATCTTGGCTTCTGGCTTTTGTCTTCCACCCATGTAGCTGATCATCTCTTTTCCTCTTCTCTCTATTCTCCTTCCTTTCTGACCAATATCTTTCTCAGATACTCTGCTTTTCCACACAATCCCTTTGCCATCCATTTAGACTAATTCTTTCCCTATCCATTAGTCATCCAATCAACAATTTTGGCTGCCTAACACAAGAAGTGCTAGCAGCACTGAATACTAGAAATCATTCTTGTGCACAATGCTTCTAATGATCCTGCACCCTGGCTATTCATGGTTTTTCCTCTCCTTCCGGATAGTTGCAATGGTTTGCTCGAAAGAGAAATAGATGGCAAGCATCAGAAAGGTAAGAACTTTCAAAGGAGGTTAATGCCAGAGTATGCCTATCAATCCTGACAGAGTCTCTTTCAGCTCTTTAGGAGTTCATTAACTCATTAAGGGGTAGTCTCATCTTAATGCACATGGAGTCACGTTATTTTTCTTTGTATCAATTAAAAAAAACTCTCTAGGAATTCAGTCCTTAATTCTTGTCTCATTACAACAGAATTACTTTGGATTTATACAAGTATAACAGAGTGAAGTTTAGCACTTAAGGTACGTAAGTTTTTAGAAGTTTTATTTTGAAGCCTACTTGTTCAAGCTTTTTTATGGTTTTAGTATCTTTTTTATTATAAGGATTTATTTCTTACCTATGAGGTTCTCCATTTTGATATTAGGGGCTTTTAATCTGCAGATTTATAAATTCAAAAGAGCTCTCTGAAATAAGTGTAGTTAGTACTCTACCTGTATACATCCTAAATAGCCATGCTGGGCAGCTACATGTACTGCACTGTTACCATCCTGGTCAACTTCATCCAAAGAAATCCCTTGTTCTTGCATAAACTGGAGAAGCCACAAAAGTATTTTCTCCTAGGGAAAAAAATTAAGAAAGAAATAAAGCAAAAGCAAAACTTATTAGAGACAGCAATGGTAACACTGCCTGTTATTAAAGTTGCTTGACACTTCTCAAAAGACCTTGTTTTCAGTTCAGGTATCCCCTTTAAAATTCCTCCTCAGAACAATCTCTGTGGATGCATGCAGTGTTGGCCAACAATGGTGAAGGACTATTTTTAATTTTTCATTATCAGAAAACAAAAGTACAGTAAGTATTTTAGAGAAATGCTTGTATAGGATTAAAAACAACTGTAGTTTAGAAGTGTTCTTATATAAACTGCTTTGGTGAACATTAACATCCAAACTTTAGAAGCTATCCTCAAATTCTGTGCCTCCAATTAGCATGATGCACATTATGCTATTTAGTCACCCATTTATCATCTGATTGTACCTAAAAATCAAGTAGGTGGGTGACTAAATGCTATCATTTGTATCAGTAGTGGATTGCAAGCACAAAATTAGAGGCCAGGTTCAAACCCATTTAAAGGTTTTCCCTAGATTTTAGTTCTAGGTAACTTACTGTTATTATATTTTTTTCAACATTAAAATAACTTCTATATCTCAAATAACTACACTCTAATAGTATACCCCCAAATGGCATATGTAGATAAATTAATTGAATGTTTGAGTAATACAGAGGAAAAATGAATTCTTGAACACCAAAAGGCTGTTTCGGTGTCCAAGAAATCATTTAGTGTATTTTGAAGATGAAGATTCTTGGAAATGCACAGAAAATAGAGATGTTCTTCAACTAAATTAATTTTAAAAAAATGAAGAATGATAACAAGCAAAATCTATAAGATTTGGGTAATGTAAAATAATCATAAAAGTGATTCACATCTGCAATAGACTATAGATATTGATGAATTATAGCTGATATTTTCAAGGCTTGTGACTATCATCCACTTGCAATAGTTATTAAGGTTAACTTACACTTGTAGAATTGTATCAGAGGGTAGCCGTGTTAGTCTGGATCTGTAAAAGCAGCAAAGAATCCTGTAGCACCTTATAGACTAACAGACGTTTTGGAGCATGAGCTTTCGTGGGTGAATACCCACTTCCTCAGATGCATCACCTGGAGCAGCATGTCATGTAAGGATGCATATCATGACTGACATATGCTTAGAACTTTTTGGTTGGGGAAATTTTAGATTTTTTTTTAAACAATTAGATCTAGCATTCTACAAGTGCAGCAAAGAATCCTGTGGCACATTATAGACTAACAGACGTTTTGGAGCATGAGCTTTCGTGGGTGAATACCCACTTCCTCAGATGCATCTGAGGAAGTGGGTATTCACCCACGAAAGCTCATGCTCCAAAACGTCTGTTAGTCTATAAGGTGCCACAGGATTCTTTGCTGCACTTGTAGAATGCTAGATCTAATTGTTTAAAAAAAAATCTAAAATTTCCCCAACCAAAAAGTTCTAAGCATATGTCAGTCATGATATGCATCCTTACATGACATGCTGCTCCAGGTGAAGGAGGAGTGACTACGTGATTATTAGGATGAGTTTACGGTCTGTCAGTTTGTCTGTTGTGTGCCTGCTTGATTTGAGTTTATAGGGTTGTCTGTTTTGGGGGCTATGTGCTGAGCCTAGAAGCCTATCAGGCAAGGCTGAGAGCTTCCTAATGAGGTTCTAGGCTGCATACTTTAATTCCTGATCCCTCTAGTATCCCTTGACAAAGGGGCGGGGCTAACACAGTGAGAACAAGGATTTAAAAAGCCTGCTCCCAAGCGATCAGAGGAGCTAGCGAACAGGGGAGTTTTGTGAGGGAGATCAGAGAGGGAATGTGAGAGCCAAAAACACTTAGCAACCATACTGTAAACTTAGGCCAATAAACTCCCCTCAAAAAACAAAGAACAAACAAAATGAGTAAAAATAATGCAAGCGGAAGTCCAGCAGCAGAGTGGGGGCTATCCAGTTTATTGCACTGAGTGAAGCATGTATGATTACCTGCCTTGTGGGCAGCTGGTGTATGTGTGCATTAGGTGCAAGCAACTCATGGCTCACAGAGACCATGTACAGGCTCTTGAGACCAGAGTGACTGAAATCAGGGGCGGCTATAGACATTTCACCGCCCCAAGCACAGCGCTCAGCCGGTGGCCGGTCCTGTGGCTCTGGTGGACCTCCCACAGGCATGCCTGCGGAGGGTCCACTGGTCCCGTGGCTCCACCAAAGCCGCGGGACCAGCGGACCCTCTGCAGGCACACTTGCGGGAGGTCCACCGGAGCCACGGGACCTGCGAACCTCCGCAGGCACGCCGCCAAAGGCTGCCTGCCTGCCGCCCTCCTGGCGACCGGGAGAGCGCCCCCCGCGGCATGCTGCCCCAAGCACGCGCTTGCCGTGCTGGGGCCTGGATCCACCCTGACTGAAATGGGGGGAGCTAAGGGAGACAAAGAGATACAAAACACAAGACTTTCAGGGACGTAGCGCGATCCCAGCCCTGGTCTGACAGCCTCAGTGCTGCTGAGGAGGATGAAAATCTCAGGGAAGGAGAACATCAAGCTAGAGCGGAGGGAGACAATCCTATAGTTGGGACTCTCCTTCCAGATGATTTCAGGGTATCCTCTTGTACTGAGGATTCCCCCCTGGGATAGGAGACTTCTATTATTAGGAGATAGGTAATAGCAATGGAGGATTTGATTATTAGAAATAGAGATAGTTGGGTGTGTAATGATCGGGAGAACTGCATGATGAATTGCCTGCAGGTGCAAAGATCGTGGACTTCTTAAAACAGCTAGATAGATTTATGGGCACTGCTGCGCAGGAGCCAATGGTCATGGTACGTATAGGTATCAATGACATAGGGAAAAGTAGGAGAGAGGTCCTGGAAGCTAAATTTAGGCTGCTAGGAAATAAATTGAAGTCCAGGACCTCCATGGTAGAATTCTCTGAAATCTTCCAGTTCCGTGCATAGGGCCAGTTAGACAGGCAGAACTGCAGTGTCTCAATGAGAGATTAGTAGAAGAGGAAAAAAGTAGCAGTGGCTAAATCAGCAACTGGTTCTGTGCTGTTCCCAGTTATATAGGATAAGATGAGGGCTGCTTGTGCACTCTCCCTGTGAAGGCCATCAGGCTTTGACTGACCCCTGAAGAAACTGGGGGGAGAGGAACCTATCCACCAGAGAAATGAGACAGGGTTAGCAGCCCATTAGTTCTTTCCCACAAAAGTCACTGCAGAACCCAAGAATGATGGGGGTCCTTTGGGGTCGGTTCACTGTAGGGTTTATTTTGGGGAAAGGGGACCCTATAGTAACTGAGGACTGTATAATCTAGTAGTATATCCTCCCCCGAGCTCCCCACAAATCAGTATTATTGGCAGAAGCATCCAAACACTGAACCTTTTACGGTTATTCATCACTAGATTTATATATTGATTAGGTTCAGTATAAGATAAGGTTAATTTACAACATGCTTTTAGATAAAGCTTAATAAAAATGGCTAGAGTTAGGCAGATGTTATTCAAGTTTTTCCATCCCTTGCACCTTTGCTGTCATAAACAGATGGTTAAGGGTTAATGTCTCTTTTACCTGTAAAGGGTTAAGAAGCTCAGTGAACCTGGCTGACACCTTACCAGAGGACCAAAGGGGGGACAAGATACTTTCAAATCTTGGTGGAGAGAAGTCTTTGTTTGTGCTGTTTGTTTTGTTCGTTGTTCGCTCTTGGGGCTAAGAGGGACCAGATGCACACCCAGTTTTTCTCCAGTCTTTCTAAATCAGTCTCTCATGTTTCAAAATAGTAAGTACTAGCCAGGAAAGGCAGATTAGTCTTATGTTTGTTTTCTTAATGTGTAAATGTGTATTTTGCTGGAAGGATTTTTACCTCTGTTTGCTGTAACTTTGAATCTCAGGCTGGGGGTGAGGAAGTCCCTGTAGTCTATATGAATCTGAATACTCTGTAAGCATTTACCACCCTGATTTTACAGAGATAATTTTTACTTTTTCTTTCTTTAATTAAAAGCTTTCCTTTTTTAAGAACCTGATTGATATTTCTCCTTGTTTTAAGACCCAAGGGGTTTGGGTCTTGGGTTCCCCAGGGAAGGTTTTAGGGGAACAGGAAGTATGCCAAACACTATATTTTGGCTGGTGGTAGCGTACCAAATTTAAGCTAGTAATTAAGCTTAAAAGTAATCATGCAGGTCCCTAATTTTTGGACGCTAAAGTTCAAAGTGGGGAAAAGACATTGACATGGTGGCACAGCGGTGGTATTGGGTTTAAAAACCAAAAGCCAGTAGGATTTTTTTTCTCTCCTTTCTAGCTGCTTGGAAAGCAGCCTGAGGGCAGAGATGTTAAATTTTTTAACAAGAGTCTTTGTTAAGAGGAGGCTCAAGCTGTGAGCCAGCAGACAGCCAGCAAAGGGCATTTACAAGTGAATTGTTTTTTCTTTCTTTCTACCTCTTGGGCATAGCTAGTTAGAAAATCTCTGTTAACCAAGCAGTCAGTAAGCTGCAGATGGGTGCGGCCAGCACAAGAAAGCAGGAAGAATGAGTTCCAAGGAAGCCGCTAAATAGGAACTGGCAAAGCTAGAAGCAACAGAGAGAGACAACGAACATAAGAGACGGATGGAACTAATTAATGCAGAAATAGCCAGAGAAGAAGCGGCCTACAAGAGAGCTATAGAGATGAAAGAGGCTGACCACTGGAGGGCTTTGGAGCTCCAGAGGGAGGCCCACTAACAGGCCCTGGAATTAGAAAAAGCTAAGCAGAATGAAACAGCCAACCCTAACAACCCTTCTCCAGGTACTGTTTCCCATCCCAGGAAATTCCCCACCTGTGAGCAGGTGATGACACTGAAGCCTTCCTAGAAAATTTTGAAAGGACCTGCCATGGGTACAACATCTCTACAGACCAGTACATGATAGAGCTGAGGCCACAGCTTAGTGGACCTTTAGCAGAGGTGGTGGCTGAAATGCCTAAGGAACACATGAGCAATTATAAACTTTTTCAAACCAAGGCCAGAATCAGAATGGAGCTAACACCTGAGCATGCCCGTCGGCGGTTCAGAGCCCTAAGGTGGAAACCAGATGTGTCATTTACCCGACATGCCTACCACATTGGAAAGAATTGGGATGCCTGGATATCAGGAGCAAATGTTAAATCTCTAGACGAGCTATCCCTCCTAATGCAAATGGAACAGTTCTTAGAGGGTGTTCCTGAAGAAATAGAAAGGTACATCCTAGATGGGAAGCCCAAAACTGTAACCGAGGCGGGGGAGATTGGAGCCAGATGGGTGGAAGTGGCAGAAAAGAAAAAAGCTACTAGCAAGGGGAGTGAATATCACAGAGGGCAAACAGAAAATAAACCCTATCACCGAGGGCAACCCAAGACCCCACCTACAACCCAAGGAAAGCCCCAGACACCCTATTGTCCCACCTCACCAGTCTCCAGCAACCCACCTCGGCCCAGTGACCAGTCAGCTGGGGGGTGCTTTAAATGTAATGAACTGGGACATATAAAGGCCAACTGCCTCAAGAACCCCAACCGAGTGCAGTTCATTACACCAGCATCACACCAAATATTCCCAGGCCCAGAGGCCTCTCAAATGCTCTCAAAGCGAAGGAAAAGAAGGTTATCGCGTGGAGAGACACGGAGGCAAAAGTGTCAGCTATCCACCAATCCTTAGTGGACCCCAAATTCATCAACCCAGAGGCCCAAGTGACAATTTACCCATTCATGTCAAAATCTGTAGACTTGCCTACAGCTGAACTGCCTGTCCAGTACAAAGGCTGGTCAGGAATGTGGACTTTTGCAGTCTATGACAATTATCCCATCCCCATGCTACTGGGAGAAGACTTGGCCAACCAGGTGAAGTGGGCCAAGAGGGTGGGAATGGTTACATGAAGCCAAGCCAGGCAAGCTTCCAGACCCATCCCTGTTCCTGAGCCATCCACAAGGGCCCCGTCTGTGTTACCAGAGACGCAGACAAAGGCGATGGACCCGAATCCCCTGCCAACGACTGCAACAGCCATAGTGCATCCAACACAACCCAGACAACCCTACCCAAGAGGCTTGGCCAGAGCCTGAAATATCACATAGTGCACCAGTGGAAAGTGGTTCACCATCAACGAAAACAACCCCATCACCTACATCACTTCCAGATGGACTGAGCCCCAGTCCACAGTCTAAGGAGGAACTGGTGTCTCCAGCCTCAAGGGAACAGTTCCAGACTGAGCAGGAAGCAGATGACAGCCTTCAGAAAGCTTGGGCAGTGGCATGGAGCACCGCACCGCCTCTCAGCTCTTCTAACTGATCCCAGTTTGTTGTAGAACAAGGACTTTTATACAAGGAGACTCTTTCTGGTGGACACCAGGAAGACTGGCATCCTCAAAAACAGTTGGTAGTTCCAACTAAGTACTGGGGAAAGCTCTTAAGCTTAGCCCATGATCATCCCAGTGGCCATTCTGGGTGAACAGAACCAAAGACAGGTTGGGAAAGTCCTTCCACTGGGAGGGGATGGGCAAGGACATTGCTAATTATGTCCGGTCTTGTGAGGTGTGTCAAAGAGTGGGAAAGCCCCAAGACCAGGTCCAGGGCCCTCTCCAGCCACTCCCCATAATTGAGCTCCCATTTCAGTGAGTAGCTGTAGATATTCTGGGTCCTTTCCCAAAAAAGACCCCTAGAGGAAAACAGTACATACTGACTTTCGTGGACTTTGCTACGCGATGACTGGAAGCAGTAGCTCTAAGCAACACCAGGGCTAAAACTGTGTGCCAAGCCTTAACAGACATTTTTGCCAGGGTAGGTTGGCCCTCCGACATCCTTACAGATTCAGGAACTAATTTCCTGGCAGGGACCATGAAAGATCTGTGGGAAGCTCATGGGGTGAATCACTTGGTTGCCACCCCTTATCATCATCAAACCAGTGGCCTGGTGGAGAGGTTTAATGGAACTTTGGGGGCCATGATACGTAAATTCGTCAATGAACACTCCAATGAATGGGACCTAGTGTTGCAGCAGTTGCTTTTTGCCTACAGGGCTGCAAACATCCCAGTTTGGGGTTTTCACTATTCAAACTTGTATATGGCCACGAGGTTAAGGGGCCATTACAGTTGGTGAAGCAGCAATGGGAGGGGTTTACGCCTTCTCCAGGAACTAACATTCTAGACTTTGTAAGCAACCTACAAAGCACCCTCCGACACTCTTTAGCCCTTGCTAAAGAAAACCTAAAGGATGCTCAGAAAGAGCAAAAGGCCTGATATGATAAACATACCAGAGAACGTTCCTTCAAGGTAGGAGACCAGGTTATGGTCTTGAAGGTGCAACAGGCCCATAAGATGGAAGCATCATGGGAAGGGCCATTCACGGTCCAAGAGCACCTGGGAGCTGTTAACTACCTCATAGCATTTCCCACCTCCACCCTAGAGCCTAAAGTGTACTATGTTTATTCTCTCAAGCCCTTTTATTCCAGAGACTTAAAGGTTTGTCAGTTTAAAGCCCAGTGAGAAGATGGTGCTGAGTGGCCTGAAGGTATCTACTATGAAGGAAAAAGTGAGGGTGGCATGGAAGAGGTGAACCTCTCCACAACCTTGGAATGTCTGCAGCAGCAACAGATCAAGAAGTTGTGCACTAGCTTCGCCCCATTGTTCTCAGCCACCCCAGGACGGACTGAACGGGCATACCACTCCATTGACACAGGTAATGCTCACCCAATTAGAACCCCACCCTACCGGGTGTCTCCTCACGCCCAAGCTGCTATAGAACGGGAGATCCAGAACATGCTACAGATGGGTATAATCCGCTCCTCTACTAATGCATGGGCATCTCCAGTAGCTCTGGTACCCAAACTAGATGGGGAAATACGCTTTTGCGTAGACTACTGTAAGCTAAATGCTGTAACTCGTTCCGACAACTATCCAATGCCATGTACCGATGAGCTATTGGAGAAATTGGGAAGTGCCCAGTTCATCTCTACAATAGACTTAACCAAGGGTTACTGGCAAGTACCGCTAGATGAACCCGCCAAAGAAAGGTCAGCATTTGTCACCCATGCAGGGGTGTATGAATTTAATGTGCTTCCTTTCGGGCTGCGAAATGCACCCGCCACCTTCCAAAGACTTGTAGATGGTCTCCTAGCAGGACTGGGAGAATATGCAGTTGCTTACCTCGATGATGTGGCCATTTTTTCTGATTCATGGCCCGAACACCTACTACACCTGGAAAAGGTCTTTGAGCGCATCAGGCAGGCAGGACTAACTGTTAAGGCTAAAAAGTGTCAAATAGGCCAAAATAGAGTGACTTATCTGGGACACCAGGTGGGTCAAGGAACAATAAACCCCCTACAGGCCAAGGTGGATGCTATCCAAAAGTGGCCTGTCCCAAGGTCAAAGAAACAGGTTCAATCCTTCTTAGGCTTGGCTGGGTATTACAGGCGATTTGTACCACACTACAGTCAAATCACTGCCCCACTAACAGACCTGACCAAAACAACCCAGCCGAATGCAGTTAAGTGGACTAATGAGTGTCAGAAGGCCTTTACCCAGCTTAAGGTGACACTCATGTCTGACCCTATGCTAAGGGCCCCAGACTTTGACAAACTATTCCAAGTAACCACAGATGCATCTGAGCGTGGTGTAAGAGCAGTTTTAATGCAGGAAGGACCGGATCAAAACTTCCATCCTGTCGTGTTTCTCAGCAAGAAACTGTCTGAGAGGGAAAACCACTGGTCAGTCAGTGAAAAAGAATGCTACGCCATTGTGTATGCCCTGGAAAAGCTATGCCCATATGTTTGGGGACGGCGGTTCCAGCTACAAACCGACCATGCTGCACTAAAGTGGCATCATACGGCCAAGGGAAACAACAAAAAACTTCTCCGTTGGAGTTTAGCTCTCCAAGATTTTGATTTTGAAATTCAACACATTTCAGGAGCTTCTAACAAAGTAGCTGATGCACTCTCCCGTGAAAGTTTGCTAGAATCAACTGGTTAAAAATTGTCCTTGAAATGTGGAAAATCTTGTAGTTTACATAATTAGTAGTATATGTGAAGGTGCATGTGTTTTATTAATCGGTTTATTCAAAAGTTCTAGGAAGAAATCACCTCCAGTGTGGTTCCACACTGTCTGAGATTTGGGGGGCGTGTCATAAACAGATGGTTAAGGGTTAATGTCTCTTTTACCTGTAAAGGGTTAAGAAGCTCAGTGAACCTGGCTGACACCTTACCAGAGGACCAAAGGGGGGACAAGATATTTTCAAATTGTGGTGGAGGGAAGTCTTTGTTTGTGCTGTTTGTTTTGTTCGTTGTTCACTCTTGGGGCTAAGAGGGACCAGATGCATATCCAGGTTTTCTCCAATCTTTCTAAATCAGTCTCTCATTTCAAAATAGTAAGTACTAGCCAGGAAAGGCGGATTAGTCTTATGTTTGTTTTCTTAACTTGTAAATGTATTTTGCTGGAAGGATTTTCACCTCTGTTTGCTGTAACTTTGAATCTCAGGCTGGGGGGAGGCGGGGGGGGGGGGGTTTCCCTGTAGTCTATATGAATCTGAATACCCTGTAAGCATTTACCATTCTGATTTTACAGAGATAATTTTTACTTTCCTTTTTTAAGAACCTGATTGATATTTCTCCCTGTTTTAAGACCCAAGGAGTTTGGGTCTTGGGTTCCCCAGGGAAGGTTTTGTGGGAACAGGAAGTATGCCAAACACTATATTTTGGCTGGTGGCAGCGAACCAAATTTAAGCTAGTAATTAAGCTTAAAAGTAATCATGCAGGTCCCCACTTTTTGGATGCTAAAGTTCAAAGTGGGGAAAACACCTTGACAATTGCCAATGCATCTAATTCCTAAATTGTCACACTTTTGGCAAATTATTTCAGGCTTGTAGCCTCCTGGAAAGAGCATGTAAACTGCACCAGATTGCTTGGTTGTTTTCTGATGTGGCCAAAAGTCCATTAGCACCATGATGATATGACTAATCCCTTTTACCAAAGGTGAGAGAGTAACGTATCAACCTAATGTGTTACTTAACCCTACCCACAGCCAATAATTTACAACTTGATGGCAGGAACTAGAAGGAGAAATAATTTTAAAACACCTTAATTAAAATATGCAGTTGTATGATGCCTTAACATTCTGATTAATTAAGGAAGTTTGTACTTAATAATTAAGAGAAGTTGCATTTAGTAATGAATGTAGTTTCTGTTGCAAAACATTTGACTTGAAGAACAGTATAAAAGGGAATTCTTGTGCAAACATTGAATCAGTCTTTTTTAAAAAGTAAAAACTCATTTAAAATGGAACCTTACCTGACCATAGGAACCTGCATAGTGAATAAGGCTTGGGTGATCTTTTGAGCAACTTAATTCAGCAATGGCTTCTGTTTCGCTCACCATCCACCGTACACACTCCAGTTGACCATTCTAAATAGAGGAAGAGAAGGATTTTAAAAAATTCCAGTTGTTTTAGATGCCAAACCACATCTACTACATATGGAAATGCTAATGAGAATCATATATGCATGTTGATGGTCATGTAAATCATCCTAATTGCTTTGCAACGTTGTATTTATATCTACTGATAACATATTTGTTAACCCAAGTGGGATGGCCTAATTATAACTTGATACTGATAACATTTTGCCTACTTAAATTTACCCTGGAGATTTACATGAATAAATTATTCCTCCCATTCCCTTCTAAATGCCTGTTGTACAGAGTTTTTGGCACAGAATGGCTGCTGAATGACACCACAGATGCGGCTTCATTTCAAGAGTAAATGAAGTGATACTTAAATATTCAAGCTGTACAGAATGGAACTCTGCTTGTGTTACTCATGAGACTAGTCCCAGCAATTTGGAAGTCAAATCAATGGGACTACTACCAGTATGAATAGATAAAGTATGGTTTGGCCACATATATTAAACTTTTACTGTCACACAGTTAAAGGGATACTCTCTAGATTAGGAGATACAAAATTTGACCTCTCTCTATCTGCCATTTCTTATTTATCTTTTTTTAAACCTTTGTAATGCTCTATCTAAAAAGTTTCAAGTTACTTTACTCACTTTCTTATATTTCTTTCAATTTAATTGAAAATAATTAAAGCTGCAAAAATATTTTAATGTATACTTTTAATCAGTCCTTTAACAGAAATCTTACATCTCAGATCCTGGCTCAAATGCAGCCAAATTTAAAACTATCTTGACAAAACAATATCTTTTCTACCACCCCACAAATAAAATCTTCTCTTCTGAGGCTTTTTAAATCAGAGAAATGGATAAATGACAGTGTTTGCTAGACCACTAGAGTCATCAAGGGCACCCTTTCTAATGTGCAGCGGGTTTTCACACAAGTTAAAACAAATTATCAATATGGCAGTGTGACTTGTTTGATACAGCACTTACTGCAGTTCAACTCTCCAGCTCACGAAAGAATCAGAATGAGGTCTTAAATTACATGGCTTGGTTGAAATTCACTCAGTCCTTAATGGAGAATGAGGTGCATCACACAAACATCATCTTCTGAAGCATGTGGCAGCGGTCATTGTCAGAGACAAGACGCTAAGCCATTAGAATAATTTGATATGGGAATTCCTGCTCCTATACACAGATACTGGGTCTGTACATTGGTGTAAATCAGGATTACCTCCATTGGAGTTGTACTGGCATAAAACAAGTGCAGGGAGAATAAAACCTATTATAAAGAGTTGCAGGGATAGGGATTAAGGACTGTCAAATTTAGTAGTTATGCCAAAACAATTTTAAACTTGAAGGACCACATAAGCACAATACACTATAATTAGTGGAACTTGTGCCTGAGTCTCCTACATGGTACAGTACCCATGCCTGCATAGTATAATAAATATACATACTGTGACAAAGTTCCTCCTCTACCTTATTGGGTCCTGCGCTTATCGGCAGATTTGCTCATCTCAGCGATCTTCCCCACAGTCTGGGTCAACTCCTCCTGTGTCTGATCAGGAGTTGGGAGGTTTGGGGGGAACCTGGGCCAGCCCTCTACTCCGGGTTCCAGCCCAGGGCCCTGTGGATTGCAGCTGTCTATGGTACCTCCTGTAACAGCTGCATGACAGCTACAACTCCCTGGGCTACTTCCCCATGGCCTCCTCCAAACACCTTCTTAATCCTCACCACAGAACCTTCCTCCTGGTGTCTGATAACACTTGTACTCCTCAGTCCTCCAGCAGCACACCCTCTCACTCTCAGCTCCTTGTGCCTCTTGCTCCCAGCTCCTCACACACACTTCCTCTCCTCTGGCTCCCCCCTCCCTGACTGCAGTGAGCTCCTTTTTAAACCGAGGTGCCCTGATTAGCCTGCCTTGATTGGCTGCAGGTGATCTAATCAGCCTGTCTGCCTTAATTGGTTCTAGCAGGTTCCTGATTACTCTAGTGCAGCCCCTGCTCTGGTCACTTAGGGAACAGAAAACTACTCATCCAGTGACCAGTATATTTGCCCTCTACCAGACTCCTGTACCACACTGGTCTGGGTCTGTCACAATACATAGCGCTTTTTATCTCAAAGGATGCCCACACATTTTATAAATAAAATAAACTATTGAAAAACAGCCACTCACACTGGGAAGGAAGACAATGAAGTTAATAGAGTATAGCAACAGTATCTGACAGGTTAGGATAAGAAGTAAAGAAAAATACTATACCCAACTGAAACTGCAAGAGGACTTTCGGTAGACAGAATGTAGATATCCAAACTTGAATTTGGTCATGACAGTGATTCTAAGGCTATGTCTATACTGAGTACCTAACAATGGCATGGCCGTGCCACTGCAGCTGTGCCTTTGTAAGGTATGCAATGTAGCGACTCTGTCGCTGGGAGAGAGCTCTCCTGGCAACAAAATAACACCACCTCCAATGAGGGGCGGTAGCTTCATCACAAGGAGAGCGTTTCCCACTGATGAAGTGCTGTCCACATTGGTGCTTTTTGTCATTGAAACTCTTGTCGTTCAGGGGGGTGTTTTTTTATACCCGTGAGCGAAAAAATTTTGACGAAAAGTGCAGTGTAGACATAGCTTAAGATCCCTATAACTCTGAAAAGCAATTCACTTGCCAAGAGTAGTTAGATATCGATTTAATTCCTTATTTGAAAGATGGCAGTTTAGTTTTACTGTCAAACTTCCTGCACACCATTGGATTTTACTACAGCACAACAGCACTATAAACTTTCATGTTTTACTGTATAATAGATTTTCCCATAAGCTTTAACTTTTTCCCAGATGACATTCATTTTTGTAGTTTCTGACAGGCTGCATGCTGTGGTCTGCAAGAGGTAAATTTTAACTTTGGTCTGATACTCCAAACTGCTCTTGATATCTAAGAAGTTTCAGCTTCAGATGTGGCACATTGAAAAAAGCAGCATTAGAAACTACCAAAAGTGCTGTCATGCTTTACCAACACATATTTCGCATACTTGTCTTTAATGCTATACTCATCTGAATGAAAAACAAGACATAGTTATAGCAAGTAAAGAATACTAGTCTGAATCTAGTTAATATGAATAAAAGTTCCTTGAAATATAACAGCTGGTTTTTCTTAATAGCAGTTAACTAATTTAAAGTTAGGTTAATGTGTATGTGAAAAAAAACAAAAATGACCCATTAAATGATACAGTGGTTTATGGCTGACATTAATTCTTTAAAAGAAACACATTTTTATTTATTTATGTGACATCAATAACAGAAATAAAAAGGATTGAAAATAATATCATCTTAGTATCAGCATTATTTTAGCCATCACAGATTATTTAAAACCAAGTCACCTTTATTGCTAACCCAGCTGGTGTTAGTTGTTCATTGTTTCGCTCATTCAAACAGTCTTCTCCCATCAAAGAAGTGAGATGTTGCAAGCACTCAGCATGTCCCTGTGATGCTGCTACATGCAACAGATTGTTCTCACTTTCATCGTGAATTTTGTCCAGATTGTCTGCTGCTAGGTGTGGCTGTGCAAAAAGGAACAGTGAAAAATAAAGTATATCAGTTATGCAATTTAGGATAAAAGTTTAAATAGGATATCAAGTCTCATGGTTCAGGATATAAGCCAAACACTTAATACATGGGCCTATGAAGAACCATTCTCCATGCACATGTTATTGTACATTTGTCCGTAACAGGGGGTTTACACTTTCTAAAGCATCTGGTGCTGGTGTAATCAGAAACTAGAAGGACTATTGATCTGATTCAGCAGTTCCTAACAAGATTCCCATATACAGAGAAAGGTCATGTCCTGTGGTTTGGCCTTTCTGTATAGTTTCTGGTTACTTTATCTGACAGAATATACTCACATTTCAACTGTTTTTTAAATTTGTCCCTTTTCTTTTTTGCCACTATCTCTAGGAGTAATTTGGCATAAAGTGTCCATGACTCCCCTCAGCAAATTTGCCTATGCTTCCCATCGCCAGTTTCACGTGCCACTAGGAAGACAAATAATTGAAAAACGTCAGATTTTTCCTAGTTCATGGTAAAAGTGGCAGCTTATATTAAGTACAGTGAAAAATGTAATTAAGCTCTGAAACTTCTGAATGCTACTTTATTAGCTAGTTCCATTAATATTATTTATATTGCAATAGTGCTTTGAATTATTGGATTAACCAATGCGCAGACATATGGCAATATATGATCCTTGCCTGAATCTAATTTTAAGACAAAACATAACTGTTTTTCATAAACAGGAGAGAGAGGAAGAAGGGAAGACAAAGGTAAGGAATAACAGTGACAAGATCATATGGTTATGCAGATTAGCTAGGGCACAATCTGATTCAATTAGGTGTTTTATACAAAAATCCTCTGCATTTCTTTACTTCCAGTTTTTTTAATTCTGTTTTTATTATTTTTAGTATTGTGATCTATTCCTCTGCCTATTTCTAGTGTTTGAATAACTCTGCTTTTGTCTTTGTTGCTGTGTTAATTATGTGCCACTGTGCTTGCTTTAGACTGGTAAAGCTAAACAAAAAAGAGAGTACAAAATACTGCATGCACTGCTACTCCGACAGCCTTTCTGAGTATTGCCTTCCCTGCATCATGACGTTAATTTGCAACTAGTTACTTTGGAAACACCTATTCATGGTTTCTAATCAAAGAGCTGGAACGAAACAAAACTTCAAATGGGTCAGAGGGTAATCAAGCTTTAGTGTGAGCTCCCATCTGTGAATGCTGCTCTAACAAACTGGCATAAACACTCCTGAATAATAATCAGAATACAACAGAAGCCCCTCTGTTCCCATGGCCAGCATCTGAGTAGAAATTGATGTAATCCACAAATAACTGAACAAGGTGAACTGCAAACATTCTGCAAGGCAGAACTTCATTAAGAAATAAATTTTAATTTAGTAAACAAGTAGATTTTAAGATGAAAAGCATCTGCATTTTATATTATTTCAGTGTATTATCTACATTACAAATCTTGTCCAACATGACTACCTAAGATTAAATATCATATTTATATGTAAACTCCACAAGTTTCTTTGGAAACCCATGCACTCAGTTTCTAATTACAGGGGATCAAATGGAGTTGCAATGTATGATATGCACCTAATCAACTGTTGACTTATTGTATTGTCTTACAGATATATGTTTTATTATAAATGCCTTATGAAAAGGATGACACTTACCAGTAATGATATCTGTCCTTCTTTCACAATGTTTAAGATACTTTTATTTTTTTTCATGTCTTCGCCCCTTTCCTCTGGGCCTCCTGAGCAGCTCCAGTTCATATTACTGTTCAGTTCATCAAGTTTGTTTTCTGTCACGGCTGTCTGCAGATGAAAAGTCCTCAGCTGGCAGTTTGGCATTGTTTTCTCAGTTTTATGAGCTTGAGGATCAGTAAATGTCCTGTTGAGGAAGCCCTTGCTCTGGGCTTCAGTTTCATGGACTGAGCTACATTTAACTGGAGGCTGGGAAAGCTCTAATTCTTCAGCTAAATGCTTGTGCTGATTAAGGACAATGGACTGCGCATTTCTCATCTGAGAGCTTTTCACAGGGGACAGAACACAAAACTGTGTCGTGCTGGCTGGCAAGTTCTCACTGTTTCCTGCAGAGCAGGTCCTGCCACTCAGACCATTCACTGTTGAACATACACCCAAAATCCTTTTCTCTGGAGCCACCTTGGTAAAAGCAGCAAGTTGCTGGCTTGATTTAATGTAAGGCACATCCAAAATTTCATCCATATCCAGGTCATAGTGCTCCAGTTCCCCAAGAAAAACACCAGACTCAATGTTTTTACTTTTAAGACCCTCTCCATCTCCTGAACACTGATCATCATTCTGAGATGCAAGGTGAGAATCGCTACCTTTCTGGTATTCCACCTTCTGGTTCTTTTGGTCATCACTTTCATTGTTCTCTGAGCTCTCCGGCTGGTGCTTTAGTGGGGAAACTCTCTTCACTGGTCTGAACTTACTGTACATGTCTGCAATTCCTGTTGGTTTTTGTGCATTTCCAATAAGAGTTGAAACTCCACAGCTCCAGCTAGTGCTTGAAACTACAGAAAAAAGGGAATTTGAGTAAGAACAGAATATTAGTATCAGGTGTACATCTTTATCCTGTTGTATACTTTGAAGATATGATATTCCAGACCAAGTATCAGGAACAGAAATTTACTAGAAAACATGTTGCATTCACATCTAAGCAGATATGCATTTAACCATACTTCTGCTACAGTAATACCAAAATTAAGCAGTCTGGAAAGAAATGCCTTTCAAGTTTGACATACATCTTAAACAAAAAGAACTGAACCAAATTTAATGAGAAAAATATAAATCCCAAGTAACATCAAGTGGCAAAGGCCCATTGGCATTCATATTAATCCTGTCATAAAACCTTGCTAACCCATGCTCTGCCATTTTTATCTGACTGAGCTTCATTGAAAGAGTCGGATATTCTTCTGGGAGTTCAGCAATAGGACTGTTCGGAAATTTCCCATCACAACTGACCTTCACTGGAAATTTGGATTTTTGACTAAAAGTTTCTCACAAAAACTGTCTTCTTTCTGCAAAAAAAAATTATTCTTCATCAAAGAACTGAAAAAGTTCTTGGACTCTGTCTGAAAATGAGATATCTATTTGGATATACCACTATGGTGCCTCAAGGGAGTTGTAATTCCTTGTCTCATGCCCCCATACTCCTCTATGGGTCAGGCTCCCCAGCTTGACTTTATGCTCCATTATATATTGCAGGCACGGGACTCCCGTGAAGCACCACTTCCTCTCACCAACAGGAAAGACTGTGATGCTTCATAGGAAATGTACTCTGACCAAGGGAGCTTGTAGAAGAGAGTGGAAGCATGAGGCACCTGAACCTCAACTCCCATGAGGCATTACATCAGAATTTCCCAATTAAAATATCTGGCTTTTTTGGTGGAAATAGTTCTGTATTTTTCATGGAAAATTTCAAACTATTGGTTTTCTTTCCATTTTGGTTGAAAATTTTTATGCAGAACGCCTCGATTTTTCAACCAGTTCTATCCAGTAAAAAAAATCCTCCACCCTTCCATAACTACAAAACGTACAGCCCCGGTTCATCATAACCACAGTGCTCAGGATCAGTGGAACCCCAGTAATAAGCTTCCTTTATATTTATATTTTTAGTGGGGGAGGTGGGAAATTCACCAAATTTCTTTCACTAAAATCAACTTAGATATTTTCTTTCCAGGTGACTTTTAATATTTATAAAGAATGAGCACATTCTAAAGTTCAAGAGGCACATTTTAAACATGGTAGATTTATTACTAGCTGTAGTGTATCAGTGAGGTCTAATTTGTGATCACATACAACTTGTGATCTGTAACAAACACCTTTTCTAAGAATCAGCAATATACAGTTTTCAATACTTTATTAAAGATACGAATCAATAGAATAATACTGCTTAGTAACTGGAGTTCTCTGAGTATCACCTTGATTTCTTTGGAGGCTCTTGTGAATACATATCAAAGAAAACAACAAACAACAACAACAACAACAAGAAGCCAAGTAATTTAGTGGGCCAATATAAAGAACGCATTGTACTGAATTATTTATGTATTGTATAAGATTCTAGGTTCAAAGGGTTACACTTTTATGTTGGTTTTATTTACATGTGAAATTTTTTCCAAGTGATACAGGGAAATGGATACCATATGTTTTCCAGCTGTTTTGTTCTGACAGGAACCATTAAGGGCTCTGAATGGAAATGAATTCTGCCTGAGTCTTATGAAAACACTTCTTTCAACAGAAGGGTCTTGACAAAGAAAAAGGCATCAACATTTTGTTTGTCCTCACTTTCCTTATGCTTAGATCCATTATTCTGTTCCTATGCTGAAACAAGCTACCTTTGCCACTTTTTAATCTTAAAAATTTAAATCTACACATAACCGTGACAGTAAAAATATTAAACCTGATGTTAAGAGAAAACAAAAAGTTGCTTTCTACAAATGTTCTTGATTCACCACATGTTCATTTAATTCTTGTTTCCTGCATTACATCCACAGAAAACCACTTTTTGCTCATTACTCATTTTTCTTTCTGTTTTGTCCACGGACATTTCTTTATACATATTGCTTACAGAAAAGCAGATTTAAACACAAAACAATTATCTATGTTTCCTCTAACTCATGAATATATTTACTTATTTAAGCAGAAAGATGAATTGATATCGCACATAATACAGGACTAGAAGGTTGTACCATTTACCAACAGGCTCCTATAGGGAGTGAGACTGATCAGACAGGCAGGCACAATCTCTTCTGATGCTGCTTTCTGTGCGTGGGGATCACATATTTTGCACCAGCCATTATACTGACAGAGTGCTGATCCCCTATGCACACCGGCCCCACTCCACAGACCTGTGCAGAGAAGAGGAGGGCCATGATCTTGCCTCCTCCCCACCCCCTTGTCATGGACTTTTTCCCCTGAGAGATCAGAAGTCAGTAGGGGGGTTGATTTCCTGAGGTCTCAGGGATTGCTATTGTGAGTAGCCTTTACACAGATGCTCCAGTGGGAGAAGGCTCTTGCTCACCCCTCCACATGCATGAGGTCATGCAGAAGCCACTGGCAATCAGGGTCAAATAAAGGCTAACTGCTTGACTACTCTAGAAATCATGATACAGGCACTGAACTGGAACCCAGGAGATCTTATTCAATTCCAAGATCTGCTGCACACTTACATAACCTTTGGTATATCACTTACACTGTGTCTCTCTGTTTCCCAACTATAACAAGGAGATAACTCTTCCCTACTTCATAGGAACTGAAGGTTTCCTGAAGCCCATGCTACTGCCTTAACCACTAGACCATCTTTCCAGTATGCAAACTTCTCTACGAACTTACTCAGGAACAGGAGGTTTGATACTGGGTGGTAGTTGGCTAGGTCTGATGTCCATGGAGTCTCAGAAGTCCCATTCTGAAAATGTGATTATTGCACCAAAGTGAGATGATAGTTCCTTGCAGCACTTGATGCTTGGTTCTGCTGTGGACTCCAGGCAGTCAGGGTTAATGAAGAGGTTTACCACCTTGAATACCTCCTTAGCAACTTCAGAGGCTGACCTATGGAGGCTGAAAGGCAGATTTCTTGACCTGTAACACTACTTTAGCATAGGCTTTGAGAGATTCTCTCGGTTTTGACTGGTCTGTTTCAGCCTTTGTTTTCCAACATTGGTATTCAAATTTCCACCCCTCTCTTTTCATCTGATACAATGTGTCAAAGAACCAAGGAGGTCTGTGTAAGTGATGGGGAGGAGGGTACTGCTTGGAGGCCACTGGGCCAATAGTCAACACTAGAGCATGATGATGATATGCTGCTGTTCTTAAGCATGTTTTGGAATGTGATGGGCTCCATGAGTCTTCACAGTCATATCAGGGTCCTGGGTCTTTCTTGTTTAGTGAGAACTGGGAAAGCTGTGATCATTTCCTTAATGAGATGACTGTCTTTCCAAGATAGTAGCTGGGACATGATGTAATCTATAATGACATTTAGCTGCATGGGCTGGACTGGAGATGACATGTGAAAATGCTAGGAAGGCAAGTGAGGAAATGTGTTTTGGGGCTTTTGAATCTGAGGTGATGTCAGCATAGAAGCTGAAGTCTTGCAGCTGAAGTCTGGCAAATCTGGAATATTCATCACTGTTGCCAACAAAGTATCGATGATCTCCTTTAATGAACTCTTTAGGCTGTCATGGTTTGTAAATGAGCACATCATCTATTTTAGGCTTGGTTTTAGTTGGCTCATTTCTGTCGTCGGATGAATCAATTCAGATTACCTTGTCTTAATGAAGCACCTCTGCTCTGTCCCTGCGGGACTCGATATGAAATTGGAAGCTCTTACCATCTGAAAATTCCCTTATTGTGGTGTTTACTCCCTTTCCATGATCAGTAACGAAGACTTGGCCTAGCACTGATCCCTGTGGTACCTCACTAGAAACCTGCACAACATTTTAAAAAAATCTAGCCCTTTGTATTTTAAAGTTACCATTTATATACTGTACAACCACTTAAGAGACAGGAATAAATATATGGATAATTTTACATTTGGAATTCTGCTGCCATCTAAAAGAAAAGCCTTATCTTTCCTCTTATGGTTCATTACTTCATCAGAGCCCCTTGAATGAATTAAGACTTTCATTTATTCCAGGTCCAGCTGTCTTGGACTTAGTATACAGACAATGAGGCGCAGTCTACACTATGGAATTTTTTAGAAAATTCCTCACAGTTGTTCACACTGATTCATCTCCACCAGTGTTAGCAAAGTTGGGGCTTTATGAGACAAAGGGATGCTATTTATAACAATGGGATAATAAGAACCAGTTCTGAATGTATTTCTATTTTAATTAATAACATCAGTGAAATATATTAACAATTTTAACTGAAGGTGGTGCTGTTTTACAGTTTAATATACTAGCAGATTCAAAAAGCACAACTTGTGCGTTGACATAAGTGCTCTGGCATGAGAAACTTGATTTGTGAATGACCCTGTGTGTGTGTGAGAGTGAGACCTGGTCTACACTACGCGTTTATACCGAATTTAGCAGTGTTAAACCGAATTAACCCTGCACCTGTCCACACAACGAAGCCCTTTATATCGCAATAAAGGGCTCTTAATACCGATTTCTGTACTCCTCCCCTACGAGGGGAGTGGTGCTGAAATCGGTATTGCCATGTCGGATTAGGGTAAGTGTGGCCGCAATTTGAAGGTATTGGCCTCCGGGCGCTATCCCACGGTGCACCATTGTGACCGCTCTGGAAAGCAATCTGAACTCAGATGCACTGGCCAGGTAGACAAGAAAAGCCCCGCAAACTTTTGAATTTCATTTCTTGTTTGCCCAGCATGGAGCTCTGATCAGCATGGGTGGCCATGAAGTCACAAATCCAAAAAGAGCTCCAGCATGGACCGTATGGGAGATACTTGATCTGATCGCTGTATAGGTAGACAAATCTGTTCTATCACAGCGCTCCGTTACAGAAGACGAAATGCCAAAGCATTTGAAAAAAAATCTCCAGGCTGATAGACAGAGGCCACAGCAAGGAGTCAGCACAGTGCTGTGTGACAAGCGTAATGGAAAACAAAGAATCAAATGGACGCTCATGGAGGGAGGGAGGGGGGGACTGAGGACTCCAGCTATCCCACAGTCCCCGCAGTCTCCAAAAAGCATTTGCACTCTTGGCTGAGCTCCCAGTGCCTGAAGGGTCAAAAACATTGTCCTGGGTGTTTCAGGGTATATTGCCGTCAATTTAGCCCCACTTCTGAAAGAAAAGGCAAAAAAAATCATTTCTAGCTTTTTTTCAGTGTCACCATATGTCTACTGCATGCTGCTGGTAGACGGAGTGCTGCAGAGCTGAACAGCAGCATCCCCTCCCCTTCCTTTCCTGATGGCAGACGGTGCAAAAGGATTGAAAACCGTCCTCATCATCCCGTGAGTGCTCCTGGCTGGCCTTGGTGAGGTTGGCCGGGGGCGCCGGGCCAAAAATGGGAATGACTCCTGGTCATTCTCAGCAGACGGTGCAAAAGGATTGAAAACTGTCCTCATCATAGCAGCTGGAGGTTGAGCTCCATCAGCCCTCCACTCTTTCATGTCTAATGAAGATTCTGTACTGCCTGGACTATCATAGCAGTGGGAGGCTGCCTCGCCCTCACTAAAAAGTCAGTGTTTCTTATTCCTGCATTCTTTATTACTTCATCACACAAATGGGAGGACACTGCCATGGTAACCCAGGAGGGGTGGGGGAGGAGGGAAGCAACGGGTGGGGTTGTTGCAGGGGCACCCACCTGGAATGGCATGCAGCTCATCATTTCTGCGGGATCTCTGGGGCCTTGACCCGGAGCGGCTGTGCTCTCTGGTTCTCTAGTACACCTGCCCCATATTCTAGGCAGGAGTGACTATTTTTAGACAAAATATAAAGAAGGGAATGACCTGAGGAGTCATTCCCATTTTTGTCCATGCGCCCCTGGCTGACCTCAGCGAGGCCAGCCAGGAGCACCCATGACAGCAGCAGACGATACAAAAGGACTGAGAACCGTCATCACCAATTTCCAAATGCAGACGGTGCAAAGTGACTGATAAATGTCATCTCGTCTCCAATTTCCAATTGCAGACGGTGCTATAGCTGGTAATCGTATCTTCTACCTTGCAACGGCAAATGAATGCTGCTGTGTAGCACTGCAGTATCGCGTTTGTCAGCAGCATCCAGTACACATACGGTGACAGTGACAAAAGGCTAAACGGGCTCCAGGGTTGCCATGCTATGGCATCTGCCAGGGCAATCCAGGGAAAAAGGGCGCGAAATGACTGTCTGACGTTACTTTCACGGAGGAAGGACTGAGTGACGACATTTACCCAGAATCACCCATGACACTGTTTTGGCCCCATCATGCATTCGGATCTCAACCCAGAATCCCAATGGGTGGGGGAGACTGCGGGAACTATGGGATAGCTATGGGATAACTACCCACAGCGCAACGCTCCGGAAATCGACGCTAGCCTCGGTACATGGATGCACACCGCCGAATTAATGTGCTCAGTGTGGCCGCGTGCACTCGACTTTATACAATGTTTTAAAAAACAGTTTCTGTAAAATCAGAATAATCCCATAGTGTAGACATATCCTGAGTGTTCTCAACTTCCTGGATTTCAGTTCCACCTATCCATTAGGACAAAGCAAGGTTTGGGGCTAAGATATGACAGAAACTGGCATTAATATTAGCTCACTCTACATCTTTTTCCAAATGATCCATACAGCAATAGCCTCAATGTAGGATTCACTTGTCCTAGCTTGGATAGAGGAAGAGCATTGCAAATCCTGTCAACTATAACAAATAGGCTATAGAGGAGAGAAGGCGGGAGATGATAAATGAACTGGAATCTTCCAGACCTTGTCCAGACTGATTTTAGGATGTGACCAGGTGAGGTGAGGGAAAAAAAAAAATCACACTCAGATGTCTGGGAGGGAATCACGAGGTTAGTACAAATAGAAAATAACGAAGGAGAAGAAATTAGGTAAAAAGAACAGATTTTAGGCTGAAGAGATATCACAAGTATAATTGTATTACTATACACTCATTTTAATTATTGTTTATCTGAACATAATCGTGTATCTTCCCTTTTTTTCAGGGTCTGACATTATCCAATCATTCATTTATTCCAGTAATTTCAAACATATTTAGTTGGGACATACTTAGGAGGCATGATAAATACCCAGAACTTACAAATACAACTGCCACCAAATCACAATTTTACCTAATATAAGTCACATATTGGTAAACTACCAAATAGCTTGGTGCATAAATTGTGCAGAGCATACTCCTGGGGGAATTCTGTGTCACTGCACAAGTGCAGAATTCATGGCCCCTGCAGATTTCTTTGCTTACCCGCAGAAAAATGACTTTTGATGGGAAAGCCAAGGGAAGCTGCAAGAGGGGTCATACGCCAACTCCCTGGCAGTGCAGAGTGTTGGAGCAGCAGTGATCTGTATGCTCTGTATGACTATGCTATGTATAACCTGTATGCTCAAAAGATCTGTTATACTTCTTCTTGCCCTCTTTTGTTTCCTCTCCCTCTCTGAATACCTGTGAAGTGGCTTCCCCCCTGCCCCTCCCTCCTGGAATGCTTGTGGGATGAATGGGCTGGTTGAGCAGCTGGAAGATCAGAAGAGCTCCCAGGTAGACAAGGTGTCTGGGACTCTAATTAGGCAGCACTCACACACCCAACACATAGACAATGCCCGAGGTGGAGTGTGACCAACCAGACACGGCCAAGTCATCTCTAGTCACAGGCCATGAGGAGCAGGTCCTTAAAACGGGAAGGGGTCATGTGCTCAGGAGCACACTCACAAGCTTGTATCTCCCGTGAAGGCCCTTTGAACAGGCCGCCTGGCCAGTGGTTCGCCGCATTTGTCATAACATTTCTTCCCAGATCTGGACCTTAGCATCCAAAATATGGGTGTTAGCATGAATACCTCCAAGCTTAGTTACCAGCTTGGACCTGGTAATTGCTGCCACCAGCTAGGAATTATACAGTGCCTAGCTCACTGCGGTCCCCCAAAACCTTCCCTGGGGGACCCCCAGACTCAGATGCCTTGAGTCTTACAACAAAGGGAAATAACCCTCTCCCCTTGTTTCCTTGTTACTTCCTCCCAGGCTCCCCTCCCTGGATGATCCTAGGAGATTCCCTGCTTCCAGTCCTGGAAACACAAGTACCGAGAGATCTAATCTCTCTTTCCCCTCACCCAGAGGGTATGCAAAGTCAGGCTTAGTAAATCTAACACAAAGAGATTTTCCCCTTGACTTCTTCCTCCCACCAATTCCCTGGTGAGCTGCAGACTCAATTCCCTGGAGTCCCCACTAAAGAAAACTCCAACAGGCCTTAAAAAGAAAGCTTTATATAAAAAGAAAAAGGACACTAAAAATAGGCTCTGCATTAAGGTGACAATATACAGGGTCAGTTGCTTAAAGGAAAAAAATGAATAAACAGTCTTATCCAAAAAGAATGCAATTTAAAACATTCCAGCAACTACACACATGTAAATACAAAAAAACAATATAAACCTATTGTCTTACTATCCTTGTACTTACAACTTGGAAACAGAAGATTAGAAAGCCTGGAGATAGAAAAAAATCACTCTCAGAGCCGAGAGGGCACAGACACAAGACAAAGAACAATGAACTCACACCCAAAACTTCCCTCCACCCAGATTTGAAAAAGTCTTGTTTCCTGATTGGTCCTCTGGTCAGGTGTTTCAGGTTACTGTTTGTTAACACTTTTATAGGTGAAAGAGACATTAATCCTTAGCTATCTGTTTATGACAGCATTGCATGCCATCGTGCCTCGGGAAGACTTACCTTCATTGCACCGTCCATTGCTGTGCTGTGGGACTCTTACCTTAAAGGATCCTAACATCTCCAGTGCCATGCCTGTCCTGGAAGTGTAAGTGTGCGAGTGTTAGTGTGACCCTCCCCCCCTTCTTTTGAGCTTAGCTATCAGTATAATAAACATGCTGCTTTCTGACAAACTCTGGTGGGTCATTAGTCCTCCCTAAGCTTACTAGCTGGCCTAATGTCAGGTAACACAGACAGGTCGGTTTGGGCACCCAGAGCAGCCGGTAGAGATGTAAATCACCACCTGGGAGAGGGGGGCTGGATAGCCATGTGTATATGAGAGAGAGAGAGAGAAACACTCTGTCTTTCTCTCTCGCTATTACAGCACTCTCGGCATGGAGGGGCAGGGCTTTGGGGTATTTCCGAAGAGGTAGGAGTGGGGCAAGCTCTGTTCCCTCAGGCAGAGGAGAATACAGCAGCCTGCCTACTTAGGGAATGGTTCCCATTGTTCTTAGTAAATTTCCCCAGGAGTATAAAACAAGTATAAAAATTTTAAGGCTCCTTTACATTGCCAGAGTGGTGTAAAGGAGCCTTGCTGTAAAGGACAATATGGCCTTATAAATGCTTATGGTGCTTAGTGATGAGAACTGGTCTCAATTTTTGGATTGAAAAAATGTCTTATCAAAATGTACTTCATGAACTGTTTGCTACTGACCTTTTGGACATGGTCAGTAGCCAGTATAAATTGTGAGCTTGAGTCCCCAGCCATCACTTGTTCTTCAGTTGTCTGTGATGTGACACTGAGCATAGGCTGCATATATTTGTTGACTAATAATTGGAAGCAATGTGTCAATACTACCTACATTACTATTAGATGAGGGGTAAGGAGGGGAGTGGGGGTTGGTGATTTCCTCCAATGCTCTCCACTCCCATTCTCCATCCATTGTATTGTAGTTTAAATAAATTACCAAAATAATTGAAACTAGCTGGATTATATTGCATTATTTTGACAACAAATATGCAGAATTTTAAAATATTGTGTGCATAATTTTTTGGTGCAGAATTCCCCCAGGAACAAGAGCACCAAACTTGGAGGAATAGAAAATTTCAATATTTACTGATAATTTCCCCAGTAGGAAAGCAATCCCCTGGATATTCTTGTGAACCATGCTTTATTTAGTTCAGCGGATTCAGTAGCATAGAGGGTTACTGAATTAACCTTTCACTGCTGGGGACAAGAACTCAGTTGGCTTTCATCAGTAAGTGAATAAAGATCTCAAGTAGGATGCTGTTCTCATTCTAGACATCTATTTAACAACATCACAGAGTCATCTCAGCTAACAGAATACACCTTAGTGCAATCAACTAGCTCAGCGAAGCTGGTTGGGCACAGATGTCATGAATAGTTAACTGCAATGGCCTTATCAAATCTACCTTTCTCCCCAATGTTCACTTACTACGAGAAAGCAAGCAAGCAATTTCATACTGAACAACAAAAGCAACAAGAGACAATTTCTGCTCAAGTAAATCATTCTTGCTTAGAAAACACTGGAAATCAAGTGATCTATGGGTTAGCAACACCGTGACAGAAACGGAACTAGCTGGAATTATGTTTAAATGGATTCCTTTAACTTTAGTTGGCCTCAGTATAAATAGGGCCATAAAGGTCCTTGGATCTAATTACCCTGGCCATGAACAGCCCTTCCATGAGATGGGATGGGACAGAAAAACCTTACAGGATATGTCTATATTGCAGCTGGGAGCAAATCTTCCACTTTGGGTTGACAGACTTGCACTAGTTCAAGCTGAGCTAGTGCACTAAAAATCGTATTGTGGACGTTGGAGCTCTGGCAGAGACTCCTGCTAGCCACTCAAACTCAAGCCTGGGGGGTCTGCCGCCCAAGCCACAATGTACAACTATTTTTAGCAATCTCGCTTGAGCCCTGCTAGTGCAAGTCTGTCTACTCACACTGGATGCTCACTCTCAGCTGTAGTATAGACATACCCCCGAGTTCTCCTTGAATCATTTTGCGTCATGAAGGACAACTGGATGAACAAGAACTTACCTCATACCCTTTTCCCCACAGAATGGGATGTGCTTTCCCCCTTAAATCCTGTGGAAACCCAGGGATCTGGAACCCCTGACTGACTGTGGGGCCCTCTGCAGCTTTACTGAACTGTTACGTTTCTCTCAGACTCCACAGTCCTAGCAATGTGCCCATTAAACAGCAACTTCTTGCTGGTAAGAGGGTCACAGAAAAGATAATGCCCTCACTTTGCATTAACTCTGCTGCCACTCATGTCATACCATTTTTTCCCAGATTTGGACCTTAGCGTCCAAATATGGGTGTTAGCATGAAAACCTCCAAGCTTAGTTACCAGCTTGGACCTGGTAAAGCTGCCACCAGCCAGGGATTTATACAGTGCCTAGCTCACTGTGGTCTCCCCAAAACCTTCCTTGGGGGACCCCAAGACTCAGATTCCTTGAGTCTCACAACAAAGGGGAATAAACTATTTCCCTTTCCCCTCCTCCCTTCCAGGTGTTCCCTCCCTGGGTTCCTGGAGAGATATACAGAAGCAAGCTCCGTGAATCTAAACAGAGGGATTCCACCCTCCCTGTTTCCAGTCCTGGAAACACAAGTACCGAGAGAGCTAATCTCTCTTCCCCCGTCACCCAGAGGGTATGCAAAGTCAGGCTTAGTAAATCTAACACAAAGAAATTTTCCCCTGACTTCTTCCTCCCACCAATTCCCTGGTGAGCTGCAAACTCAATTCCCTGGAGTCCCCACTAAAGAAAAACTCCAACAGGTCTTAAAAAGAAAGCTTTATAAAAAGAAAGAAAAATACATTAAAAATAGTCTCTGTAAAAGGTGAAAATATACAGGGTCAATTGCTTAAGAAAAAAAAAGTGAATGAACAGCCTTATCCAAAAGAATACAATTCAAAACACTCCAGCAACTACACACATGTAAATACAAAAAAACAATATAACCCTATTGTCTTACTATCTTTGTACTTACAACTTGCAAACAGAAGATTAGAAAGCTGGAGATAGAGAAATCACTCTCAGAGCCGAGAGGGCACAGACACAGGACAAAGAACAAAGAACTCAGACCCCAAAACTTCCCTCCACCCAGATTTGAAAAAGTCTTGTTTCCTGATTGGTCCTCTGGTCAGGTGTTTCAGGTTACTCCTTTCCAGGTGAAAGAGATATTAACCCTTAGCTATCTGTTTATGACAGAGAAGGTGAGAGACTAAGGAATGCATTTCCCCTTAGGCACAGATCCTTGACCTTTAGGAGACAATAGGGCCAGAAGATGCCATGGAGGTGACAGATCCAACCCTTTTACACCAGGGGGAAAATCCAGCTGGAGAGGATTCTTCTCAGACCCTTTGGCTCCTTGTTGACCAAAAGAATGGACAGTGAGAAAAAAAAAAGATGCATTATTGGATTTTTGAAAATAAGAAGTGAAATCCAGATGACGATGGGCCCTGAAGGAGCAGCAGTCAGGCAATAAGGACAAAAAAAAAGATCTGTTGAAAAGTTTGGGTGGAATCCATGAGAAAGCATGCTGATTGGTAAATAATGTTATGTTTTCCTAGGATTAAAGGTATTCAGAGCAATTTAAAATCAATATAACCAAACACTTTCTCATGTTACCACCGTATTATTCAAACATTTAGATGAAATGGGTGAAGAAAATGGTATTGACTAAATCCCATTCTTACACCATGAATAACAGATTGGTAATGATGTAATACAGGATTTTAGTCTCATCAAGAGCTTCTGGTGATACAATTCAGTTCAGATTGTCTTGCAGTGACTTTGCTGTACACATATCTTTCATTTTTTAATATAAAATAAAAATGTATCTATATTTTTCTGGATTCTTGATCCCTTGATTGAGCTTGCTGAACTAAAATACAAAAGAAAAAATAACCAAAAAATGATTCAAACCCACAGCTGGAGGCAAAAAAAGTGGCAGCTTATTTTTTCTGCAGCACACCTAATCAAAAGCACCACTACGGAGGTAGAGGAAAAGTCTTGAGTGCAGAGTAGCTATTATTTTGCTAGCCTAGTAAGTAATGAGATTTTGAGGTGGATGGCTGGACCAGCTTCTAGCAGACCTGGCTTGACATAAGTAACTTGCCTTATTTCTTATTGGGCATGACTGGGAAGATGAATGGAAAGTTAAGTTCTTATACAAGCAGTATGCTGGAGTTAGGATGGCTAGCTCAGATCAGCAGGAACATTCTCGTGTTAGTAAACAAGCCTAAATGTAAAATAAGGTAGAGTTCATATTGTGTGTGCTTCCACCTCCTGTGTTTGAGACTAATCAGCTAAGTGTAGCCTTACTGTTTACCAAAGAAAGGAACATGAGTGATGAGATTGGAGTCGAACTGAGTTTTGGGGGAACTGAATGGAAGAGGTCTCAGGGGAGCCCCAACACCTCTCCTAACACCGCACAGTTGTTCTGCATACAATTATAATTTAAATTGTCAATGGAGTGCAGACATATCAGGTTGTCTTCATTTACACTTTTACTATCTTCTGTAGGGGCTGGACATATTTTCTCTTTATGTGGAAATAATACATAATAAATAACTCTTGGAGAGATTAATAGTTTTCCTATAATCTGCAGATCAGGAAGTCAGAAGGACAGGAGACCACAGTAGAACAGAATAAAACCTGGGTTTTTCCCAGTGAGTGGAGTCAAGCCATTTCCCTATACATAACAGGCCTGGTTTTGCCTCCTAAGCTGCAGTAACAGGAAAACCCCATTGTTTGAATGGTGAACCTGTGCGTGAAGGAGAATAGATGGGACTTGTAGACTCCTGCTGCAAGAAAGGATGAACCCAAATGCTTGTTCTTGAGTCCATACATAACTGCTAACATTTTCTAAAAAGTTCTGCAATAATTGTTCACTTAAGCCAGGACTCTAGGAGCTCGTATGCCCCTGTATGACTGTGATGTGTGTATGTATCCTAAAGTTTGGCACTTTAGTGCTATACAGTCACTGACTAATTTTTTTTAATCTCAACTCTTTTTGAAGACAGGTAATTATTATCTCTATTTCCTAATAGGGAAACTAAGGAAGAAAAGTTAAGGTTTCTCTCTCAAAGACAACTATGTAAAAATGATCTCAGCTGATATCAACTGATGTAGTTCTACTGATACTTCAATGGAGTTATACCTATTTATGCCCATCAAGGATATGGAATGTTATCTTCTCACTCAATGGTTCTACTCCTTGCATATATTCCATTATACTTTTAATGAAAAAAATAAGGTCATGCTACTTTCAGTCCTACACAACCTTTAGGACTGAAATGGTTACCAGCTCTGAGAAAGTAAATTGTATTATTTTCTGGATCAAGCACTTTCAACAGAACTCTTAGTTAATTTCCATTGGTAGGGGTCCCCTGGCGCTACCGTCTGTCTTCCAGAAAAGCCTGTAATTGCATCTATCCAACCTCATTCAAGGCAATTGGTGTGTAAAGAAGTAACTCAGTGGGCATCATTGGAAGACAACTGACAGCAAAAGAGACTTTACAGATGGAACCTAGTTAACAATTCAGCTGCACAGCAGGCTGTGACTATCCCAGGATTTCTAAGAAGAAGCAGGCGTAACAAATATTCCAACCTTGTTATTGGTATACATTCGCAAGGCTCTCTCTGCAAATAAAAAGAAATATTATTTCTTCAAAGGGAGCTGAGCAGACCATTCTGGTTGGGAAGAGACTAGAGAATGAATTGTGACTTTATTGCAATTCCTAGCCTGCTCCCTCTTGCTTTATCCCCTTTTTGTGGAGCAGTTTATGTAGCGATATGTGTGTGGAAGATTATAATTTAGTGACGATCCCTCATAACGGACAGTATTGTAAATATAGTAGTTTAGAGAGGTGTCCTGGAAGCTGGGGTTGAGAACACAATGTAGCTGTGTACAGCAATTCATCACAGTAGTTCTCTTGTTTGTTTTATTAGAGGTTTTATTCCTTTCTCATTCACCAGTTAGTTGTTTAATGAACGCCGAGATCATTATAGTTTACATCCCATTCCCCGTCCCTTCCCCAGCCACTTGTTTGCAGCAGAAAGTATTGTTTGAATACACCCTCCCCTCCCTACTGCAACCAGTCACAATCTGAGCAGAGAAGTAAGTGAGGCTTTACTTCCCTTTATTTTAAAGTCCAACTGCCATAAGGACTGTGACAATCTAGCCCTTAATAATTCTGGCAGGAGAAGCAGCTATTAGAAAGCTGCAATTTAGCTACAAACCTTGGTAATTTACAACTATGTGAAAGGAACTACAGAAATAAGGGTTGCCAAAGTCTGGCATGGTCCATCTTCCCCTGAATTTCAGATCTCAGGTTTCTGCTGTAAATATTTTAGATTCAACAATATTAATGAAAGCACACTTAAAGCATCAGATGAAAGCATAAAAAAAACTTTTCATAGCTCCATAGTAAAGTATTACTCTCATCAATTCATTTTTGTTCATCACAAAAAGAGAAACAGAAGAGGCTTAATCTGATTTAGAAAGTGAAAAACAACACTGCATGCACTTTTTGTCAGTGGGGGGGTAAAGGTCTCCAGCTGGTTCTCATCTATATGCCATGATTCTTCATTTAGTTTACACTATTAAACTCAAAAACTTTGCTTTAATCTTAACTGTTACAGTATGTCTTAGAGTAGAGTACTGTAGAATCTATCTTGTAGCATCTCTGATAGGGTTTCAGACCCTGGCAAAATATCATCCCTCAAACTGGTCATGTCATAGGCAGAGTAAATGTATCCAACATTCTTTCATTGGCGCCTACATCATTATATCTTGTCACCAATGGTTTCTTGGGTTTTCAAGTAAATTGTTGAATATATTGTGGTTTGGATTGCTCAGATGAAGCCTTACGTTTATATAGCCAAATCCTTTTATGGAATTTTTTTTTTGTGCTAATGACCTAACATCTGTTGGAAAAAAAAAATCCATGTTTCCAGAAAGCAGTACAAAAATAAATGAAAACAAAACCAGCAGAACACTGCCAAGAAGCAAAGGCTGTCAAGTCCTTCACCTTAAGAAGCAGCCTAAAAGAGGATGGGAGAACAAAAGTGGGCAGCATACCTGATCTGTCTTCATTTTGCGAATCACACCTTCTACATAATTCTGGGATAGTCTTGAGAGAAGTTACCGAGTACTGAAATAGAGAGAGGGAAAAATGCATATAAAATACAAATTGGCTCATTCCCAAAATTATACAAAAGAAAAACACAATAGTAGTAAGGACACTCTTATTCCAAGTGTCCTATGTAGCTGAGTCCTGAAGTTACCCCTAATCTGCACGAAATGGAGCAGCTGCTATCTGCCTATGATGGCAACTGCATCCCAACATCCAGCACTCCATCTAATACAATAAGTGATATGTGAAGGGAGAAGGATACCATTACATACAAACACACACACACAAACTGCATGTATTTTTTATTGCTGCTGTTGCATGAAAAGTCAAACATTGATCCGTACATTTCAGTATTTTACCATACAGATAATATCAGCATTTCTTGCTTGGACTTGTCATCCTTGTGGAGCATAACTGCTTGGGTTAAGATGTCACATATATTCATCATTTCCACAGGTGGTACCACCATATTAAAATTGACAGAGGCTTTAGAAACCCAGGGACTACTTTGGTCGCCTGTGCTATACATTATGGTGTTTGATTTTGCAAGATCCAGCATACCTCTCTTTAACATAATTTGTTTTATAGCAGATAAAATTCAGATTTATACAATGCTATGTGAAAAAATATGCTAGTGTGTTAGAGATCTGATCTCAGAAACAGACACCTCCCCACAACACACAGGCAAACAAGGACATAAATCCAAGAATAGCTTTCATTAAAGCAAACATGTATTACCACTTTGATGTGAGGGGATACACCTGATGTTGATCAACAAGTTACTCTTTGGATTCAACTTTAAAGGGGTGGAGGGAGGACGACATATTAATCCGACTAAGCAACAAACGTTTCCTTATAATCTTGTGGAATGCCTTCAATCTGCCATATGATCCAACATCATAAAAATACAATTTCCCACAAACAGAAATCTGGTTACTCAATATCAAGAAACCCTTAATCTAATGCTACAGTGTCACAAGAATTTCCTTTCAAACCAACACATATCTGAAAATCATTATGCCTTTTTAAAAAAAAACAATGGATTCTGCACATTTAAAAGAGCTATTAAAAACAGACAAAAGTAAAGTAAAAATATTTAGGATTAATATAGAACAAAATGTTGAGGAATATATAAAAACCATATGTTCGTAAAGGAAGGCATATTTTCAGCTAGTTTGCTATTGACAGATGAAGCCGAACAACAACACACAAAAACATGGCAGCTTTCCACACAAAAAAGGAACTGTCATACCAGTTTTGTTTTTTTGTTGACAGTTTGCCAATTGCATGTCTGAAGCAAATTAAAGTTCAAGTGACAATATGCCTCTGCATGATACAAAGTAAATCTCAGGTGACCAATTACAGAAATAACTTACTTGTTTGATTCCAGTGAACTCAAGTAAAACAGTCACTCCATGGATTGTGGCTACTTCAAACACATACAACCACCCCCCAAACACAGCTTCCCTCTATAATTTACTTTTCTTCTTTAGGGCCTACTAATCCTAAGAGACATGGGGCACCTGCAACTATGTCAATGGGAACTGCAGATGCTAAGCAGTCTCAGCATCAGAACTTTAATTTATTAATTAATTTTTATATCGCAGTGCTACTCCGAGTACCCAACCCAGGGAGAAGTTCCATTATATTAGGGGGAAGTACAAACACACACAAATATTTTGTTCCTGCTCACAATCTAAGGGTCTGTCTACACTGCAATTAGACAACTGCAGCTGGTCACACTAAGGGGCTGTATAGCTGCAGTGTAGATGTTCGGGTTGAGACTACAGCTTAAGCTCTGGGACCCTCTCACCCCATAGGGTTCTAGAGCCTGAGCTCCAGCCCAAGCCCAAACTTCTACACCACAATTAAACAGCCTTTTAGCCAGAGCCCAAGTCAGTTGGCATGGGCCAGCCACGGGGTTTTAATTCCAGTGCAGATATACTCTAAGACAATAAGTGATATGTGAAGGGAGAAGGATACCATTACATACAAACACACACACACAAACTGCATGTATTTTTTATTGCTGCTGTTGCATGAAAAGTCAAACATTGATCCGTACATTTCAGTATTTTACCATACAGATAAAAAAAGAATGTTGAACTGGCATAGTAAGATTCTTAAAAGAAGCTACCAAGAAATTTGTAGCTCTATAACAACACCAGTTGGTGCAGGTTAAACTATTAACACAGTCTGTAATTCAAATAGAATTAGGCCTTTTGTACTCCAATGTTATGTGTTTGTCAGGCATTCTCAAAAGTGAAGACCCAATCCTTCTCTGTCTTTTTTTTCCACTTCTGGAAGTAAAAACTTTCTTGTTGGTCCTATGTTGTATTAAAATATACTCAGTTACCCACAAAAAAGTAAATTAAATGTGTTATAAATTTGATGATGATGATGTTTAACAATGTATGCTTGATTTCGTTAACAGATTTTCTCCCACCCACTTCTATTCTCAGAAATATTTTTGCACTTTTACATTTCTGCTATCTGCATTTGTGGTCAATACAGAGACATGGCTTTCAGCTTAGAAACTATAGAGCTGCTAGGAGGTAACAGTACTTGCTTCCTGTAGCAGACCTTTCCCAGCAACTTCCTTCTCTAGCTTTCTAGCTCCAGTCCTGGTCCACCAATGGTTGTTAACCTTTCTTCCAGACAGAATTTCCAAGTTATTTGATGGATTGAACTACAATGCTGATAGCTGTAGGGCTCCCATTCTTTAACCAGAATGCCATGTTTGCTACACAATTCAGTGATGTTATTTTCCACTTTTCATTCAAGGATCTTAAAATGCTTTACACACATTAATTAAGCCTCACAGCTCCTTTGTGAAACAGATATTATTAAACCTCACTAAAGAAAGAGAAACCGAGACAAGAAGCAGTTAAGTCATACACTCCAGAGCACAGAGTGAGTGAGCGAGCAGCAGAGGATTCTCCTTTAAACAGCAGACACACTCTATCCTGGTCTTCACTAACTCAGAAGAGGAGTTATCTTGTGGTTTACACTAAAGTCCAGTTGCAAAACAAAAGCATGTTACAAGACTAGATTGCTTAGTAGTAGTATTTTTTATTTCAACCATATTACACAGAGATGATCCAGATTCTAAGAGGTGCTGTGTGCCCTCCACCCCCACTGAAAAAGATGGCATTCAGCAAACCACATGATCAGGTCATAATCTGCAATCTTGATACTCCTATTGTGGAAAAAAAATGGTACTGCTAGAAAGAGATTAATAACAGCAGGCAAGAGATTTCTAAGAATTCAGTGGGAATCCAGACAAGCCCAGTTTTTCTGCTAGTAGAAGCTGTAAATCTGTGGTCACACATTACTGAAAATGATCATGGCTTGTTTAACCAGTCATTATTCCAGCAATAATGACTACAAAATCTTATGGAATAGAAATTCTAAAATCTTTGCACTTAATATTATTTTAAAGTTTGAATTAAAACTTCGTATTAAATGAATTCTAAATATACACACCCACAAACAAGCAAATCTTCAGAATATCTAGCAGGTACATTCTAGGCAGTTTCATGCAAGTTTAAAATTGACTGCCAGCCCAATAATAGCAGAAAGAAAAATAATGGAAGAAAAATTAAATGCAGCGGCACACAGAGACATAACAGAAACAGTTTTAAAAATAAAATGAAGGGAAATGTATAGTGACAATAATGGCTATTTGTTAATCTTTCACTTGTCATATGGAGCATCCTTAACTTGCACTACATTGGAACTGAGATGTTCAGCACTTCCCAAGAGACACTCAGCACCTCAGTGGGGACACTGACAACCTCAAAGGATCAGGTCCAAAGTGATCGCTGAAAGCATCAAGGACCTTACCCTGCTCCCACTGATGTCAATGGCAAAACTCTCACAGATTTCACAGGCACTGGATTGGGTCTCCAGTGCCTTTGTTTTCATCTTAAACTCCTAACTCCTCTGTTTTTAGCTAGATGATACAGACAGCTTCTTGTCCATATTACAATTAAGTTTTGCTCAGTTATTAACACTGTAGAACTTTTCCTAGAACAAACTATTATTGTTTAAATATTATTCTGGAAAATGCAGCAATTCAGTTGTCTTCCATTCACATCAAATCAACAAAAAACAACTAAGTTTTAGTTCCAAATTCTGGCCTATCATTCAAAATTCTTGACTGATACTAAATTCTTTAACTGGTATATTGTATTGTAACTCTGGATATTAAACACTCTCTTAAAAAGATTAGAGTTAACTGCCAGAGTTAAGATTACAGTTGCACCAGTGTATTAATAAGTTAAAATATTTTAAGTAAATTTTAAAACATTTTTAAATTCACTACTTCATGGTTTAAAACTGTGCAGTACATTCCTCTTTCACGACACTTTTCAAGGGTTGCTACTTAAACAGTGATCTAGAACCAGTAAAGCAATACATAGAAAGCATCACCACATACGGTGCTTCCATAGTAAAATGAAAAACACCCAATTTTCCCCTCCAGAGACAAGGTTACAAATCCTAGCTCGAGTTGCAATTGAAAATAAGGTAATCAACTCTTAACTATTCCCTTCAGGGTTTTTGTGTGACTTACAGAACTCTTACCCACAATTCTGCAAATTCACAATCTGTGTCCAGGACACACTGTGGGTGCTGCAGGTTGGGAACAAGATTATGAATTAGCAGAGCAGCCTTACAACATATTTTATTAATTCATTTGTTTATACTGCATGTCTAATCCAAATGGCTGCCTAAGCATAACAGATGAATATTTATTGACATTAAAAATGAAAACAAAAAGCTTACACAAAAACTTTGTCTATGCTATGTCAGTGCTCTCAACCTCTTCCTTTAATGAACACAGAATTCACTTATGTAAACATTAAAACAACAAAACACAAAGAACAGCACCCATAACTGAAAAGAAAATAGCAGACTGGTGGCTTGACTATAAGTAAATAATTTACTTCCCAAGAGGATAAACTATGGGCCAACTGGCTATGATTAACTCATTTACAGCCCTATTCTGATACTTCATGCTCATGTGTATTGTTTGCACCATTTGATATAGACATATCCTCTGAATTTTATTCTTCTCTTTTAACAACAGACAGGAGTTGTTTTTCTATTGGCTTTTGTTTGAATCTAAAAGAGTTTGTAAGTCTTAACAGCCTTCTGCCTTTTGTCTCACTGTGTAGAAATTAGAGGATGATAATTAGTTCTGCCTACTGCTCAAGAAGTCAGTCAACCAATGTCTGGCTGGGGTGAGCAGTCACTGAGAACAGCCGATTTTATTAATAGAAGACAAAAGGCTTTCAAATTATTTCAAATTCATCAAGGAATGCAACAGCTAATCTATGTAAATATAAAATTTTATTACTGTATTTAATTACCTCTTACTGTTATTAAAGTCACATGTAGCATCTTCTTTCAAACCCAGCTCCAATCCAGCAGTGCCACAATGCAGAGAGACCCCTGAACCCACACACAGCTCTTTGGGAAACAGACTGTCTTCCTGTGTGCTTGTACAATACCTAATACATCAAGGCATTTGGTATTATTGCTGTATTGCAATAGTAAGTAATAATAATAATTTTAACAGCATAACATGAGTGTGTAGTAAGCAGCCTGTATTTTAAACTACTAAGAAACCATAAAGGGACCACTAGAACAGTATACAACTTACTAACAGGGCTAATTTTATCTGTCCCCATTGGAGTGACTGGGAAAGGGGGAAGTGCGTACTGATTTTTAAAGGTATATATATCTGAGATTAAATGCAATTTACAAGTTTCATAGTGCTCCCACTTTTATTCATTTCCCACTCTTCTATTGTCTGTTTCACTTGCTCTTTCATAATAGTAATAAGTGAAGATGTGCTAGTTGGTGACCTAACATCATTTTGGACAGAATGTAACATTACCCTACTCACATATAAACTACACCCAAATAAATCTGTGATTTGTGGCACTTAAACGATGGCAGTCTAAGAGTCTCAAAAATGAGCATCTTACGGGAGAGAAAGTTATAGTTTCTATTTACTTATACACACATGTAAAACTTAAAAAAATATTTATTTTGTGTTTAAAACAGCTCTAGTATTCCAAAGGTAGTTTCTGTGGCCATTCAGATCTGGACCTGTTGGCCAAGATGACTCACAAGGATCTCATCTGGGACAGAAATGTACACTGAGAAATGGATTGAGACCACTAAAGCACTGCACATAGGCCACAGAACAGCCATCGGATTGTAACAATTTCCACTCACTACTTATCTGCTTTGGATCTTGTCAAGGTTCCTTCCCCACTCTGAACTTTAGGGTACAAATGTGGGGACCTGCATGGACACTTCTAAGCTTAATTACTAGCTTAGATCTGGTAACTCTGCCACCATCCAGAAATTTCAGTGTCTGGAGCACTTCCTGCCTCCCAAAACTCTCCCCTTCCTGGGTGGCCTTGAGGGACATCACCAATTCCCTGGTGAACACAGATCCAAACCCCTTGGATCTTAAAACAAGGAGAAATTAACCACCCCTCCTCCTTTCCCCCACTAATCCCTGGTGAGTCCAGACCCAATTCCTTGTATCTTAAAACAAGGAGAAATCAATCAGGTTCTTAAAAAGAAAGCTTTTAATAAAGAAGAAAGGTAAAAATCATCTCTGTAAAATCAGGATGGAAAATACTTTACAGGGTAATCAAATTCGTACAGCCCAGAGGAACCCCCTCTAGCCTTAGGTTCAAAGTTACAGCAAACAGAGGTAAAATCCTCTCAGCAAAAAGAAACATTTACAAGTTGAGAAAACAAAATTAAGACTAACACGCCTTGCCTGCCTATACTTACAAGTTTGAAACATGAGAGACTGATTCAGAAAGATTTGGAGAGCCTGGTTGGACGTCTGGTCCCTCTTAGTCCCAAGACCGAACAACCCCCAAAATAAAGAGCACAAACAAAGACCTCCCTCCACCAAGATTTGAAAGTATCTTGTCCCTCTATTGGTCCTCTGATCAGGTGTCAGCCAGATTCACTGAGCTTCTTAACCCTTTACAGGTAAAAGAGGCATTAACCCTTAACTATCTGTTTATGACAGATCTGAACAGGAAGCATAGCAGGAAAGTTGCAGACGGTTAATAAAAGTGCTCTGGAGCTGCTCTCTCCACAGCAGCATAAAGGTGAAACCTGAAGTTTCAGAAAGCCAAGAGAGCTTGACAGAGAGCCCTAAACAACCCAGATGAATTAGCCTGCTGGTCACATGCACACAGGTAATTGGGGATTAGAGGGGCAGCAGCATAAGTGTTTTGTGGATTGACAAAAGGGAGAATTCTGTCCCCTGTACCCATCCCTAAACGCTTTCCTTGTAAAAAGTCTGTTTATTCAAGCATTTGACCACATAAGAGATGAGCAGAGTAGTAGAAAAGCCAGTACTTCTCAAGTTAATCTTGCCTTTGACATCAACTCCTTCATTCTCCTGCCTGGGGATAGGAATAATATTTCTTGTTCTATAATCTATGCCATTAGCTCAAAGGTTCAGCAGGAGGTCAGAGTACTTCCTAATAGCATGGGCAATCTAAGCTGTACAACAGTGAAACTGGTAGTTAAATCCATCATTTAGCAGCATCAGGTAAAATGCGAGAGGCAAGAAGAGGAAACATCTATTCTGCTTTATGTTTTTGTAAAACTGGGCCTAGAAAGAGATTACAGGACATAATCTAACATGGGACAGTCATCACAAGACAGTGCCCTGGAATAAACTATCCTCTCAAGACTGGATCATTGTCTTGTGATGTCTCAAAACCTCCCTCCCCCCTCTCCTTTAAACAAAAGTCAACATAAAATAGGTAAAAATAAAATCCATTTTAAAAGTAAGCTGCATGCGAGTAAAGCATGTGGAGCTTTTTTAAAAGGAACCATCTTCCGAAATGCTAGAAAGAAAATAAAATCCTTTGCAAGAGCTTGTAATGTTATCTGACAAGAGAGCTTGGGCTCTGCACTTTGTATCATAAAGGTGAGCTGCAAATCAAATAAATAAATTCCGCTTACAACAGAAATATTTGTGTGTTGAAGAGCCTTCACTCACCAGACATTCAGCATACAAACAATTTTTCTTTTCTATTGATAAAAGAGAAACACTTATGGCAGAGATATGATTAGGGAGGGAGGAATGAACTGCATTAGTGGTTCCTGTAATAACTGCCCAGTGTGCACCTTACACGAACAGCTTTTTTGCTCACAATAATTACAGCTGCAAGTATTTCAAGAACACCAGGACTGAGATATTTCTTACTTGATCATTTTCTGTTAGCAGCTTCTTTCAGAATTAATTATTCATGCGCTAATACTCCCTCCTCCCCCTCCCTGTGGAATTTGGAAGCAGTTCAGTGAGTTGCTGGATGCTCCAGGACTAAGCTCCACCCTTCAGCTCAGGCCATCAAAAGAGTTATTCCACAACTGTAGAAACACTCCACCAACCAGTTATTAGCATTAAGACAAGCTCAAATGAAATGTACTAAATTAACCTGAGACAATATATTATATCTAAGGGCCTGTCTACAAAAACAATTAGACTGTGGAAAACTGGGTATGAACCTACCCTGCATTAGCCTGTCACAGTCTAACTGTCCCTTTGGATCCTGCTGCTGTGGGTTAACAATTCATTAGAGTGCTTTGAGCTAGTTCCACTCCAAAGTGTCTTGCTCAAAGTGCGCCAATGAACAGTTAATGTTCACCTGCAAGGTCCACATGGACAATTACTCTGCAGTAGGCTAGTGCAGGGTAGATTCAGATCCCAGCTTGCACAATCTAATTGTTGGCATAGACAAACCCACAGTCTCCTTTTAGAGAAGAACTTCAGCTTATATTCATTTCAGGCTACGAGGGTGGGTTGAATTTGGAGAAAAGCTACGAATAGAGAGAAAATTATCAGATAAGACATCTCTCATTCAAAGTCTCTCTCCTCACTCATTACTTATAGGAAGAAGCAAGCAGCGAATCCCAGAAAGAGGGAGGGATAAGCAGAATTTAATTATTATAGTAGAGTAATAGTAGGAATGGAAGCTTCCCCTTATAAAGAAACAGCTTTGTAAACTAACGAGTTATGTGGGAACCAACCCAGTTGCTTCTTCCTACCAAAGGAGGCCTCTTCAGAGGAATGGAAACTTATTTTACAAACCTTCCTCAGATAAGGCCCATATACATTCCCTTAGTGCCTCTAAGGACTTTAGTTTCCCATATACAATAGCAAGCTAATTGGTGCAGAATTTTTATATCATGCCTGCAGCAACTTTGAGGCAATAAGGCCTTTGCATTTCAGATGGAATGAGATGAATAGGGTACAACTGGTGCGTGTGTATATGTATTACACACACACACACACACACACACACACACACACACACACACACACACACACACACGAGATGTGTGTTTGGAGTGGTAGGAATGTCCACATATACCACAACCTTTCAAGGATTACAACAAAATGATAGGACGACGATTTCCCAGGAACTGTGGAAAAAGGAACTTACCTTGAACAGAAAGGGTTTCTGAAGCTACAAGAATAAACTTTTGCACGTGGCAAGAGCAGTGTGGTTTTTGCATAGATATAAGAACTAACTCCAAAACTTGCCTTTCAGAGGTAATGACATCTAGAAAGACACCAGCCACAGGTTTGTCTAGTTTGTCATTGTGATTAAACATAGCACCTCATACTCAAATAGAGGATCCCATGTGCCTGGCTGAAAAATGCTGCTAAGGCTGATACCCACGTTTCTAAGGGGCTTGGTTGTAGGGCTCCAACCAAATCTCCTGCAGAAACTCTAGCTTAGCTGAGCGCACCAAAACTTTGGGATTATTATAATATTTGTATCACGAGCATCTAGAGGACAGTGCCCCATTGTGGTTGGCACTATACAAAAGAGGCAGTCCCTGCTCCCAAGGAGCTTTCCCCTCACACGTGCAATATGAATTTGACCAGATCAATTAATGAAATATCCTGAATTCTGTTTGTACACCAGACTTGATCAGAGGTTAATGAAGAATCCATGATCAACAGTTAGGGAGTCAAGTGTAGGTTTTCTGGTCTGAATGAAGGAGTCACTGCATCAAGTGCACGGTTCTATGTCCTCTGAAGAAACTTCTGCAGGTACATTTTAAGAAACCCACTCAGGATGAAGCTGATGCATGGCATCAGCAACCCTAGCCACTGGAGCTAACTGGCTACTGATGGCCCCCTCAATGCAATGAATGATGCAATGAAGTTTTGGATCTTTGCAAATCTTTGTCATTACGGTAACATTATGGTCAGAGTCACACTTTATTTTGAGCTCTAGGTGAGCAATTCTCTGCACTGGGATCAAAAGCTCTTCCTGATTTTGAAGAAAGGGTAGCTATGGATCCTTTCCAGCTGCTTTCCAGTTATGAATGGTTCTGTTTCTCCATACAAGGTACTGACTGGCATGTTGTTTACGTATGAGTATGTGTGTGTAATGTGCGACCTGTGCCTTGCTGTGACTACTACCAGCCACTTCAGACTCTGGGTGCAGAGGGTTGTTCAGAAGAAAGTCTTCAGGAATTATAAGCACTCGTATACAAATGCTCTTTTGTCTTTGTCATGCTGAGAATTTTGTTTTGTTTTTCTGTGACGCATATGTGGTACTCCTTCCTCTCGCTGTTAACAGGTAGGAGGTAGTACACACACAAACCTAGGATGGCGGCCGCACAATAGAGATGGGATACTGGTACACATACCTAGACTGGAAGAGCCAGTACCCCTATACTGCATTGCAAACCTGGTCTCAGACAGGTATAAGCCCAATCCCACTTACTATCCACGTATAAGCCTTCTGACTTGGGTTAGCAAGCTCTCAGGACCCAGGTCATAGGAGCCACCTGGGGTGAGGTGGGGTGGGGTGAGTCCAAGTCTCAGTGGGACTTGGGTCCAAACCTTGTCATTTTGCAGCATTGACATAGCTCAAGCCTGGGTCCCCCAGTTCATGTCCAGAGATTCCACCAATGCTATCCCCAATCCTTCGGCCCTGTATTTCTCAGTCCTCTTACCCCCCTGTAATCCCATGATGATATGGCTTCATGAGGAGTGTCTGAAGAGAATGTAAAGCTTAGGAGCCAGCATGCAGAGTGAGGGAGAGGTGGCAGGAGAGAGACCCTTTCCTGCTTTCCAGAGCCTCAGCCCCTTTCCATGGCACAGCAAAAGTTTATGGCTATTGATCATATGGCACAATTCCCATTCCTGAAAGCTGAGTCCCTTTCCCAAGCAGAGCAAGGGACTTCGGGCTGAAACCCAGACAAGCACAATTCCCATTAGGCTGCATACTGAGGCAGGGCTCCACAGGAGGAACAGGCTTCTCAGCATGCCCAGACATGAGGCCATGAGCAGGATACAGAGCACTATGAGAGCTTCTATGTAGAAAAGCCCCAGTAAACAGACCCTCTGCAGAAGAAGGCAAAGGAGAAGGGGTATCTGGTCACAGGTATAAACCCTGATTTTCACCCCACTTGTTAATTAAAAATATTAATTACTGCCTTGTGAAGGACATATTTGCTTGATCCTTTTTGGGTCTCTGGACTTTTCAGGACTTCTCCATGATTATCATGGAAATTTCCTGAACCTCAGTTGGAGGAAAGGGAGCTCTGTAGGAGCCTGGCTTCTTTCCTCAGGGAACAAAGGGCCCACTTCAGTATCCACAGGGCAGGGGATGACTTTGGCTTATTTCTGGTTTTTTTCCCCCCTGTCCAGCCCAAGTCTTTTGCAGTTTAGCTTCCTCCTCATGCTTAGACTGTCTCCCTGAAAAACTCAGAAGCCTCTGATTGGATTTGCGTCTCCTTGGGGCAAGGTGGAGACATGCCAGTCCAAATCTGAGCCCTGTACTCTGGCAAAGCAAGTGTGTTGGGTGGCTGGGAAGAGACAGGGTATAATTCACCCTCTGTAGCTGTTGTAAGTGATGCCTCACATAGGGAATACCTCATTAGATTTAAGTCAAGTATTTGCAAGCTAGCTCTGCCATGTCTGAGTGAGGGCAGAGGAGCCCAACAGGGGAGATGCTACAGTAGCAGATCCAGGTGATTGAAGTCACCATGTTGCTATTTACCCATTGAACAGAAAGAGGAAGATTATAAACTGCAAGTGCATGAAAATGAATACAAATAAAGATTTAAAAACAAAATGTTCAGGAGAAACTTAACCGCCAACTTATTCCACCTCTTGAGGCAGAAAATCCGGCATCCTGAGCTCAAGGACAGAGCTTAATGCCGGTGCCTCCAAAAGCAACATTGTATGCCTCTGAATTCCATACCTAGGTGGGGGGCATTAGTCCATTAGTGACGGATGAGAAGAGAAGTGGTGCAACAGAACCATGCTCTCTTTAGACTCCCTGGAAGTCCTGCTGGCTCTAGCTGCAGTATAAGACCTCAAAACATATCAAATTGCAACCTATTAATGAAACTTGCTGAAGCCTGGAGCTGGCCTATGTGGCAGAGTAGCCAGTTACACAAATAAAATGGTGATGGGGGAAGAGGATAACATATGGCACTATTTTCAATTCATTTAAAACTATTCTTTTGGTGATTGTAGGTAATCACTTGATGGGTAATTCGCCCAAATAGTTAATAAAGGCAGTTCAGCATGAGTAAAATAAATGTATTAATTTGATTTGCAGATCATCTTTACGAATGAAGGCAAAGTGTGGGCCCCAAGCACTACTTTCAGAGATTTATGTTTCCCTTGGGGAAAAAAAATCTGATTTTCATTCTTGCACACGGGGACATAGTTTATTTTTTCTATATACGTGAATTCAGTTCATATATACTGGAAGCAAAATAAGTAGCCTCTGCATGAGGTAAAAGCCTGCTTTGGCCTCTAATGACAATGAGATGTGTCTCTTATGCTAGAAATCGAGCCACTTCAATCCTCTCTCTCTAAACAAACAAAAAATATTTATACTTACAGATATATCATCGCTAAAATCTATTTCATCCAAATCAAGGTATTCAGGGGCTTCCATTATTCTTCTATGCACATTTTGGGTGAGTCAGTACAGCAAAGTCCTATTAAAAATACAGAAAATGAGGTATTATATATTAAAGAATCTAAAACTTTTAAAATGTTTTCACATGGTCACGACATTATTAAAAAAGTATTTAAGCTGGACTAGAATTGCAGTACCCTTCCAAATACCTTTAATTTAATTTGTTTGTTCTTGGCTATGCATCATGGGGTTGTTTGTGCATGTGCTTGTGCCCATTTCAGCTAATACAGCAGGACAGCCACCTTGAATATGAACAGGATACGACAAGACTCCAATCCTGCAACTTGTTGTACACTCACAGGCCTGGTCTACACTACGAGTTTAGGTCATATTTAGCAGCATTAAATCGAATTAACCCTGTACCCGTCCATACAACGGAAGAAGAGGTGAAATCGACATTGCCGGTTCGAATTAGGGTTAGTGTGGACGCAATTCAATGGTATTGGACTCTGGGAGCTATCCCACAGTGCATCATTGTGACTGCTCTGGACAGCAATCTGAACTTGGATGCACTGGCCAGGTAGACAGAAAAAGCCCTGTGAACTTTTGAATTTCATTTCCTGTTTGCCCAGCATGGAGAGCTGATCAGCATAGGTAACTATCCAGAGCTCATCAGCACCATTGACCACGCAGTCCCAGAATTGAAAAAGAGCTCCAGCATGGACCGTACGGGAGGTACTGGATCTGATCGCTGTATGGGGAGATGAATCTGTGCTATCAGAACTTCGTTCCAAAAGACGTAATGCCAAAACATTTGAAAAAAATTTCCAAGGCCATGATGAACAGAGGCCACAACATGGACTCAACGCAATGCCACGTGAAACTTAAGGAGCTGAGAAAAGCATACCAGAAAGCCAAAGAATCAAAAGGATGCTCCGGGACAGAGCCACAGACATGCCACTTCTATGCTGAGCTGCAGGCAATTCTAGGGGAGACTGACACCACTACCCCACCCCTGTCCGTGGACTCCGATGATGAGGTACTCTCAGTTGCCATGCCTGAGGATTTTGCCAATTGGGAACATGAGGAGGAGGATGAGGATGAGGATGAGGAGACCACACAGCACACCTTTCTCCCCAACAGCCAGGATCTTTTTCTCACCCTGACTGAAATACCCTCCCAACCCTCCCAAGGCAGTATCCCAGACCATGAAGCCGTAGAAGGGACCTCTGGTGAGTGTACCTTTGTAAATATAAAACATGGCTTAAAAGCAAGCATTTTTTAATGATTAATTTGCCCTGAGGGCTTGAGATGCATTCATGGCCAGTACAGCTACTGGAAAAGTCTGTTAATGTGTCTGGGGATGGAGCATCTCCATGAAGCTCTCCTGGAGGTACACTTTGCAGAAGGTTTCTGGGGAGAGCAGCCTTATTCCGTCCTCCATGATAGGACACTTTACCACGCCATGCTAGTAGCAAGTAATCTGGTATCATTGCATGACAAAGCCTGGCAGTATATGGTCTTGGTGTTTGCTGGCATTCAAGCAACATCTATCCTTTATCTCTCTGTGTTATCCTAAGGAGAGTGACATGATCCGGTGTCTGGTGGAGGTTCAGGAACATCAGCTGGAGAGACTGCCGCTGCAGCCCCTGTTTAACCACCATCCCTCCTCCCCACGTTCCATAGCTGCCTCCTCACCCAGACACCCAAGAACGCGGGGGGTGGGCTCCAGGCACCCAACCACTCCAGCCCAGTGGACAGAAGGCTGTCGTTCAACAAGTATTGAAGTAGCCTCTTCCTTCCCGTTTCCTCTCCTCCCCCACCCCACCGTGGCTACCTTATGAGTTATCTCCCTATTTTTATAATCAATTAATAAAGAATACATGCTTTTTAAATGATAGTGACTTTATTTCCAATCTGTGATCAGAGAGCGGTTTACTTACAGGTTATTTTAGTCAACCAAGGGGGGTGAGTTTTCATCAAGGAGAAACAAATAGAACTGTCACATTGTACCCTGGCCACTCATGAAACTGGTTTTCAAGCTTCTCTGATGCGCAGTGCTTCCTGACGTGCTCTTCTAATGGCCCTGGTGTCTGGCTGCACATAACTGGCCGCCAGACTATTTGCCTCAACCTTCCACCCCACCATAAATGTCTCCCCCTTACTCTCACAGAGATTGTGAAGCACACTGCAAGCAGCAATAACAATGGGGATATTGGTTTTGCTGAGGTTTGAGCAAGTCAGTAAACTGCGCCCGTGACCCTTCGAAGGTCCAAATGCACACTCTAACACCATTCTGCACTTGCTCAGCCTATAGTTGAACAGCTCCTTACTACTGTCCAGGGTGCCCGTGTATGGCTTCATGAGCCAGGGCATTAAGGGGAAGGCTGGGCCCCCAAGGATAACTATAGGCATTTCAACATCCCCAACAGTTATTTTCTGGTCTGGGAAGTAAATCCCTTCCTGCAGCCATTTAAACAAACCAGAGTTCCTGAAGACGAGAGCGTCATGAATGTTTTCCGGCCATCCCACATTGATGTTGGTGAAACATCCCTTGTGATCCACCAGTGCTTACAGCACCATTGAAAAGTACACTTTGTGATTTATGTACTGGCTGCCTTGGTGGTCCGGTCTCAAGATAGGGATATGCGTTCAGTCTATTGCCCCACCAGTCAGGGAATCCCATTGCACCAAAGCCATCCACTATGACCTGCGCATTTCCCAGAGTCACTATCTTTGACAGCAGCAGCTCAGCAATTGCATTGGTTACTTTCATGACAGCAACCCCCACAGTAGATCTGCCCACTCCAAATTGATTCCCGACTGCCCGGTAGCTATCTGGTGTTGCAAGCTTCCACAGGGCCATAGCCACTCATTTGTGAACCATGAGGGCTGCTCTCATCTTGGTATTCTTGCAGTTCAGGGCAGAAGAAAGCAAGTCACAAAGTTCCATGAAAGTGCCCTTACGCATGCAAACGTTTTGGAGCCACTGGGAATCATCCCAGGCCTGCAACACTATGCAGTCCCACCCGTCTGTGCTTGTTTCCCGGGTTCAGAATCGGCGTTCTACAGCATGAACCTGCCCCATTAACACCATGATATCCACATTGCGAGGGCCCACTCTTTGAGATAAGTCTCTGTCCATGTCCTCATCACTCTCGTCACCGTGCTGCCGTCGCCTCCTCACCTGTTTTTTCAGCTTCTGGTTCTGCATAAACTGCACGATAATGCGTAAGGTGTTTACAGTGCTCATAACTGCTGCGGTGAGCTGAATGGGCTCCATGCTTGCCATGCTATGGTGTCTGCATGGAAAAAAGGCACGAAACGATTGTCTGCAGTTGCTGTCACGGAGGAAGAGGCAACTGACGACTGTAGCTATCTCACAGTTCCTGCAGTCTCTGCCAACCATTTGAATCTGGGTTGAGTTCCCAATACCTGATGTGGCAAAAACATTGTCGCGGGTGGTTCTGGGTACATGTCGTCAGGCCCTCCCTACCCCTGTGAAAGCAAACAGGAAAAAATCGTTTCTTGCCTGGCGGGCCTTGGTGAGGTTGGTTGGGGATGCTTGGGCAGACATGGATGCTCCTGGCCGGTCTTGGTGAGGTTGGTTGGGGGCGCTTGGGCAGACATGGGCTCTCCTGGCCGGCCTTAGTGAGGTCGGTTGGGGGCACTTGGGCAGACATGGGTGCTCCCGGGCCGGCCTCAGTGAGGTCGGTCAGGGGCTCCTGGAAAAAAAAGGGGAATGACTTTAGGTCATTCTCTCTTTAAGTTTTGTGTAATAGAGATTCAGTCCTGCCTGGAATATCATGCGAGCTGGAGGCTTCTGCCTCAGGCTGCTCTCCCAGTCAGCAGCACCGCGCAGTCACACCAACCTCAGCCTATCCCCTGCTCCCATGGCTCATGAAGCCTGGACAGTAGTAAGGAGCAGTTCAACTATAGGCTGAGCAAGTGCAAAATGGTGAATTACTCTACTTCCCCGTAAACCAATCGCCCTTCCCTCCCCCCTTTGATCTCTGCTTGCAGAGGCAATAAAGTCAGTGTTGTTTCAAATTCATGCATTCTTTATTACTTCATCATTCATATGGGGGGATAACTGCCAAGGTAGCCCAGGAGGGGTGGGAGAAGAGGGAAGCAATGGGGGGGTTGTTGTATGGGCACCCCCTAGAATGGCATGCAGCTCATCATTTCTGCAGGATGTCTGGGGCTCTGACCTGGAACGGCCGCTTGTATCTATGGTTTTTTAATAGGCTTGCCTGATATTCTAAGCAGCACTGAATCTCCATTAGACAAAAAACTTAAAGAAGAGAATGACCTGGGGAGTCATTCCCATTTTTGTCCAGGAGCCTCTGACCGACCTCACGGAGGTTGGCCAGGAGCACCCATGTCTGCTTAAGTGCCCCCAACCTACCTCATCGAGGCCAGCCAGGAGCACCCATGACAGTAGCAGATGGTACAATATGACTAGCAAAGAATCCTGTGGCACCTTATAGACTAACAGAGGTTTTGGAGCATGAGCTTTCGTAGGTGAATACCTACTTCGTTAGATGCAATTAGTGGAAAATTCCAGGGGCAGGTATATATATGCAAGCAAGCTAGAGATAATGAGGTTAGTTCAATCAGGGAGGATGAGGCCCTGTTCTAGCAGTTGAGGTATGAAAACCAAGGGAGGAGAAACTGGTTTTGTAGTTGGCAAGCCATTCACAGTCTTTGTTTAATCCTGAGTGGATGGTGTCAAATTTGCAGATGAACTGAAGCTCAGCAGTTTCTCTTTGAAGTCTGGTCCTGAAGTTTTTTTGCTGCAGGATGGCCACCTTAAGGTCTGCTATAGTGTGGCCAGGGAGGTTGAAGTGTTCTCCTACAGGTTTTTGTATATTGCCATTCCTAATATCTGATTTGTGTCCATTTATCCTCTTCCGTAGAGACTGTCCAGTTTGGCCGATGTCCATAGCAGAGGAGCACTGCTGGCATATGATGGCATATATTACATTGGTGGACGTGCAGGTGAATGAACCGGTGATGGTGTGGCTGATCTGGTTAGGTCCTGTGATGGTGTCGCTGGTGTAGATATGTGGGCAGAGTTGGCATCGAGGTTTGTATGACTGGTAACCATCATTGCCAACTTGCAAAGCAGCAGATGGTACAGTATGACTGGTAACCGTCTTTGCTAACTTGCAAAGGCAAGGAGCTGCTGCTGTGTAGCACTGGAGTACCGCGTCTGTCAGCAGCATCCAGTAGACATACTGTGACAGTGAAAAAAGGTTGAATGGGCTCCATGCTTGCAATTCTATAGTATTTACTTGGGCAATCCAGGGAAAAGGCCGCAAAACTGCAGCAAGGGAGATTTAGGTTGGACATTAGGAGAAAGTTCCTAACTGTCAGGGTAGTTAAACACTGGAATAAATTGCCTAGGGAAGTTGTGGAATCTCCATCTCTGGAGATATTTAAGAGTAGGTTAGATGAATGTCTATTAGGGATGGTCTAGACAGTATTTGGTCCTGCCATGAGGGCAGGGGACTGGACTCGATGACCTCTCGAGGTCCCTTCCAGTCCTAGAGTCTATGAGTCTATAAATGATTATCTGCCGTTGTTTCACTGAGAGAAGGTTGACTGACAACATTTACCCATACCCACCTGCAACAAATTTTTGGCCCCATCAAGGCATTGGGAGCTCAACCCAGAGTTCCAATGGGCAGCAGGGACTGCGGGAAAGCTACCACAGTGCACCGCTCCAAAAGTCGACGCTTGCCACAGTACTATGGACTCACACCGTCGAATTAATGTGCTTAGTGTGGACACATGCACTCAACTTTATACAAGCTGTTCCCAAAAACTGACTTCTGTAAAATCGGAGTAGTTTCGTAACGCAGACATACCCACAGACACCCTCTTCTCATGCAGAGCCCCAATGAAGTCAAAGAGGCTGTGCATACAGAGTCAGTTGCAGGAGAGAGTCCTTAAACAGTAACAACCCTCTAGATCAGAGGTGGGCAAACTATGCCTCACGGGCCACATCTGGCCCACGGGACCATTCTGACCGGCCCTTGAGCTCCCAGCTGGGGAGGCTAACCCCCGGCCCCTCCCCTGCAGCTACACCTCCGTGCGGGCAGTGCTCTGGGTGGCAGGGCTGAGAGCTCCTGCTGAGAAGAGTGGCAGTGTGTCTAGCTCCGGCCTGGTGGCGCAGCTGCCAGACATGCTGCTCTGAGTGGCATGTTAAGGGGGCCAGGGCTGGGGGGTCGGATAAGGGGTAGAGGGTCCCACGGGGCAGTCAGGGGACAAGGAGCAGAGGGCAGTTGGATGGGGTGGTGATTCTGCGGGGAGGGGGGCGGTCAGGGGATGTGGAACAGGGGGGTTGGATAGGGGTGGGGTCCCAGGGGGGCCTGTCAAGGGGCGGGGGGTGTGGAGACAAAAACTGATCTATACCTATAGGTACCAAACCTTGGGGTTCTTTACTAGTTCCTCACAGTGAAAAAAAATAGCTTAAGAAAAACTCTGTGCATGAATCAGAGCTCACACATTCCAAAGGGGTTAGGATTATAAAGTACTCATAATTTTCTTAATTCTAACCAAATCACTTTCCAGCTTGTCAAAGGCATACATCCTGACCGAAGACAAGTACACTGCTGAAAAAAAGAATATATTTAAGTTAGCTAACAAAGAAAGATGATAATGCATTAACAATAACAATTAAGATGTAAGGCACTAAGTACTAAGCATTATTATGGCAGCAAATTCACTCTACCAGCACTTCTGTGTGACAAAGGAAAAGCTTGAAGCAAAAAATATACCAGCCCCAGTTCATCAATATGACGATTGGTAAACAATGCATTTACAAATAATGGAAATTAAGCTGTGCTGGTCTAAACAGAATCATTGTACGTATCACTAACATTTGGTTTCCAATGTTCTAACAAGTTTAAAAAAAACAACCCAAAACTCTATTCTGCAGGTGTTATATTCATTGGCATAAAAAATTGTAGTCATTAATCTCCTATACACGGACCTCCACAACTAAAAGTTGATCTTAAAACAGCTGCTCTTCAAACATTATAAAAAGCAGAAGTGAGAAATATATTCAAAACAGTTTTTAAGCTTGAAAAGCTGAATGTTTGATTCTCAAATTACTGCAAATATAGGATCATTCAGTATCAGGTTTTCTATGGAAATTCAAAGATTCCCCCCCCCCCACCTCCCAACACACTCAGGTATTAATATATTTCTCCCTCACAGCACTCTACAGACAACTGTTTAAAAACATACAAATCTTACATATTTTCCACTTACACAAAACAGGTTTTACCTCAATTAAAACTTTGTGTTCAAGGAGCAAAATACAAAATGAGGACAACTTTCAAGACAGACTCTGGAATAAATTCATTTGTGACTTAGTTGGTGGGTTGGGTTACATATAGATGGGACAATGGGAGGGAGATGTGTGTAAAATGGTTAAATAATACAAAACAAGCTATATCTTCTTTATATGATGGAGCAGAAGGTGGTGTATAATAGGAAACTATTGGGCAGAATAATTGCACTCATTTTGTTCACTTGCCAAATATCAAATTGATGCTCAACGTGCACTCACATAGTAAGATACTAGTCAGTGTGAGTAAGGGTGACGTGATCAGGTCTTCAGAGTTTTCCGACTGTTTGTTTATTAATGGGCACATAAGACTGCAGTACATTTGTTATGGCTGTTACACAGTACATTTAGAGGGAAATTACGGCTTAGTCATGGTAAAATAATTAGTTGTAGATATTTTAGTCAAACTGTATCAACCACCAAATTACTCTTGCAAGCATAGGTCCCATAACATGAGAAAAATTTCCTGCTCCATTTTGTACATCAATTTGGCATTCATTAAATGTGCCAACTTACAGGTGGCCAAATTTTGCTAGATCAGTAACTTGCATTATGGGAAACTATGCAGGTTCAGAAGCAGGTTCTGCAGAACTGCTATGTACCACACTATACTGGTGGCAGGCAGAACAGGGCAGGAAATGGCAGAGCCTTGACTCTGCCCCCGACAACGTGCCCAGCGACACAGTAATAATGGCACATTTGACAGCATACGCATCTCTGAGTACAGACCTAATGCAGTTCACTCCTTCCACAAAACAGTAGGGGAAGAGGGATGGAGATTATGAGTCTCTGAGTCTCAGCCTCTCAGACTGATCCAAGGGCAGTGCAACAGTGCACTGTCCTTTATTCTGCACAGATTGTTACCGCTGGACATAGGCTATAATGAGGGGTGAAAGGCAGTGTCAGAGCAAAAACAACTATTAGTGGGGGACCCCGAGAGAAAAGGGAATGTTACATGAAGTAGGGGTGGCCCCCTTTACCTAACTTATCTATACTCATTTATCATCCCATTGGCACACACCCCATTAGTAACTACAAAAAAATGAGCATCAAAAACATCAATCCACTTCCTCCATGCCCACATATCACTGCCATGCAACTGAGTTGGTATAACTGTGGTTCTATAGATATGCAGCTTCATAACAGGATCAATGTTATGAAGTCCCCAAGCAGGCTACAGAAGGGCCCAAAATATGGCAGCAGCTGCTGCTGTATGAGTGTCCACATCTTTCAAGCATTTTCCTGTACTGTCTATGACATGACTTAAGTATTTGACAGTTGCCACCGGCTCTGTGTCCTGTCCAGGCAGGTTCATATTGAGCTGAGTATCATCTGTAGCTGGAGGCTGCTTGATGGTAATGGTCAGGGATTAGTTTTAGCCATATGATAATGGAGACCAAAGTGCACTCCTTTTTGCCTGATCAGATTGGTGAATAACAGCAGCCGAGAGCCAAACTGAGCCAATAAGACAATGTCACCAGCATATTCAAAATCTCAAAGAAGCATGGGGTTGAGCTCAATGCCTCTGAATGATGCCTCCTCATGCATATCCATCAGCCAATCAATGCCAATATTGAACAATGATAACAGAACACAGCTTTGCCAAACTCCATGGAGATAGGAAGCCATGTGTGTATTTGACATAGAATGGAAAACTGAGTTTAAATCAATTATAGATCTTTTCTGTCAATGACATTATCTTCCCAGGGATGCTGGATTGCCTCATCAGATCTCACAAACTTGCTCAATGCATTAAATAAAAGGCCTGACAGAAGTCTATACAAAGTGTTGTGCATGTCTTATTAAATTCAGTTATCTCAGGGGTTCTCAAACTGTGGGTTAGAACCCCTCAGGGGGTTGTGAGGTTATTACATGGGGGGGGTCGCAAGCTGTCAGCCTCCACCCCAAACCTTGCTTTGACTCCAGCATTTATAATGGTGTTAAATATATTAAAAAGTGTTTTTAATGTATGGGGGGGCTCAAACTCAGAGGCTTGCTTTGTGAAAGGAGTCATCAATACAAAAGTTTGAGAACCACTGAACTATCTCCTCAAAAAGCTGTCTCAAGGTAAAGATCTGGTCATCAATGGAAAAAAAATCAGGTCTAAAGCTACATTGAGTATCCCAGTCTTTGTCACAAAGTGGATCACTGATTTGAGACACCAGCCCAGAGTGAAGACTTTCCCTGGGACCACTAACAGCATAATGCCTCTATAGTTGTTACACTCAGTCATATTGTCCTTTCTGAATGGAGGCAAAGTAACACCACTCATTAGGGATAATATAAGTGTGCCAGATGGTCTGGAAGAGCCTACACAGCCATGTACAATAATATTCTCACTGGTCTTCAACAATTCAGATGAAATGTCACAAACTGAGATTTCAGCTTATGGACTGTGAACTGGATCTCTTCTTGGTTGAAGGAAGGTGGCTTTTTCGGAAGTTCCTGCCCCTCTTAAAATGGAAGAGGGACGTTTTGATTCTTTGTTGTCTTCATCCGTTGGTCCATATTAAGTGGCAGGACAAGATCAGAAATGAGGTTAATCAAAGCCAAATTCAGCAACTACCTTCATTAGCATTGTTAATATTTCAATGGCTTTCTTGGTATGAACATATTAGGATGGAAGACCAATGAATTCTGAAATGTGTTTACCAAGGATTGGCTCTACCCACCTGGCAATGAAGTGGTGACAAAAAATTCCCAAATCCATCTGCAAAGAACCTAGAAGAGTGTGCCTCATCTGAACCAGACACATACCTGCCCATGGTGAGGCAATATATGACTAAATATGCAATAAATAAATTATAAGATACAAAATTTAGGACAGTCACATAACAGACTGGGTACACACAAACAGGTATAAACAGTGTCTACAGCTACAATATCCTTATACTGCAGCGAGATGTACTACTAAAAGTGTGTCTTACCAGAGTTTTACTTCAATTATTAACATTATTCCAGTTTTTCTTTATTTTACTTTTAAAATCCATCCCTCTTTGGATTGCAGTATATCCAAAAAAGTGTCTTGGAAAGAAGTATTTTACAGTGATGAAAACTATTTGATAATTTTGTTGGCCTTCAGAAATAAATTGATTTCTGTTATTAAATGTATGGAGAAGGCACAACAAATTTTGGTCCAGCAGACCGACTTGCTTTCATTTGGGAACAGAAAGACAGCAGCTTTACCCTCAATTGTAATTATTCAATTTAAGACGATAAGGACCGATAGATTCATGAATAACTTGAAGACAGAACTGTGAGGATCATTGGCATAAAAACAACAGGAGTCTAGGTCTTTTTGGTAATAAACGAGGTTAAAGTGAGAAATCTAGAGTGCAGAAACAAAAACATCAGTGATACAACTTTAGGTGCTTTGATGACCTTAGTCTCTGCAACATCATTCCCAATCCAAATGCCACCATATGTTGCCTTCTCATGGTTCCAGAGCAGAAGGGCTCTTTGAAAACATAAAAAGATTAAAACTAGCAAGGGAAGAAGGTCAATAACCACCACAAATATTTTCCCATAGGAAAAAAAAACCCTCTACTTTTTATTTCTGTACTCAACCTTAAATTCTGCATAAATAAAATCGCTAGGACACTGGTAAGTTTTATTTCCTGCAGCCAGCTATGCATTCTTTTCTTATGTGCTAAAACTGTACAACAAACTGCAATACCAGCAACCCAAATAGCAAAAACAATGACCAAAAACATTTGCATTGGTCCATGCTTGGAGTGTCACTCAGGGGTCGATTACTTGTTATAGTTTAACACAACAGAGCAATGCTATATACACTGTGAATCATATGGCAAAAGTCATAGTTGGTGCTGCTGTGAACAGGAGCACTTTGCAGCCAGGTGAATCCAACATACCACAGGAGGTGTGAACAATCTTCATAACATTTACCATCAATTTCTTAGCAAGATTAACAAATGCAATGCTGAAAATAAGTACAAGTGACATTCACTAGTGTCCAGTGATGCACCTACTGATACAACAGATTAACAATATGTTTCCAACCAAGCTCACAGCAATCAGATGAGAAAGCAAATTATCATCTCTGATATGACAGCAAAAAGTTCCATGTTTTTTAAACTGGTCTCTTTTTCCAAATGCATTTTGCTCCTTAGAAAGGTTTTGGACTTCAAGAATTCATGTAAAAATGTCATGTGTCCGGTGAGATGGTTCACATACATATTACTTCAACAGCTGAGAAGAACCCATAAAATAATCCAGTCTGTTGATGGAATGCAATACTGAAAAAAACCTCAAACCACAGCACTCCATATGTATGTACCCAATGGGTATATTTATTATTTTATGGACACTACTATTGTGAGAAAGCACAAGGATATTACATAACTGAAGAAGATGGAAATATATTTGTAAAATACATAATAAAATAATAATCTCTCACATGCACTGTGTTGTAATTAATGCTAAACATCACATAATTTAGGGGTTATGCAGTTTTGCTAAAAATCACCTTCCCCTTCCTGTTCAGGTATGAGAAACATTCATTGTTTCCCCAAAATATTAGGTTGTTCTTTGCTACCCTTCCCCCAAATAAAACTGATTTATCAGAACTTAAACCTTGTTGCCTACAAACACAAAACAAAAATACAGGCTAAGGACAGAGACAGACAAATTTGTGATAAAATGGTAAAAAGGAAAAAGGAACGAAGAAATCTTATTATCTGGTAGCTTTTGCCAACCAAAAATACAAGTGAAATTTAATTAAATTATTACCTGCTGGAGAAACAACTATTACTTAAAAATCTTTGGGTGCACTGACTAACTACCACATCTTTCCTGAGGCTGAAGCTGAAAACTGGAATCCTGGCAGGAGGGTCATTTGGCCAGGGCCTCAAGCTCAAAGGGGACCTCAAATTTAGACACTTGTTAATTTTTTTGGCATTTGATAAGTTTTGCAACTTGTTTTCATGTGCATCCCTATCGGATCAAAATGTGACACACTCTCTCAGCTTACAGATGCAAATTTAAGAAATTGCTTCAAGAAATACTCGAACTTAGACTCTCTGGGAGTTTCCTAATATCACAACTGTATTGCATAATTTTGTCAGTTTGCCTGCATCAGTGGTTTCAAGTGAACGCACCTTCAATGTGTTGAAGCAGGTAAAGAACTATCACCGTTCAACTATGGGACAAGAGCATTTGAATGGGCTCGCCATGCTTAATATCAACTGTGACATTGCATGAAAGCTACATTTTTCCTCAATAATTAGTGCATTTGCACAAAAAAGGGCTAGAAAAGCATTTGTTAAATAAAAAAATATTCAAATTATGTCTCACTTTTTTTGGTGCCTTATTTTGTTTTCACGTGTTGTATTTTTTTATTTTTGTTGTGGCTAGGGGCCTCAAAAGCTGGAAGTGGCCTGATCCTCTCTGGACCTCTGGGAGGGCCTGGTTTAGTATGACCTATCACTTCATGCATCTTACTCTTCTTTACACATTCTGTGTGTTGGTGTGGGTGGGTGAGAGAGAGAGGTTGACAGAGTGAAGAAAAAAAGGAGTGGAAGGGAAGGCAGAGAGAAAAAAGCAGCAGATACCTCGTTTTAAGAAATGCAGCTGAAGGATAAACAGTAAGCTATTTTCCACATCTCAAAACTACGATGCTAAAGTACTTGGGGATTTACTTAAACTTTCAAATCAAATCAAATAACTCATATGTAAATACTTTTGGTTGACAAAAGACTAGGTTTCCTTAAGTGCATATGTGCAAAAACTAATATTAAAGATTTATGCTCTAAATCCAGAATGCCATGCCGGTTGGCTTTAATTAGAGACTGTTACTTTACACAATTATAGGTCTGAGATCAAAAATAAACTTATTGCCCTCTCTTGAGCATTAGATATTATCATAACATTTCTTCCCAGATCTGGACCTTAGCGTCCAAAATATGGGTGTTAGCATGAAAACCTCCAAGCTTAGTTACCAGCTTGGACCTGGTAATTGCTGCCACCAGCCAGGAATTATACAGTGCCTAGCTCACTGCTGTCCCCCAAAACCTTCCCTGGGGGACCCCAAGACTAAGATTCCTTGAGTCTCACAACAAAAGGGAATAAACCATTTCCCTTCCCCCTCCTCCCCTCCAGGTGTTCCCTGCCTGGGTTCCTGGAGAGAGATACAGAAGCAAGCTCCGTGAATCTAAACAAAGGGATTCTACCCTCCCTGTTTCCAGTCCTGGAAACACAAGTACCGAGAGAGCTAATCTCTCTTCCCCCCTCACCCAGAGGGTATGAAAAGTCAGGCTTAGTAAATCTAACACAAAGAGATTTTCCCCCTGACTTCTTCCTCCCACCAATTCCCTGGTGAGCTGCAGACTCAATTCCCTGGAGTCCCCACTAAAGAAAAACTCCAACAGGTCTTAAAAAGAAAACTTTATATATAAAGAATGAAAAAAGGACATAAAAGGATCTCTGTAAAAAGGTGACAATATACAGGGTCAATTGCTTAAAGAAAAAAAAATGAATAAAACAGCCTTATCCAAAAAGAATACAATCCAGCAACTACACACATGTAAATACAAAAGAACAATAGAAACCTATTGTCTTACTATCCTTGTACTTACAACTTGGAAATAGAAGATTAGAAAGCCTGGAGATAGAAAAATCACTCTCAGAGCCGAGAGGGCACAGATACAAGACAAAGAACTCAAACTCAAAACTTCCCTCCACCCAGATTTGAAAAAGTCTTTTTTCTTGATTGGTTCTCTGGTCAGGTGTTTCAGGTTACTGGTGTTACCCCTTTACAGGTAAAAGAATATTAACCCTTAGCTATCTGTTTATGACACGCCCCCCAAATTGCAGACAGTGGGGAACCTCACTGGCGGTGATTTCCTCCTAGAACTTTAAAATAAACAGATTAATACAACACATGCACCTTTACATATACCACTAAGTATATAACTAACAGACTTTTACATTTTAAGAACACTTTTTAACTACTGGATTCTGGGAAACTCTCATGGGAGAGAGCATCAGCTACTTTGTTAAAAGCTCCTGAAATGTGCTGAATTTCAAAATCAAAATGCTGGAGAGCTAAACTCCAACGAAGAAGTTTCTTGTTGTTCCCCTGGGCAGTATGAAGCCACTTTAGTGCAGCATGGTCAGTTTGTAGCTGGAACCGCCGTCCCCAAACATATGGGCATAGCTTTTCCAGGGCGTACACAATGGCATAGCATTCCTTTTCACTGACTGACCAGTGACTTTCCCTCTCAGACAGTTTCTTGCTGAGAAACAGGATGGAAGTTGTGATCCGTTGCTTCCTGCATGAGAACTGCTCCAATACCACGCTCAGATGCATCTGTGGTTACTAGGAATGGCTTGTCAAAGTCCGGGGCACTGAGCACAGGGTCAGACAAGAGCGTCGCCTTAAGTTGGGTAAAGGCCTTTTGACACTCATCAGTCCAATTAACTGCATTTGGCTGGGACTTTTTGGTCAGATCGGTCAGTGGGGCAGCAATTTGGCTGTAGTGTGGTACAAATCGCCTGTAGTACCCGGCCAAGCCTAAGAAGGATTGAACCTGTTTCTTTGACTTTGGGACAGGCCACTTTTGGATAGCATCCACCTTGGCCTGTAGGGGGTTTATGGTTCCTCGACCCACCTGGTGTCCCAGGTAAGTTACTCTGTTTTGGCCTATTTGACACTTTTTGGCCTTAACAGTTAGTCCAGCCTGCCTGATGCACTCAAAGATCTTTTCCAGGTGTTCTAGGTGTTCGGGCCAGGAGTCAGAAAAAATGGCCACATCATCGAGGTAGGCAACGGCATATTTGCCCAGTCCTGCAAGTAGACCATCTACCAGCCTCTGGAAGGTAGCAGGTGCATTTCGCAGCCCGAAGGGAAGGACATTAAATTCATACACCCCCGCATGGGTGACGAATGCTGACCTTTCCTTGGCAGGTTCGTCTAGCGGTACTTGCCAGTACCCCTTGGTTAAGTCTATTGTAGAGATGAACTGGGCACGTCCCAACTTCTCCAATAGATCATCAGTGCGTGGCATTGGATAGTTGTCCGGACGAGTTACCGCATTTAGCTTACGGTAGTCCACGCAAAAGCGTACTTCTCCATCTGGTTTGGGTACCAGAACCACTGGAGATGCCCATGCACTGGTAGATGAGCGGATTATACCCATCTGTAGCATGTTCTGGATCTCCCGTTCTATAGCAGCTTGGGCGTGAGGAGACACCCAGTAGAGTGGGGTTCTAATTGGGTGAGCATTACCTGTGTCAATGGAGTGGTATGCCCGTTCAGTCCGTCCTGGGGTGGCTGAGAACAATGGGGCGAAGCTAGTGCACAGCTCCTTGATTTGTTGCCGACATTCCAGGGTGGTTGAGAGGTTCACCTCTTCCACGACACCGTCTTTTTTCCCTTCGTAGTAGACACCTTCAGGCCACTCAGCATCATCTCCCTGGACTGTAAACTGACAAACCTGTAAGTCTCTGGAATAGAAAGGCTTGAGAGAATTAACATGGTACACTCTGGGCTTTAGTGAGGAATTGGGAAATGCAATGAGGTAGTTCACAGTTCCCAGGCGCTCTTGGACTGTGAATGGCCCTTCCCATGATGCTTCCATCTTATGGGCATGTTGCGCCTTCAAGACCATAACCTGGTCTCCTACCTTGAAGGAACGTTCTCTGGTATGTTTGTCATACCAGGCCTTTTGCTCTTCCTGAGCATCCTTTAGGTTTTCTTTAGCAAGGGCTAAAGAGTGTCGGAGGGTGCTTTGTAGGTTGCTTACAAAGTCCAGCATGTTAGTTCCTGGAGAAGGCGTAAACCCCTCCCATTGCTGTTTCACTAACTGTAATGGCCGCTTAACCTCGTGGCCAGACACAAGTTCAAATGGTGAAAACCCTAAACTGGGATGTGGTACAGACCTGTAGGCAAACAGCAACTGCTGCAACACTAGGTCCCAATTATTGGAGTGTTTGTTGATGAATTTACGTATCATGGCCCCTAAAGTTCCATTAAACCTTTCCACCAGGCCACTGGTTTGATGGTGGTACGGGGTGGCAACCAAGTGGTTCACCCCATGAGTTTCCCACAGTTTTTGCATGGTCCCTGCCAGGAAATTAGATCCTGAATCTGTATGGATGTTGGAGGGCCAACCTACCCTGGCAAAAATGTCTGTTAGGGCCTGACACACAGCATTAGCCCTGGTGTTGCTTAGAGCTACTGCTTCCGGCCATCGGGTAGCAAAGTCCATGAAAGTCAGTACGTACTGCTTTCCCTGGGCATCTTTTTTGGGAAAGGACCCAGAATATCCACAGCTACTTGCTGAAATGGGAGCTCAATTATGGGGAGTGGCTGGAGAGGGGCCTTGACCTGGTCTTGGGGTTTTCCCACTCTTTGGCATACCTCACAAGACCGGACATACTTGGCAACATCCTTGCCCATCCCCTCCCAGTGGAAGGACTTCCCCAACCTGTCTTTGGTTCTGTTCACCCCAGCATGGCCACTGGGATGATCATGGGCTAAGCTTAAGAGCCTCCCCTGGTACTTAGTTGGACCCACCAACTGTTTTTGCGGCTGCCATTCTTCCCGGTGTCCACCAGAAAGAATCTCCTTGTATAAAAGTCCTTGTTCTACAACAAACTGGGATCGGTTAGAAGAGCTGAGAGGCGGTGGGGTGCTCCGGGCCACTGCCCAAGCTTTCTGAAGGCTGTCATCTGCTTCCTGCTCAATCTGGAACTGTTCTCTTGAGGCTGGGGACACCAGTTCTTCCTTAGACCGGGGACTTCGGCTTGGTCCCTCTGGAAGCGATGTAGGTGATGGGGTTGTTTCCATTGCCGGTGAACCGCTCTCCGTTGGTGCACCAGGGGTTATTTCAGGCTCTGGCTGAGCCTTTTGGGTATGGTTGTCTGCTGCTTCTGCCAGTTCTGGCTCGTTGGCACCCTCTGGCGTTGAGTTTGAAGAAGTGGTTTCAATTGCTGGTACTGGTTGCTGTTCCAGTTCCAGGCCCGGGACTGGAGGTGCTGTGGCTGTTTCAGTGGTTGGCATGGAATCCTGGTTCACTACCTCTGTCTGGGTCTCTGGTAACACAGACGGGGCATCTGTGGACGGCTCCGGAACAGGAATGGGTCTGGAAGCTTGCCTGGTTTGGCTGCGTGTAACCATTCCCACTCTCTTGGCCCGCTTCACCTGTTTGGCCAAGCTTTCCCCCAGTAGCATGGGGATGGAATAATTGTCATAGACTGCAAAAGTCCGCATTCCTGACCAGCCTTTGTACTGGACAGGCAGTTTAGCTGTAGGCAAGTCTACAGCTTGTGACATGAAGGGGTAAATTGTCACTTGAGCCTTTGGGTTGATGAATTTGGGGTGGACGAAGGATTGGTGGATAGCTGACACTTGCGCCCCCGTGTCTCTCCACGCAGTAACCTTCTTTCCGCCCACTTTCAAAGTTTCCCTTCGCTCCAAGGGTATTTGAGAGGCATCTGGGCCTGGGGTTCTTTGGTGTGATGGTAGTGTAACGACTTGCACTCAGTTTGGGTTCTTTGGGCAGTTGGCCTTTATATTTCCCAGTTCATTACAATTAAAGCATCTTCCAGCTGACTGGTCACTGGGTCGAGGTGAGTTACCGGAGACTGGTGAGGTGGAAGAATAGCGTGTCTGTGGCTTTCCTTGGGTTGTAGGTGGGGTCTTTGGCTGCCCTCGATTGTAGGGTTTATTGTCGGTGTGCCCTCTGGGGTATTCGTTCCCCTTGACAGTAGCTTTCTTGCTTTCTGCCACTTCCATCCATCTGGCTCCAATTTCCCCCGCCTCAGTGAGATTTTTGGGTTTTCCATCTTGTATGTACTGTGTTATGTCCTCAGGAACACCATCCAAGAACTGTTCCATTTGTATGAGGAGGTGCAGTTCGTCTATGGATTTAACATTGTTTCCTGATATCCAGGCCTCATAATTTTTCCCAACGTAGTAGGTGTGTTTGGGAAATGACACATCTGGTTTCCACTTTTGGGTTCTGAAACGCCGACGGGCATGATCCGGGGTTATCCCAATTCTTAATCTGGCTTGTTTTGAAACAGTTTATAATCGTTCATTTGGTCCTTTGGCATTTCAGCCGCCACCTCCGCTAAAGGTCCACTGAGCTGTGGCCTCAATTCTACCATGTACTGGTCTTCAGAGATGCTGTACCCAAGACAGGCTCTTTCAAAATTTTCCAAGAAGGCCTCAGTGTCATCACCTGCCTTGTAGGTGGGAAATTTCTTGTGCTGTGGAACAAGTATTGGCGAAGGGTTGTTAGGATTGGCTGTGTTTTGTTGCTTAGCCTTTTCTTATTCCAGGGCCTGCCGGTGAATTTCCCTCAGGAGTTCCAACTCTCTCCTGTGGGTAGCCTCTTTTTCTCTTTCCCTCAGCTCCATCTCTTGTAGTTTTTTTTTCATATCTCGCCTGTGCTTGGCGTCTTTGATTTGTTCCTCGGCCTCCATTTTTGCCTTAGAAGTCATGGTTCCTGTTTTCTTGTGTTGGGGTGCCCTCCGGTGTTTATTGTCTGAACTGCAGGTTCTCTGTTGCCTCCTGGGGTCTGCCTAGCAACAGTGCCTTTTTCCCTTTCTTCCTCTAGCTAGTCTTTTAAATGTAAAGTAAACCAGAAAAACCACTTTATTTGCATGTGTATTGTGCTGGGTACTTGACTCTCAATGGGAGTGCTATAGTCTAACAAAAGACCTTATGTCACAGCTTAATGTTTCCTTGCTTAATATGCAAGCTACTGCCAGGAGAGAACAGAAAAAAAATTTCTCTCTGGTTCCTTTTAAAACCAAACCCTCTCTGCTTAAAAGCCCCTAGCAGAGAAAAGAAAAATATAATATTCCTACTGGCTTCTGGATTCTATCTTTCCCACAAAGCTGCCAACATGTCAACATTTCTTCCCAGATCTGGACCTTAGTGTCCAAAATATGGGTGTTAGCATGAAAACCTCCAAGCTTAGTTACCAGCTTGGACCTGGTAATTGCTGCCACCAGCCAGGAATTATACAGTGCCTAGCTCACTGTGGTCACCCCAAAACCTTCCCTGGGGGACCCCAAGACTCAGATTCCCTGAGTCTCACAACAAAAGGGAATAAACCATTTCCCTTCCCCCTCCTCCCCTCCAGGTGTTCCCTGCCTGGGTTCCTGGAGAGATATACAGAAGCAAGCTCTGTGAATCTAAACAAAGGGATTCTACCCTCCCTGTTTCCAGTCCTGGAAACACAAGTACCAAGAGAGCTAATCTCTCTTCCCCCCTCACCCAGAGGGTATGAAAAGTCAGGCTTAGTAAATCTAACACAAAGAGATTTTCCCCCTGACTTCTTCCTCCCACCAATTCCCTGGTGAGCTGCAGACTCAATTCCCTGGAGTCCCCACTAAAGAAAAACTCCAACAGGTCTTAAAAAGAAAACTTTATATATAAAGAATGAAAAAAGGACATAAAAGGATCTCTGTAATAAGGTGACAGTATACAGGGTCAATTGCTTAAAGAAAAAAAAATGAATAAACAGCCTTATCCAAAAAGAATACAATCCAGCAACTACACACATGTAAATACAAAAGAACAATAGAAACCTATTGTCTTACTATCCTTGTACTTACAACTTGGAAACAGAAAATTAGAAAGCCTGGAGATAGAAAAATCACTCTCAGAGCCGAGAGGGCACAGACACAAGACAAAGAACAAAAAACTCACACCCAAAACTTCCCTCCACCCAGATTTGAAAAAGTCTTGTTTCCTGATTGGTCCTCTGGTCAGGTGTTTCAGGTTACTGGTGTTACCCCTTTACAGGTAAAAGAACATTAACCCTTAGCTATCTGTTTATGACAGATATGTACAGCAGTTCTACGATAAACAAGCTTCACAGACATAGTGGAAGATTTTACTATCTTTATATTGGGTATATAATACAAATGAATGCCTGTTATAAAGCAATACTTAAAACCTGATGAGTGTCATACAACTTTATCCCGTGACTAACATTAAGGCCTGGTCTACACTACAGAGTTAGGTCGACGTAAGGCAGCTTATGTAGACCTAACTCTGTAAATGTTCACATTACAATGTTGCTCCCGCTGATGTAAGTCACCCACTACTCCAACTCAGTAACTCCACCTCCGCAAGAGGGGTAGCACTTAGGCTGATACAGCTATGGCGACTCTATAGACACAGAGTTACATCATCTGTTAGTTGTTGGCCTCTGAGTGGCTGGAGTCGTTGACCCCAGGACGGGGATGGGGGGCATGCTCCAGCTGTCAGCCCCAGGGCCTGGGTACTCCAGCTGTCAGTGCCCCACAATGCCCCTCACAATTAAGTTGGTGGAAGCGCTCCTGGTGAGGATCTGTACACAACAGAGGACACAGGGTGGACATGAACCACGGCAATAATTACCTAATTTTGGTCGATTTATTTTGTAATGTCAACTTGCCCTTACAAAGAGCAAAGAAAATATAACCAAGCTTCTTCAGTTTCAAAACAACAGAACAGTAAAAATTATTCTGTTCAGTCTATTGTGCCTGGACTTTAAACCCCAGCACCCAATTAAAACTGTTCCGGAAGGCAGATTTTCAGTAAATTCTGGCAGCAGTCAGAAATTATCTGGGACTCTGGATCAAATTAATCCCTGCTGGAACTCTACTGGATTCAGCAGAGTACCACTAAGGATGAATTTGGCAATCTCAGTTATCCAGCTGCTTGAGCCTGAAGGAAAGCACACATCCAGGAGCACTGCTACAGAGTGTGTGTGTGGAGGGGGTATAGTACAGAACCAAACAGGGGAACATGGGCAGCAGAGTCCTACTCCAAACCCCAGGGAAGTCAATGGTAAGACTCCCAATAAGCTTTGAATGAGGCGCTGCATACAACTTTGCTTGTAGGAGGTCCGAGTATGGCTTTAAGTGCCATATACTAAAATCTTCTTGGAGTTTTGGGTGCAAAACATAAAAAGAAGTATATAACCATAGAAGTACTGATACAATGCCTAATACAATAAAGTCCCAGTACTAATTAAAGACTCTGGGTGCTATCACAAAACAAAATATTAACGGTTTATAGCTTGCAGCTCTATTTGTATGCCATGTATATTTATTTACAGTTCAATTTTCCTAGCAGGGATTAATTAAACCACACACAAAAAAATAAAGCTCACTTATTTATATTTACATTGTCCTCAACAACTCTAAGGCAAAATGACTGTTTCATCATTAAAGATTTGAATAGACCAGCCTGGGAATGAAAACTCAGAAGTTGTTACTCAAATTGACAGTTGATTTGCAGCTAAAGTACTTTATTTCAGCTTCATACATTCAGATAAAATGATAACCTGACATACTGTGACACTATTTTGAAAGTAAGAAGTCTAATGAGCAGGGCCAGCTCCAAGCACCAGCATCCCAATTAGGTGCTTGGGGTGGCAATCTGCAAGGGGTGACAATCTGCAAGGGGCGGCAGTCCGTGAGTTTTTGCCCCCAAGCAGCGCGCTGAATTGCCGCCGCGGACAGCAGGGGCAGTCCATGTGTCATTAGGGTGGCACGTGTGTTTCTGCGGCGGCAATTCGGCAGCAGTTTCTATGTTCAGCTGTCTGTGGTGGCGCAGTTTCTGTCTTCCAGCTGAAGCTGCCTCCGAATTGCTGCCGCCACGGAAACATGTGTGCCGCCCTAACAGCACACAGACAGCACCTGCCGACCGCGGAGGCAATTCGGCGCGCTGCTTGGGGCGGCAAAAACAGTAGAGCCGGCCCTGCTAATGAGAGATCGTAATACTACAGTGCAATCTCTAGTGTACTGTTCAACTCATCTTTCTGAGTTTTGGGAATCTCACAAGGTTTTTTCTTTTTTAAAAAAATTAAGTTAAATAACATTGTTTCTATTACTTGTCAAGTGCGACATCTGGATTTTCTCTCACTGACTAAGCGTCTCTCTAGTACAAGCTTGTTTTATTTACTTTTTTCTCCCTTTTAAGCAAGCCAAGAAAAATACATAGTACAAGAGAAATTATCTACACAGTCAACTTCAAAATTAAAATACCATTTTTATTTTTTTGTAAGACCTTAGGTGAATTTGAAGGAACAATGTATTGTAAGAAAAATGAACAACTGGGTTGAAAATGATGTAATTTACTTCACTGGAGGAGTGAATTCTGAGACCAGGATTACCTTATCCCTTATCACATTTATTCAGAAGTTCCCTTGAGTTCAAGAGTTCACAGCAGCCATTTATAATGGTCTATTACTTCTGAAGCAAGTTAGAGTGAAAGCACTGCTTTTAATCAGCACACAAGTTCCATCATTATACAAATCTTACCGATAGGGCTGAGACTGGAATGGGACCAAGCATATTGATGCTCAAACAATTAAGAGCTGCTATTTAAAAAAAATAACTTAAAAAACCTGAATTATAGCCACAAGAGCCTGCAGAAACACCATACTCAGCCCTGGAGAGAATGGAAAATTCTGGGCCTGATTCTGCTTCTATTGAAATTAGTACGAGTTTAGCAATGACTGCAGAGGGGAAAAATGACAGGCAGGCCTTTATTGTTTTATGCGGCAGAGCAGTGGCCCCTTCAGTAAAACTTTACGAAGAGTTCCATCCAGCCACTGGTGAGAAAGAAAGAAGCTGCGCTAAGGGGTCTCCAAGAAGGTCAAGAAAAGTGTGTGCGTGCATGTAATCTTCAAGACTTTCTCAGGTATACAAAGCTTCCACCCCACCCATTGCATGGGAATTCCTCCACAACCCTAGAACAGGCATAATTAGCAGTGTAGACTGTGAGGCACTGCTTAGCTGAGTAAAGACATGCCTGAACCCTTATGGTATGTACATTCTGTTCAGGGCTCTCTACATTGCCAGAGCCTCCCACTGTACGCTGCTATTTTTAGCAGTGTAGTGTCTCCCTGCCAGAGTCTTCCCCGCCACAGGGAAAGGATCCAACAGCAGAGAAAGACTCTGGCAGGGGAGGCAACAGAGAAGGGCTCCGGCAGGTCTCCACTGCTGGAGCCTTTCCTTGCTACCTCCTCCTACCAGAGCCATTCACTGCCACATGTAACTGCACATCACAGTGTGGGCACAGACTGATTTTCACTTAGGGCATGGCTATACTTGCAGATATAGAGCGCTGAGTTAAATCCGCCTTCGTACAGCACAGCAGGGAAAGCGCTGCAGTCTGTCTACACTGACAGCTTCAAGCACACTGGCGTGGCCACATTTGTGGGCAGCTATCCCAGCATGCAAGTGACTGCAACGTGCTTTTCAAATGGGGGGGTGGGGTAGGGTGGAGTGTGACAGGGAGCATGTTGTGTGTATGTGGGGGGAGAGAGAGTGGATTTTTGAGGTGCTGAGAGTGTGTGTCAGCATGTTGTCTTGTAAAATTAGATCCCTCACTTCCTCCCCATCTCTCTCTCAGTCACTGAAAGCAAAACAGTAAATGTTTGCTTTTCTCGGAGCTGATAAGCAGCTGGCTTCTTCAAAATGGAGCTTTGAAAGGGCATTTCTGAATTCCTGCAGGCAATTTCACAACAATGACAAGAGTGGCCACTTGATTTAAGGGGATTATGGGACATTTCTGGAGGCTGATCACAGCACAGTAATGCAACACCTCGTTCACACTGGTGCCATGGTGCTCCAGAGGGGATGCAGCAAACATTATTCTGCTCACCGAGATGGAGTACTAGCAGCGCTGTAGCTGTGGAGTCAGAGCGCTCTACAGGCCTTGCCAGTGTGGACGGGGAGTCAGCTAGGACACCTGGGGTGCCAATAGTGTGTAGGCATAGCCTTAATGGTTACTGTGAGAGACAGTTTTCAGTTTGTGTAAAACTTGCATATCCAGAAGCAAGGAATGGGTGTAAAGTATGATCATAAGGGCAAGATCCTGATGCTGTTACTTATACTGAGTAGTACGTTACTCTGCATACTTACTTAGGGCTGTTCTACACTAGGAATTTACATCGGTACAGCTACATCTCCAAGGGCTCTGAAAATTCACACTTGAGAGATGTAGTTATACCAACCTAATCCCCAGTGTAGACAGCACTAGCCACAGCTTCTCGTGGAAGTGTATAACCTACACCAATGGGAAAACCCAATGTATGTAGTGTCCACGCTGAAGTGCTGCAGCTGCGCCATGTACCATTTTAAAGTGGTGACTCTAGAAGTAAAGTATTACTCAATGGGTGAAATCCTGGCTCTGTAGAAACCCTTAGGAGCTCTGCCACTGACTTCAGAGGGGTGAGATTTTACCCTACATGAGTGGGAGACAGTATCTGACCTTCAGCTGGCATTTCATAGGTCTTCTCTGCCTGCTTTTCATTACTATTCCTGTATGTTCTCTCATGAACAAGCTTTTACTGCATATTTTAAATATTTATAAAGAGAAAAATTCACCTTTATATTCTGTGATGGGTTGGACTCCTTGGGAAGGCACCAGATGTGCTGAGATACCACTGAGTCTACCTGTTCTGCCAACATGGGCCCCCTTTTACCTTTCTTGCTGAGCCAGGCTCTTAAAACCTTCTCTAATACACACAGGCAGAGCCACACCCCGCTGCAGACCAGCTCTGGAGAGACTCAGCTTAAGAGACTTGCTCCAGCACTCAGATGTCCACCTCCCTTGGAGCACAGACCCAAACATATAATATATTTGCCTTTTCCCTCAATGTGGAAGAGGGTATGCACAATTTCTTGCCGCCCCCCCATTAGAAATCACATAAACTGGGTTATATTATAAACCAGAAATAAATTTATTAACTATAAACAGGTGTATTTTAAGTAGTTAAGGAGGTAGCAGACAGAACAAGGCAGATTACTAAGAAAATAAAACAGAGTACACAAACTAAGTTTAATACACTAAAGAAACTGGTTACATGTAAGTTCTCACCCTAAATGTCATTCTAATAATCTTCTTCACAGGCTAGATGCCCTTCCAGCCTGGGACCAGTTCTTTCCCTCCTGTTCAGTCTTAGCTGTTTCCAGCAGTCATCTTGGGTGGGATAGCAGGGGAGAACTGATTATCTGGATTACCTCAATGCCCACTCTTAAATAGGATTTGCATAAGGTGGGAGTCCTTTGTTTCTTAATTTGGGCCCCCTTCCCTTACAGTGGAAAGTTACAAGAAGTCCCAGATAATGTTTCAGTATCAGGTGACAATGTCACAATAAAACTCCCCCCCACTCCTCATCGGATCCCCTGGGTAAGCACCAGCATTGTATATTGCTAACGCTTATATATGCCTGGGAAAGGATTTTGGGAAGGGTTGAAGGTGTGAGTGTAGCATGAAAGATTTCTCTGCAGGTTGCGAGAGGCCGAAGGGGGAGGAATGGGTTAACTCGACGATTCAGCTAGGCTCAAAAGATAAGGAATGAAACTGCCGCTCAAGGCCAATACACACAAACAAGTTCTCTGCTGCCAAACAGCCAAAGCCTGTAGGAAAGGAGAACTGAACCAGACAGACCTGGAGGGGATTGCAAAATGAGAAAGATCAGAAGGCCAGTGAATGGAAGAACAATAGTCTTGCAACCCTGAAGCCGATGTGTTTTGGGGAACCTAAGGAAGCCGCAGAAGGCTGGTTCAGACTGCTACAGAGAGCCTGGGAGACAAGGATCCCTGGACTAAAACGCCCCCGGAAGAACCCAGGGCTTAAAACCCTCCCGAGAGCTGAAGCAAGTAGGAGATCAACAGCGGATCCTAGATGGCCTGTGCACAGGACAGAACTCCCATCTACTCTTCCCCCTCTTCTTCTTACGTTACACCCAAGCTTGGCCAGCCTTGGGTTGTGTGCGTGAGTATGAAAGTGGGTTAGGGCTTGGGCGCTAACGCTTTCTTCCTTCCCTTGAGTGACGTGGGGAGCACCCAGCACTCACTGCTATTTGATTAATAAAGCTTTAAACTTAGTCATTTGGTGTGCTCCTTCATCTCCTCCCCTAAAGATCCTGCGACCTCAGCCTGATCACCTGAAGCCCCATGCAGATTGGTAACATAAATTTGTCACAACAAGACCACCTGTCTCTGTAGGGCCCTTGCAGCCGTTTTTCACAGGCTGACCCACACATTCACAGGAAGACTAAGCTCTTTTCCAGTCCATTGTCCTTGTTGATGGGCCATCCGCCCTGTCTGGCTTTTCAGTTTTTGTACCTGAAGTGTTAGCAGTGGGCATCACCTAAAGTAGCATAGTTGAAATCCAGATACATAGTCAAAATTCCTAATTTCAGATACAGAAATAATACAGGCATACGAATACACCTCTACCCCAATATGACACCACCCGATATAACACAAATTTGGATATAAAGCGGTAAAGCAGCGCTCCCAGGGAGGGGGGGAGTGCTGCGCGCTTTGGTGGATCAAATCAAGTTCGATATAACATGGTTTCACCTATAACGCGGTAAGATTTTTTGGCTCCCGAGGACAGTGTTACATCGAGGTAGAGCTGTAGGAGAATGGCACTAGGTAAATCATAACCTTTCCAATGATAGTTCACGAGTCATCTTGCATAATATATATCTGTTATGTCATATTCATATCATAAGCATATTTTCATAAAGAATATGGAATGACACGTCACATACCCCCTCAGAAAACTTTTGAACTACTCATATATTTTTTGAAAAAGCAGTCAATGTTTAGGCAACTGAGTGAGCTGAATTGTAACATTCTTTTGAAGGCAGACCACAAAGTTTGTCAAGTACCAATCTGAATTTGATAGTAATAAATACAATCCATTTCCAGAAACATGTTTGTATTTCATTAGAGATTTAAGCAAAAGAAAATTTGCACTCAAAGCATTAAACGAGAATGCATGCACTTGCACATTTTGGAATGGTGCCTAGAAAAATAAACTTGTTTGTTTTAATTAGTCCTGAAGAGAAATCAAAGAGAATGGAAATTAATATCTATTATTTTTAAAATTGAAACAGCATACATGGTTCATGTACTTTGCAAAAGCTGTATGCTACATCTTAATGAAAGTATCAAAATAAATAAAAGGTCAGCTGATCTGTTTGAACACAGATATTTGATTTGCTATATTTGATTAATTTAGGTTTGTATTCACTTTGAACTATTACAAGACTGTTAATTGATAATATGAAATATTCTACAGTTATGTAATGTTAACACACTTACTTTGCTGCACTATAGCTCAAAAGACAATTGTTTCAGACAGGGTGATTTTCATGTCAACTGCATTTGCAGAAAATTTGTACAAACATTTTCAACCAGCTAATTCTTTTCTTAGACTTTGAGCCTCATTGACATGCAGATGAGAGCTAGATTAAATGACTCAAACTCTCTCTAAATTATACATGTATGTATATATAAATGAAGGGAGAGACCAAACAGAAACTTGGTCAGAACACATAATAAGGGCAGAGTGTATTCTTGTTATTATAAGTTGCATTTATAATACCACTGTTTTCAACAGACTACCAAGCTATATCAACACAGGGCAGTAGCTGCAGCTGTGTTTGACACAAGATATCATACAACTCCCCTCCTAAATTGTGGTGGAACACAGTTTTGTCTGAGACATAAGCCAAGGCTAAACTGTGTTCAGCCTCACTACAGAAAGTGTGATTGGCTCCAAGTTTTAATAAGGGCTATTCAAACCATCTGCATTGGGTGCTTAATATAGTTTGCCTTGTCTTCTGTCCATCCCATCCATCAACCCATGCCAGCGGAAAAGCAGTGTTTGCAATGGGGTATCAAAGATAAAGCTCTACTTGCTAGTTCTTCTTTATTATGTAAATATCCTTTTCACAGCAACACTTCCTTCAGCAACATTTCTTTATATTAGGCACACACAGGGTTCCAAAGCCATGGTTAGTGATAAATACGGAGTATGCATTCTTTGGTTTACAATTCTCTGTATAAAAAAACAGAGAAGTGTTGCCTCAGGAGGAGGAGAAAGCAAAGCCATACATTGTACACTTCTCTTGCTCGTTTTTCTGTTAAAGAAAGATACACGATGTATTTGCAGTTGGAAAATATCTTGGAGTAGAAATCCTCCTTTTCCCCTAAAACACTACATTCTATCCCCCTCTCCCAAGACAGAACATATTTTGTGGGGTATTCCCTTAACATGTTTAGGAAAGGGTTCTTTAAATGACAAAGAACTTCCACTTATTCCATAAAACAGGACTGTAGCTATAAACATACCTACCTACGATATTATCTTGACATGTCACATGTTCTCAAGAATAATTTCTTCAACAAACACGTTAAAGATTTTGCAACAGAATGATTCAATCTAGGAGGTAAGTGGAGTTATTCAATACGGAAAGCTTACATCTTCTCAAATATTGCTGCCATCACAGGGATATTAATTTCTCTTTGAAATTATCTACTTGCAATCAAGTCAACAAGATGTATATGAAATATTCACAATTAAATCTACTCAAAGTATGGAGTTTTTTCATTCCGATCCAAACAAAAAAATAGGCACATTTTGCATTTAAAATGGACTCATTTTCTAGTGAAAACAGGCTTGCTTTACTTACATGGATAGTTTAATTGGCTTCAATTAAACTATTTGCATTATGTGATTAGGACAGGTCCCCAAAATGAAAGAGAGTTTATTTCAAAGAGAATTCGCTTCAAAGACTAAATTTTTAATATTTTTTTTGTAAATAAAAATCTATTTTCAGAAAAGTGAATTAAGAGGACTACAATTTCCTTTCAAGGGAAAACAACAAAAAAATCCTTCAGAAAATTATCAAAAAATTTTTCAACAGCTTCACATAAGTTACATGTAGATCAACTTTTCCCCAAAATAAACAATGAACAAGTTAAAAATATCTGAAAGGTATTAAACATCAAGGAGGGGGATACTTTAATTAGGATGGGTCAACAGGAGGTTGTTTTTTCTTCCCAAGAACAATGGGCTCAAATTAAATCAAACCAAACTGAAAAACTTTACTATCAGAAAAAACTTCCCAAGGACGACATCTATTAGACTGTAGAGTTGTCTCCCTAAGGAAACAATGGAAATCCCATAGCTTGACACATTTAAAATTACAGTAGGGAAAGTAGTTCTGGACTAAGTGGACACAAACATATATTAAAAACAATTTGTGAAACCACTGTTTAAACAAGCTACAATTAGGATATACTTGTCATTTCAGTACGCTACCTATATCCTTTTAGACTAATCTGTCCAATCAATCAATCAGATAAATAAATTATCATTCATTAAAACAACTATTACAGTCTTTCAAAAGGAAGTTGGTACTGGTGAAAAGATGCTCTTTATGGTAAAGATGACATAATCTTCACTACATCCCAGCTGGCTCTCAGACATGTTTCTCACACAGTTCTTTAAAAAAAAATGCTATAACATAAGGTATAAGAAGATATAATGGCTGAAAGCTGAAGCAAGACAATGCAGACTAAAAATATGGTACACATTTTTAACAGAAAGGATAATTAATCATTGGAACAACTTATCAATGGTCATGGTGGTTCACCATCACTAGCAATCTGTACATCAAGAGTGGATGTTTTTCTGCAAGATATGCTCTAGTTCAAACAGGAATTGTTTTGGAAAAGTTCCACAGTCTGTGTTATACAGGAGGTCAGTCTAGAAGATGATCACAGCTATCAGTTTTGGCTTTATAATCTTGAGTCTATACATATGACAGAGATTGTGTAATATGTCCTTTCAAGCAACTTGCTAGTTAAATGAAAATAATCATGCTTTCATCTTCCTCATCAAACATCTGTCTTCTGTTACAGGTACATGGCATTATTGATTTCTGGCCCATATGCACAACTTCATCATTTCACAAATCTCTAAATGGTTTCTTGAAAATCTTCCTTAGGACCCCACACCAACGCCACTTAGGTAGGCTCCAAAATGTGATAAAAAAACATTATGCAATATATTGATAATGATACAAGTATAATTAATGCATTTAAAGTCTCTCCAACCAATCTTCTAGCAAAATTATCTGAGAAGTCAATGAAATTACTTTTTATGAGGAAGCTGAGAGGTTTTGAAATTGATTGTACAGTGTTGTATCATTATTGATTGACATGTCAAAAGGTGCAAAAACAGATCAACACAAGTCCTTTATTAAACTTCTGAAAGCCATTAGAAATGTGTGTAAATCCCAAGTTGTTAGATAAGCAATGCTAGCTGTGCTTGCAATGTGATTTACCTGTTGCAAAAAAGATAGATAAGAAGATGCTGTTAATCTCTAGGAGATTTCTTTTCCTCAGTAACTTCATTTCCTAGTTTTCATCCTTTAGAACAGTACTTAATGTAATAACTATGAGAAGGGACCACTTGAGACAAAGCCAGCATTTTGCATGAACTCAGAGAAAAGATGTGTGCAGAAGAACTATAATGACCATTTTATTCTAAATATGTTGGCCTTAAACATACCAAGTCATAATCTTGCCAGCTCATTTTATGGAAAAACTGCATATCAATACATCAGTTATCATCTACTACAGTTACTTACCTGTGTCAGAACTAGAATATAGCCAGATTCCATGATAATCAGGTAGCATTCTATTAAGGTTTTTGTGTGCAGAGCCTAGAAAGAATGTTCCATTTTCTGTCTTATTCACTATATTTCCAATGCAGGAGTAGGCACAGCACATACTCTTCCCATCACCAGAGGGATACAGTATTGATGGGGGCCAACTTACTTTACTCTTTCAAATGTAAATGGTACACAATAGAGAAAAGGGCCTCATTGTTCACTTCCTTGCAACTGGTTTAGATGTCTACAAATGGGCAAAGTGGGTACAAGAACACTCCCATTTTGATTTAGCAGCATCTTTATGTCCACTTTGTACATGTTTAAAAGACTACACAAGGTTGTGCAGAAGTATGCAGCTGCTGCCCTCCATTTCAAAAGACAACAGATAGTCAGATTTACCCTTTAAGCCATTTCCTTCATCTTGTGCAATAGTGCAATATTCTTCTGAATGTTTTTCAGACAGCAGGTCTTCTTACTGCAGTTAAAAACTGCACACACAAGTGTCCTGCTGTCAAATTCTAATCTAAGTCATGGGTTAGACTCCATACTACGAAATACCAAAACTAACAGTAAGAGGAACTTTTAATTTGACATTCTGTAACTTTTCATCCACTACTATTCTGTTCTCCACACAAATACTCAGATTCCTCTACTTTGCATTACACATGCTTTTTGTTAGGGCCCAATCCTGTAAGTGCCTACAGAATGTCGGTAACTTCAATGGGAGTTGCATGTATTGAGGATTCACAGGATCAGGCTGACTGTTCTCAAGTGATCGCTATTGCCAACACATGGAGAAGCAGTGAGGAAGTGAAGAAGCCAAATGTCGCCCTCCTTGGCTGGGATGCTCACCAAGATACAGGAACACTGGACAACAGTAGGAGAAACAATGGAGAAAGAGGAGGAACTTTTCAAGCTGAGAAGAGTTGTATCAAATGTCTCCTGTTTGAACATAAGAAGCAACTGCACGATTTAAAGGATTATTTTCAATGGAGACAAGATCTCTGAGAGGTGGGTGAGCTCACAGTTTTAAAGGTGATTGATAAAGAAGTAAGAAATTGTTTGCACAGCTGATTTCAAAATCTAGAGAGATGCCATCTAATAATTTTTAAATGGGAATTGAGAGTTATTTCACTAAAATATCACTGACCAATAATAATAATTCACCAAGTAAAACCATTAAACTAAATAATAAAAATGAGCAAATGACATCTAGAATATTTTAATGGTGAAAGAACTACAAGATAGACCAAAGTGTAACAAATTTGTCCCTTCATAATTGTTTCAGAACCATCCTGCTCTGCTTTGTCCACCAAACGTCCTTTCACACACCAGTAGTTTTATTTTTTTTCTATACCCACTGTATTTCTGCTTTCTGCACAACAAAATCTCTGTGTGGAAAAAGGTGATTCTGATCAGACTCCTGTTCAGTTGAGGTTGGAGTGTGACATTTAGTCATTGGTCTGTACCGGAAAAAGCACAGAGCCATCCTGCTCTCAGGCACTCAAGGAGGGACTATGCTTCAGTAGACAATTCCTATTTGAGCTGCTTGGCATATAGAGGGAGAGCACACACTGAACCAACCTTTGGGTGGGACAGCCTGCTGCCACCTGACCAGCTCTAGTTCCACTTAGTCCCCTGCCTCCATTGGGGTGGTTTGTATGCCAGATAGTGTTAAGAGGGGGCAGTCCTTGCACTCCCAGGATAAGGTCTGCTATTGTGACCATCAGGGAGTGCTACTGTGCCAGGCATAGGTCCAATCTGCTGAAGGCAATTATAGGAAGTAAAATGTGTCCTAGCTTCACATTCTCCACTTCTCCCATGAAAAAAAATAGCAAGTGGCATGCCTCTTTTCTAACCACAGAAGAGCCTAACTAGTGAACAGAGGTGAGAATACTTCTATTTACTGAGAAAAATGCTAGCAGATGATGTTCAGCAGACAGAAACTTAGCTTCAAAAGCAAATATTAGTTTTCACAATAGACAAGTAAGGAAAAACAGTGATCGGTTAGATTTAGTTTAAAGTCTGAGCACACAATTTAGTTTTAACTGTATACTGTTTAGTTTTTAATCAAACAACAGTGTCACAGGAAAGTTTATTTTCGTGTGTAATCACACTATAATTTCTATTTTTATGAATATAATTTTTGCATCTATAAAACACACCATCAGTCTTGGCACATGACCAAAATACAAGTGTAATCATAACTTTACTGGAAATATATACAGCATTGGGTAATGCTGTCAGACAGTATTCAAATTTTCCAACATACTAAAGTCAGTTTACTCCTATGGGGGCAGAGGGATATTTTTTACTCTCACACAAGCAGCTGCCCTCAAGGTGGAATCCACAACCAGGTTCCATTTGGAGAAGCAGTTTACAATTCTAGCCACAACTGGCAGGAAATTTCATGGGGGAAAGCTGCCTGGGAGCTGTGCAGGTTCAACCCATCTCATGGACATGTTTGTTCCATCTCCTTCCAATATGTGGGCAATGTTGGCCTGCTCCATCTCTTTCAGACCAGAGGCCAGGGGCAGTCTGTGCCACTGAAGAATTTTCTGCTGCCACATTTTGGTTTCTGCTGCATATGATAGAAGCCACTTCAAGCCAGGGGGTGCAGCAGCACCCCAGCACCTGCATCTGAGCCTTTACTGGGTCTAGGTGGTAGGCTTCCATATGAAGAATCTTTTTCATTTCAAGGACTAGGTCTTTGTAGTGGACAGCTTTCTGCTCTGAATGAGAATGTTTTGAACAGGAGCAGTTTCTGTCAGCAGTGCTCAACCAGCCAATAGCCAAGCAATTAGGTGCAAAGACTTTGGGTCTGAGGGCAATGCATGACCATAATTGTAAGCTATTTTGTTCAGGCAGTCTGGGAAATGGATGGGAGGCTGACAGGACATTTGCAATAGGGTTGATGGCCAAAACTGTCTCAGACAGTATGGAGCTACCAGGATGGGCCTTGTCGCATCTGACCTTGAGACAAGGAAAAATTGGTGAAAACATATAAGTGGCCAGGAGACCACTATAGCAGAAAGGCTCACGGCAAGAAAATGATGCACAAGTGTCCTCTCTGGAGCTGTACATACTCAGAATCTTGGAAAGATTTGTACTTGGGCAGCGAGGCTCTCCAACCACTTCTATTTTTAGCATGCTAGCTAGATTAGAACTAGCATGGATCTCTCTCTGCAAGTTGGCAGCCTCTCTCACTGCCAGTCTTCGGTACCAAAGGTGACAGCGCTAGCTTCCATGCTAACGGTATCAACTTCAGTTCTGGGTCTTTGTTCGCCACTGGAATCTTCTCCATGCTAATTTTAGGCACCGCACATTTGCTAGATGGGTTGGTCATGGATGGTTCCCCCGGTACCTGCTACGTCCTATTTTGGGATCTGAAGAGCCAGACATTAATTGATCCAGGAAACAAAGCTTCAGCTGAGTATCCCACAACCTGCAAGCTCTCAAAGAGAATGATGGGTATATTGAGCATCTACCAGTAAATTACTCTTGCCCAAGCAGAAGAGGCACTTCCTGTGCCCATCTTTTAAAGAGATCAGCCCACCATAGGAAGGGCAGGGACTGAAGCCTGAAAGCTTAGAGTCTGCTATGTTGAGATGCCCTATAAAGTAGGGTGTAAAAGGGGGTCTGACTGTCCAAAATCAGGCACAATGGGTCACATTCATTCACAGCAGTCCACCGTGTGTGAAACAGAAGAGTTCTGAAGTGTTTTAACTGGAGCTACAGACTAGCAGATGGGACACCCACAAGGTCCCGTCTCACTACTACAGGTAAGAAGAGGGAACAGAAAGGGTTGCTCTACTCTTTATGCCCTCATACAGAGGCACACGAAGGCACAGGGCATATGTGCACCCCTGATGAACACTGCTATTCAAACAACTGATCTCACGTGCATAAGGGGCACGAACACTTCCACATACCCTGACATATAATGGAAAAAACAGTATATTTCCACTGCCCTCACAATTAATTCCCTACTCTGTGCTTTTTAACTCTGTCAAGGGGAACGCAGAAAGCTCCATGTAGGAAAGTATGTAGCTACATCTCTCTCTCTGAGGAGTCCTCCTATATGGATTGACTAGCTCCTTACGTAACTGCCCTAGGAATGGCAAAGACAGAACCTAATATCACCATGGAGCCTAGAACTGCAAGCCACATCTTCTCCCTCTGTACATGCTCAAGAATCCTTCCCTGAAGGGAGAACTGGAGGCTACCTTGTGAAGTTAGCTTTCCAGAGTTGGTTGTACATACTATTTCGCTATAGATTCACATAGAACTCCCATTACTAAGAATGGGAGTTATGACTGAGCTTCAGTAGGAGACCAGGCACACCCGCAGTATTTTAAATGTTACAGACACTAATATGTAAGGACTTGTCCCTTTAATCAATTGTTACAAATTGTGATAGCACACAATACCGAAGTACTAGACAAACCATATTCTATTTTGTAGAGTGATGTTTCCCAATCTCTCATTTGCCTGAACATTACTCATGGTCTGTAAAAAAAAATAAAATCTATAAGAATGCATCAGGATCATTTACACAGTTATTACCAATAGGAAGACCCTGAAGCTGTATACAGAGTCCTTTTGATCTATTACAATCAGCTGATAGGCCTACCAGGTGGGAAAATAGATTGCTCATATTTGGAAATCTAGAAGTGCACAGAATGAGCAAGTCTATTAAAAAAATACCATACATGAATTTATATCAGAACTTCTCAAACTTTTGTACTGGCGTCATCTTTCACATAGCAAGCCTCTGAGTGCAACCCCCCTTACACATTAAGAACACTTTTTTATATATTTAACACCATTAGAAACGCTGGATGCAAAGCGGTGTTTGAGGCAGACAGCTCACAACCCCTCACGTAATAACCCTGCGACCCCCGAGGGGTCCCGACCTCCAGTTTGAGAACCCCTGATTTATATGCTACAGAGCTTGAACTTCAGATTTACACTGCACAGCTAAAAATGACTGGCTGCTAATGTAGCTGAGACGCATGTAACAGACTGCAGTGCACTGTGCTGCCAACTCAAAGAGTCAAGTACAATAAACTAAGCTGGGGGTCAAAGCATTCAGATTGTACAAGTCAAGACATCTGCGCACATCCCAGCTCAACACTTTGAAAATCCACCCGAGTTTATAGGAGACAAGGTGCTGACTTGCTCTTGCACATTAGCCAAAGAATGAAGAAGTAGTTCTGGGATTAGCTGCACTAACTCCAAATCACCACCTCTCTTAGACGGGGCAGGGCACTGAAGAGTAGATCATACTTTGTGAGTGGGGTATGCAATAAAAAGCCCAGCTACATTTTATTAAATATCCCCTAAATTCAGTTTGAAAGATTAAAAAAAGAATTACTTTCTTTTTTCCCTTCTTAGGGGTCATGGCAAAGGTAAATACAATACATGCTATTTTGTTGTCTTCTCAGTTTTATGGGGGTATTTTACCTAAGGAGAAGTTACGTATCATATTGCTTTCCAGGGGTCCAATGTCTGTAGCAAAACTGGGATTTGCAAATATTTTGAAACGATTTTTTATAAGTGCTTTAGTTTTTCAGCATCCTGACTGGCTTCAAACATCTCTCATTAAGGAAAAAGGGTTGTTTTTTTTCTTATTATTGTTTATAAAAGGTACATTTTCTACATTACCATTGAAAATATAAATTCAATGTAATAAATCCTGTCTTGTAGCATCATCACATAATATTGTTCTCTCTCTCCTCCCCACTACACTAGTCAACTCAAATATACTCCAAAAACTAAAAAAGGAAGGATAAAACTTCTTTGGATTTTTAACTTTTGTACTTGAATCCCAACCTTCAGTTGTAGGTGTGATGCTGTACAAAAAGGAAGATGACCATGCTTACACTAAGGTATAACCACTGCTGCAGAACCCCTGTTGCACAGTTGTGATAAATCCTACGCAAAGTACGCTTTGTAAGATACTACTAGAGAAGTTGTGATCTGTTGAACAATGTTATCCTGTTTATATGCATGCATTGTCATTGTATATGAAGTTATGAATGTTTGCTATGTGTTTGTATCTCAAACATAGTGTGTTCCTGGATAAATCAGATTTACATTAAGATCAGTCAGCCATAGAAGATGGGCAATTAAGGATAATCAACTATTCCAATTATCAGAGGGGTACCCGTGTTAGTCTGGATCTGTAAAAAGTGACGAAGAGTCCTGTGGCACCTTAAAGACTAAAAGACATATTGGAGCATAAGCTTTCGTGGGTGAATACCCATGTGGTGGAATCCACCACATGCATCTGATGAAGCGGGTATTCACCCACGTCCAATACGTCTGTTAGTCTTTAAGGTGCCACAGGACTCTCTGTTGCTTTCTACAACTATTCCAATGGGGCTCTCTTCATGATGCCTTAGAGAGCATATGGACAATGCAGGCCCAGTGACTTGGCAGGGCATGTAGGACATGTGATCCCTGATTCCATGTTTGCGACTGTAACTTTCCATGCACATGGGCTGAGGTTGAGGGGGTCAACAAGCAAATGGACAAAGGGATCCAGTGGATACAGTGTATTTTGATTTTGGGAAAGTCTTTGACAAGGCTCTTAAGCAAAGTAAGCTGTCATGGGATAAGAGGGAAGGTCCTCTCATGGATTAGTAACTGGTTAAAAGATAGGAAACAAAGGGTAGGAATAAATGGTCACTTTTCAGAATGGAGAGAGGTAAATAGTGGTGTCACCCAGAGGTCTTATCTACATCTTGAAATCTACATCCAGATGTGGTCACCCCATCTCAAAAAAGATATATTGGAATTGGAAAAGGCTCAGAAAAGGGCAACAAAAATGATTAGGGGTATGGAACGGCTGCCATATGAAGAGAGAATCGAGATTAATAAGACTGGGACTTTTCAGCTTGGAAAAGAGACAACTAAGAGGGAATATGATAGAGGTCTATAAAATCATTTACTTTCTCCACACCAGTCATAAGTGTTATTACTCCTTCTCATAACATAAGAGCTAGGGGTCCCCAAATGAAATTAATAGGCAGCAGGTTTAAAACAAATAAACGGAGGTATTTTTTCACACAATGCACAGTCAACCTCTGGAACTCCTTACCAGAGGTTGTTGTGAAGGCCAAGACTATAACAGGGTTCAAAAAAGAACTAGATACATTCATGGAGGATAGATCCATCAATGGCTATTAGCCAGGATGGACAGGGATGGTGTCCCTAGTCTCTGTTTGCCAGAAGCTGGGAATGGGCACAGGGGATGGATCACTTGGTGATTACCTGTTCTGTTCATTCCCTCTGGGGCACCTGGCATTGGCCACTGTTGGAAGACAGAATACTGGGCTAGAAGGACCTTTGGCCTGACCCAGTATGGCTGTTCTTATGTTACAAACTGGAGACTGTAATATCACCTTCTTGCCTCTTTCCTGCTTCACATCTCTGGACTATGATTAAGGCTACATTTTAGTCACGGGTATTTTTAGTAAAAGTCACAGACAGATCACGGGCAGTAAACAAAAATTCACGGCCCGTGACCTGTCCATGACTATATACCCAACTAAAACTTGGGTGCTTTGGGGAAGGGGGCAGACCAGGGGCACTGTGGGTGCTCTAGGGCAGGGGGCCAGGGACGTCAGGGTGAACTCAGGGCAGGGGAGTCTTCCCGGGACCCCTGCTAGTACTGGAGGGGGACAGGTGGTGGTGCATGGCCCAGGCCCCCTGCTGCTGTTGGGGAGTGGGCAGGCAGTGGCACATGGCCCAAAACATCCGCTGGTGCTGGGGAGAGGCAGGCAGCAGCATGCAGCCCGGGACTCCTGCTGGAGTTTGGGGGGTTTGAGGGGGCTGGCTAGCTCCCTACGTGGCTCCACGCAGTTGCCTGGAAGCAACAACATGTCTCTTGTCTCCTAGATGGAGGGGCGTCCAGGAGGCTCTGCGCACTGCCCCCTACCCAAAGCACCAGCTCTGCAGCTACCATTGTCCAGGAACCAAGTGCCTGCAGACAGAGTGGAGAGACATGTCGCCATTTCTGGGGAGCTCCTCCTCAAGGTAAGTGCTGCCCAGACCCCTTATCCCCTCCCGCACCCCAAACTTTTGCCCCAGCCCTGAGCCCCCTCCCACACCCAAACTCCTGCTCCTGCTGGTGGGGAGGGGGGCAGTGGCCCAAGACTACCTCTGCAGCGGTTCGTGTGGCTGGCCCAGGGGCTGTCCGAGCTGCTCAGATGGCTCCTGGATCAGCTGCACTGGCTGCTGCAGAAGTCACGGAGGTCACAGAAAGTCACGGAATCCATGACTTCTGTGACAGACTCACAGCCTTAACTATGATTTCTAACAAAAGGAAGCTTTGATTAATGGACTGAGGACCCCCAATCTTTTGGGTGATCCAGAGAGACTTACTGCAAACTAGCAGATTTAATATCACTATATATATATATAAATAAACCTTCAGTTTAGTTTACTAAAAGATTGTCTACCAGCGTGGTTTTTGAGTGAGATCCAGAAACACATATTGATCTGGAGTGAGTGTCTGGTTCTTGGAACTGGAAGAATCCAATATATGTGATTTGTGGTTTTAATAATAATTTATCACAGAAGTCTGTTTTTTCTGGGTGGTGTAGGAGGGGCTAGAGGGCCTGAAGGGGACTGTCTGTGGCCCCAGGGACTGTCTGTAGCTAGTACAACATTTTGGAAGCACACATCTGTTACTGACTTGGTGAAATCTTACTAGAATATACCACCAGTTTGGGGTGCTTGCCCTGTTTTCTGGCAGTCTGAACTGAGATTGGCACTCTGAGCTGTGTCCCATACCAGGCAGCGTGACAGTAGGAGTCAAATCCAAGACAATGGGTTGATACTGAAACTTTACTTACATAAATAATCTCATTGAAATGAATGGGACTACTCATATAAAAAACAGTTTACTCATATTGCAGAAAAAGGTCCCAAATATGAACTCTGAACTCACAAAAGGCATTCAACAATCTACAAGCTACAGCTCCTTCAAGAGAGCATACATTTTCTGTTTTAAATGTTAGAAAAACATCAAAGACATGAGACAGAAATGATCAGAATAAAATTAAGGACCAAACACTGAACCAAGAAAGAATTATAGTACCTACGAAGATATGAATGAGAAAGAAGTAAAGTTAGAAGCAAAATCGAGACCAATCAATAATAAAATAAAGCATGCATAATGCAGTGGGAACTATGCCACTGATATACTTTGAGCAATTAATGTACAATGCTTCATGTTTAAATTGGACAGCTAGTAAGTGTTTCATTGTAATTTTTACAGTCTACAAAAATATTTTCTTAAACAAGCCTACCAAAAATCTCTCTGAATTCATTTGTTTTGAATACTGGTAATTTAATTATAATTCTAAACCCAGGTTAAAATAACACATCCATATACAAACTTTGTCAAACAAAGTTCTCTCTAGAAATCTGAGTCTGCAAAAACACTTCAACTGAACAAATCTATACTTTTGTCATTCTTGAGAACTGGACACAGACTGGAAAATATTGCTTAACAAAATAGGCTTAAAAGATACACACTTTCTTTCTCCACTTGCTATGAAATTTTAGTGCAACGGTCACTCTGAGTGAAAACTGCAACTCTTAAAAAAATACATATACCATGATAATTGTGATTTCAGATTGAATTTATGACATTGCAAGTAAAACTCAAAAGTTGCATTCACAAAGTGATATTCTCAAATCAAAAGCAAGCAACCTTGCTTTCCATCCTTCATAAACCTTTATAACCTGTCAGTAAGTCTTAATAATATAAATTAATATTTATTATTAACTTATCTACATTTTCTAAGCTACTTTAAATATCAGTGTCAATGCAGCACATTCACAAACAGGAATTCTCAGGAGCTTCAAAATATCACTAAAAATAAAATTAATGGGTAAATATCTGCAACTTGCATTTAGAGATTAATATTAATAAATTGTGAATGTGTATTTTTCAGATTTTACCAATTATTTTCCACTGACTCGTGGCTGTTGGCAGGAATGAACACCACATTTATAGTACATTTTGAGGATGCTCAGAATTCACAAACACACACACTATATATGCATATACAGCGGATGCTACTTAATAGCAATCCTGATGTTAACCAGAAGTTTTAATAGGAACATTTTGCTAGGAACCAATCCCATGCCATTGACTTTAACGTTAATGGGATTCTAATATTGGCAACAGGCTTGCTGCTTATGAACAGCTTTTTGCCCTGGCTACAACGCCCCAAACCTGCCTATATCTGGGAGGGGAGGCCGAGGTTAGGACAGTCACAGGAAGGGCTGAGACTTTCCACAGTGAGCAGGGACACTGGGGCCCCACAGGGCTGCAGGGTACTTCTCTGTGCTCATCATGCTGAGCCCTGGCCTGGCCCTAGTGGCTTGGCCTTGGTGTGTCCCGGGCACTTCCTTCCCTGGCTGAAGCCCTGCATACCTTTGAATTATAGCAACTTTTTGCTGAGAACAGAGACGTTGCTAATAAGTGGAATCTACTGTATCCATCTCCTGTGCATATATAATAATGCTGAAGGTATATGTTATCATCTGTTTTTAATACTAAAACACCAAATAATTTATAATGCAGAACTATATGATATATACAGAACAGTACATCAATCGTACACATATATTTGTGCTGTCCAACATTTCTGTAAATCCTCCATTAAACTCCGATTTGAGAGTGAACAAAAGACTTATATGGATCAAGTCATGGTTGCTTGGAACACTGAAAGAGAAACATAAAATGCTGTACTATTTCATGTCAAGATTATCTGTAGTTCACTTCATTATTTCAAAGATTACTAGCAACTGAAATACAGTGAACTCCACATAAAAGCCACTGCTTATTCCTTTTCCTTAATACGGAAGGCAAGCTACTAGATGGTAATCAGGAGATCAACTTACAGTGCTCCTAAATTATCTGACAAACTGTATCCTGTTAATGTAAGCAATGAAACAATAGAAGCTTGTGTGAATATTTAAAAGTACAGTCAAAAAAGGCAGAGGAAATTAACTGTTTGAATGCTAAAGGATTCTTGATTCACATTTATAATTTTCAAAATTAGTGTGATTCTACCATAAGCCATTACTCTTTACATCAAACATTACTTGTTCTAGATGAAATACAACATATTGTGAAGTGAGTTACACCATGCCTCCTAAATGGTTGATGAACATACATAACCCATGCCCAGTCCTCTGGGAGAGGAGCTGCCAATGCAGGGTCAATACAGGCTGGGCTTTCTCGCCAATTCCCTACCCTCGGCCTCATCTTTCAGCACCCCCCATTATGCTTGTGGGTATACTGATGTAGCGAAAACTACATTATTTGCTGACCTTTCTGTGACAGTGTTTTTTCCCCTCGCACCTCTTCCATTAAATTTACTAAAACATTCCATGCCAAAACTGTTGCCTTAACAATGTAAAAAGTTCAGGTAAATACTGTAATTACAGCTGAAATGTTTTGAAATGATGATTTAATTAATAAAATGTCTGTTTCTGTCTGTCTTCCCAATACTAGACAATGTCATTATCCAGAAATTCTCTTACTGACCATAAATCAGATCTAGAAGTCTCCTTAGATACATTTTACATTGTGGAATGAATATTTGAACTAGAACTTTTATTTTAACTGATTCAATAATTAAAATATCTTTGCTCAATTCATGTTGAATACAAATAGCTACTGTTGAGGCATGGATTGGTTGGGGATTTTTTTAAGGTCACAGAGAGGTACCTCTGCAACATTTCCCTAAATCTTGCATTGCGTTCTCTAAATTCCCAGAGCCAAATTAAATAATCATCCATTAGAATTTCAATGTTTTGTAATCCTGCAATGGTTTGTGTGATTACTTTTTAAAATATCTTGGGAACAGAATTAATGCTAAATGCCATTCACTTACAATTGCAACATTAAAACAGTGATTTAAAAGTTATTAATTTAGAACTTAACTCATCTAAATTTGCTTGCCAAAAATGCATGTCCTATATCTAATACTGAGATGATTTTTGCTTCATATTACCATTAATTATTAATTTAAAAAAATGTCTCTCCTAAGTAACATATCTCCAGGTATTACAGTATCTTCCAAATTTATCCACAATTTGTGTAAAATCATCTGTATCTCCTTGCTCGCATGTAAAAGCACTGAATGTCAGCAACACTGCTGGAACCAGTCTCTTTCCATATGTCTCATCTGTTGTATCATCCTTCTTTCCCTGTCCTGCCATGTTATTACCAATTCCTCTCCTTTTGCATACTCCTTTTTCTGACTTGAACAACCTAGTCCATTAGTCTGCCAGCTCTGCCATCTGCAAAATGAAAATTACAGGTGTCATCTGTTAAGTATCATTTGGCAAACCCTAATAAACAAAGGAAAAAGAGAAACACACCATTGCATTGCAAGTTTCAAGTGAAACTTACTAATGATGCTAGTAAGATTTACTTGCAGTGTGGTCAAAAGCATTTGTGAGAAGCTTGCAGTACACAAGAACGGAGGCACATTATAAAGGTTGTAAATCTATGCATATCATGGCCTTGGAACCCCTCTCCCCATGCCCCCCCCCAAAAACAAAAAACAAAAAGAAAGAAAAAAAAACCACCATAACCCCAAACCACTCATGACTGTTAGGGTTTTTTTTTAAATCTTTGTCACTTAGACCTACCCAATACCCAGTGAGATTGCTCGATTAACTTTTACAAATTTGACTCTATATGTCCAAAGTAATTAAATATTATTAAAAAGTATTAAATAATGTATTTCAAAGTAAAATATATCTACATTTTCTCATAATTTCCAAAACAATTATATATTATATTATAGGCAATAATATATGCTATGACTTTTTCTTCATTTTAGTATATTTTAAATGATTACAGTCATTTTCTGTCATGATAAACGAATGACCAGCCTTATACATCATCTTCTATAAGAGGGATGTGTATGAGTTTGCTGGAGTGCTTAAAAGTTAAATACTGTTATTTTCAGTTAATTTTATGACCGCCAAAAATAATAAATGAGATAAATAAATAATGAGATAGCTTCTGCACTCAGTAAGAGTCTTGAATAAGGGATGTAAATAGGGTTTAAAAATGGTAACCGTTTAACCTATTAAAATTCTATTGGTTAAACAGTTAACCATTAAGGAGTTGTGCCGGTCCTGCACCTAGCAGCCAGGATGCCACCCATGGGGCAGCAGCATAATCCTGGGAGCACGGCAGCAGCAGAGTTTAATTGACTGATTAAACCAGTTAACTGGTTAAACTTTTACATCCCTATCTGGAATAATTCCACTGACCTCTCTGGAATTACTCCAGAATTACACCTATATAACTGAAATTGGAATGTGGCCTTCGGGAATCACAGTTCACCTGAAATTTTTAACTACATTAATGAGAAAGAGAATGTAACTTGTACTTCTGCAGCTACAGTATACTGGCTTTATAGTGTTGCTAATGTTAAAAACAAACACACACATTTGTTTTGAGCAGGCAGCAGACATGACTTAAATAAAACAATAATCATTTGTACTTTTTGCCTTCCATTAGAGAATCTCAAAACAATTATTTTTTTTAAATTTTGTTAGAAGAACTTTGTCTACGTTTTGAAGTCAAACACTAGAAAGTTCGAAAATGGCTGAATTCATGTTGTGCGTGCTTTCTTAATTCAGCCCCTTGTGCATATACATTAAAATACAGTCTTAATTACACATCACATGCTATTTTTTCCACAGGACCCCTGCCTCATTCAGTGCTCAAGCAGGTGAGTACTCAGGGAATAGGGCCACTGTACAGAAATGTTTCTCCTCATCCTTCAAGCAGTAGCCCCTGCCTCATTTACTGCACCCCATCCATCTGCAGCAATGAATGCAAAATAATTCACTTCCTCATTGCCTTTATTAGTGTCCTCACTATAATATCTAAAATACCTTACAAGCATTAATGAATTTATTTCCACTACAAAATAGAAGGGGATTATAAGTCTCATTTTACAAATGGAGGAACTGAGATAAAGAGACAAAGGAATCACTGTCAGACACATATCAGAACTCAGGACATCATGACTCCCCATCTTCTGCCCATATCACCAGACCTGCACTTAACCACTGCCAGAGGTACTGGGCACCCACTGACTTTAGACGGATGCTCAGCAGCACTTCTGTCCATGATAGGACCTTCCCTTTTATCCCATGTTAGCTTACAATTTTGTCCACCATCCAACCCTGAGTCATTATATGAGCATTGTGCAGCCCGTGCATTGAAAGAGGCAGATTGAAAACTGTACTGCAATGTATACACACAAGGGGTCTGAATTATGGGACCACCAACTTAATTCTGGCATTTCCTATCTTTCCAGTATTTGACTTTGTAACCTAAATGACAGTATTTTTAAAATTCTATATGTGATTTCCTAGTTGTTGTTTTTTTAAAAAGCAAAAGGTAAAAAAAATGCAACTGTAACAACCGTTCCATGTATAAAATTTGTTCCCTTAACCTTAGCATGACTTGAAATATAGGACTAACTACAATAGCTGGCAGCAAAAGGCCATTCCCCCAAGAGGGTGTGGCAGAATGGGTTGCTGAGGTGACTTACTCAGTCTGGGAGGGGAGCCTGGCCTGGCCATCTCTCTTCCCTTGTTCCAGGAAGTGGGGGACCTTCTTACCCACCTAGCACTTTCAGAGGGATAGATTGTTGGGGAGAGCCCAGCCCAGTTCTTTCCCCTCCACTCTATCTTATTTATCTAGGGTATTTATATGATCTCCATTACTGTAGTACATCTGAGTATCTGACAACCTTCAATGCATTTACCCTCACAACACTCCTATGAGGAAGAGGAATGCTATATCCCTATTTCACAAATGGGGAACAGAGGTACAGAGAGAGAGGCTGAGGGACAAATTTTAAAAGGGGTTTAGGCACCTAGAGATGCAGATAGAAGTTCAGTGGCCTAACCTACTTAGGCACTATTGAAAATCCCAGTAGATGCTTATCTACACATTTAGGGACCTAAATACCTTTGTAAATCTGGCCATAAGAGATTTGACCAAGATCACAAAGGAAATCTGTGGCAGAGCAGGAAACTGAATGTACGTCCAAAAAGTACCAGGCTGTTGCCCTAACTATGGACCATCTCCAACTCTTTACAACTTCTTCCTGGGGAGACTGTCCTGCTTCCAGGGATCTCAGTGCATACTGCTGCTGCTGCAGGGGCCTGGACTTTCATTTCAATATTCATATTCAGTTATTATTTTGACATGCTGCCGAAATTCTGCTGACAATGCAACAGAAAGAAAATAGAAATTTTCAAAACTTCATACATCAGCCAAACTTGAATGGAACTTCATGGGCCAAAGAAGGACTTTGTTCATGAGATATA